>NW_024081057.1:1020139-1659473 GCF_003009895.1 Hyaena hyaena | reverse complement strand
AGAAAAGGCCATTCCCCTTATTTTTCCCTGGGCCTTAAGCCTCTAAGGAAGAAGTTGGGAGAAGTGGCTCCTCAGGCAGACCCAGAAACGTGGGCGTTCAGAGCTGAGCAGGGAGGCAGCAGCAGGTGCAGCAAAGCCTCCCTGACCCAGGGCCCTGGGGAGGAGGTTTGGGTACGAGGCTGAAGCACTGTGGGAGTATAACTATTATACTGCTGACAGTAATAAGTCGCCACATCTTCAGCCTGGAGGTTGCTGATGGTGAGGGTGAAATCTGTCCCAGACCCACTGCCGCTGAATCGGTCGGGGACTCCAGATTCCCGGTTGGATGCTTCGTAGATGAGCTGCTTAGGTCGCTGTTCTGGTTTCTGTTGGTACCATTTTACTTTGTTGCTAACACTCTGACTGGCCCTGCAGTTCATGGTGACCCGCTGGCCCAGAGACCCAGCCAGGGAGGCTGGAGACTGCGTCATCGTGATCGCCCCGCAGGCACCTGCAATCAAGAGGAGGTAATGAGGATACACACGCACTTTAGCGCAGACACACTGAAATATGGCGTTTGAGAAGTCGTGTACATGTCAGTGCATAATTGGGGCTTTTTTGGGAATAGCCAGTATTTCTCAATCTACTTTTAAAATATATTTTTTAACTCTAAACTGACACTACTCCAAAAGGCATGTGGAAACTTGAAATTTCTCACCTGAGACCCACAGCATCAAGGATATGAGGACCTGCCTCTGTGACACCATCTTGCTGTCCCTTCCTGCCTGATACAGCTTAGCTTACATGGCAAAAGCCCCTTTTATCAAACCTGAGCAGCTGCTCTGGGCCTGGGGGACAGGGTGGTGGAGGGGCGGGAGGGTACTCTATGCAAAGCACCTGATGAGTAAAGAAACAAACTGCATGAGTAGTGGGTTATGAAAGTACTTAATGTAAATTTAGAGAGATAAAATATCACCAAAAATATAGCTGTAGGACTAGAAACACAGATTCAACTTAGAAACTCTTAGAACAACTTAGAAGTTCAGTATGACAAACTGCTACAAGATCTAATGGTGAGCTTCTATTTGAAATTCAAGAATGTTGTTAAATGGGTTGAGTTTCCAGAAATGATGATCAAGGCTCTTCATATCAATAATCATGGTGAAATTATAAAGTATAGTCAGAAACAGTAAACAGACAAGGAAGGGAGGAAGGAAGGAAGGGGTGATAGGAATGGAAGGCACAAGAAGAAAATTGGCAACTTTGGACCCAATGTTTTACAAAATCTCTGACCAAAATATTGGAATGCCAAAATCATGTTTTTTCCTGCAGCTCTGTAAGGATGCTGCAAGCCCTTGAGCTCGGTTTTGGGGTTCTGCAAAGGGCCAGAGAGATGGGAGACAGGTTCAGAACTTACTGTGGGAGAAAGGTGGGACTCTACCATGAGCTAAGAAAAGTCTGAATTCTGATTTGTAGTTATTCTATTTTTTCAGTTCAATATTTCCATTTGGTGTGAAATTAGCCAGTTAATTAACTCTAGGTTCTTCCAAGAAAACTTAGCTCCAGGGTGCCTGGGTGGCTCAGTCACTTGAGTTTCTGACTTTGGCTCAGATCATGATCCCTCAGTTCATAAGTTCAAGCCCCAGATCTGTCTCCAGCCCCACACTGGGCTCACTGCTGTCAACACAGAGCCCACTTTGGATCCTCTGTGCTTCTCTCCCTGCCCCTACCATGATTCCCATTCTCGGTCTCTATCTCTCTCTAAAATAAATACACATTAAAAAAAAGAGAAAGAAAAGAAAATTTTGTTCCATCCAATGGTTTGAGAAGTCAGCTCAGGGTTGCCTGTTCCTAGTCTTGCTGTTCATTCTCCAGCAGAGGGAAGGGGTGGGGGGTGTGGGTGTGCAATTCTCTTAAGAAACTGAGTGTGCATCACCATAAGAAGGGCATAGGATTTTGTGACTACGGGTCTACTGCATGTCCAGCTACTGAACTCTTCCAGCCTTTTCTGAGTACGGAGGATGAGAGGCGCTTACTGGGTCAGGTGGCACATTGGCTGTTCTACGGGTGTCCATGTGGCTTCTGCACAGCTTCTGGGCCTAAGAAATTTCCTAAGACCCAGCTATACTCTGTACTGAGTAGACCCTAGCTGGGGATCCATATCTTATCCTCACCTAGGGCCAATTCTCCAATCACTCAGCCTCCCAGTTTGCCCCTAGGGATGGTTAATTTTATGTGTCACCTTAATTAACTAGGCTATGGTGCCCAGTGGTGTGGTCAAATGAAAATTAAAATGTTGTCCTGAAGGTAGTTTTTGATGTGATTCACATTTAAATTAGTAGACCTTGCATAACACTGGCTTCTCTCCCAAATGAGGGAGGGGGCCTTGTCCAATCATTTGAAGGCTTTAAGAAGCAAGACTGAGGTTTCCCAAAGGAGAAGGGATTCTTCCTTAAGATGCAACAATAGAAACTCGGCCTCAGTTTCTGGCCTACAGATTTCCCACTCAAGGCTGCATTATCAACACCAACCTCAATTTCCAGCCTGCCAGCCTGCTCTACAGACTCCTGACTCGCCACCCCCCAACACTCTCAATTCTCACAATCTCTGTCTCCACAGATATCTCGTTGGTTGTGCTTCTCTGGAGGATCCTGACTCATAACACTCTTCACATCCCCCAGGTCCCACCTCTTCAGCCTGGAAGAATGCTGGGCACAGCACTTGGATCTGCCTCCCCACTGTCCTTTCCACAGACCATTCTAATCACTTCTCTTACTTTTCAAAGCTATCATGGGAGAGGACTCCACTGCTAGGCTACATATATGAGACATCTAGCAAGACAGTGTGGGACGTGTCTGTTCTCACCAATTCTCTCCCCTCGGGGGAAAATTTTAAGGAAAAGTCCTATTGTATTTATTTATTTATTTATTTTTATTTTGAGAGAGAGCTCAAGCCAGGGAGGGGCAGAGAGAGAGAGAGAGAGAGAGAGAGAGAATACCAAGCAGGCTCCACACTGTCAGTGTAGAGCCAATAGGGGGCTCAAACCCAGGAACCCTGAGATCATGACCTGAGCCTAAGTCAGATGCTTAACCTACTGAGCTACCCAGGTGCCCCTGCTGTTCTGGAATTATAAGCCTTATGGCTGCTTCTCACAATCACTAGCCACACCTAGTGGCAGAATAAACCAAACGTGTATCTTCAGGATTCTTAGGACTTATCCTAAAGCTTTCTGAGAAAACAATTCTTCAATTCTTTTTTTAAAAATTTCTTTTAAATCGTCAGAGAAATTTTGCATTCTTCTCTACGATTGGTCCATTTTCATTTTACTATACAATATTCTCATCACAAATTTTATACTTCTGAAAATCCCTACCACCATAGCTTGAGAAACACCACCCGAGAAATGGCACAGCATCAAATTCTCTCAAGTATACTACAGCCACAAAATAAACAGTCCCCATTGATATTTCTTTATTCTCAAGATAGCTTCAGTCTTTAATTCCAATTCTCCTATTGTTTTATCATGGATTTTTTGCATAAATTTTGGTTTTTAAATATTGCATTAAAATATTATTTCATCTGAATTATTGAGGTGGATTATATGTATATTATATCCATATACATATATCTCCATATATATCCACATACATATATCTCCATATATGTACCCATAAATATAGATATAGACATAGATATAGATATAGATCTTCTTAAGTTTTGTGCCTGGGGCAAGGACCTCACTGGCCTCACTCTGGTCCTGATCCCGCATAAAGGACTTTTAATACCTCAGACTTACCCATCTTCACTGTGAAGACAAAATTAGCCCCATGAATATTGTAATTGATATCTAAAGATACACAAATTTCCAAGGACAACCAGGAACGGAAAGATTCTAATTGTTAAACTCCCAGCCCTCCAAAGTTTCAGATTCCTGATAGGAAAGAGGACCCCAGGGGGCAGCATTGCAACAGAGATGGAACCTGGGGTTGGCATTGAAGAGTTGGTGGCATCAGTAGTGAGGAGGCACTGGGTTCTCCTGAGGGGAGAAAAAACTCAACACAAAGATCAGAAAGGAGGCCTAGGGAATGGAGCAAAAGGAGAGGGGGCAAGGTAAGAAACTAGACAGTAGCCAAGGGTCAGATCACACCATGCTGGAATGACCTGGAGAGTTCATGAAAATCCCAGTGGCCAGTGACCACCCAGACCAGTTTCATCAGAACCTCAAAGGGTGGAAGCCAGGCATCAGCAGCTGGATTTTTTTTTTTAATATTTTTAATGTTTATTTATTTTTGAGAGAGACAGAAAGGCGGAGAGGCAGAGCACAAGAGGGGGAGGGGCAGAGAGAGATGGAGACCCAGAATCTAAAGCAGGCTCCACACTCTGAGCAGTCAACACAGGGCCCAATGTGGGGCTTGAACCCACGAACTGTGGGATCTTAAACTAAGCTGAAGTCGGACACTTAACCGACTGAGCCACCCAGGTTCCCCCAGGCATCTGTAGTTTTTAAAGTTCCCCAGGAGATTCCAATCACAGTGGCCAAAAATGAGAACCACGGGTGTAGGCCTAGAAGGATGTGACAAGGAGTTTTTAACTGCAATGCGAAATCTTTGAAAGCTTTAAACAGGGAAATCATTACATCTAGTTTCCTTTCTTTTGTTTGTTTTTAAAGATCACACTGGTTACAAAAGAGAATCAATCATCCAAAAAACCTGCTGCTCATCAACCACCTATCTGTAAATTTGGTTCTCCTGTAAAGAAGGCTGACAACTGAAAATCAGTATATACTAAGAAACAGGGCTGAAGGTAGAGAGGCAGAAAGGGGGGTGGGGGTGTGAACCAAATGTTTATACAGGGGTAATAAGTTTACAGGGATTTTATTTTACTGTCCTACCTAAATTCTCTGTAAGACTTATAAACCACTTATTTTAAAAATAATTTGATTGTCCTATACCTGCCTTTTTTCCCCCCTCTTCTAATATTCGATGACTTTTTATCTAAAAACAAGAAAATCTGACTTGGCTTGTAATAATTGTTTTGTTACCTAGAAACCTCAATCATCTGCTTAGCCGTATGTAGGTTTGTTGGCTTATACAACACTGCCATCTATTGGCAGAACTTCACAACTGCGCCCTGACTATTGCGGTGAGTCGCACTAGGCAATGTGATGGTTTCTTTTTATTTTCATTTTTAATATTATAGCAATGGCCAATCATAAACAAAGATCGCACACATGGCCATACATGTGTGGCCAAAACACATGGTTGAAGACAATCCATTAAGAATTTTAGTACATTGTTAACTGATAAGGACTTATAAAAAGAACTACTATGCTACTATAGTAAAGAACTGAAAGTGATTCTCTAATATTATCTAATTCCCAGGTTTTTTTAAAATATTTTTTTATTTATTTCTAGGAGAGAGAGAGAGACAGCGTGAGCAGGGGAGGGTCAGAGAGAGAGGGAGACACAGAATCTGAAACAGGCTCCAGGCACTGAGCTGGCAGTCAGCACAGAGCCCGACGCGGGGCTCCGGGCTCGAACCCACGAACCGCGAGATCATGACCTAAGCGAAAGTCAGACGCTTAACCGACTAAGCCACCCAGGCACCCCTCTAATTCCCAGTTTTTATTCAAACTACCTTGATCATCTCTACACACTGTTGTTACAGTAAGTTTGCCTGAATCATGGTCCAGGTCCAGATAAATGTATGGATTAATCAAGTTTCACCAAAACCTCAAAAAAAAAAAAAGTCTGTATTTTACAAAACCTGTCCAGGAAATAGTAAAAGAGTGCAAACCACCATTACATAGAAATATAAATCATGGCATGGGACTAGGATAGCCTTGAGACCAAAATCAAAGACTCAACATAAAGAAAGGTAGAGAGACCGAACTCACTTATAATCCTCAATGCAAGAAAAATATTAGAAAGTTGTATCCATTGAAATTTCATCTGACTGCCTGTGGTTGGGATCTAACCAGAGAAGCCTGGTGACATGAGGGAATGTTTTTCCCACACAGAACCCTGGGCAGGTGTGGAACTGCTGCCCCAGGACCCAGGTTCTTCTCCACCTCTTTCTCCACCCCCAAATTCTTTTTGTTTTTTTTTTGTTTTGTTTTTACAAATAGTTTATTGTCAAGTTGGTTTCCATATAACACTCAGTGCTCATCCCCACAAGTCCCCTCCTCCATGCCCATCTCCCCCCTCCCCCCCGCACACCCATCAGTCCTCAGTTTGTTCTCAGCGTTCAAGAGTCTCTCATGGTTTGCCTCCCTCCCTTTCCCCCACCATTTCCCCCCTTATTCTCTCCCATGGTCCTCAGTTAAGTTCCTCCTAATCCTCCTATACGTGCAAACATATAGTATTTGTCCTTCTCTGCCTGACTTATTTCGCTCAGTATAACACCCTCAAGGTCCATCCATGTTGCTACACATGGCCAGATTTCATTGTTTCTCATTGCCATGTAGTATTCCATGGTATAGATAAACCACATCTTCTTGATCCATTCGTCCGTTGATGGACACTTAAGGTCTTTCCATGTTTTGGCTATGGTTGAGAGTGCTGCTGTGATCATTGGGGTGCATGTGCCCCTATGCATCAGCACTCCTGGATTCCTTGGGTAAATTTCCAGCAGTGTTATTGCTGGGTCATAGGGGAGTTCTAGTGTTAATTTTTTGAGGAACCTCCACACTGTTTTCCAGAGGGGCTGCACCAGTTTACATTCCCACCAACAGTGTAGGAGGGTGCCCGTTTCTCCACATGCTCGCCAGCATCTAGAGTTCTCTAATTTGCTCATTTTAGCCACTCTGACTGGCGTGAGGTGGTATCTCAGTGTGGTTTTGATTTGTATTTCCCTGATGAGGAGGGATGCTGAGCATCATTTCATGTGTCTGTTGGCCATCTGGATATCCTCTTTGGAGAAGAGTCTGTTCATATCTTCTGCCTATTTCTTCACTGGGTTGTTTGTTTTTCGGGTATCTCCACCCCCAAATTCTTAGGTTGAAAACCTAATACCCAAGGTGATGATATTTGGATGTGAGGCCTTTGAGTGTGATTAGGTCAGAAGGGCAGAGCCTTCAAAAACAGAATTAGTGCTCTTACAAGAAAAGAATCAGAGGAACACCTGGGTGGTTCAGTCAGTTAAGCATCCGACCTTTAAATCTGGATCAGGTCATGATCTCACGGTTCATGAGCTCGAGCCCCGAGTCCAGCCCCACACAGACAGTGTGAAGCCTTCTTGGGATTCTCTCTCTCTCTCTCTCTCTCTCTATGCCCCTCCCCTGCTCAATGTCTTTCCTCTCTCTCTCTCAATAAATAAACTTAAAAAAAATCAGATAGCTCCCACTCACTTTCCACCACATGAGGATACAGTGAAAAGAGAGCCATCGAAGGAGTAGACCCTCATCAGACACTAAATCTTAGCCTTCCTGGCCTCCAGAACTGTGAGAATTACACTTCTGTTGTTCATAAACTGCCCACCCTGTCTATGGTCTTGTGTGATAGCAGCCCAATGAACTAAGACAAAGGGGAAGGAGTGTCCTTGCTACCTCAGACTCCCTGTGTGCTCTGGTGGTACTGGGGGAGCGGTGGGGGATGGGCGTTCTCACCACCTTACCACCCAGGAAGAACAAAAGTGCTGGCTCCCTATTCAAACCTCTCAGACACCTTCCCAGCAAGTGGTCAGGCACCTCCTTCTCATCATGTTACAGTCTTCTGCACAACACTGAAGCCCCAAAATACCACTCTGGGGTTTAAAAGGGAGGAAGGGAGGAAGCAAGAGGAAGGAAAAAGGGAAGGGAGCAAGGATGGAGTAGACGGAGGGAGGGAGGAAGGAAGAAAGGAAGGAGAGACACTTGTTGATTAATCCATAAAAATTCTAAATTTTTCCTAATTAAACTATATATCCAAGTTGCTTCAATGTGATATATTCTCAAATCCACATATTAGTCAATTTCAATTCAAAGAGCAATCACTGAGTACTCAGTATCAAGGCACCATGGAGAATACAGAGTGACCTGGATGAGGTCACTTGCCTGAAGTTGCTCAGTCTCTAGCAGAAAGATGAGAATCTCATCACAAAAATCCTGTGAAGCAAGGCAGGATGTTAGAAGCGTGTGAAATACCACATCACCAGAGTAATTAAATGACCCACTGGAAATGTTGTGTTCACTCAATTTCCACTCTCTCTTTAAATGGCCATCAACTCTTTGGCCACAACGGAGAACTTTATTTTGTATAAAGCTCCTCATCCCCGTTAATCTGGTTCCCAGCCCAGTGCAGTGGCAGTGACTCTGAGATTGGGTTTGCTTTCATAATCAGTAGTCTTGCAATTCACAATGCAAGTCTTAGGCTGAAGGTGGCCTTCATCAGCCTGTGTCTCTAAGAGACAGCATGAAAGAGAACCCCACCCTCTGCTATCAATTAGAACTTTATGCAAGTGAAAAATAACTTCTAATACATTAAATTGTTCAAGCTTGGGATCGTATCTATTAGAATAGCTATCATTGCCCTTCATTAACACACTCACCAGCGTAATGATTATCCTTGGACCAACTAGGAGCATTCTGCAGACTGGCTGAATCAACTCTGTTTAGTGAAAATCACTGAATGGTTCTTGGAAGGCAAAAGTTTAGACCCTGCCCTTGTGCCTACAACCTCAGTATCATTAGGGCACCATGGTTTCTCAAAGACAAAAAGCCAGACAGTTAAGAGCTCTTTCCAGCTTTAAAAATTATGTTTGGTATCCTGACATGCTGAAGAAAGACATGTATGTTAATGTTGCTCAAGGTCATTTTTCATTTTTTCACTGGATTTCAGAAAATGCATTAAAAATGTCCCCTCCAACTTGGACCAGAGGGCAACTGTGCAAAGAATTTTCCTGGTCTGCAAATATTTTCCCAAGTGCTTCAGGAAATGTAACGGAAGTGCTTTAACTGGAAGGCAAGACATCTGGTTCTTCCCCCATCCCAGTCCTTCCCTACCTGTGTAGCCTTGAGTGAATCACTTCCTCTCTTAGACACCTAGCTTCCTCCTGTTTGTTACCAATGGGGCTAGACATAGTTTGTCTCTTCCAGTTCAAACAGTCCACAAACCTACAAATCCCCTCCAAGGAAGCACCCAGTCTATTTTCTATTCAATTTCTGGGTCTGCTGTCATGAAGACAATCCTGGAGGAAGGCACCACTGTCACGTTTCCAGGGCTTCAGAAACTACCAAAGACAAACACCAGAGGGCGCCATAGCAAACAAAGAGAAAACCATATGGCTTTCCTGTGACTCCTCAACAATACTTGTTCGTTTCACTCATTTATTCAATACGTATGTATTGGACACCAGCTGGATGCCAGACATTTGTTAGTCCTGAAAGCACAATGGTAAGAACTCTTATCTATCATCAAAATATCATAATTCACAAACTTTGGGTTCAAAGTACATAGAAGGAACAGAGAACTATGGACGTTCCGTTTCCTAACTGCATCCCTACATTTTCTAAGAACACAATGACCTCACCTTTTAAGGAACTTCCCCTTTCTGATTGGATACAGTCTTTTTTTTTTTTTTTTTTTGAGAGAGAGAGTGTGTGTGGGGTGGGGGGGAGAGACAGAGAGTGAGAGAGACAAGAGACAGAGAATCCCAAGCTAGGTGACACTGGCAGCACAGAGCCCAATGTGGGGCTCAAACTCATGAACCATGAGATCATGACCTGAGCTGAAACCAAGAGTCAGACGCTTAAGTGACTGAGCCACCCACGCACCCCTGATTGGACACAGTTGGATGAGAATGTCATGGTGCCCCGTCCTTTCCTATCTGAGGGCTAAGCAACTGACCCGAGCAGGGCTAAACATAAATCTCCCTACTACTTCATCTTGAGGAAAAAGACACAGTAGACTGAAAGCATTTTATTCCATTTAATAATGGCAACCTGACCAGACTGTTTCTACTATAAGAATAATTGCAGGTGAGTGTGAACATAAATTAGAGGCTTGGAGGCACAGCCCCTTCTAGTGATATCCATGATGTCAGGTAAGATTTTGACCCTGCTCACCTTCCCAACTACCACCACCTTCAAAGCCGCCCCTACTGCTCTCTGGGTCCCAAGGAACACACCCCTCCTTGCATCTCAAGACCCACTTGTGAGAAGTAAGGGAGATGATTCATTTTTAGAAATACCAAATAAAAGCTGTGCTGTTTAGTTAACAGTAGGTTTACAACCTATTGGACCCTAGGACACTTCACTTCCTGGTTCTTCTTCTCCTCTCTGTTTCTCGGGCTTATTTGTGCAGGCTTTGCAAGGAGCATGTGCCAGAGGACAAAGGAGGGACCGAAAGTCTCTGTGTCACGTCAGGAAATGTACATTTATTCCAATCAGACTACTTCCTGCCTTACATGGGCATAGGTGACATCCAGGTAAATTTGTGCCTTTGGTAGTACTCAGCCAGTGAGGAATCGGGGGTGACTCGCATGCTAGGAGATAAACTGTCTGCTGTAATTGCCCCAAGTGCGTCTGTCAGTCAGACACCTGCTCTTGCAAGAACATTGATTAAAGCCTTGTTTCACTGTGCTCAGAGTCTCCGTGTCCCCACTTTGATTGGGTCAGTGGGCTTATTTCTCATACCACCTATTTCCTATTCTTAGGTAAACTGGCACTCACAATACCCACTGCCTTGATTCCATAACTCCAAAAAGATATTCACAAAGCCAAATCAATCTCATACAAATATACTTCCCATGGTCTGGGCTTGTCAGTCCCACAGTTGATTGTTATGTATCACTTATCATGTTTGATTTTGTCCTGAAAGTGCTCTTTCCTCTAATTCAAATTTTCTGATATTACCCATTATTCCTCCTTTGGTCAGCAGTTTCCTGACATGTCTTCATCCATTGCATTTGTTGTTCCAATCATTTATGCCTTTGTTTTAGATACACCTCATGTAAGCAGGACATGGTTGGATTTTTTTTTTAATATTTTAATTCTTTAAAAATATTTATTTATTCTTGACAGAGAGAGAGAGAGAAAGAGAGAGAGCATGAGTGGGGTAGGGGCAGAGAGAGAAGGAGACACAGAATCCAAAACAAGCTTCAGGCTCTGAGCCGTCAGCACAGAGCCCAACGCAGGGCTCGAATTCATGAGCCATGAAATGATGACCTGAGCTGAAATCTGACACTTAACCAACTGAGCCACCCAGGCACCCCACCTCATTTATATTTTCAAGGTATAAATTTTTCAAAAAATTAAGATAAAGTTATCATGCATATATATTATGAACATGTATCAAAGATTCACTTAACTTCTTAATGAAAAGACCAGATGATAAAGCTGGTTCAAATGAAGATGTAGGTACACACACACACACACACACACACACACACACCCCTTTCAATGCCAGAGTAATATCACTGAAGAAGATACAAAACTGGTTAACATCCAACATAGCAATATGACTATAAGCATTAGCTTTGTCTCCTCAGACAAAAGTAATTTATCATGTTCATGATATCAGTTTTCTCTAAGTTAACATGCAACCCTTTGAAATCTAGTTTTTAATTAGGTATAATTAGAAATTTATAAAAACTTCATTTCTCTAGCAAGTCAAATGACCCTGAAAGGACACATAGTGTTAAAGAAATAATTACTCAAGACATTCGTTGAAGAAAAGCAAGGCAGACTTAGGATCATCAAGATAATAATGTGTTGGAAACACCCCATGGAGGTTCTGCCCTAGGAAGGAGAGGCTGGGTCCCACTCCAACTATAAGGGAAAGTGGGAGTTTATAGCCAAGGAGCAGAGTAGGGGTCAGTGGATGGAAAAATGACTAAGAGAAAATATCCAGTTTAAAGGAGGATCTGGTAAAACCAACCTAACAGGATTCTTGCTGAAGGCCAGTCAGGGTGATAGACATTGCCTGGAGCAGTGAAGGTGAGAAAGCCCATCAGATGGTGATGGTGATTGGTGGGGTTTTGGGGGTGTTGGTGGGGTTCAGAGCCTATGGCCAATTAAGAATTCTTGAAGACATGTTTTGGTGCAAACAGGTGATTTCATTAAGGCATGGGGACAGGACCAATGGGCAGGAAAAGCTGCACTGGGGTTGTGAAGAGTGGCTGCTTATATACAGTGGAGTTGGGGGGAGATAAAGTCAAGAGGAAGTTTCTGGAAGGGATTTCCATAGCTAAAGAAGACTCAGAATTACTGGAGGCCTGGCTGTTGTCAGGCTAAAGTGATTTTTCCCCCTAGCAAAGCATTATCATTAAGCCAGAAGGGAGTTCCTGGAGATTAGGTCATTGATGAGATATTTGTAAACTGATGGAGACTCTTTCAGTTTAACCATTTGTTTTCTGTCCTTTGTTCTTGGGCAGCCAGGGGGCACCTGAGGAATAACACGTATCCCACCTGGGGAGGAGGGTGAAGGGGAGGGGTGGTGGTGTTGTCAGCTTGTGCTTTGTCCTCAGCTTGCCTTATGCTCCCTCATCAGTGATCAGATATCAAGGAGGGGGATTCTGGTTAAACTGACTTCACAGGATTCTTGCTAAAATTAGATAATGCAAAGATGAACATGGAAGTCCGAAATTCAGGGTCCACTTGAGAAGAGAGCTCAGAGGAGCCAGGGTACAGTTTGGTCAAGGAGAGAATCTTCATTGACAGTCATCTTTATGCCTCATTTTCAAGTTTTGAATAACTTAACAGCATTTAGTACAGTTTATGACTGTTCTATTTGGACTTAATCTCTCCATCTTATTTTGTAATTCTGTTTATCCAATATTTTTCTCTTGATTTTTTAATTTCCTTTTCCTGAATTTTGCTAAATTGGTTTAAATTTTCTTTGTCCATTTTTTTTTCTCCTAGTGGCCTGGAAGATTTTTATCCCATTGCCTTTGGATGCCTGTAACTTTGCCTCTTTTTCTTTCTATCACTATCGCCATGGCCTGAAGGGTGACTGCAAGCTTAATGGAGGCAGCCCAGGTGTTAGTCCCGTCCCACGCGCAGGCCCAGTCCCTAATAATGCTGAGGTGTGTGTTTTCCATGGTTTTCTGGGGCTCAGAGACCCCTCCTATTTTTGCAATGGAATGGAAGATTCTAGATTTCAGTTTCTCCATCAATTGAATCACAAAATTTAAGTCTTTGTGATTTTCCACAAATGTTTTTTTCTGCTAATAGGATCCAACCACAAAATAACTATATTCTCATTTTTATGTTTCTTCTGTCATTGCAAAGGGGATTTAGAACAAGTGGTAGACAAGTCCATTATACTCAACTTAAAAGTCCAAAATAGGAGCACCTGTGTGGCTCAGTCAGTTAAGCATCTGACTCTTGATTTTGGCTCAGGTATGATCAAGCTTTGTGAGATCAAGCCCCACCATTTTGGGCTCTCCTCTGACAATGCAGAGCCTGCTTAGGATTCTCTCTCCCCCTTTCTCTGCCTCTCCTCCCCTGCTCTCTCAAAATAAACAAACATTGTTTTAAAGTCCAAATTATTCTTTGTTTCAATCTGTTAGGTTTCCATTTTGCTTTTGTGTGCATGCATGTTTCTTTTGCTGTAGGCCTGCCCTCTTCCCATCCTTCTGCCTTGTTTGGAACTCTGTGTTTCAGCCAGTATAATCAGGACACTTAGGGTGGGGCTGGGGGAGGATGGAGAAAGGAGTGATCTGTACTTCCTCTTTCACCAACACTAGAGTAATAGCCCTTGAATGTGTATGCTGATTAGGGTGGGAGAGAGAGCCAGAACCTGACCTAGTAACCCCATTGAGAACTCAAAGGAGTTAATTAAAAGAGGATTCAGATTAAGATGATGGATTAAACACATATATTCCATCACAATACCTGCTCATTAAAAACAAACACCTTAAAATACAAAAAAATTTTTTTTAAGAGTATTATTTTAAAGAAATAAACTCACAAGAATAAGAAGAATAAGGCAAGAGGCAACGACAACACACTACTAGGTCAAGTGGTAACCAAGTGACCCACATGGCTGAAAAGAAAAGCTAATGGGAACAGAAAGCAATGAGAGATCAGAATCCTTCTGCACAGGATCAGGATTATACACGCTGAAGGCATAAGGCAGTTTTGGACTGTGGGCAAGAATGGTCCAGAGCCCAGATCCTTACTCAAGATGAGCAAGACTGGGTGGGAGGTGGAGGGCACTCAGGGCTGGGTTCTGAGCCAGCAGGGAGCAAAGTAGAGTGCCCATGAGGGACCTGAAGATTTGACAGTGGGGAAGAAAAAAAGTATGAAGAATCATGCCTGAATTCATTGATTTCACAACTGCATCCAGAGCGGCCCAATCAAAGTAGTTGTCTGTGATGGCTTTCTCAGTAGTAGGATAAGGGAGGACACAGGGCTAGGGCTAGGTGCCAAGGGGACAAACAAAGGGGGGCAGGGAACTCCAGAGCAGACTTCGAGGGACTCATCGCTTGTGTATAACCAACCAGAAACCACAACACTTGAAATGTAAATCTGGGTGGTGAGCCTCTCTGAGGGTAATTAACCGTGCACTGATACTGCTATTTTCTTTTTCACTCTGGGAAGTCAGAAAATACCCACAGCCTTAATGTCTTCTTGGAAACAATGAGCATCTACATATTCCAGAGCAAGTCCAAAATCTTGGGTCATGTTTGTGGCACAAACATGTGCACATGTTAGGACAAAGGACTTTGCTTCTCTCAGCACCTCTTTCTTCAGAGATGACTGGAAACAGACACAGCTCCAAAGGAGTAAGGAAGCAGCAATTTCTCAAGTAACCTCTGTCTCCCTTCTACATGCTATGGGGCCACTCTTGTCCCTTAAGAATTCAGGAATAGGTGTCAATTTGTGGCACCTTAGCTGGAAGCCCGCCAATTGATCAAGTTCCAGACACCACTGAATGTGGACTCAAGAATTTCATCCTTACCTTATGGGATATCACCTTAAATCAAGTATAAATGGTAGCCATTACAATCGTAAGGAGGAGTGAAGCTGATGTGAAAAGAATCACCTACATTGGACTCCACTGTGATTGATGAGCTAGCAAACACATTAAACCACAGACTTCAAGATGGATTATCAGACACAAATATTCCAGAGCCAGGTAAGAAAGCCACCATCCTTCAAACCTTGAAAAGAGCAAAATTATGCCATCATGTCCCTGACAAGTTAGCTGATTTACTGTATGTTACTGGTGTGAGTGAAGTGGACCTCTCCAAATAGCTGGTTAATTATGCCAAATAAAGGGCAAAAATGGTGTTTCTTGAAATGGTAGATGTGAAAAACATTGATTGTTTACTTTAGCAAAAGTTTTCAGGATGACGTACAGGTGTGCATTTGATGTCCCTCCTATTTCTCTCTCTCCCTTGCTCCCTCCCTCTCTTCCACAAGCAGTTTAGAAGTTATTCTAAGAATCTAACTTTGCTAGAGGTCAAATGGGAAACAGCTTCAGTGATGAGTTTGTTGGAATGCTCTCCCCCAATTTTTATTTCCATCACTTTTATACACAAATCCAAGAGCCTGTCAGACTAGTCAATTGACACTATCTTTCCTCAGTAAATCAGTATTATCAATAGCTTCTGTCACCATAATTCTTATGATAAGCAAATACTGTAGCAAATACTATCTTAGTACAATAATTTAGATGTACTCTTCACATTAGATCCCAACTTCACATTAGTTCCCAACTTCACATTAGTTCTCCATTTCACATTATTCCCTGAGGAACATAATCCCTAATAGAGGCATATCATCTTTATCATTCCCATTTTCCAGCCCCTGCATCAACCCCACATACCCTACATTTGTATCTCCTATACAAAAGCAGATTAATTCTTGATTTAAAGATTACAGAAAAACATTAATAGACCAAAAAACTCATGCATGTGTATGTATCATTTAAAATTATATTTATACATTGTACAAGAATATTGAGGATTCTAGTAGGCAATGTCAGAGTTTACTATTTATCAAAATTGATACAGCCTTATTGTTTCTAAAAACCACAAAATGAATGTATTCACCTAAGTTTTAAAATCAGATAATCTACAACATACAGAAGGGGAGAAAAAGGAAGTGCTCTCTTCCCAAGCAATACACCCCTGTAAACCCAGGAGATAACTACTGAGTAAAGCTTGTTGTATTTCTTTCAGGAATTACCCTGTATTTATATCCACATATATCCAATAAAATGGAATCAATATTATACAAAACATACCAGTCCATGGCCTGTATTTTCACAAACACCTTCCACATGACTATATAGAAACAGACCTCATTCTCTTATTGATTGCTTAGTGTTCCGCTGCAAAGTTCTATCATAATCAATTTAACCAAATTCCTATTGATAAAGATTTCAGTTGCTTTCCATTTCTTAAACTTCTAAACATTTCAGTGATCAGCCTTGTATACACATTTGAGCACACTTATCTACTCATTGCCATCCCTAGGACAGTCTAAGGAGATTCCTTTTCCTTCTTCCACCCCAGTGTCTTCTGCCTTACATGCTGCTTCCATTGGGTGTTTCTACTCCCAGGCCAATTAAGCTCCCAGTGCTAACACTTAGGGTGAAGTTACTTCACATCTCTGAACTCAATTTTCCTCATCTATAGAACTGTGATAATTTCACTTTCTTGTTCCTAGATTTTGGAGAATAATTAAATGTGGGTGATTCATGTTCAATGTCTGACACTTCATAAGTGCTTGATAAATGTCAAGTATTCTGGCTAGTTTGCTTGTATCTCTGCAGAGAAAATCACCCTATCCTCTTTAGGATCTATGTTGACTATGTTCTCAGTCAACTACTTTGCACACTAAATGTCCACTTGAAAGTTTCTCTCTTCTGTCTACCTCCATGATTCCTCTCTTTCCTCATCTTCTGGTGAGATTCACTGCTGATTTTGCTATTAAAGACAATAGCAAAGCTCTTGCTGACAGAATCAAGGAATCCTAACTTACCTTTCTGAATTACAGTTACAATTTCTCTTGTGAAACTTACTATTTCTTTAATATTTTTTAACATTTATTTATTTTTGAGAGATAGAGATAGCACTTGACAGAGGAAGGGGTAGAGAGAGAAGGAAATGCAGAATCTGAAGCAGGCTCCAGGGACTCTGAGCTGTCAGCACAGAGCCTGACGTGGGGCTTGAAGTCATGAACCATATCATGACCTGAGCCAAAGTCAGACACTTAACCGACTGAGCCACCCAGGAACTCCAAATATTTTCATTTTCTTTTTTTTTAATAGTTAGGTACTTTTGAGAGAGAAAGAGAGAGAGAGCTCAAGCAAGGGAGGGGCAGAGAGAGAGAGAAGGAGACACAGAATCCAAATCAGGCTCAAGGCTCTGAGCTGTCAGCACAGAGCCCAGTGTAGGGCTCGAATTCATGAACCTTGAGATCATGACCTGAGCTGAAGTCAGATGCTTAACCAATTGAGCCACCCCCAGGCGCCCCTGAAACATACTATTTCAGTGGTTAGTATTAGTCCTTAGTTTATATAATTTATTAGCTCTGGTCCATTATTGATTTTCAACTATTCATCGTGGAATATGTTTTTTCATTCATTCATTGTGCAAATGTTTGTTGAACATTTGCCAAGTGAAGATACTGGAGTGGGCCTTCCAAATACAAGACAATGAAACATCAAACAATTTACGATCCAGTTGGGTAGAAAGAATCTGACAGCAGATAAGAACAACTAGACGTTCTGGATCTGTCTCTGTGCTCTGCAAAGTAGAGTCACTTGGCTAGAGGAAAATCCAAGAGAAGATCTCTCTTGAACTGAGTTTTGAAAGAATCCATTGGGCTCTGCAGAACAGTGCAGAACCTTCTTGGAATTCTCTCCCTGCCCCTCCCTCATGCTCTCTCTCTCTCAAAATTATATATATATATATATATATATAAATACATGAAATCTTCAGTGCCCTTGATGGGGTTACCAGGGAAACACCATGGCATGGCATGAGTCCCTGGCAGCTCCAAAGACAACTCTGCACATGGTTCAGCTCAATGAGCACGATGGGCACCCCTCTGACAACACATGATCAACTAAGTAAAGTCTACTTTCTTTTTTTTTTTATTTAAAAAATTTTTTTAAATTTTTTTTTTTATTTATTTCTAGGAGAGAGAGAGACAGCATGAGCAGGGGAGGGTCAGAGAGAGAGAGAGTCACAGACTCTGAAACAGGCTCCAGGCTCTGAGCTGGCAGTCAACACAGAGCCCGACGCGGGGCTCGAACCCACGAACAGCGAGATCATGACCTAAGCGAAAGTCGGACGCTTAACCGACTAAGCCACCCAGGTGCCCCAGTAAAGTCTACTTTCTACTCCATTGATCTTTGTTTTGCGTTCATGTGTCCTCTATAGCTTGATGCCAGAATATGTCTCAAAGTAAAACATGGGCCTTGATCTGATCTGATATACGTTTAGTCTATCTTTTTTGAAACATCGTGGCAAAAGAGAGGTTCAAATACGAAGACCCTCTTTAATTATTCTCAACTGAGAGAAACTAGAATCCCATAATCACAGTGAATGAGGTTTATCATTTGCAAAAGCCCCCTGGCCCGGGAGAAGGTATAAAAGAGTGCAGTTTTTAAAACTTGTTTGTTTTCTTTGTCATTTTCACTCAGCCAACCTTCAAATAAATAAGTAGATAGATAGATAAATAGATAAACAAACAAACAAATAAATAAAATAAGCAGTCCAGATAGGGTAGATTGCTAAAGAAAGGGATCATCAGGCCACAGACCTAAATATATCCTCTTCCAAGATTACAGGTCTTACCTAAGAAAACATTCTCTGTCGGGGAGGCCCTGGGGGAGTCCACACCTGCTGGAAAGCAGAGTGAAGCTGCAGCAGCCGCCCCAGGGCCTACTTCCAGGAGAAGGGTTTTTGTACACTGACACAATGGGGAGCTATCACTGTGTTGGACGTTCGGCCAAGGAACCAAGCTGGAAGTCAAACGTGAGTAAAATCCAAACCTTCCTTCTTCAGTTGTTTGTGTCTTGTGATCCTCGTGTTTGTGAAGTGATCTTTATAAGCTGATGCTTGGCGACTAGGATCTGACATCCTCTAAGGCAAAGATAAAGTCTGTAAACAAACTCAAAAAAGGGTTGCACATTTTCTGTGAGGAACAAGGTTCAGTCATTGGGTGGGAATAACCTGTCTAAGTGATAGTTGCAGACTCTACTGGGGAGCATAATTATATGTCCCACACAGAGCCTTGCTCGATTGTCAGAAAAGGAAATTCAGTTTTTGTATGGGAAGGAGGTTAGGAGGAACTACTGTGTTTACAATTTCGGCCAGGGGACGAAGCTGGAGATAAAACGTAAGTCTTTTTTTTCAACCAATTCTTCACTGTTTCTGTTTAATTGGTTTGCTTCCCCCCACTCCAACCTTTTCACATGTTCTAATTAGTTACATGTCAGGGATAAAACAAATTTCATTCCCAGATTAGGTGCAGAGGAGAGAAAATAGCTCCACTGGAGGCTAGCTGACAGTTAATTTTTAAGATTTCCAAAGCAAAATAGGGTAACTGGGGAGAGAGGCTTGCTACCATTTCAGGGTGAGTTTTTGTAGAGGGGGAGATTAAGGGAAATCACTGTGGTTTACTTTCGGCCAAGGGACCAAACTGGAGATGACACGTAAGTACCTTTTTGTTCAATTATTTGTAAAGTCTTTGTCCTGTTGCATTATATGTTCAAGTTCGTGACATTTTGCCAAAATGAGCCCTTTCTGGTGCCTCAAAACAGCAGAAAATGAGAAATTAGCCAACTTTTCAGCTAAGCAAACAAATCGTTGAGTTTGTGAGGAGAGTAGGCTTTGTGGGGAGAAGGGGGAAGAAATGGTTGGATTTTTCTCTGAATCGGCCTTTCGTATATGATCGGCATCAGAAGGAGGTTTTTGTTGAGGGCTGAGTGTCAAAGCCCTCACTGTGGCTTACCTTCGGCCCGGGAACCAAGCTGGAGGTCAAACGTAAGTACACTTTTCTAGTGCTTTTTCTTGTAGAGTTGTGAAATTTGGGGGTTTTCATGTGTGGGATGTGAGTTGAGGTCAGTTCTGAAGAGAATGGGATTCTTCTGAAAATCAGATGAGTAAGGGGCTGAAAATCAATTCATCTCAAAGAAGAGCAAAGAGCTAGTTAGTTGATGTGGCATGTAAATTGCCAGATTTTCACTGTATCCATCAATCTAATGAGTTTAGCAGCAAAAAGAGGTTTTTGTTGAGGAGAAAGTAATTAAGTTAATACAGTGGATCACCTTTGGCAAAGGGACGCGTCTGGAGATTAAACGTAAGTAATTTTTCTCTATTGCCTGCTGAAATTTGCGTCTAAATACCAGTGCTGACTTTTAGAGGTCACCTAAAGTATTCACCTAAAAGTATGAATTTTGTGCAGATGAGTGTATGAGACCATTTCAGATTTGTCATCAATTTCAAAAGTTAAACTCAGCTCCAAAACTGGGTTTGTAGACAAAAAGTTTAATTTAATCTAAATTTCATTGTTCAAAAGGAAAAAAAAAATAGTGTAGATGAAAAGGAATCTTTGGAGCTCAAGAGAAAAGTGAACTAATTTTCATTGAGTTTTGCCAGATGTTATATTGATTTTTGCTCGTTATGTGTGATACAGAAGAGAAATTTATTTCTTAGTCTTTCTCTCCTGATAAGTTATTTTTTAAGATAACAATTAAAATTCATAGAATGCATAAAAAATCAGTAAGTTAAAAAAGCGTATTTATTTGCCAAGTAAAACATACAGCTTAATTGAGAATCAGGTGCGCTGCCATCTTTAGGGTCTAAAAGGAGTGATAAATTGTCAATATTCAGAAATTCTACAGAAGTTCTATATCCTGATAGCTATCTTCTTTGTAAAAATCCAATTTCTATATTAGACTAAACGTGAAATGATTTCTTGTTGCAATGGTGAAGAGACGGTTATCACCAAAATCTCAGTTTTGAAAAAATTCGTTTAAATGAAGTAAAAGAAAATAATTGCATGTTTCAAATGTCCACGGACTTGTAGAAAAATCGTAAATATTTTAGTGAGCGTGTTTTTTTATTTCCCTCCGTTATAACTTGGCCATTTTTTTATACCGCCAAGGAAGCCACGGCAAAGCTTGCGTGGTCTGTAGACTTCATGGCGGTCTTTTGTCATGACTGAATGACTTTTGTGACCAGGCCACAGCACTCATGTGGCAGGGCACCTAGCCGCTAAAGGCCACAGCCACGGCCACTCCACAGTCGCCTGTTCAACTCTCCTGTGGTGGCTTTCCCAACACAGTGATACGAATAATGGCACTAACAGAAAAGAATAGAAATGTAGTGGGCACTGAGCTAACATAAAAGAAACAGGGAGAAGTCTGATTTAGTAGAAATTTCAGAAATAAATTTCAAGTCATTGTTATAGCCTCTTAATAGAAATTTCCATTAGAGGACTATAAAAAACTTAAAGCTACTTTTTTTTTCAGTGACATGTAATTATTTCAATATTATCTCATCAAATATATTCATATAGTAAAAGCACAATCCAAAAGAAAGAAATATATATAACTCTTCCGGGGCAAAATCCTTACCAGCAAAAACTGAATTTAAGGCCATCTGGCCACTCCAGTTTTAACCAATTAACTTTTACTGAGTCCACATTAAATACCATTAGATAAAAAAATAAGATAAATTTGTGAAATGCTTTTAATTTTCAAAAAATTAATGGCTTGTAGGTATTTCATACAACTGAAATATTGTTGTATGAAATACCTAATCACAGACAAATACCATTAATAAAAACTTGATATAAACATATTTTCCGATACTTTCATTCTGTGGTAGAAAATTTTTAATCTGAGTATTTTAATCCCATACCCTGTAAAACAGTTTAGTAATTTTTTGTTGTTTACTTCAGCTGGTTTCAAAAGTGATGCTTAAGAAAGGTTATTTTTGGTCTGCAACAATTTTATAGGACTCTTTTAGGGCTGTTTTAAAACTTGAAAATTATTTTAGGACTATTTAAATTATATGGGTATTTTAAACTATTTTAGGGTCTTTTAAAAACATTTTTTATACATTTAGACTCCATTAAAAGCTAATAAAATGTCTTGTAAGACTTTCCATATCAAATGTGCTGATTATTTAATATTTTGTGCAGGATGGATATTTTAAAGGTGTCGAGGATTCACCCAGCTACAAGTATCTTCCTAGAATACTTCCCCTCCTTTTTTTCTAGAATTCACATTATTTTGCTGCCAAAGATATTTTATAAAATTCTCAGAAAAAATTAGTAATGCAGGTCAAAAGAGAAAAAAAATATATATCAAAACATAAAAAGTTCAGTATCTTACATCGAAATGCTTAATTAATGGAGGTTAGCTTTATAAAAACCTGATCACTATCTGCAATCTTCTCACAGGAAAGGATTCTTGATTTGTTATTTTCGCCCTTGCTCTCTGACCAGACAGCTTGAATGCCCACAGACGGGGATTTCCCAGACGCCATCTGGCAGTTGCTCATGGTCAGAACTGAAGCTAGCTAGTTCCTCAAAGGCAGGTGGCCAAAATTACAGTGGACCCCCACTGTCTGGTCTATTATCGCCCCAAGTCATGGCAGCTGTCAGAGCAGGGCTTGGTCTTCCAGGGCTCGGTCTTCCTTCAAGGTTTTGTAAGGAGATCAGGGAGTTGCTGGACTGATCACAGAGGGTGACAGGGCTGTGCCTCAGCCCAGGTACAGACTCAGGGTTTGAAGTCACTCTAGAGGGGGGAGTCTGGCTCTAACACACTCAAAGAAAACCCAGGAAGGAAAAAGCAGCCTGATATAGCTACACAGTTCTGGGAGAGACACAGGGGAATGAGTTCTATAAGGAGGTCTAAGATGTGTTTTCACTTCTAAACTGTGAGGGAGTCTGATAAAATGGCCCTCGTGTCTTTGCCTAAAACACTGTGCTTATTGCAAGAGGCAGGGAACACAGGTGAAGGAAAGAAAGGTGAGGTCAGAAAAGCAACAAAGTCCTTCAAATGGCTGTAGACAAAACAGTGTAAAACTTTCTTAAGAGATGGGGACCAGAGAAAAACGCAAAATCATGGAGATTTTAAATCTACTTCCTGGTCTCCCTCATTGCTACTCAGAAGAAACACCTCTGTCTGTCCCTTATGGGCTCCGGGATTGCCCACAAATGATATACCCAAATGGAGGACTCCCCTGTTCCTTAAAGACCATTCTCTGTGCTTCTTTCCTCAGGGAGTGATGCTCAGCCATCCGTCTTTCTCTTCCCACCATCTCTGGACCAGTTGCACAAAGGAACTGCCTCTATCGTGTGCATGCTGAATGACTTCTACCCCAAAGAGGCCAATGTCCAGTGGAAAGTGGATGGTGTTCTCCAAAACCAAGGCATCCAGCAGAGCATCACAGAGCAGAACAGCAAGGACAACACCTACAGCCTCAGCAGCACCCTGACGATACCCAGTACAGAGTACCAGAGTCATGAAAAGTACTCCTGCGAGGTCACGCACAAGAGCCTGTCCTCCGCCCTCGTCAAGAGCTTCAACAGGAGCGAGTGTCAGAAAGAGTAGCCTCGCAGGCCTCATCGCCTGTGCCTCGGCCCCAACCTCCCTGCCTCCCTCCTCAGGCCTCCGGACCTTTTCTCATCGGAGACCCACGTCTATTGCAGGCCCTTTTCCCCACCTTACTGCCTCCCCCTCTTTGGCTTTAATCATGCTAATAATATTTGGGGGAAAATGAATAAATAAAGTGAATCTTTGCACCGATGATTTCTCTCTTCTTCCTCTGTTAATGGTTGTTATACATTTTTTTTTTCCAATGACCTAGCTTACTTATTTTCTAAGGAACTAAACACTGAGTTGCTATAAAATCACCACTATGCATAAAAATCATCATCCTACATTCTACCTGACCTTCCTGTCCTCTACGAGACACTCTATGAAAGCCATACGCGACCTGTCTTCATATCCAGCCCCCACCCCCACCCCTGGGCCATGGCTTAACAGGCTGGCTTCCTCACTTTCCCCTCCTCAGCAGGCCCTCAGAGTCCTTTTGAGGGTGACAGTTCTCACAGTCACAGATCTTTTGATCCAGTGAACTTACCGTAAGAATTTACTCAAAGCAAATTTTCCAAAAGAAACATCTATAAAGAGTCACTCACGTAACATTATATAAAATAACAAGACAATGAAAATGATCTAAATGAATAGGCAATGGGGAAATGTTAAAGTCCATTATGGCACTTTAACTTAATGGAATATGATCTCTCTACCTGACAAAAACCATACTGAGTGCTTTCCACAACCTAATTAAAGTCTTACTTTACTGCAAGGTTAAAAATGTTCATTAAAACACTGGGCAAGTCCTAAGGTGCACCTGGGTGGCTCAGCCAGTTGGTGATCCCGCTCTTGGTTTTGGCTCAGGGTGTGATCTCATGGTTTGGTGGGTTTGAGCCACGCATAGTGCTCTGTGCTGATAGCAGGGAGCCTGCTTGGGACTCTCTCTCTCCCCCTCTTTCTGCCCCCGTCGCCAATGCTCTCTCTGTCTCGCTCAAAAATAAATAAATAAATGTTTTAAAAATATATTAAAAAATAAAAATAAATAAAAATTTAAAATGTTGGGCAAGTTCTAGAAAGCTGAGAGATTCATATAGTATAGCCTAGCAATCCCATTCCCAGATGTCTCTGTCCACCAAAAGGCCTATGCACACATTTTTCAGAGCTGCTTCATTTATGAAAGCTTGAAACTGGAAATAATCCAAATGCCCACCAACAACAGAATGGGTCACTAATTTGTAGTATGTTTATACACTGAAATTCTAATACATAAGGAGAATTTTAAAACTATAATTATACCCAGTGGCATAGATGAATCTCATAAACATGACAACAAGCAAAAGAAACCAAACACAAAAGATACATTCTTTTTAAAAATTTTTTAATGTTTACTTATTTTTGAGAGAGAGAGAGAGACAGAGCATGAGCAGCAGAGGGGCAGAGAGACAGGGAGACACAGGATCCAAATTAAAAAAAAATTTTTTTTGTAAATGTTTATTTTGGTGAGACAGACATAGACAGAATGTGGGTGGGGGAAGGGCAGAGAGAGAGGGAGACACAGAATAAGAAGCAGCCTCCAGGCTCTGAGTTGTCATCACAGAGCCTGATGCGGGGCTTGAACCCACAAGCTGTGAGATTATGATCTGAGCTGAAGTCGGACGCTTAACTGACTGAGCCACCCAGGCACCCCCAAAAGATATATTCTATATATTTTCATTTAGATGAAGTCCAAGCCAGTTAAAAATACAATTAGAAGTTTAGATGGGGATTACTTTTAAGTATGGGGTGAGGTGGTGCCTAACAGAAGGGTTTCTAGAGTTTTGTTAAGTAATGTGTGTCACTTTGTGGAAATTTGTTGAGCTGTATTATATTATAATCTGTGCACTTTTCTGTATATATATTATACTTCAAAATAAGTTCACATCAAGAAATATCTTACACCAGGGCCACCTGGGTGCATCAATTGGTTTAAGCATCTGGGTCTTGGTTTTGGCTCAGGTCATGATCTCACAACTTGTGGGTTCGAGCCCCACATCAAGCTCTGCACTGACAGTGTGGAGCCTGCTTGGGATTCTCTCTCTCCCTCTCTCTGCCTCTCCCCTACTCATGCTGTCTTTCTATCTCAAACATAAATAAGCATTAAAAAAAAGAAATATCTTACACTCAGTTTATAGATTAGAGAGGCTAAGGTCAAGACCACATGGTCAATGGATCAAATCCCCACCTGCCTAACTCTGCTCTCTGAAAACCTATGAAGTTCTGCCTTCCTGTGCTTATGGTACTGCATAGAACAAAGGGTCAAAAATGCCATCTGCCTGAGGTCTCTCCTCTTTTCATCTTTCTAGAAGGTGCCATTCAGCCTGGGTACCTATGCTGGGGGGAGCAGAGGGAGGGTTGTATTAAATGTGGACAAGGTGGGGCCTTTTACTAAACTGTATTAGTGGCCAGAGTGGCCAGTGGAAGACCTAAGGCTGAATCTCAAAGACAGAGACCAGGGGTTCTGTGCTCTCTCCCTACTGGGTGAGCACAGGTGAGTTAGCACTAGGGTTCAAGTCATCCATTACCATGAGCCTTGCTAGATGAAGTGGACAAATTTCAATGCTCTTTTCCCACATCATTGTTCATATATAATTGCCTGGGAAGATATGCTCACAGGTCATAACAGAAAGTTACTTGACTTTTGTGCCTCAGTTTTCTCATCGGAATGTCTTACTTGTAAGACAGTTGTGAGAATTGAATGAAAGAATTCATGTGAACCACTGAACATCCAGCCTAGCATGTACCCAGGAAGGTGCAAGTATTAGTCATCATCATAATAATAGTAGCTCAATTTGGCAACTATTTGATTTCTTTCAAGGGGCTCTTTAATCTTATTCTCCAGCATTAATTCTTTTAACCCCAAAGACTTCCCTTTCCCCAGATGGAGTGCTTTGATACCCTTGTTGAAAGTCAATTGACCATAAAGTTGGGTCTATTTCTAAAATCTTTATTCCATTCCATGATCTATTTGTCAAGAGACACTACCCTAATTACAGCAGCTTTAGGAGCTTCTTTGTGGATGTGCTAAGTTTGAGGTGCCTATCAGACAACCAAGCAGAGATGACAGGTGGACAACTGGACATAAGATCCTGTCATGTGGAAGACAGAGGTCAGTACTAGAGACATGAATGTGGTCATCACCATAAAGTGGTGCTAAAAGCCCTCAGACTGTAAGAGAATAGCCACCAAGCACACAGGGATAGAGAAACCCAAGCACTAAACTGGGAAGCACTTCAACATTAAGAAGTTGGTGAGATGAGGAAGAGCCAGAAAAGAAGACAAAAAGGATTGGTCAGAGAAGGAGGAAAATCGGGAGAATGGTGTTGCCCTGGAATCCAAAAGAAGAAATGTTACAAGGGGGAGAAACTGATCAGTTGTCAGCTGTATCAACTGGAATGAAAATGGACCACTGGATCTAGAGATGTGGGGGTCACTGGTGAACTAGATAAAAGCTGTGTCTGTTGAACAGCAAGGGCAAAAATCTGATCAGAATGAGTTTAAAAGAAAATGAGAGGAAAGAAATTAGAGACAGTTTGCATGGCCTAGTCTTTGGAGGAAAGAGTTGGAAAAAGGCAGTATCTGGAAGAAGAGAAATGACAGCCTTTTTGAATGCTAATGAGAATAATCCAGTAAAGAAAATCTGGTGCCGCAGGAAAGACAAGAGAAACATGCTGCATCAATGTCCTTGAGTAGGTGAGATGGGGTGGGTGGAACACAAGTGGAGGTGCTGCCCCTCGCTAGGAACACAGATGGGGTTCAAACACGGACAGAAGGGAAGAGGGTGTCCACGCGCACTGATGCAGAGAGGTCCACAGACATGCTGGGAATTGCTCATAACTTCTCCGATAAATATGTAGAATTTCGATTGTGGAGGTTTAGCAATTCAAGATGACTTTGTAGACAGAAATACACAAGTAAAGGCTCCAGGCAGGGGGAAGCTAACAGAAGATGGAGAAGAAGAGTGAAATTCACAAGGGAGTTCCCTTACCATCTGCCACTTCCTGTCCCCTAGGTTCCACATGTCATTCCTCCCATGAATTCTTGGAGACCACTGGCATGGGAAAGACCCCCATAGATAGCTCTTGCCTCTCCCTTTAGCTCCTCTCAGCCTTTCTACCCCTCCATTTTCCTACCAATCTCTTCTCAGGATTTGAATAGCTCTTACTACCCCTACCATGTGGTTACTTATCTCTTAAGAGAAGGCCCTATCTCCTAACTTTGGAAACTTGTGTATCCCTGAAGATTCTCTGCATAGAGGGAGAAAAGGGGGATGATGGTGAGGACAGGGGCGATGGGGTGGGGAAGGCAGAAGAGGGAAAGGTACCGCCATTTGCTAGAACTGTCACTAGTACAAATACCTCGATTTTCATACCACAAACTGAGGTATTTATTAATCTGGCCTCATAGATGAGGATCCTGAAGCTAAGGAGGGTTATGTAGTGTGCTTAAAATTACAGAGCTCACACCATAACTTAAAGCAAGGTTATCAAGCCCAAACCACCATGCTTTTCTGATAGTTTGCACTCAGCAGGTTCTGCGTAGGTTTTCAGTAATACTGGTTTGTCATAGTAATAGTTAGGTCTCAGTCAGCTCTAAAACTAACAAAAAGATTGGACTACAGAGTGAATGAAGGTCTTCTCTCTCTGTGAAAGTCTTTCTCAAAAAAATATATAAGTTTTTGTTTCACCATGGGCTCAAAGAACAAATAAGGAACAGCCTCCAACCTACAACACCATAGTAAAATGTTGATGGTCAACGTAGGAAACAAAAAGTACACAGAGAAAACCTTCTGTAATACTCCTTCTGGCTCAACACATGCCAGCTTGTAACAAGTTTTTACTACATAATAATAGTAATACACACAATGTCTCAATGCTGACAGCAATGACCATGTCACTGAATCCTCCAACAACCCCACAGGTAGTCTGTATTATAAGGAAACTAAGACTTCATGTAAATACCATGTCCAACATCACACAATCAGTAAATACCAAAGTCAGGCCTCAAGTTCAGGCAGCCTGATCAAGAGCCCTAAGTGTAAAACAGCATGGTCCCTTCCTAAATTCTATTCGCAGCTGCCATTCTCTGGGGCAAAGAATCACTGGGTCTTTGACTGAGGAAAGAACTTGGAAGACAGGTCAGGAGACTGAAGAGCAAAGGCTGGATGGCATGGCCTAATCACCTGGAGACAGACTGAGATTCAAGGCTAGAGTTCTTCCCATCTGTTACTAGATGCAACAATGAGCTTATTATGGACATTTCAGGAGAGAAATCCGTGATGCTCGACAAAAATGGACAGTCAGCCATGCCTAAGCCAACTAGGTCAACATGGTCTCATTTGGAAAAATAACTCATTAACCAAAGCTTCCTCTTAGTACCAAAACATCTTCCACTATCACAGTGCTCAGACCTCAGACAGGCCCTGCCCATCCCCACCCCAGGTGGGTTAGTATCGAGTTTCATGGTGACTGGCCTAAGAAGATTAAAAAAGTAATGCCACTTTTTGAGGGAGAGTCCCAGGGACCAAGATAGCAACTGTCATGGTAACGGTCACACTGCTTTGGTCAAGGAGAAGACCTTTTGGGGAACTGAAAATAGAACCTTGAGCACATCTGTTGGTTTCACTCCCATCCTCCTCCAATAGGCTGGCTGGTGCCCTCCACACCCTTCCAGTAGTTCCTATGGCCCCCTGCACCTGGGTTCTCACAGCACCTGGACACGTCTGTGTCCAGCACTCGGCTGGAAGTAACACTGACCCTAACTTTGCTTGATACATTTCTACCTATTCCCACTGCCCCAACTCCAGTCCTAGGGTTCTCTCCCTAAAAACCTCAGCCCAGAATAGGCAGCATCTTCTCAGAGGTCTGATATGGTGACAGGATCCATACAGGCTGCATGTAAGACATTATGAGCAAACAGATTCTTCATGAAGCCCACAGAGGCCCTGGAAGTATCTGAGGGCAGCAAGAAATGATTCATGTTGAATAATAGTTTGGGCATCTCAGGAGTAGAAGGCCAGGAAAAATAGGGAAGAGTCATGGCAACATTTCAGTAAGCCTCCTAGTACCCATGACAGATGGATTCTCTTCTACTATACTCTCCATCCACCAAGGCATATACCCATCCACACATCCACTCACTCATCTGTTGGCCCTTACCCAAGTCACCATGTTAATTGCTTGCTCTTCTACAGTATGCAACCCTAACTACTACATACAAAACTTGTTTATATGGTTGGCTGTATGGATGTTCACCTTCGTTCATTCTACAGACATTGATTAGCATCTCCACGTACCTGGCTCTGTACTATGTTCTGCAGATAAACAGTGAACAAGAGAGAGCTCTCAACCTCAGGGAACTCCCAGCCTAATGTGGAAACAAGTTAACAGAAATTGCAACATAGAGCAATGAGATGGATGGTGAGGTGTCTAGGGAGCCCTATGGAACCACACATGACACATGCTGGAGGTCAGGAATGGTACATACCTTCACCTTCCTATCCAAACATTAGCCAACCTGGGACTTACTGACACCAAGCCTGTCCTCAGAAGTCACTGGAGTGCTCCAGCCCTTCAACTGGGAAGCCATAGCCTCCATCAATAAACTCTTACATGGGGATTCATCACTTATAACTTAAACTGGAATTAACACCCTCCTGTTCTCCGGTTCTCTGTCTATAATAAAGTAATAGTAATGAAACCTCTGTCTCAGCACCATTGTTAATTTTAAATGAAATATTGTCCATAACCCACTTAGTAGAAGGCATGCACAGAATATGTGCTCAATCCATGATCTTTTCTTGTTCTTAATTATTAATAGGTTCTTAGAGTCCATGGCTGAGCTCAGTGGGTATTTTCCTTGTAGTCATTCCACAAGGAAGCCTTTTTAAATTTGGCCTGAAACCTTCATTTCTTCTAATCTGCAGTAATACATCACAATCCTTCTGTTCCTCTTTAACTGGACATGTCAAGGCAAGACAAGTCTCTCAATCTGAAAAATGGAGAAACTAAGGTACAAAGTGAAGGAACTATTTGTTAACACACTTATCTCACCCACAGGCCTAAGGATCAAGTTCAGTTCAGTGTATTTCCCCCGAGCTTGCCTGACACCACAGTGGAATGTAAAAGCATTGCAGGGATTAAGGTGGAAAATGCATTTCCCAAAAACCACTGTTTCATACTGAAAGAAAGGAAATGTGCTCCCAGTCATCAGCATGTGATTTCAAGGGGTCCAATCATTCAGCAGTCTTCCTAGCCAGAAGGACAGTGAACTGACTGTGTCTTTTATATCCTTGTGGAAAAGAAGACTCTGGAATCTGAGACATCATAAACTCTTCTTGGACTACTTGCCAACTGAGACCCATCTTCTACCCACTTGGCTCATGAGCAAGCAGGCAATGGCTCATTTACAGAAGCCCCCTACTCTCTGGAACTGGTGTGTTGCCCTTCACTGTACAAAGAGACAAAAAATATCAAAGAAAAAACTAACAACACAGGTAGAGAAGAATAAGAAAGTACATAGGGGCGCCTGAGTGGCTCAGTTGGTTAAGTCTCCGACTTCGGCTCAGGTCATGATCTCAGGGTTCATGGATTCAAGCCCTGCCTTGGGCACTGTGCTGACAGCTCAGAACCTAGAGCCTAGTTCAGATTCGGTGTTCCTTCTATCTCTGCCTCTCCCACGCTCAATTTCTGTCTCTCTCCTTCAAAAATAAATAAACATTAAAAAAAAAATACACAGATAAATAACCTAGGAATCAGAATATTTTCAACTCAATCCCTTATAACTTCTGATCCCACAGGTATCCCGGGATTCTTTCATTCTATGAACATTTATCTGGTCTGTGTGCTGGGGATTGGAGAAGGACACAGAAGCCCTGTCCTCTAGGGTAGCAGCATGACCTATGAACACTCACCTTGAGCCCTTAGTCACCAAACAGATGCTCAGATCTGCTCCCTGAACCTGGATAATATGAGAAGAAGCTCCTACCTACTCCCATTCAATTTTCACTGTACCCTCCACAGACTCAAAACTCCACATATGGGTTTCCAATATGTACTTTCTTCTGTAGTCCACCAAAGACAATAATCTAGACATGAGGGAATTCTGGATTGACGATCACTGATCCAAACAAATACAGTTGAACCTTGAACAATGCAGGGGTTAGGGGGATAACCCCCACCAGTCAAGAATCCACTCAAAGAAATACAACTTTTAACTCCTGGAAAACTTATCTACTGTTAGCCTACTATTAACCAAAGCCTTACTGATAACATAAACAGTTGATTGACACATATTTTGTTTGTTAAATATATTATATACTACATTCCTATAATAAAGCCAGTGAAAAGAAAATGTTACTAAGAAAAGCATAAGTAAGAGGAAATGCATTTACAGCACTGTACTGTATTTGTCAAAAAAAAATGTACATGAAGTGGACCCGCACAGGACGAACCTATATTGTTCAAAGGCCAACTGCAATCTACTCCAGACTTCTACATTTTGGAAAGATTTTTTAACTCTGTGTCTTCCCTTTTTTCAAGAAATAGAAAATAATGTGTGTGTGTGTGTGTACATTTTATTTAGCAAACCAATGTTTATCATTTAAGTCCATAGTGTGTTTAATTAAAGTACATTTACCAGAGGATTAGAGGGAAAAGGCTAACAAAGAGAGCTGAAGGAAAGACAAAACATAAGAGGGATGGAAATAACAAGGAAGAGAGAAAAGACAGAAATAGAGAAACAGGGTAGGCTCTGTAGAGATCTAATCAGAGTCTTTCCCCTGAGAGCCAGGACCTTGGGCTCCTGAGAACCGCTGTGCATTGAGATATTGACTGGCTAGTCTGCACTCAGTATATACTCTCCCATTGCTAGATGATACCATTCTAATGAGTCTCCACTGACTATACTAACCACAGCAGCCACCCAGAAGTGGAATGCTTTCCTCAGAATGCAATACTAGTGAGGAAAGCCACATCAGCCACAGGACTGGAAGGGTCTCAGGCTTTCTGCCTTTCTGTTAGCTTGCCTTCTTCCTATGTCCTCCCTGCTCTTCTAAGATTGTAAATGCTTCAAGATACAGTGTCTCCTAAACTGACTGTAAAAAAAGAAAAAGGCAAAGTTCTTGAAACAGGAGAAGCTAAAGAGACATTTGTGGAAAATGACATAATCCGGCCTTCATTGCCCTCATCCCAATACACACCTACCCCCAGATACCTGCTTCTGTCTTAGTGTCTCTTACCCCTGCCACTCTTTCCACCTTCAGCCCCTACTTCATTTTTAATATGTGTCGTTGCTCAGAAATACAGTAACCCCTCATTATCATGTAAGGAGGAAATTACTTTTCTCAACTACTTATTCTGTATTAAGAATTTATAAGTAAAATTTAATAAGTTCCCAAAGCTTATGCTTTCATGAAGCCTACCTGATAGGACAGTGGCAAATAACTTTTTCACTCATGTTGACAGATTCATTATATACTCCAAAATAACGAGTCACGTGTTAAATGGAAGACTGTCAACTTTATTAACCTGATAACTCTTATTAGCTACTTTTCTGCAGGTATGTCTGAAAATGAGTGAAGCTGGTTTTATTTCCAGCTGACCTAAAGAAATTCCACCTCTTTCAGAAGATCATCTGTGAATAAGGAAAAAATCTGCCGACTTCACCCAGAGTCCACTCTCTGTTGATTTCCCATATTATTGAATTCATTATGGCCCATCCATCACTTACATGTTTGATTTGTGTAAGCCCCAAGTATCACTGTCTTTATTTTCCATCAAAAGTTAGGTCTCCTAAAAGGCAGGGCCATTTGTCTATTATAAAGAAACCAGTAAGGTGACATTTGGAAACTGCACCAAAATAACATTTGAGAATCATAATAGTAGCTGGAAGACCTATAGAAAGTCACTCTTTATTTCCATGCTTCAGTTTATGATTAATCTACAATTTATTGAGGACCCGAACTAGAATGTTTACACCTTGATCTTTATACAATAATTTTTTACTTGTTGCAGTGTTTAGCACGAAGCACTGTGCCTTGGTTGTTCAAGCATTTGTTGAAAAAAATAAATAAGCAAATGAATAATGACCTGTTGATGCTGACATATGTTTGTAGAACTATTATATGGGTTGTTTTTCTGTGTATCTGGTTGTGTTTGTTTGTTATTTGGATACGCTAACTCATGGAGTGTAACATTACTACTCTAGTTTACAGATGAAGAAACAGGACCAGAAAGACTGAAAGACTTGCCCAAGTGGAAAGGCCCACTCTTAGGTATTTGTCCTCTGATTTCAAGCCCACTGCTCTCTTTGCATCACAAAATCATCTGCCTGGAACCACTCCACTGGATCTGATGACACAAGTCTTCCTGAAAAGTGATGCTGCCCTTGTAATCCACTTTCCATCTGTGACTTCTAAGGATGGTCTGTTTATTCCTTTTCTGTCCCTGTACAGCATGCCTGGTCTGTGCTGCCTTCAGCCCCAAAGAATGTTGCATGGAAGTATAGGAGATTGCACCTTCTAGAGCCAGCCAACTACAAGCCAAGTTTCATTTCTTAGCACCTCAAGTAATCTAATCTAATCCAATTCCACCAACACCATGGCCTATCCAGCACCACGGCCATTCTCACCACCTCTGTGATGGTTGTTCATGATGGGTACTTCCACTTGGAGTGGAAAGGATCAGTCCACTTTCGGGTACAGTGGCTCAACCAGAGGCAATTAGTCATGGAGCTGACAGAAAAGAACTGCTTATTTGGACTGAATGACTTACAATTATTGCTCTTTCACAACTGCAAAGGATTATTTTGTGTTTCTCTCCAGATAAATTTATCAAATAACCTTATTTAGTTAAAAGAATATATCTTTTAAAATGTGTGTGTGTGAAAAGTATTTCCAACATTAACTCTGAAGAGAAACACTGGATCTATAAAACTTTCAGAATGTATTTAAAATGTTGATAACTTCTTATTATCGAGTTAAGAATGTGTTATAAAGACATGAGAAATACCCTAAAACACCAAGAAGATGTTGTTTTGACAATGGTTCTAAGAGTTCAAGTCACCATGAGGAGATACAAGGATATGAGTGTCACAAACCTTGTCCTCAAGAAGTCTGTAGAAAAGTCTGTAGAAAAAATCCCCATAATCCTTGTCCCCCAAAATATGGGTACAAATAAGGAAAATAATTAGACTAGTGCTAAATTGGACAGTGATGTTCTGAGAAGAGCCAACTAAAGGTATCAGAGTGGCTGAAATTTGGTTTCAATTAATCAAAAAGTTTGGATAAAAGAGCTGACGGTGAATTCATAGACTACCAGGACTGGAGAGAAGTGCCCAGAAAAGTTAGACTACTGTCTTTATTTTAATAAATTAGGAGATTAAGCCCTCAGGAGGTTGGCCTACTTACCCAATGCTATTAGTAGCTGAAATTGAAATAAGACTAGAAGCCAGGCATCGAGGCTCTCTGTCCAGTTCCCCTTCCTCCAATCTACATTTTCAAGCAAACAGGCAAGGAGGCCCTGAGAAGTTGGCACACAAGGAGAGTGAAAAAGGGTCACAGGTTCCATGTGGTGTTAAGAAAGATTAGAAGGACAACTCAAGCCATGCTGTTTTGTTAACTTCTAACTCAAGGGAGATGATGATCCTTAGGTTTGCTGACACAAACGCCAACATGTTTTTTGGACTGGTTAGATTGGACTCTTTTGCACTGGATTGGCTTGCATGGGGTTGAACTGATTAGACCCAAATTAAATTCAAATCTGCAAGACCACTGAAGGTCACAGCCATGTTGTATTTCCTCAGATTCTTCCCCTTGACAAGAACCCACTTACTCATGCTATGAAAGAGCCAGCCTAAGTATACATACTACCTACAGGGTAAGTGACCACGTGAAATCAATGTGTTCCTGAAAAGTCAATACATTTTTGACGGATGATCATGAAGAATTCTTTTGAAAATGAAGGGTCCATCTACCAAAATAAAATGTAAATCATCACCTGAATTACCCATTTGCCAAGTGGACTGTTGGTATATTGGTTTTTCTTGAAGGGATATGTGTCTCTATTAAGGCTGATTGATGCCTGGGAGAACCAGGCATTTTCTAGAGAAGCAGCAGGCCAAATACCTGAAGTTCAAAATCAGAGCTCCCAGGGTCTCTCCCTTCCTTTGGATTCAGTATCAGGTTAGGAAGATCTACAGAAACATAAATTGAAGAGGACTCCATAATCTACTGGATTTGTTGTACTTTTTGCTCTTCTAAAAAAAAAAAAAATCAAGCCATTCAAGACAGAGATCACAATGAATATCAAAAGGAAGTCCTACCCCAGAGAAGGATGGAATCTTCCACCAGGGACTGGTATAATATTCAATGTAAGTCATTATTCACTATGAAATTATTAAAAGTAGTTGGTGTCAATTGTTAAAACTGAAAGTCTACTAAAAGGAATGCTTTTGAAATTCATCCAAAATCCATAACCCTAACATATCTATTATTTTGATTTCTCACCTTATATTCTCATCTAGTATTTATCTATGCATCTTCATACAAAGCTACAGGGTAATCCACACCGTTAAGACAATTTTGTGTTCAACTTCTCTCACTCACTATTCACAGCACTTCTCTTTTCTATTTACATGACGCATTGATCATTTTGAATGATACACATCATTCTCTCCTATTGATAGTGCACAATTTTACTTGGCCTTCCTCTCATTATTGGACCCCATAACCTGTGGTCTTGACTCTCTCCTAGGATGGCTGGCTGTGCTGGCACCCCACTCTCCTTGAAAATGAGACTCAGAGACCATTACTGTGAAAATGTGCCTGCTCTGTTAGGGAGGTGTACCCTGTCCCCAGGCAGCGATCAGTCACGTCCTGACTCAAGCTGTTCCTGAATTGTTCCATATGTATTAATTTGGTCTCATTAAAACGTTGCTAGCTCCTTGAGATCAGAGGGCCAATTTTTCAGCCTCAAGGCTAACCAATAGCTAGCACTCATGAGCAGAAAAAAATGAACTTACATGATCCTGGGCAAACAAGCATTTTCTGAGTGCCTAGTATGTATCAAGTAGTACCTCAATCTCTTGCTCAGCTAATTCCCACAACAACCCCATGAAGGAAATATTATTCCTACTTTACAAAACAAAAACAAAAATACTGAGACTCAAGCTTGGTTTGATCTTCAGTAAAAAAGAACAGAAGAGTTTTATAAATATCAATTTCTTAAAATCTAGTCTTTTAAGATTTAGAACTTTGAAAGGAGTCTTTAATTCCTTAAACCAGAAAGGAAGAACAGCTTTCATGGAAATAACCTTCCCTGATGTTAAATTAAATCACCTATTGTTTGGGGCACCTGGGTGGCTCAGTTGGTGAAGTGTCCAGCTCAGGGCATGGTCTCACTGTTTGTGAGTTTGAATCCCACACTGGGCTCTCTGCTGTCAGCATAGAGCTTGCTTCAGATCTTCTGTCCCCCTCTTTTTTCTGCCCCTCCCCTGCTCTCACACTCTCTCTCTTTCAAAAATAAATAAACATTAAAAAAAAGAGGAGGAGGAGAAAATGAAATAAATCACCTATTGTTTTCTACAATCCCAATACATACATGGACACTTACTCAAGCTTTTAAGTGGTGCCTGCACCTACTTTCAAGAGGGTTGCTGATATAGAGCAAATGGGACATCAAGATGGTGAGATGACTACTCTAACCATCAAGAATCATTCTGAGGCCCAGCTATTTCTACTAGAATAATATTGCTGGGAGAACGAAACAAGATAGAGATGGTGAATTTAAAGACCTGAGACCTAATCAGAAACATGGACACAGAACATCAAAGCTAGAAAGGATATTAGTTGAGGTTACCAAGAACAAGCCCTGTATCTTACAAGTGAAGAAACCAGAAAGGTCAACTGAAGAATAAAAGGTCCCACAGAAGTCAGAAAAATGCCATGATACGGGGAGAGATCTTCATCATGTCATTAATCTGAACAACAGGTGAATCAAGGGGGCTTCCATAGTGCCACGTCACATGGAAAAAAGGTTTCTATTTTCAGAACCCACCCCTGCACCTGCTCTATCCAGATGGGCCTTGGCAAAAGAAGAAATGAAAAACAGGGTTTTCTCACTGCACGGCTGGCATGATGTACAGGCAGGTTGCTTCAGCCACAGTGGGGGAACCAAACGTTGCTGCTGTACACCCCACAGAGGTGGGGGCCTCTCCTCCTAAGATTCCCAGTTCAGTTACTACACAGCTTGTTCCCATACCACCAAGGGGAAAAGAAAGGCAAAGTCAGAGAAAGGGAATGTTTAATACTCTGGCTCCCATGAGGGTGTCCTGCCATGTGCTGATTAAGCAGAGGAATGGGAAGCAATAAAAAGGTCTAGTCAAGCCACAGATTAGAGGTAGAGGAGTTAAAGGCCCACACTTCCTATTCAGCATGTGTCCAGAAAAAGGAAATCATTCGCTCTTGGAATCAATTGACAAGAAAAGCAGGAAAAAAATAATCATAGCTTCTTGAGTATAATAAAAGTGCAAAGGAAAGATGAGGGACTTCAGAGCTAGGCAGACATGACTTTGAATTTCACTCTGCCACTAACTTGGTTGATTGGCCTTGAGACTAACACTGTCAAAACCTCAGTCTCCTCATCTATAATTTTCAGATAATAACAAAGCACCTCTTTGGAGGTTGTTGTGAGGACCGTGACAACAAGAAAGCACCAGTGAGGACCTGAGTAAAGGTAACTGCTCGTTACTTTTCTGAACCTACATGCAAGCATTGCTTTAACCTTTCAAAACCCTTCACTGCTGTTTCTTCATTTTGGAACATGAGCAATCAATCCTGTCCTCGGGGACCCATGATGATACAGAGGCCACTCTCTAGTACCCTCCTTCTCCAAGAAACTTCCATTCAAGTTCAAGGGATTCTGTGAGCTTTAGTTTTAGTCATATCATTGGACCTCCTTGTTCTATCACAGCCTGATGATTTAAAATCCGTCATGTGCAGGGGCACCCACATGGCTCAGTTGGTTAAGCATCCAACTTCAGCTCAGGTCATGATCTCATGGTTTGTGAGTCCAAGACCCACATCAAGCTCTGTGCTGACAGCTTGGAGCCTGCAGCCTACTTCAGATTCTGTGTTTCCCTCTCTCTCTCTGCCTCTCCCCTGCTGGCACTTGTTCTCTCTCTCTCTCTCAAAAATGAATTTAAAAAAAGAATTTAAAATTTATTATGTGCAGTTATCAAAATCCACAAACTCTATTTCTTTAGCAAAAGATAAAAATACCCAATGCAGAACTGAGGAAATTGACAAAATTTGTTAAGCAACTTCAGAAAATTCCCTGCTAACTGCCTTACTCAACGAATGGGTTTTTCTAATTAAAATAAACTAAATAGATTTTAAAAGACTCTGGCTAGAGTGAAATAAAACCAGCAGAGCTAATTTCCTTTCTGTAGTAATTTTCTTTCTTTAATAATTCATAAGTCACTTCAGAACCTAAACCTAAGTTACTTTATGAAGGGGCACCTGGCTCAGTTGGTTAATCATCTGATTCTTGGTTTTGGCTCACATCATTATTTCATGGTCTTGAGATTTAGCCCCATATCAGACTCAGTGCTGGAATTGTCTCTCTCCCTCTCTCTCTGCTCTTCCACCACTCATGCCCTCTCCTTCTTTCTCGCAAAATAAGTAAATAAACTTTTAAAAAATCCATTTCATAAAATACCAACTAAATTTTTTTTAAACTTTTAATGTTTTATTTATTTCTGAGAAAGAGTGAGAGACAGCATGAGTAGGGGAGGGTCAGAGAAAAAGGGAGACACAGAATCTGAAACAGGCTACAGGCTCTGAGCTGGCAGTTAGCACAGAGCCTGACGTGGGGCTCAAACCCACGAACCGTGAGATAATGACCTGAGCCGAAGTCGGACGCTCAACCAACTGAGCCACCTAGGCGCCCCAACTAAATTTCATTTTATGCATTTATACTTCTGCATCTACAAGAGCTTCAGAAACTACAAAGGGCTTTGTAATCGTATGGAGGCTCTGTAGTTATTATTTGCCTCTGATTTCTGACCTAGGACATTTTTCCTCTTGTCTGCTCCCCTTTGTAGAATAGTGAGCATCTGATGCTTGCTATATAGTCGTTAAAAGCAGTAGACTAGAGTCTTTCCTAGGCCATCACCTTGCTAACAATCTTGAGGCTATCACCAGGCCTCAGCCTCCCAGTCCGTAAGATGACGGGGTTGCACTGAGCGAGAAGGTCCCTTCCAGATCTAAACAATGCAGTGATTTTCACAGGGAAATATGAAGAACTTTTAAGTCCTTTCTTTGAACTTGATTTGCTATCTACAATGTAAAAATAACTACTTTAATATGAAAAGAGGCCTGACAAAATTCATTTCATAACATTGTTAAGGTTTCACCAAATGAAATGGCATCTGAAGAGGTACTGCTCTAGGGGAGATGAGTGGCCAAAGAGAAATGAAGATTACACCATGCAAGAGACTAGGCCCACGGTGCAGATTAAACTAGGACTCCCCTGGCATGTGCCACTTGTGGCAGACCTCCGCAGGCCTGTAGGAGCTTACCACCTACAACATGTGCTCACCCACGTGGATGCTGAGAATACACCAGCATAGTCCCAGAGTGAGACCAGAAGGTTACCCAGATGATAGAAACAATATAGTCAGAAGAAAGCGTAAATGAAATCTAGAATCCCTAACTATCCTGTTTGAACGTCAACACTGGACAAAATCACCAAGGCAACTGATCTAGTCTTCCCTTCATCAGTGCTGTGGATGCTGAGAGATTTCTACCCTCAAATGGCATGTTTTGAAAAAGTCAAGTGGCCTAAAATGGAGATAAAACCTAGGAAAATGACACTGGATCTGAAGGCAGACTTCTACTTGGTTCTGGTTCTGCTCCTGTGTGATGCTCATGGGGTCGCTTCTCCCAATCTAAAATAAGTCTCTCCCGTCTAAGATTAAATTGGGGATTAAAAAAAAGCTTGCTTGTGCTCTATACTATGTTGAGAAATGGTCACACAGAGTTCAAGGAAACTCTTGGGAAGCGTACTGTATTGCAGCCTTCTGAACAACAGCTCCCAGGGCGGCACGCAGAATTCACTTCATGAAAAGCAACACCGTGCACATTTTGGCCTCATCAGCAATGTGAGGTGAAACTGTTTCTTCTACATGTGGTGGGCCACAGACCTGCTCTCCTTCCTGACTCCACGCTGAGTATTTACTGAGTCCCCTGGAACCGGACTGGTGGGAACCATTTCCCTCAGCTCCCTCTTTTTGGAGAGACACCTGCAATCACAGTCAGAAACAGAAAGTCAAAGTTTCCACTTTACTCTGCGGACTTTGTGACAAAAACGTAACAGAATCGGGCTGTGGTACAGGAACTAATGCCAGACTTGAGGCCTGGAGCTAAGTGGGCTGTTTCCATATTTCTCAGTGAGAAAATAATGTAGAATTTAGTATGTGAAGTTTAGTAATTCACAGTAAACATACATGTATGTACGTATATCCTACCTCACCTTGAAACACGTTTTCCTATGGGGTGGGTGGAGGGGAGAGATGTAAAGGTGTGGAAATAAACTGTAGAACAATCCTCATATGGTTGAAAAAGTGTGAAACACTCAGTTAGCCCTGTAAATGGGCATAGCCTTCAGAAAAGGAATTTAGTAACACATATTGAAAGCCACAGAACTTTACTCCCTTGAACTCAATAATTTTAAGTCTAAAAAGCAAACAGAAAAATCCTACATGCCTACGAATCAGAGAAATGGCCAAGGAAATAATAAAAAGCCAACTCATTCTTATCCTCGAGAAGAGGGCTCTAAAGTCTAAGTGGCAACATGGGAAACTCAGTGGGGCATTTGTAAAACGAGGTGTGCAATTCTACACACCTTACAATTAGCTCTATGTAAAAAAAAATGTGCTTATGAACAAAGACTGGGAGAAAAAAAAAACACCAACAAAAATGCTAAGACTATTGTGTTAAAGTGCAAGATTGTGATTTTCTTCCTTTGAAATGTTTGTCAGAATATCATTTTTCCAAAAAGTAGTACTCAGGAACAGAAGGTGGGGAACAACTTTCCGACACTGCACAGTGGAAGTCAGAAACAAACTGTTGTCTTATTTGCAGATTCTGATAAAACCAGTACCTCCTGAGTACCAGCGCTGTGCCAGCCCCCCCCCCACCGTCAGATCATTCCACAGCCGTGGAGAACCTTCCCTAGCACCCACAGTAAAGCACTGTTACTTAGCCAGAGGAACATAAAAGCTAATGACTTCCCAACAGTGTGAACTGATTTTAAAGATAAAATTTCACCAGTTACAACAAATACTTCTTAGGGTCCTAAATTGTCTTTTATTGCCAAGGGACATGTGAATGATCAAAACATGTTTCACCATTCTGGATTGAGGACTGTCTAAATTAAAGTCACAAGGGCACGTTTGGGGATAGATGCATGTTTTAGTTAGTCAAGTCACTTCTCTCCAATTGCTCATATCCATTTGTCCCGTTCCATTTTTGACAGTATTTAAAAGACCAAGAAAACATTAATGAAAACACTACAGTGGATCAAAATATTTTACCCTCTTGATTACTGCACATGTTTCCATTTTATTTTGGGAACAGTAATACATGCCCTTGGTAAAACCTTCAAACCTCTCTACTGCTCCATTATCCTCCAGATTAAGAAATTCTTAATAAAGCATTTTGGCTCTAAAGTAGATTTTTTAAAATAAAAGTGGATTGAAACCAAAAGCGAGTATGTTATAAACTCTCCTTGCAGAGCAAAAGAATTCTTGAACAACATCTAAAACCAAAATGTGGGAGATTCATTTAAAATTATCCTTACTATACAATTCAGATTATAAAAGTGTTGACTATTTTCATTACAGAAAATGATTTAGGAAAGTAAGTTCTAGGATCCAGTCTTTTATTTGGATAAATGTTTGGGATCATTTACTCTCTGCTATTATTTATACTCTGATACACACTCAGACATGATCTAGTTGAGTTTCCACAGAAAGGAAAACACAAAAAAATATATTTTGCCCCATGAAACAAATTTACAATTCCTCAGTACTTGCCACATGGGTATAATTAAAAACAAAATCTATAAGATTACTTAGAAAAAGGATTCCTCTTTTCTTCCCAAAATTTTTAAACATAAGTATAAAACTTGCTATGCCCACGTCTATAAAATAGTGATCTGTTTTAGAAATAAGAATGCATTGTGGTGACTTGTATTATATGTGAATTATATCTCAATAAAAAAATAAGAATGCATTAAATAAAACCCAAGACAACTATACTTAAAAGAAAGGATATAATCAGAGGCATTAACCCAGAGAACACAATTCTCAGCTCTGCAAAGTACCTCGGGAATTTTCAAGATCAACACTTGCAAACATTATCAGCCTGAGTTATTGCTTATTTGGAGACTCCATTTTTCATGCCTGATACAGTTTACTTTGATGAAAATGTGCTTATTTTTCACAACTGAAATTGCATCCATTACCGATTTACCCTTAGTAACTGTATTTTTCTTACGTACTCTATTGACATTTCATCAAAGCAATCTTTTCCTTTAAGAGGTTTTATCTTGTTTCCCAAAACAGAAAAGAAAAGCGCCAAGCTGTAAAGCATCCTGTACTTACTTAGTGGGGAAAGCACATAAATAGAAGCATATGTTCTCAGTTACAGAGTAAGGGAGGGAAAGGACAGACTATCCAGAATTACATGAAATGATTCTCCCATCTCACTGGACCTCTCTTGGATTTTTCAACACACCACACGCACACACACGCACACACGCACGCAGCAAACCGTGATGGGTACACAGCCGGGGGCGGGGGGGCGGGGCAGCATCCAGCTCTTACCCCAGAGTTTCTGTAGGAGGTGCAGGTTGAAAGCACTCACTGTGGGGGCCCTAGTGGCAGCCCAGGATGACTCCTCATGAGGCTACAGGTGCTTTCAATATCAGAGCCCCATTACATTTTTGCAATGTCTGCTACTCAAAGTCTGACTTATTCTCCCCTGGGAAAGCTTCTGCATTCCCTTGAATTATGTCCTGTGACCCTGAGAACCTGTATGTAGATGTCCAGGAAAAATGCCAGGAAAACCTCCTGGAGGAACTTCAGGGCAGGCAGGAATTCTGGCCCAGCTCAGCCTGCCCCTTGGGTGGTGGGAGAGCTCTGTGCACCCAAGAGAGAAGACAGAGATAAGAGAGAAGAAGTACCAAAGAGTGATTATACACACCTTAACGCAAAGAAATGTCCTGAATAACACAGCTCTTACTACTCCTGGCACTTTGCTGGTTAAGTGGCCCAAACTGATCTCTCAGAGTTGGTCACTTTAGGTGAGATGCCTTGCAGAAACAGTAAAATGTGGAGCCTAGTACCCATCAATTTGAGGTACTTGTTTAGGAAAAAGCCAAGATGGTCTTATAGAGCATTTATTCATTTAGGACACTTAGGGTTAAATCTCTCCCCAGTGACCCAGTACCTCTGTGCAAGCAGAATCACTAGAGTAAGGCCTAAAGTTCAATGGCACCATGACAAACATTCCAAAGAGCCCAGGAAGGACCCACGAGTTCCGGTGGTGGTTGGTTTTTCCATGAGTCCTCCCAGTAGCCTATGAAAAGGGGCAACTCTGAAGGACTGGTCGAGGCTAACCCCTGGGGGCCCTGGCCAGCCAACAGGGCAATGTCTCCCTGGGGTTCTGCCCTGCAATGGCTGGGCAAATCCCAGTTTATCAGGCTCAGCCTGGGAGGCCTTGGTGTGCTGGGATAGAGAGCCCCCTGCTGGCACCCACCAAACGGAGAACACCCAGCCCTTGGAAGGCCCCTGACAAAAGTCTTCAGCTTAATGAGATTCTGTTGTTTGCATCACATCCACACTTACATACTTATTATCTTCATAAAAATGTTATTTTGTGTCTCCCCTGGACACATTTGCCATATTTTATTTCAATGACATTGTTTGGGTTCTTTAGAATATACAGAAGAACATATGAAAATAAATCGTATCTAATTCCATCAGCAAAAATAACTACTTTTAACATCATGTAATATGTGCAATTTGAATCTGGCTGAGATCATGCTGTGTGGCAGTCATTGCCCATCTACTCCCTGATCCATTTCCTGCCCTTGGCTCCAATGCCAACTAGCTTCTGGCTAGATTTGGCTAATGGGGGGCCACTGGTAAAAGCTTGGAAAGTGAGAAGAAGGGATAAGCCAAGATATCTGTCACTTTCTCTGCTTTGAGGAGGACTTTTCCATCAGTGGCTGTTATCTCCTCTATGTTTGTAGATTCCACCAACTGCCCAACTTCAGGCAACACCACCTTCTCCAGTCCTGGGACTGAAGGGGCTTATTTCTGGGTTGCTTCAACATAATGATTGGCTTCTCTGCCTTCCCATCACCTGGGAAGCATTTCCTACAATAAATGCCCGTTGTTTGAAATACCTGAGTGGTTTACTTTCCTGATTAGATCCTGACTGATATATGTCACATCAATAATTTTTAATTTATCACTCAATATTATTCTATAAGAGTTCTCCTGTATCTTTAGTTCTTTACAAGCCTTTCTTAATGGCTGCATAATATCTCATTACATCACACCTTCATTGACTTGCATCATTCAGGTTTCCAATGTCTGCTAAAATGTAACATTGGTAGGAAAATTTTCATGCATACATTTATATGTACATTTCTAAATGTTTGCTTCAACTGGATCCTTGGAAAGGATTAAAAAGGAATGATCCATTTAAAAATTCTTGGTAAACATCACCCAAAAATCCCTAGGAAGGTTAGACCAGTTTACAGTCCAGCCAGGGGTCTCTCGTTATGCTTTCTGCAACTCTAATCATAACATTAATTTATTTGATAATTTGGGCGGCAAAAAAAAAAAAACAAAAAAGACATGTTGTTGTTACTGCTTTAACTTAGTTGTTCTGTGTTTTCATTGTTAGTGAGGTAGAACAGTTTCCAAGTGCTTATTAGTCTCTTTTGTGCATTTCCTCTTTTGTAAATTATCTATTTTACTGTATGGTTCTTAGTCATTCTCTTATTGACTAGGGCATCAGTCAATGTTCTAAAATGCAAACAACAGGAGTTAGCTCTGACTAAACTAAGCAGAAATGGGGTTTATCAAACATATTATACAACCCCAAAATGGATAGGAAGGCTGGTAAATTAGGTTCAAAAAACAGAACTAAGGGAACCTGGTAAGCTGGAAATATGACCAAGAACTTATTCCTGAAAAGGTCTCAATAAATGCCAGTGTTGATGCTGCTATCCTGAGTGTTCTTGACATTGCTGCTGCCTGCCACCAAATTCTAGATGCCACCAGCAAAATGAACATTAAACTCTTCTTGTACCTTTGTCATTCCCTGTGACAACTTGCAAACTCTGCATCAATTCCTTCTCTCTTCAAGAAGTAGAGTCTATTTCGGGGCGCCTGGGTGGCTTAGTCGGTTAAGTGTCCGACTTTCACTTAGGTAATGATCTCGCGGTTCGTGGGTTCGAGCCCCGCGTCGGGCTCTGTGCTGACTGCCGGCTCAGAGCCTGGAGCCTGTTTCAATCTGTGACTCCCTCTCTCTCTGACCCTCCCCTGCTCATGCTGTCTCTCTCTCTCTCTCCTAGAAATAAATAAAAAAAAAAATTAAAAAAAAAAAAGTAGAGTCTATTTCTCCACTTCTTTGAATCTGGGCTGGCATTCTGACTTGCTTTAAGCAATAAAAGTGAGAGTGACATTGTACAATTTCTAAGGAAGCCTTGCAACTTCCACAAGAATTCCCCTTCCAATAATCCAGCCGCCATGCTGGGAGGAAGCCCAAGATGGAGTGAACAGAGTGAGAGGCCCAGGCATTCCCCAGACATTTCAGCCTCAGACAAACTGCCCCAGCTGAAGCCACATGCAATAGAGATGAGTTATCCCACCAAGGTATAAACAACTTATGGGACTGTGTGCAGATGAACAGTGGTGTTTTTTTTAAGCCGCTACGTTTTGAGGTGATTTGTTATGCAGCAATAGAAGACTGAGACACTGTCTTTACCTTTAAATCTTGGGCAGGAACGGCCAATTGGCAAAAGCTAGGTCTGTGCCCTGGTTGCCAAAGTGCAGGGAGAATGGACATTTCCACTTCAGTGGAGAGCAGGAGAGATATGCCACAGCAAGTTCCTACAGTGAGGAATTCCCCAAATAGAAAGAGGGGGTTTAGATAGTAGGGAAAACAAACAACTCTGTTAAACTCAGTACCTGTCTTTTGTATCTGCTTTTTACATATTGATTTTTCTCTACAGATATGGATAACTGTGGCTCCTTCCCAAGAATTATTTGTAGGATTCTTAAACAACGGACCACTTCAATGGAAACAATTTCAAGTTAACTGGATTTAGGGAGTTTCAGAGTCCCCCTGCCCTCGGGGTAACTAGCAACACTGCATGATGTCTTGGAAAAAATACCCACATGAGAGGGCACCTTGGTGGCTCAGTGGGTGAAGCACCAATTCTTGATTCCAACTGAGGTCATGATCTCATGGTTCGTGAGATCAAGCCCCACATTGGGCTCTGAGCTGGCAGCATGGAACCTGCTTGGGATTCTCTCTGTCTCTCTCTCCCACCCATTCCCCCTCCTGGTGCCTCTCTCACACAAAATAAATAAATAAACATTAAAAAAAATACCCACGTGAAAAATGTTTCTTGGCTGTGGTATTCGAAGTTTCTCTCCCAACCCAGATTTGCTGTGCCCTGACATGGGAAAGAACATCCCATCATCCTTAAAGAAAGTCTTCAGGTAAAGTAGGAAGTTCCTTAGAACCACTTCTATAGATTCACAACTGATATCCCTGGCCCAGACTCTTCCCCATCCATCCCACCCACCTCCTTGAAGCCAGCAAGGACGCCGATCATGCCACTCCACTGCCAATTACTCCCACTGTCAGAATTAAGGCCAAAGTCCTTAGCTATGGTGAACATGGCCCTTCAGTATGTGTCCCCTGCCTTCCATCTCTTCTCTCTCTGGAGACATTACTGATCAGCCACACACTGGTCAGCCACACATAGCTCCTCCACATTATCTGTACCCACCAGGTCCTCACTAACCATTGTCTTTGCACTTTCTGTTCCCACTTTATGGAATTCTTCTTTCCGTCTCTTCCACTCTTCTCTCAGCCACCATCCCCTGCCTGGTGGGCTTCCACTCTTCCTTCAAGATTCAGCAACTAGAGCAACTGCTAAGAAAGCCCCTAAAACATACACAGTAAAAACAAACAAACAAAAAAACCCCCAAAAAAACAAAAACCAGAGGAATCAAAAAGGTATGCTATAAATATTTATTTAAATCAAGATAGTAAAGGAAGACCAAAACAACAACAAAAAGGAGACAATGAAAACATACATCCATACAGAAACTTCTACGTGATTGTTCACAGCAGCATTAGCCATAAAAAATGGAAACAACTCAAATGTTCATCAATTGACAAATGCAGAAATAAAATGTGGTCCAGCTACACAATGGAATGTCATTCAGCAATATAAAGAAAAACAAAAACAAAAACAAAAGAAGTACTGATGGACAAACCTGAAAACATTATGTTCGATAAAAGCAGCAAGATACAAAACCATATATTTTAAGATTCAATTTATATGAAATGTCCAGTAGGGTGGGAATCTATAGAGACAGGGGTGTATTCACAGTTGCCTAGAGCTGGGGGACAGAGGGAGTGCCTGTTAACAGACACAGGGTTTCTCTTGGAGTTGATGAAAATGTTGTAGAATTGATTGTGAGGACTGCACAACTCTGTGAATATACTAAAAAACACCGAATTTTACACTTCAGATGGGTACTTATAAACAGGACTTCAATCTTACGAAAGCTGAAAAAATTTTTAAACTTTTTTTTTAAAGATTCAGCAAACTGACCACCTACTGTACCAGTCTTTCCCTGACTTCCCCAAGTAGAACACACACATATGCTTATCTCAAGTAAACCTATATGGCTTTTCACTGGGGCATGTAAAATTATTGTAACAATTTTTCCTTTCAGCAAATTCCAGAATAGAACTTGGCAAGCCATTTTAAGGAAAATTTTATGGAAAATAGCATATATATAAAAGTAGAGAGCAGTGGGGGCGCCTGGGTGGCTCAGTCGGTTGAGCGCCCAACTTCAGCTCAGGTCACAATCTCGTGGTTGACAAGTTTAAGACCTGCATCAGGCTCTGTGCTGACAGCTCGGAGCCTGGAGCCTGCTTCGGATTCTGTATCACCCTCTCTCTCTGCCCCTCCCCTGCTCATGCTCTGTTTCTCTCTGTCTCAAAAAAAAATAAAATAAACATTTAAAAAAAAGAAGAAAAATAAAAAAGTAGAGAGCAGTGAACTTCCATGTCCCTATGACTTAGCTCATGGCTTCCCTATCCACTGTGCATCCCCTAACCCCACCAAATTTTCAGCAAGAAACCTGGAAGCTGTAAGTCCAAAGCAGCCTAACAGCAATGTGACATTTATTAAATGCTTTATGTCCCTGTAACTGGTTGAAACACGTGGCATTTCAGCAGCACTCTTAATCCTGGAAACAATCCTAAAAGGTAACATTATTATACCCATTTTACTCCGAAGAAATCAAGGTTAGAGGTGAAATAACCTCTCCAATAGCTACTAAGTGGGAGACTTATATTCCAAACCGAGGTTACTATCTTAATCACACGTACCTCTCTCAGAAAAAGCAGTATAACACAACTAACGTAATCATTTACCTTAGAAGCTGAAGGAATGGTATTCTGTTTCCTGCAGTTAAGGCCACTTACAAGGTCAAGAAGCACAGATGAAGTACAGATGGTCTCAGTGTAAACTGGGGCTACTGAGTGGACCCTTGGGGAGCCCTCCATTTGTCTCAACTTAGTGGGCTCTAAGAAATGTCCAAGGCCAGGGGAGGTCCTTGCTCTAAGAAATCAAAGGAGCCTTTACAAAGCCAACAGGGGTGTCTGCATGGCTCAGTCAGTTAAGTGTCCAATTCTTGATTTCGGCTCAGGTCATGATCTCATGGTTTGTGGGATCGAGCCCCGCGTCAGGCTCTAGGCTGACAGCCTGGTCATTGGGTTGGGATTCTTTCTCTCTCTGCCCCTCCTCTGCTTTCTAGCACACACTTTGGTCTCTCTCCCTCTAAATAAATAAATAGACAAACAAAAACAACACCAACAACAAAATAAAAAGGCAGAACAAGGACAACACTAGAGTTGCCTGAAATTCTAGAGCTGTGTTCACTGGTACATAGTCACTCACCAGTGTGGCTAGTGAACACTTGAAAAGTGACAAGTCCAAACTGAGATGTGAAGTCAAATACTTACTATATTTTGAAGACTGAGTACAAATTGTCAAATATTGACTAAATGTTAAAATGATAATTTTTTTAAAGTTTATTATTTATTTTGAGAGAGAAAGAGAGTGCACACAAGAGGGCAGAGCAGGGGAGGGAGAGAGAATCTTAAGCAGGCTCCATGCCCAGCATGGAGCCTGACACAGAACCCAGCGTCACAAATCGTGAGATCATGACCGGGGCCAAAATCAACAGTGGGACAATCTACTGAGCCACCCAGGCACCCCTAAACTAGTAGTATTTTAGATATGTTGGATTAAATAAGAGATTTTATCAAAGTTAATCTCAGCTGTTCCTTGGCACCTTTTGAGTGTGGCTACTAGAACATTTAAAATCACATGTGTGGCTCAGCTTTCCAACTGGGCAGGGCGGTTCCTGACCACACCAGTGTTGTGCTGGATGCCAGCTCCCTGTGGGCTCTCACCTCACCAATGCCTCTCACAGGGGCAATCTCCATGAAGGAACACGGGCTGAGTGCGGCTGAAATCAGATCAGAGCTCTGGAACCTTCAGAACTCACGCGACACTGGAGACCAGTCCAACCTGCCACTAAGAGCAGCTTCTGAAATAAAATGTGGATGAGTGCAACTCTATTTGAAACTCTGGCCGGGATACCCCTGAACCTGGGAACGCCCTCCAACGCAGTTCCATCACCAGGGAGACATTCGGGAGTCTAGGCCAAGGCCTGCAGAGGCACAGCCAGGGCTCTAGTTCCCAGAGATGGGGCCATTTCCTCTCACCTTGCTGCCGCCCAGAGATGCTTCTCAGTGATCTGACATAAAGGAATCAATTGCAACACTGAATTTATTTCGTGCAGGATTCTGCATAATATATTGACCACAGGACACTGGAATTGCTTTTCCAGGGAAGGCCTTTCCCTCCCTCTCTGGATTCCCCCCACCCCCACTGCCCACATTAACACACACTTCCGCCCTTCTCAAAGCACCATTACAGATGTTTATTTGCAGAGGCAACATGGGCACATTTGAATGCTGGGCTATATTGGAGTGTTTTGCTGCCCTGCAATACAACCCGACCACTAAAAAAGCACAGGCACTGAACCTGTGACAAAAACATCATCTGACTACCGGGTCAGTGGGGAGTGGAGACTGATGTGTCCTAAATCGGGCTGCCTCGGCTGCTGGGTGTGACAGGAAGTGAGCAAACTTAGGCATTTGAGAAGAGGTATGAGGCCTGGTTGTCATGGCATCGATGACATCTTTGGAGGCCAGAGCCACATCATGGGTGTCTGTGGCCTGACTCCTCCATCCCAGTGTCCAGTACACAGCAAGTGCTCAACCCTTGTTCATCAGAGAGAAGAACTGATTACAGAATACTCGGGCCTCCTGGATCCTGGGGTCCACATATCCTGAGGAGAATGTAGCCCTGTACTAGCTCTAGTCAGGCCTTGGTGTTGCTACAGGCGGGCCTGGCGCCCACGGCAAAGCTGTGGTGTCCTCCTGTGGAACATCAACAATTTCACAGAACTCCATCAGATACAACTACTCTGGGACTAGAATGGATGAAGACAAAAGCCAGATGGCTCCACAATTACATCTCAACACGACAAAAATGGAACATTGTCCAAATCACAGCAAGTACCAGACATCTCCATACTCTGGCTGCTTCTTTAGCAGTCCCAGATTTTTAGCCTCATGCTTCTTACCTTCTCGGTAAAAATGAAAATACTCGAACACAGAACTTTCCTGCTTCCAATCCATTTCAATCCAACCCGACCCAATTCAGAGCAGAGCCCCGCTTCCTTGAGCACGCCTACAGAGCACCAGACACAGACCCAAATCCCCTAGGCCCCAACAGCCTCTGACTGAGACACCCCACAGCCCTGCCTGGCATGTGACTTCCCTAATTCAACGGGTCGATAAAACCAGCTCTGTTCAACCATGCGTTCCTGAAAGAGTCTTTGGCTAAAGGGAACTAACAATCCTTGGCCACAAACACCCTTTCCCAGGCGAGTCATGCTGCTGGTTGCCACTGTGCCTACCTATTCCCCAGGCCTGGAAAGGAGAAAAGGGAACAAGCACAGAGGACAAGAAAAGTCAATGGTGGTAGATGAGGAGGACTTCTCCAAAGTGCACTTTCCCATGGCCCATCCTAGGTTGGTGCAATGCTCTGTTCCTTTCTGCCATTAAAGAAAGCTCATCCAGAAACAGAAATTAATATTATAGGATGACTCATGAGCCTACACACACACACACATCATTTCATTAACTTCAGTCTTTTAACAAATTACTTGTGGGCCAAGGTGCAAATGATGGACGCAAGCATTAAGGAATACAAACTATTCAGAGTCCTACAACCACTTGAATTAGAAGTAAGGCCTGGAGCCAGTTAACGCTGGCCTGCCTTCCAGTGTATGACCTGAACAAGTTAAGCCAAACTTCAGTTTTTCACTCTGCAAATTACAAGGACACACACCATGAAGCTGTTGCACGGTTAACAGGGCAAAGGCCAAGAACAGCACCTGGCACAAGGGGAGTAGGGGGCTGTCACCGTCGGCCCATAACTGCTTTTCCCACCTGCTGGCCCACCTCTTCCCCACTGTGCTGACAATTCCTTCCCATCACTTGCTGCATCCTGGCATTCCTCAGTCAACCTGCTGGGCTCATCCACCAGGGCGGAAGCATCTAGAGCATGAGAGCGGTCTTACTAGGAATTGCCGTGTGATAGGAACTCAGAAAAAGGTGGGTATATGAACCAAACTTTATGAGCTCTAGCTGAAACCAAAATTGAAGAGGTCTCACTCAAATGCAAGTGATTCCCCCCCTCTGAGGCCTCCCGGAAGTGTGGCAGCTTAACTCGGTTACATCCTTTCCCAAATGCCAAACCTGCAGGTGGCCCTGTGCCCCTTGGATTCATCATGTGCCTGAAACTTTTTCCATCCGACGTATCACCTGCAAGACTACATTTCATTACAATTTTATGGAAGAATCTCCAATCAAAATTGACCTGTAGAACAGAGCACTCTGTGTGTGCCTAAAAGCACAGCAGATGTCTTGTTTACCTCAAGAGAAGGGAAACCTCAGTAACTCCCTGGAACTGCAGTCTGGCCACAGGTGTGAGCGCCCCTGAAACCCACTGAAAATGTCCACGGGATGTGGAGCGTACCGGTGGCTTTCAGACACCGCCATTGACTTGGTTATCTCTATCCCTAAATTTAACCCGTGCCAGAAGAGCTTCAAAGGATTTCAAAAAACTGGTTCTATCAAGTCTTCTCAGCTAAGATCTGGTGCCTGTTTGTGCAAAACTCATCATCTAGTCCAGAACAGGCTTGAAGAAAACTAAAGCACTCCTAACAATAGGTTTCCTTAGAAAGCATGAGGCAGCCACTTTTATAGAGCATCCCGGGGCACCTGGGTGGCTGTCAGTTGAGCCCCCAACACGTGATTTCAGCTGGGGCCCATGGTCCCAGGGTCGTAGGACCGGGCCCTGTGTGGGGCTTCATGCTGAGGGTGGAGGCTGCTTGGGATGCTCTCTCCCTCTGCCCCCTCCCCAGCTTGCACTCTCTAAAAAAAATAATAAACTAAGAAAAATAAAAATAAACAGCACCTTAAGAGCAAAGAAAGAGAAGGAAGTCAGCAAGAAAAAGGGCCTCTTTAATGCTGGTTCTGTTCACTTTTGTTGCGCTAAGAGGTTTAGCAGGAACTGAGAGGCCAGCTTGGTAGTTATGATCCAAGCTTCAGGGCCCGGGGGTAGGCTGAAGGAGATGGCTGTTCCGAGTCTCGTGCAGGGCAGCACAGGGGAGACGAAGGCCATGGGCCTCAACACTTAGCGGGCTGCCTTCCTCAGTCCCATCCATAATCACCTCTCCCTGTCTGTGAGGCTTTCTGGCAGTTTGCTGCTCACTGGGCACATGGCCTGAAGCCTGGTGGGGAGAACAAAGAGAATACGGGGAACCCACTTGATGCTTGTCAGCTTCTGCGAAACAAAGTCTAACAGATTGGGGATCATTCGTGACTTTTGTTCAGCTGAGTTATCTTCTATTAACAAGGAAAATAATGTTTGAAAAAGGTCTATGGCATAAAAATGACGTCTAGCTCTCTCAGAAATAAAGGAAATATTAATCTAGTCTTTGGCTCATGATTTCTCGAGTGAATTCCACCCCTTATCAAAAATCCATTGTAAACTGGTGAGCAAAACTGATACCTATTTTACTATAAAACAAGTGCAAATAGGGGCGCCTGGGTGGCTTAGTCAGTTAAGCGTCCGACTTTCGCTTAGGTCATGATCTCACGGTTCATGGGTTCGAGCCCCGCGTCGGGCACTGTGCTGACTGCCAGCTCAGAGCCTGGAGCCTGTTTCAGTCTGTGACTCCCTCTCTCTGACCCTCCCCTGCTCACGCTGTCTCTCTCTCTCTCCTAGAAAGAAATAAAACATTAAAAAAAAGAAACACAAACAAGTGCAAATAGTAAAGACAAAGAGTCACGATGGCACCATACAGTTTTATTTCAACCCTCAATCGGTACAAGGAGAGGACAGCTTCTGATGCCCCAGGCAGGTAACCATAAAGGAACAGAAACAATAACAAAAAGACATTGATTTAAAAGTATTTCACATTTCACAGCAGTGCTTTGGCAGTACTGGCAAGTATTTCTGGCCAATTGCTTCCCGCAACGGGGGTCTGAGAAAACCCCAGATCTTAGCAAAAGAACCACATTTTCTCCCTGACAGTTGACGCTCTGAGTCGCTTTATACCACACCGCTCCACTCGCCAGCTTCTGTAAACCTCACCTTAACATATGCTATCTAAGTGTTGGACGTGATCACAACACAAACTAAAGACAAGATGGTGTGGTAGAAAAGTAAACTCCAGTGTTTCCAGTAAGGCATCAGGGAATCACTGCTGGCTGGGCCCTTCATTCCACCAGCTTAAAGAAAAGTTTCGATTTACATTTCTCGGCAAACCCAATATTCAGAAGCTTTACCAGCAGACTCAAGTTAAAAGTTTAAAAGACAGTTCCCCTTTTTTTTTTTTTTGTAAATGTTTCATATAAAACATGAAATCAAGTTCTACTTTATTAAAAAAAACTGAGTATTTTTAATAGTAAAAATATATATGTTTATATTTCTCTTTTTAAAAAGACATTAAATAACAATACTTCAGAAGACTGGATTTCACCCCCCCCGCCCCCCACCCTGCCAGCGGTCTATCTGGCACAGAGACATTAAGGCAAAGGCTCCTGGAGAGGCATGTCCTCCTCAGCTGTGCGTTGGGGACTCAAGGGGAACACACTTCGCTCCTGCACGGTCAACAGAAAGGCTTCTCCCTCATGTTCACTGAGCCATCCTGCATCCCGAAGTAGACTCTCTCAGCCATGTTAATGAAGAGGCCTGTGTCCACCACGCCTGCAGGATGAAGGATGAAAATAAGCATTAAGTTTCAGCTTCCCAAGGCAAGAAGAGTCAAGGATCGTAGGGTCAGTAGGAGCAACTACTGTCAGCAGCACTGGACAAATGACAGGTCTGAAGTCTTTCCTTTCCCAGAACAATGAAAAGAGATTCTTATCATTTTTATTTCTTCTATCTTTTCTCCCCTACCATCTTTCTATACCCAATGTGCCAATTTTGACCTGCCTCAGGGCCTTTGCTCATGCTATTCTGCTTGCTGAACTAGTCATCTTTGAGCACTTCAAGGGGATGGTTCTTCAGATATCAGACGACCCCTCCCCTCTGGCAACCACTAGTCTGCTTCCGTTTTTTTCTTTTTCCGTTTGTTCATCTGTCTTGTTTTATAGATCCTACATGTAAGTGAAATCATACGGTATTTGGATTTCACTTAGTATAATATCTCTAGGCCCATCCACATTATTGTAAATGGCAAGATCTCTTTCTTTTTTATGGCTGAGTAACTTTCCATTGCACATATACACCAAATCTTTATCCATTCATCTCTCAATGGACACTTAGGTTGCTCCCATAGCTTGGCTGTTGTAAACAATGTTGCAATAAACATGGGTGCATATACCTTTGCAAATCAGTGTTTTCATTTCCTTTGGATAAATGTCCAGTAGTGGAATTACTAGATCATGTAATAGTTCTATTTTTAATATTCTGAGGAACCTCCATATTGTTTTCCATAACAGAAGCACCAATTTACATTCCCACCAATAGAGCATGAGGGTTCCCTTTTCTCCACATCCTCACCAACATTTGAGTTTTTTTTTTTAACATTTGTTATTTATCTTTTTGATTCTAGCCATTCTGACAGGTGTAAAATGATATCTCTTTGTGGTTTTGATCAGCATTTCTATGATGAGTGATGCTGAGCATCTTTTCATGGTGACTGTCAGCCATTTGTATGTCTTCTTTGGGAAAATGTCTATTCAGATCCTCTGCCCCGTTTTAATCAGATTATTAGTTTTTTGTGTTGAGTTTTAGTAAGAGTTCTTTATATATTTTGGATATTAACTCCTTATTGGATATATCATTTAGAAATATGTTCTACCATTAAAGTAAGCTGCCTTCTCATTTTGCTGATGGTTTCTTTTGCTGTGCAAAAGCTTTTCAGTTTGATGTTGTCCCAATAGTTTATTTTTTGCTTTTCTTTCCCTTGCCTTGGGAAAAAGATCCAGAAAAAATGTTGCTAAAGCCAATGTCCAAGAGATTACTGCCTATGTTTTCTTTAAGGAATTTCATGGCTTCAGGTCTCACATTTAAGTCCTTAACCCACTGTGAATTTATTTCTGTGTGTGGTATAAGAAAGTGACCCAGTTTCATTCTTTTGCATGTAGCTGCCTAGTTTTCCCAACACCATTTATTGAAGAGACTGTCTTTCTCCCATTGTATATTCTTGCCTCCTTTATCATAGGTTAGTGCTCGCTTCGGCAGCATGTATACTTTACCGTAGGTTAACTGACCACAGATGTGTGGGTTTATTTCTAGACTTTCTATTCTGTTCCATTGATTGGTGTGTCTCTTTTTGTGGCAGTACCAATCCGTTTTGATTACTACGGCTTTATAATATAGCTTGAAATCTGGAATACCTGCAGCCTTGCTCTTCTTTCTCAACATTGCTTTGGCTATTTGCACTCCCAGTTATTTTCCATCACACTATCAGCCTTAGAAGTCTCCCCCAGAGTTTAAGAAGACATTTGCAATGCATATATCCAACAAACGACCCACATCAAAATATATAAACAATTCTCCCAATCAATAAGACAAAAAACCTAGTAGAAAAATGGGCAAAAGACTTAAAGAGGTACATTACAAAAGAAGCTATATAAAATGGCCAATGGACATAAAAAGTGATGCTCAAACTAATTAATTAGTCAAAAGAATGCAAATATGAACATAAATGAAATTTGACTAGAATGCAAAGACACTTCCACTCACTCACAGTGGGAGGAAATTGGCAAAATCATTTTGGAAAACATCTGTTAATACATCTTCTAAAGCTGAACATAGTCATACCTAACGATCCAGCAATTCTACTAGGTACATATGCAATTGTTAGACACACATGTGGTCATCAAAAGACATGTATGAGAATATTCACATCAGCACTTTTTCTAATAGCCTAAAACTGGAAACACCTGAATGCTCATCAAGAATAGACTTGCTATACACACACTTTTTTTCGTACACATAAATACAATGGAATACTATTCCGTGATGCGAATTAAATGTATGCAACATTTACCAAAACTTTTTACCTACATACACATCTACCACAATGAGATAATACTGTTCAACTATCAGGAAAATAAAGTTTGATGAATGGGTATGTAGGGAAAATCGTTAGAAGGGCAAATTGGTACGATCCATGGAGGGCAATTTAGCACCATCTAAGACAGGAAAAGATGGAGGGAAAGAAGGAAGGGACTTTTCACTGCTTACTCTTGTATGTTGAACAATGTAAATTAAAATGAATTTTAAAATTAAAACTTTGCAAGAGGGCCTCCAATACATACATAAACAAAATCATCTATCAGTGATGACAAGCCACCAAGCAAGAGAGCGAGCTTCTGAAACCCAGAGGTCCCTGGCACAGCACTGTACCAACACCCCTGAAGCCGCCCAAAGGAAACAAAGTGGCCATGTAAGACCCAACAATTCTGTAATACAAGGTGACAGTTTCCTCCTGGTCCAAGAAAAGTCAAACCAGGTTCAGAAAAGGCTTCAAAGAAAGAGTAGAGATGAATGTCAGGAGTTGAAGATCTGATCTCAGAGCATCCTTGCTCAGGCTACTGACCACGCCCCAGTGGCAGAAAGGGCAGAGATGGCTCACTGTGAGCACAGTGTCCGTGACCTTTGGCCCTTCTACAGAGCTCTGTGCTCTAGGTGGAACCCAATGGAACATCCAACAGACAGAGTGACCAGCTAAGTACCAGTCCAGCTGTCCTCTGAGTATCCTCACACACACACGTACACGGGCAAGGGGAGGGCAAGGCAGGGCAGGGCAGGAGGAACAGACAGGGAACCCTGCCCTCTTCCCTTCCCTGGGTTTTGGTTTAGCAGTTAGTACCCTAACAGACCAAATGAGGGAAATAAGAGAATGGGAGGAGGCAACAAGCCACATCGATGCTTCTGGTGGCATCGTACTGAAGGATTTAACATCTAGCCTCTCTTTTCTCATTTTCTTTGGTTTAAGGGTCTACTAAGATTCTGAACATCTCTAGGCTGTAGCTTCTACTTAATGAGGCAGAGGGCAAATATAGGAGAAACTTCCTCAAGAATGACAGCTCCATGTCTCAGTAAGTCAAGAAAGATCTGAGCAGGAGCAACAGAGCCCCCTAGTGGGCACTGCAAGAAATGCACCTGCAGGAACCAGGCCCACACTGGTGAGTGGCTACTACACCGCCCCATGGGCTTATCTGCATTATCATCAGGGGCGATTGCTCCCACTTTACTAACAGTGACTAGTGACCTCTACATCCTCTCTTCCTCTTGCTCTATTGGCTCATTACAAGCTCAAAGACTGTCAAAGTCTAAAACAGCAGACTAAAGTAAGAATAATTAGCTCCTGAGGCACCTGGGTGGCTCAGTTTGGCATCCAACTTCGACTCAGGTCATGATCTCACAGTTCATGAGTTTGAGCCCCACGTCAGGCTCTGTGCTGACAGCTCAGAGCCTGGAGACTGCTTCTGATTCTGTGTCTCCCTCTCTCTCTGCCCCTTCCCTGCTCTCTCTCTCAAAAATAACATTAAAAATTAAAAAAAAAAAAAGGATAATTAGCTTATTACATGGCTTTTATTGACACCACTTTCATTCCTAAATAGCATGGATAACTTAGAACCCAGGATGTTTAATTAATGGTGACGATACTATCCTTTCTTCCTGGAGATTTATTCATTCAACAAACACTCCCTTATGTGCTAGGCACCATTTTAACACATTTAATCCAACAATCTTATGAAGTAGGCACTAACACTAGCTTCTTTTACAGAGAAAGAAAGGAGTCACAGAGACGTTAACTAACTGCACAAAGGCACACTGACAGAGTGAGGCTGGGTAGGAACCTGATCCAGGCAGCCTGAATCTAATCCTAGCCACTACAATCTGCTAAAGTGACCTTACCTGCCCCATTAGCCAGTTCTGGCTCAAAAACATCCTATGCCATGGAACAGTCCTAGTCAGAATCTTAGTCTCTCAGTACCATATGATGTTTCTCACACCTGCTTCCTGTATCTGATCCCCTTGTACCCTTCAATACTTCCTCTGGCCTGCGGGCAGGACTCCCTTCCACACTGTCCTCCCTCACCCCCCAGCCCTACACAGGGCCCCAGATCCCTGCTACAAGCAATAGAGGCTCTCCCACGCCAGTGTTCATGTCACAGACACCCCTCTTCAACCTGGCACTTGAGGAAGTAAGGACTAAAGGTTCAGAGTCTAGAAGTAAACAACCCAGGGCCCCCTCTTGCCCCTGCAGCCCTTAGGCAAGTTGTTGAACCTTCCCTGATCCCTGTCCTCCTCTCCAACTATCTGAGCCAACTGGAGGATCTATAACCACTTTGTGCAATGTCTAGATTACACTATTCTGCTAAGGCAGAGGTTAAAAGCCACCTCTCTTCCCTGGAACTTCCCACATTCTCCAAAGGAATCAACCTGTGCACACTCTAGACTCTTGGTATTTCTCTAGCAAATGTAGCACATTCTACCTTATCTGTAGGCGTGGCTTCTACACAGCCACACACAGCTGTCCCCAGGTATACATGAACTTTCCTTGAGAAAAGATTCATGTTCTAGAAATGGGGGCATTCCCTGTAACATGCAGCATAGCACCTGGCCTGTGGTAACTAATAAGTGTGGGTGAATGGAGTCATTTTCCCCACTGCTTAAGAAGAAAGCTCACAAAATCAGAGAGGCTACAGTTAGGCTTCTGGAAGGGAAGCTCTCTCCATAGGGGGTGTGCTTATTTCAAGCCGACCCCCTCTGACACTCCATCAGCTCCAGGCCTATCCCAACTGGAATGGGCTGGAATGCACAACCAACAAAGCTGCTAGGTAGGCAAGAACTATTTGGGGGGTAGGGTTGGAGAGCAAAGGCATGAAGTCAGAAACTCCAAGCAGGGTACAAAGGAAATTCTTCTTTCCAACCAAGTCTTACAAAACTCCACACCTCTCGTGCCTCCTACGGTCAGAGGTGGGAAACAGTTACGAAGTACTTGGGTGTCTGTGCTCAATGAACACCACTCACATTACCTGGGATCATTTTGATAGCTGTGTTCACTTCACTCCATTTGTGCACCCGATCAAACTTCCAATCTAGGATAAAATTTCCATTATCCGTCACCACAGGACCCTAGAAGGAAATTTTCCACATTTACAAAGGATATAGACATATGTAGGTGGAGAGGGGCAGGTAAGTGAAGGCGATGCCCAAAGACAAGTATCTTAATTAACCCACTCCAGGGGCACCTGGGTGGCTCAGTGGGTTAAGCGACCGACTTCAGCTCAGTCATGATCACATGGTTCGTATGTTCGAGCCCCGCGTTGGGCTCTGGGCTGACGGCTAGTTCAGAGCCTGGGGCCTGCTTCAGATTCTGTATCTCCCCCTCTCTCTCTCTCTGACCCTCCCCTGCTCACGCTGTCTCTCTCAGAAATAACTAAAACATTAAAAAAATTTTTAATTAACCCGCTCCAACCAGTACCCTCACTTCATGCTTTCTAGAAGGCAGTGCTCTGAAGTAATGAGCAGGAGCTCTGGAGTCAGAATTTGAGTCCTGAAGCTACAGAGGCATAGAGGAGGCTCAGAAGAGCCATTAGCCTCTGTGAGCCTCAGATTCCTTAACTACAAAAAGGGGACCATGATATATAGTTCATAAGGCAGTTATGTACAAACCATATGGGTAAGCATTTACCACAGTGAGGGCTCACAGTAAGGGTTCAATAATTCTCAGCTATTGTTAGAATGAAAAACTACAGCAAGAGACCATCAACACAGGGCAACATTCTCACCACTTCACATCAAGTGCCGGGTAATGCAAAATAAGGCAATGCTATCGCACCCATGGCTTCCTGAAGCAGGTGCTCCCACCAAAACAGGAAGCAGAGATGGGTTCTGGGGTCAAAAAATACAGGTTGTATACAACTTGTCTGTGTGACTTGTCATGCATTTCTGCCCAGAGCTGCACATACACACTCATGGGGGGGCTTAGTTGGCTTGTGTTCTGTATCTGGCCTCTGGATCAGAATTGGCCCTTCTGTTCCTGGTGCCTCACATTCCTCCTGGAGCCAGACCTGGCTGGTCCCCTGGGATGGATCTGGGAGGGAAGAGGAACAAACAAACGCCCAGGCTCCTAAGACTGTGAGAGATGACAAGAGAAAAACCCCAGCTTGCTCAAGACTACATGTAGGCAAACTTGATGACTAACCACGATCACACACGGATGGATCTCTCTCTAATGCCCTGGGGGGAACAGCTAGTTGGAAACCTTACCTGAGGGAGGACCCTCAATTGGGACTCCAACCGGGCTGTTCACTGTGGGGCCTCCCCAGCCAGAAGATTGGATGTTGTGAGTACCTGATTTGATGTATTAACCCTTCTTTATCTTTCTCTGTACTTCTCTTCCTCTTTATGTTTACTATAATTGTTTAATTCCATATATTCCCTTTCCCTTATAATTAATAAAACTTTCCTCCATGAAACAGAAAGTGTGGCTATCGTGAATTACAAGTATTCAGAACAGGGGGGCATTTTACTTAATCCAAAATTCCTCACAGCTTTGGGCCCTAGAAGGCATTTGGGAACAAATGTTGCCAGAGCACTACAGTCACAGGCAAGGAAACCAGGCCTCCCTGTCGATAGAGGGGGAGGGGTGGGAGTTCAGTGAAGAGCCCCACGAAGGCAGGAGGCTGGGGCTCTTGTCTGGCATCACCGCAGCGGTGACAGAGGACTTCCAACAGTCTCCTCCAGGCTCTTCTGCTACAAGGGGAACCACACTCTGCACAACCACTAGGATTAGGGACACAAGACACCAGGAAACAAAAAAATACACCAATATAAAAATTCCTCACAGTAGAGTTACAGATGATTTTTTTCCTGTATCTTTCAAACTTGTTATACAGTTATGTCAATACCTACACTTAGTTTTTGGGCTATTACTTTTGGTTGTTTGGTTATTTAAGTGTAAGAGGAAAAAAAAAGTTCTATGCAGCCCACTTTCAAATCTGAAGAGAAACATTTTGCCCTAAGTTTCTGGAGCATATTCATAGGGTACGGTTCATATCCCTCAAGAAACTCAAATTCTTGTCACATTTAATAAGAGATTAAAATAAGAGGAAAAAGAGAAAATTACACTATGAAACCTGAAACACTTCCTGCCTTGTGTGGGGGGCTTCCCAAAGCACACTTTTAGCTGCTGTTAATCATGGTGGTCCAGGCCGCAGGTGCAAAGGTCAGATCACCTGAGGATCATCAGACCCCAAAGGACAGAAAGACAGACTCACCTCCCTGCTTGTACAGAGGACACGCACTGCATTAAGTATAGCCTTCTCTACACGAGTTTGAATACAGTGACTAGTAAAGCCAGTACTCTAAAAATAAACCAATAACCTGATTAAGAAGAAATAAAAAGCTGACTACCCAGGCTAGGCACAGAGGATCTAACGGAAGCACATTGAGAGCCTGGAATGCCCCTGAGAAGCCTCCCTGGCCACTTACTGCCTTGTTGATGGCCATCCGAAGTTCAATCACGCCCCCAAACTTCTGGGTCACAGCACGGCTCACTGGGACATAAGCCATTGGGATGACCTCAATGGGGATTCCCTTGTGCCACTGATCCCCAAGGTTCTTTGAATCTTTTCTGTAAAAGTAAGTAAAAAAGTACAATAAATATAAATAAGCTCAATGACACAGATAAACACCGGATCCAGACATAGTAAGAGGGCAAGAGACATGAGCACAGACAAGGACACAGGGCTTCAAATATATTGGCTATAGTTTACTATTTAAGTAATGAGGGATTTGAAGTAAATACGACAAAAATGTTAAAAGTGGATATGACTGGCTTGTGATTATACAGGTGTTCATTATTTATATTCTTTCTAAAGCTACAGTATCTTGTAAGTACACACAATTTTCTTTTTAATTAACAAGCTCAGCATAAGCGCCTTCAGATTCCTTGAAGGACAATCTGAGAGCCTGGTCAAACACGATACACAACACAAGTCACACGTGGGCCCAGAGGAAGCAGGTGTGCTGAGTCACTGCCCATGGGCAAGGCCTATCTTTCCTGAGGCTCCCTGCAAGGATTAAATGAGTGGTATATGAAGACGTGCTCTTGTCACAAGAGTGACAAGCTGTTAAGCTGTTTGTTTCCTCCTCCTTCCAATGGACACGTCACAGAACAGTATCTCCCTTCAGCATGAAAACAAAGCAAAATCCAAGACATGGCCCTAAGTCCTAGCCATCAAGTCTCAGAAAGCCACAGTCCCTCCAGTTCTCCATTTCCTCCTCTATAACATGGGGACAAGGCCTGGTGTCTGATCTACCTCCTCAGTGGACAGCTCAGAACACTGAACAATGTACCTGAAGTCGGCAATCACGATGAAGCGACTGGCATAGCCAGCCACAATTTTCTCCTGGGTCAGGCAGCCTCTGGGGATGGGAAGAGGCAAATGAACACAAGGTAGGACACAAACTCAATTTGAAAACTAATGTCAGATACAGGAAACCCAAATCCACTTAATGAGAAACTTAATTTTCGATTCTTAAAGGAAGATCCCCAACTCCATCATGCTGTGCAACAGACTGAACTGTGTCCTTCTCAAATTTCATATATTGAAGCCCTACCTAACTCGAAGATGTACTTGGAAGAAGGGGCCTCAAAGGAAGTAATTGTGGTTAAATGTGTCATAAAGGCAGGGTCCTGCGTCTGCCAGGACTAGTGTCCTTCTAAGAAGAGACACCAGAGAGCTCACTTGTTCTCACTCCACCCTGTGAGGGCACCATGACAGAGCAGCCAACAGCATGCCAGAGTCTCCAGAACTGTTGAGAAATGTTTGCTGAAACCCCCAGTCTGTGGCATTTTGTTAAGGCAGCCCGAGCTACAAAATGGACTATGAAAGCGTGAGCCTGGGCCTGGGAGGAATGGCTCCCAGTCAGGTCAGGCACAATCCCTTCTAAGATGCAGCTGTGCTCAGGGAAAAGTCATCTGAGCAGGGCATGAATGGAAGGGCCTATGACTTGAGGACAAGCTGTGAACAACCTGTCCTGTCCACTACCTGCCAGGTGGGGGCGATGAAGCAGAGAGAGCACGGTGAAATTCTTAACATACTTTGTGTCACTCACTCCAGTCTGCTCCCTGCCAAACAGGCCTTCACCTTCTTCAACTCACCATTTCCTACCCTCTGTATCAACATCGAAGAAACACCCAGGGGTACCTGGGTGGCTCAGTCAGTTGAGTGTCTGACTTTGGCTAAGGTCATGATCTCAAGGTTGGTGGGTTCAAGCCTCGTGTCGGGCTCTCTGCCGTCACCACAGAGCCTAGTTCGGATCCTCTGTCCCCCTCTCTCTTCTGCCCCTCCCCCGCTAGTGCTCACTCACACACTCTCTCAATTTAAAAAAAAAACAAAACATTCAAGAAATACTTTCCAGGGGTGCCTGGGTGGCTCAGTCAGTTAAGTGCCTGACTTTCGCTCAGGTCATGATCTCATGGTTCATGGGTTCGAGCCCTGCGCTGGGCTCTGTGCTGACAGCTAGCTCAGAGCCTGGAGCCTGTTTTGGATTCTATGTCTCTCTCTCTCTGACCCTCCCCTGTTCACGCGGTCCCTCTCTCAGAAATAAATAAAACATTTTAAAAAATTACAAAAAAAAAAAAAGAAATGCTTTCCAAATGAATGAATATATACATAAGCAAGTGCTCAAAGAGGCTAAGAGCAGCTTTAAAACAAAGATCACACACTCCCCTACCCACAGACCTAATAATCTAGCCCCAGCAATATATTTGGTTTAATCTGTACAGTTTTTAAAATTTGAATCAGCTGAAGACTGTAGATACAGAGAATGCATTAGGATGAATAATCTCACCGAGAGGCCCAGGTTCCTGGTCGGCAGACTGCTACTCATGACTAGAAATGCCAAGCCGGCTCTATAGCCAAAGGGTATCAACTTTCTAGTACAAAGACAAGCTCACATACATCACAGTAGCAATTTGTTTATTCTGTCTTCCAATCTGCTTTGCTAAGGATTAACTGGCATACTCCTCAGCAAGAAAGTCCCTACAATACTTACCCACCGCCCTTGATGAGATTGAGATCAGCATCTACTTCATCAGCACCATCAATTGCGAGGTCAATCTGCATTGGGGGAAGGGAGGAAAGATACAGAAACTACTAAGAGCCTTTGGAAGCGAGGCTCTGTCCAAAGCTTGGACATGCAATAACTCATCAGATCCTTAGCAGCCCTATTAGCTAGTTTCAGTTGTTCCCTTTTAACCAGTCAAGAAACTGAGGCTCTGAGAGGTTAAGCTAGTCTACTAGGGTCACCAGGAAACAAATATGGGGCCAAGAAATCACACCTGGGTCCAGCTTTTACCCAGCTTTTAATTCCCTTTCCTTATTGATGGGCTTCTCTGTGGATGAGCTAGAATGATTTGAAAGTACACAACTCCAACATGGGGTGACATCACCCCTAAGAAAAGAAAAAGATACACAGTATGCCTACGGTTTAAAATTTCACTGAGGGTGGGGGGCATACCTGGGCGGCTAAGTCAGTTGAGCATCCAACTTTGGCTTGGGTCATTATCTTGGGGTTCATGGGTTGGAGCCCCACATCAGGCTCTATGCTGGCAGCTCAGAGCCTGGAGCCTGCTTCGGATTCTCTGTCTCCCTCTCTCTCTGCCCCTCCCTCACTCGCACTCTGTTTCTCTCTCTCAAAAATAAATAAAACATCTTTAAAAAAAACATAAATTTCACTGGAGAGGGGCAACAGATATAAGGCTGAGGAACACAAATTCAGAAGTCTCCATACTAGTGGCAAAAGGAAACGCAATTTCAAGCAGACACAAGAAAACCCAATGAACAGTTAAAAAGACATGATCTGCAATTGGAAATTAGCTGAAGCACCCACACTATGACCCCACCAAAGCACCTGGCAGGGCTTGTCCAGTCCCACTGTTAGGAAATGCCACCACCAATGCCAAGAGCAGTCAGGGGCAAAATAGGTTCATTTATCTTTCAAAACTTAAGATCAAGGAAGCTCTATATTTCTCTTCACTACTAACTCTCCATGGACAAGGCAGGAGCCTTAAGCCTGGTTATTTAAAGGAGCAGTATAAAAAACCCCAGGGTACAAATCAGTTTAAGTTGCCTGGCCTGGCACAGAAGTAAAGTGTCCAAAGCTTCAGCTTCACCGTGCTTCCATCCTTTCACAGCTCCCGCCCTCTGTCTGAAGAGATGGACTGCGCCACTTCTCCAGGGCCTGGAAGGCTGCAACCTTCTTTGTACGAGTTGCAGGCCCACCTTTGGCCCAAACCACCCTCCTCACAGTGCTGAACACAAATGCACACTGTGGCCTGCTCTGTCCACAGAAATCCCCCAGCAAGCTCTTCCCATGGTTCTTACCAACCCCTCTAAGGCCCACTTGTTCTGGAATGACACAGGCTAGAAGACCAGAGGCTCCTACGCAGTTTGGTCTGCACGCTGCCATAACCCCTCCCCCCTCTTGCAATCCAACCTTGCCCACTGTGCACCAATGCATTCCACCTACCCAGTCCTTACCACCCAGGCCAACCCAGGCACTGTCCACATAGGCTGCCTGGAACTGTGCTGGAGGCCAAGCCGGCTCCGGCAGGTCCAGGGGTCCCTGAAGGATGGATGGTGTCAGTGAGAGAGTGAGAGAGCCCAGAGATTCTTTCTGATCACCAGGCAGGCATCTCTGTCCTGTTGGTTTTGGTGTCTTTATTTAAAAGTTCAGAAACAACATGAAGTCAGAGAAAAGAATTTCTTACAATGGGAGGCCTTTTGTGATATCAACTGCAGAATTATTCCGACCAAGGAAATAAAAGAATGTTCTTAGTGAAAAATAGGATAACATACAAGTTAAATTGTATATAGATAAGCTAGGAGTCATTCTGTCTGGCTCTCAAGAGGATAAATGTTTCTGAATTGGCTTGTTTGTGGAAACTAACATGGGGGCCCTAAAAGTGTCAGTCTTTGCACCTGGGTTTATGTTTTAGCTACTCTTATCTATCCTCATCCCAGCTGCCAGTGTAAGGGAGGGTGTTTGTGGAATGTAGGCCTTGAGGAAGGGACTACTATGCGTCACCAATTAGCAAAGATATATGTAGTAACTATGTTCTGCCCTTAACCCCAAAATAGGCTATTTGTCTCCGGACCAGGCTCAATTGTAACTCTTGTGTTCTTAACCCCCTTTATCATCTAAGTCTTGGGTCTGCAAGGCCCATTGGAAGAGCCTTTTGACAATCACCCACAGAGCTTTCATCTAAAGTCTCTTTTGTAAAGGCAGGAGTATGCTTTTCCTTATGAGGTATCTGTGTTCAGAATATGGGTCTGATATGGAATACTGTGAGGCCTGGTCAATACCAGCAGGCTTATATCCAACATGAGCCAGTAGTAGCAGAAGGAGATACCAGTTTTCGTTTCTCATGGCAGGAGCTGCAAACACTGCCACTTCCCCGCTGCGACTGCCATCCAGAGAGGCCGGCATGGCTCCCGGCAGAACTGCTCCCGGAGTTCCCATCTATTCCTCTCTGGAATGCTCTCTCCTGCCCTGGCTTCCTCGCCTTCACAGTTCTGCTCAAACTTTACCTCTCCCCACAAACCCTTCCAGGTAGCATTGCTCCAGAGCCAGAAGCATCCAAATTCATATTTAAGCTCACTACCAGCTACAGAAGGTGTGGTTTTGGCAAATGGCTTGTCCTCTCTGTGTCTTTTACACGTCCATAAAATGGGATAATGATGGTATGCACCCTCAAGACTACTGGAGAGTAAGTAGTTTAATACAGGCCTAGCACTTAGCACAATACATGGTATACAAGAAGGCTCAGTAAATGCTAACTGTGAGTCTGCTGCTCACCCTCCTCAACTTCAGTCTCCTCTGTGTGTTTCACCAACTTTGCTGTAACACCTAACTGCAACTGTTTTCAAATGTCCATGGCCACCTCAGAAAATTACTTCTTCTCTCCACTTAGTGGTAAGCCCCATGGGCCGGCTCACTCTCACACTTCTGTACACGGACCACAGGAAGCCGTGGATCCAGCCCTGGGTTTGCGCAATCCCCCTTCACCACACTCATACTGAGCCCTCAGGGTTAACCACAGGGAATGTACCGGAAACTAACAACCTCTCCTCTCGTGATGTCAGCCAAATTTAACATTCAAAACCCCTGGAGAAAATGTAGCATGACTCACTGACCTTTCTCAGAGACTCAACAGGACATTGAGTCCATGAGCAAGTGACAGCCTTTAAAAAGACAGAAAGACAAAGCAGCCCAACTCTCTTACCTCTGGGTGTCGGTCCAGGTCACTGAGAGTTAAGCCATACTGCAAGATGAGCTGACGGGCCTATGGAGGACAGGAAAAAGCACCCATGATCATTTACTCTGAGCACGTGGAAAAGATTCTCAGCATTCTTTTAGATTTAAGTGTCAGACATGGAGTCCTAACCAAGGCTCTCTCCCAAATCCAACTGGGCCCACTAAGAGCAGGAGATCTAGCTCTATGAAGGGCAAAACTAAGCTAATTCATCCTGGGAGCCAGAAGGAGGCAAATAGCATATGGTGAAGATCCCGAGTGCCAGGCTAAGATTCCTCCTCTGTGACCTGCTATTTAAGACAATGCCATGGGGGCCCCTGGGCGGCTCAGTCAGTTGAGCATCCAACTCTTGACTTCAGCTCAGGTCATGATCCCCGGGTCATGGGATCAAGCCCCGCATGTGGCTCTGTGCTGAATGTGGACTCTGCTAAGATATTATCTCTCTCTCTCTTTCCTCCCCCCCCCCCCAATCCTTGGCCCCTACCCCACTAACACTCTCTCTAAAATAAAAAGAAGTTTTAAAAAAGACAATGCCATGGACTCCTAAAGCTTATGGTAATACAGTATTTAAAACAAAAAACAAAACAAAACAACAACAACAACAAAAACTTCCTAAAATAAGAACTGAATGAATAGAGTGATTTCCAGGCTATAATGTTGAATAAAAATAAGCAAAAAGGGTGTCTGGGTGCCTCAGTCAGTTAAGCATTCAACTCTTGATTTCGGCTCAGGTCATGATTTCACGGTTACTGGGATCAAACCCCGCGTTCGACTCCGAGCTGTCAGCCCAGCTGGGATTCTCTCTCTCCTGCCCCACACCCACTTGCATGCACGTGTGTGCACTCTCTCTCAAAATAAATAAACTGAAAACATAAACTTATGTTTAAAAATAAAAAATAAACAAAAGAATATACACACTCCATAGAGTGTATTAAAGGCAGGATGTTCAAGTGACTAAGCGAAGGGCTGAGCAAATGGAGGAGAACACCACACTGGGAGAGACCTGAGATTTACTTTATAGACATGCCTCATATTAACCTTTCAAAGAGGCCGACAAAAAAAAAAAAAAAAAAAGAGCAGTGATTACTGCTACCACGTGAGAGTCACAGCTGGAATAAATACACCTTGAATCTTCGAGTTTGACCACCCAAATCCAAGTGATAAGGATCTGTATTCATTGTATTCATGTCATTGCTTACCATAAGCAGAGGGACCAAAGGATAAAAAATTTTCTTCCAAAGGCATGTCTTGAAAATATTTTGTTTAAAATGAAAAACATCTGAGATTAAGAATCAGAAGGTCTCAACTCTACTCTTAAATGAACCAGCCACATGACCCTTGGCAAGTTTTCTTGCGATGGATGAAATGACCAATGTCAATCTTCAAATCCAAAATCCTAAGAGTCAAACCAAAAAAGATCCTGTAATTTGCAATATATGGTCCTTGTTGGGATCCTAAATAAATTAAAAAATATGTTTAAACGATAAGACAAGGGGAAATTTAAACCCTAAAGATTATTTTATGTTACCAAAGATTATTAAATTTTTTAGTATTAACAGATGTTTAAAAGCCTCCCTATTTTTCAAAGAGACATAATGAAATCGTTATGATGAAATTATACTATGACTGAATTTGTTTCAAAATCATCAAGGTGGGGTGCCTGGGTGGCTCAGTTGGTTGAGCATCTGTCTCTTGATTTTGGCTCATGTCATGATCTCATGGTTCATGGGATAGAGCCCTACACTGGGTCTATGCTGACAGAAGGGATCCTGCTTAGGATTCTCTCTCTCCCCTTCTCTCTGCCCCTGTTCTGCTTGCACGCCCAACTCTCTCTCTCTCTCAAAAATAAATAAAATTTAAAAAATAGTCAAGGTAGAGGAGAATGGGGTTCAGATTAAAAAAAACTGGGGCGCCTGGGTGGCTCAGTCGGTAAAGCGCCAACTTCTGCTCAGGTCATGATCCCACGGTTCATGGGTTCGAGCCCCTTGTCAGGCTCTGTGCTGACAGCTAGCTCAGAGCCTGGAGCCTGTTTCAGATTCTGTGTCTCCCTCTCTCTGACCCTCTCCTGCTCACGCTGTGTCTGTCTCTCTCTCTCAGAAATAAATAAAACATTAAAAAAAAGAAAAACAAATATTGTTTAAAAAAAAAACAAAAACTGACCATGAACTGGTGATTACTAATACTGGGTGATGGGTACATGAAAGTTCATTATGTGGTTCTTTATCCTTTTTGAAGTATGAAAATTTCCACATAAAAAGCTAAAATAAAATTCTTACTGAAAATAGCAAATTCAAAACAAAAATAACCCCATGATTCTGGGGCGCCTGGGTGGCTCAGTTGGTTAAATGTCTGATCTTGGTTTCAGCCCAGGTCATGATCTCGTGGTTTGTGAGTTCAAGCCCGGCAAGAGAATTCTTGGGATTCTCTCTACCCCTCCCCTGCTCTCTCTTGCTCTCTCTCTCTCTCAAAATAAATACATAATAAAAGGAGAAAACAATAAAAATGGTATTGGATAATTATTTCTCAGTTCCTATATGTCTCCAAAAGTAGTGCTGTAGAAAGCACCCTAATTCCAGACCCTGAAGCTGTAAGAACAATGGGAAAGTCTGGAAGGTAGCCCCTAAGATGACGATCCCCACCTCTTGGTCTTCATGCTTTTGGATAATCCCTGCCCACAAAGTCCCAGGGTTGGTCTGAGTGACAAATGGCATACAGCAAAGGCAATGCAAGATACTTCAGAGATTAGTTTATAAAGAATGCTGAGGGGTGGGTAAGGGTGGCACGCTCGACAAGATCCCTCCCTCTTCCCTCTGCCCCCTCTCTTATCACACACAGCAGGGGAAAAGTTGCCATGTCCTGGAGACACTAACAGAGGCCCTCCCAAACAGCCTGTGAAGGATGAAGGCCTGCGACACCCATGTGACAGAGCTTGGACACACATTTGGGTCTTGAGATGACCACAGCCCTGGCCAACAGCTTACCGGTAACCTCGTCAGAGACCGAAGCCTGGCCGCCTGGCTAACCCACTGTGGATTCCTGACCCTTCCTGACCCGTGGCAACTAGAGATAATAAATGTTTGTTGTTTTAAGCTGCTAAATTTAAGGGTAATTGCTTCCATAGCAACAGATATTGAACACAGATGGCGTTAGAAACCTGATATACAAACTGCACAGGGTTCAGGGTGATAGTCTCCCATGCACATACAACTGTGTGATGTACTATGATTTCCTAGTAACCTTATACACTTTAGAAAGAATATGAAACTGCATTCAGATATATCACATAGAAACTGGCTGTCAGGAAACTGGTCTACCAGAATTCCTAAGGAAAAAGTCCTGTACAAATATATCACTTTAATTTAACATTTCCTAAGCTCAAAGACTGCCTGCACCACTGGACAGTGTTACTATTCCATGAGGATGTCTTACTTGTCCATCTGGATTGTAATCAGAGTGTGAGAGAGCACATTTTCAACATCCTTGCTACCCAAGAGCAGTTAGCATCATTTGAGCCAATAGCTGGGTAAATAAGCAATCATTCTCAGTTCATTCTAGGAGTTACCTAGTGCAAACCCCTGTTTTAAGGAAGAAATGGATGCCCAGAGAGGTCACAGTGGTAAGTTAGGGACAGACTGAAGACCAGAAATAGTCTCCTGCCTTCCAGTCTTATCTAGGGACTAAGAAGGGAATCAGAAAAAAAGGAAAACAGAGAGAATGGTAAAAGAACAAGAAGCAGAGAGGACAGGCCCGTTTATAAATGGAATTGAAGTCATCTTATATAATAACATGCTATTAAAGATAACAATTTTAAAAGGAGTTCTTTGAGGTCTTGGCATTCCTCCTCCACCTTCTCCCAAACTCCAGCCCCACACATCCAGCTCAAATGTCATCCTTCCCGGGAAGCTCTCCCCAATTTGCTGGGCAAGGAGTAGGCTTTCCTTCCTCTAAAAGCCACATTATCTCTACTTCTCTACGATTTACTTATAAATAATGACACACATAAATGTAGCATTAATTCATCCAACAAACACATACAGAGTGCCTAAAAGCCAGACACCACACTGGGCACTGGAGATGGTGGCTCCCATGCATAGGAGCCTCATATCTGTATAATACTACGCACATCCTCAATGATCGCTATGTCCAACTGAATTCTGCCTCCTTACCACCACCACCAGCAGCCACCCATCTTAGTTCTCATCCAAAGTCCAGCACATAATGATGCATAGGGGCACATGGACCCCAATGTTTATAGCAGCGCTCTCAACAAGAGCTAAATTATGGAAAGCGCTTAAATGTCCATCAACTGACAAATGGATAAAGATGTGGTTTATCTATACAATGGAGTACTACTTGGCAATGAGAAAGAATGAAATCATGCCATCTGCAGCAACATGGATGGAACTGGAAAGCATTACGCTGAGTAAAATAAATCAGTCACAGGACAGATATCATATTATGTTTTCACTCAGTGGATCTTGAGAAACTTAACACCACAAGAGAGTCTTAAATCCAGAGAACAAACTGAGGGTGCATGGGGGTTGGGGGAGAGGGCAAAATGGGTGATGGGCAGTGAGGACGGCACTTGCTGGGATGAGCGCTGGGTGTTGTATATAAGCCAATTTGACAATAAATTATATTCATAAAAAATAAAAAAAAAAAAAGTCCAGCATATGAAAGAAACCCTGTAAATGTTGTATGGCTGGGAGGCCCCACCCCAACTCCTGCAAGCCATGGATCCCTCATCTGGGACAATAAGCAGTAATACAAGGACAGGATCTGTCCTAGCTTTAAACAGTCTACACCCCTGTCCAGATTGTGGAGAACTCTTGTACACTGACCTCAATAGTCACAGAGGTAGGACCGGCTCCCATCTGCAAGTCCTACAACTCTCCCTTCTCCCCATCTTTGACTGGACTCCCTATAGGTCCCCTGCGAGTGGCTCTGCACACACAAGACAGTCAGAGCCACAAACAACATGAACTTCCTGTTATGAGATGAACTGCGTTCCCCTGGGAAAAAAAAAAAAAAGGCTGGAGTCTTAACCCCCAGTACTTCAGAATGTGACCTTATTTGGACACAGGGTCTTCACAGATGTAATCATGTTAAAACAAAGTCATTAGGCTGAGCCTTAATCCAATATGACTGGTATGACTGGTGTCCCATGGAGGAGAATCTGGACACAGACAGGGAGAAAGGCATGTGAACATGAAAGCAAAGATCAGGGCGATGCACCTATAAGCCAAGCAAGGCCAAAGACAACCAGAAAGCCACCAGAAGCTAAGAGAAAGGCACACCAGATTCTCCTACTTGACCTCAAACTGCTAGCCTTCAGAACTGAAGAGACAATAGATTCTGGTTAAGTCACACTGGGTTTGTGGTCCCTTGTTACGGCAGCCCTAGGAGACCAATATACCGACTTCAACACAACACACGACAGCCCAATTGTGGGGGTATCGAACTAACACTGGCTTAGTCAGCACATAAGCAGCCACAGGTGCTCGGGTGATACCAGTGTCTCCTGGATACCAGACACCCTGAACTTACAAATTTAAAGGTCTCCGGAAGGTGTAGCATAAACACCCATGTCTGCTTTTCCAGCTCCTAAAAGCATAGGGAGCAGTAAGCTAATGTTTACCTTGTGCTTTTGGAAAAAAGAAGCCAATGGCCTTATCGTTACAATCCCACAGCAGGGCCCCCAAAAGCCTCTTGTGACTAAGGACAGTGGCATGTGGCAGACTAGCAGCCCTGTTGTTCATAAATTTCACAATAAAATAGGAAAGTCCATATTTTCCTTTCAATCATCTAGTTGAGGTGCACTGAAAGCTGACATGAAAAATAAAGTTTTTGGCCTAGACCAAGTCTGACTTTTAAGTACCTTTTTTTATTATCCTCTTCTAGAAACTTTTAACCTTAAAGGAAAAATCTACAGAAAAATCCTTTAAATCTCTATAGGTTTACTTGTTTAGAAGTAAAGCATGGAGTATTTTGACTTTTTCAATCATTTCAGGAGCCTGTATCTAGCTAAACTTAACACGAAATAAGTTTGCATACGAGGGGGGGTAAAAAACGGTAACTCTGAACAAATGAATTTTTACAAGCTCTATGACTGTGAATGACTCCTCCACTGAATCTATTGGAATTGGCCGGCATTTTCCACTCTGGGTACACTATTATCACTTACCACCATAAAATGTAGGTGGGTTAGGAGGATGTTATTTTAAGAACACAGTACTAAACCTCCAATTAAAAACAGCAATTTGAACACCTCTATTTAGCTCAACTCTTTCCCAAAACCTCTGTAAAACTATAATAAAGGAAATTTTCTAAAACACATAAACAAAAAGAGGAGAAAATAGTAGCAAACTTTTAAAAGCTGGACCACTGATGGACAATGGGAACTGCCAAAAATGAGAAAGAAAGACAAATCTTAAAATAGCACTGGAAGAAGTGAAGAAGACACTAAATAAATAGCACATAAAGAACCTCCCGAAAGGTTCGGAGTTCCACAGTACTGCAAACTTTGGGAAGCAGACTTGTCAGTGGGAGTAAAACATAGTTACGAACCTGCTGTATCTCTCTTTCTCCACTACTCCCAAAGCAGCATATTTATTCATTTATTTTCTGGAGAAGGTCAAACAGCAGGTCTCGGAACTGGCCTGCAGGCACAGTTGAAGACGGAGGGCCCTCCCTCAGCGAGCTCTTGCTGCACAGTAGCTACCCCAAAACTCAGGGGCTTAAAAGAGAGAATACTGCAGACATTTCTCCATTTCTCTGCATTCTCCATATACAGATGGCCAACAGACACAAGAAAAGATACTCAACATCACCCATCATCAGGGAAATGGAAATCAAAACTATAATGATATACCACCTCACATCTGTCAGAATGGCTAAAATCAAAAACACAAGAAATAGCAACTGTTGATGAGGATGTGGAGAAAAAGGAACACTCATACACTCTTGGTGGGAATGCAAAGTGGTACAGACACTGTGGAAAACAGTATGGGGGTTCCTCAAAAAATTAAAAATAGAACTACTGTATGATCCAATAATTCCACTACTGAATATTTACCCAAAGAATACCAGAACACTAATTCAAAAAGACATATGAGCCCCTATGTTTACTACATCATTATTTACAGTAGCCAAATTATGGAAGCAGCCTAAGTGTCCATCTACAGATGAATGGATAAAGATGTGGTGTGTATGTATATATGCACACACACACACACACACACACACACAAAATGACACAATGGAATATTACTCAGCCATAAAAAAGAATAAAATCTTGACCTTTGCAACAGCATGGATGGATGTAGAGTGTAATGCTAAACAAGGTAAGTCAGAGAAAGACAAATACCATTTGATTTCACTCATATGTGGAATTGAAGAAACAAAACAAACCAAAAACTACTCTTAACTACAGAGAAATGGTGGTTATCAGAAGGGAGATGGGAGGTGGGGTGGATAAACAGGTAGCAGATTAATAGTACACTCATTGTGATGAGCACTGAGTAATGTATGGTATTGCTGAATCACTTTATTGTACACCTGAAAGTAATATAACACTGTATGTTAACTAAACTGGCATTAAAATTTTTTTAATAATTAATTTTGAAAAAAGGAGCAAATATATATCAATTCTCATGATTCCATGGACTAACTGGGAAGTCTCTGGAACAGGCTGATAGGTGTAGGAAAAAGGCTTGCCTCGCACACCTGGAGCTGCTCAGCCCTGAATCCTCCAGAAGAGTAGCCTAGGCTTGTTCACATGGTGGCAAAATGGCTTCAGCAGCAAGAAGGGCCAAGCCCCACCACAAAAGTGCCTTTCAGTTCTCTGCTAGAATATCATTTGGTCACATCCCAATGACAAAGCAAGTCACAATCAAGCCCAGAGTCAAAGAGATACTGCAAAATGGTGCAGACACTTCTTTTCCAACTATTACAGGTTCTTCATTGAAAACTGGGAGCAAGTTTATATCCAGAATAATGACAGAGGTCTTCTAGCTTCTTTGTCTACTTGGACCCCGGGACACAGGTGGCCATGCATACCCTTCCCACAGGGGCACTGGTCAGTCTTCTCTGAGACATCTGAGCAGCCAGAAGACAAATAATCTGACATAAGGAGCTCTCCAACAGGCTTGGCTGACAAACCTGGAGCAAAGACCACCTTTATCCTACAAGCTACTTTCCAATCAGCTTTAGTCTACCAGTCCTCAGAATGAGCAGAGAGCTGGGGCGCCTGGGTGGCTTAGTCGGTTAAGCGTCCGACTTTCGCTTAGGTCATGATCTCGCTGTAGTGGGTTCGAGCCCCGCGTCGGGCTCTGTGCTGACTGCCAGCTCAGAGCCTGGAGCCTATTTCGGAGCTGTGTCTCCCTCTCTCTCTGACCCTCCCCTCTTCACGCTGTCTCTCTCTCTCTCTTCTAGGAAAAAAAAAAAAAGAATGAGCAGAGAGCTAAGGAAAGCCAGAATCAGGAATGCAAAAACATAATAAAATAAAACACCAAACAACCTAACCATATTTTGACTGTGCTGGTTGATCTGTCAAAACTTATAATCATATGCAAAAAAGAATAAATTTTACTGTATTAAATTATACTTCCAACAAACTTTGGGAAAACAGATATATAAGGAGAAAAAAATGTTAAAAACAAATGGAGATAAAGGGAGACACTGAAAAAAACTGACCCCATTAAACAAGAACAATTAAAAAAAGACTCTCAGAAAACAAAACAAAACAAAAAGAGATCTTATTGGAAACTAAACATGAGACAGTAAAATAAGCTCAGTAGAAGGGTTAGAGGGGGTGCCTGGGTGGCTTAGTCAGTCAAGTGTCTGACTTTGGCTCAGGTCATGAGCTCATAGTTCGTGGGTTCGAGACCCGCATTAGGCTCCATGCTGACAACTCAGAGGCTGAAGCCTGCTTCAAATTCTGTGTCTCCCTCTCTCCTCCCTCCCCCAGCTTATACTCTCTCTCTTAAAAATAAATAAACATTAAAAAAAAAAAAGGGGTTAGAAAAGACAAAGCTAAAAAGATAATAGGGCAAAACAGCCTGCAAGCACGAAGAATAAAACAAACATCCTAGAACGAAAAACCAGAGAAAACAGAGGCAAGAAAATTGAACAATAGGAAAAAAACTCCCCCAAAATGAAGAGTATGAGTTTACAGAATGAAATGTCCTTCCAAGGGGCCAGGAGCATGGATGAAACAAACCCACGCTAAAACACACTATGGTGAAATGCCAGAACACTGGACACAAAGAAAAGATAACATCAGGGTATCAGGGTTCAGAGAGTGTAAAATACTGGTTTCATACAAAGGATCAAGAATCAGAATGGCATCAAACTCCTTTAATAGCAAACTGAAAACTACAGAATAGAGAAATACCTTCAAATTTCCTCAGAAAAGATCTAATATATAATTCTCTAAGCCAAACAACCAACTTCAAGGAAGGCTAGTATAAAGATATTTTCAGGGACACCTGGATGAGCATCCATCTCTTGATTTCAGCTCAGGTCATGATCCCAGGGTCAAGGTCATGGGATCGAGCCCCACATCGGGCCCTGCACTGAGTATGGAACCTGCTTAATATTCTCTCTCTCTCTAAAAAGAAGTAAAATAAAAATTAAAATAAAAAAATTTAAGACATTTTTCAGACATCCAAAGTTGTCAACAACTTGGCATCCCACACACTTAGACAGCTTCTTAAAAGATGTGCTTCACCCAAAGTGAAGGAAACAAAAGGGGTGGGGAAGAAATGACAAGAAACAGGACCAAGAACAGGGCGATCCAAAAAAGAGAAGAGAGGGGCGCCTGGGTGGCTTAGTCGGTTAAGCGTCCGACTTTCGCTTAGGTCATGATCTCGCGGTTCGTGGGTTCGAGCCCCGCGTCGGGCTCTGTGCTGACTGCCAGCTCAGAGCCTGGAGCCTGTTTCAGATTCTGTGTCTCCCTCTCTCTCTGACCCTCCCCTGCTCACGCTGTCTCTCTCTCTCTCTCTCTCCTAGAAATAAATAAAAAGCGTTAAAAAAAAACCAAAAACAAACAAACAAAAAAAACAAAAAAGAGAAGAGAAGGAAGGTTCCTGAGGGCAAAGGGGAAACCAAGCCACACCTCCACGTCCTCGGGATCCAGAAGATTCAGCAGCCAAATGCCATGGTGCAGAATGGAAAGCAGGACATACCTGGAAGGAGGTGGGAATGCAGACGAGGTTCAGATTCTCTTGTTTCACTCTTTCAGCTGTGGAGACAAAAGCCACGTTGGTGGTTTTTCACTCTCCTCACTTTATTTTTCTTGTCATGTGCACATCTGCTCAAATCCAACAGAAAAGGAAAGGTCTATTCCCCACTGACAGCTGCCTTTCATTCTGTGTCCCCAGCCTTGGTGAAAAACTCTGTGAACAAACATCTCACACACACAAGACAGGGACATTCAAAAGCCTGAGGACTAAATACTAACTACAAATAGAGCCATGTCAGGTGTTTGTGACTACTACGTTCCTGGCAATATTCAAATGTTTTTTACATGTGAACTTTTAATCCTAACAACCCAAAGGTTAAGTTTCAACTATTACTCCCACTTTATAGATGAGGAAACTGAAGCACAGATAGGTAAAGCCACTGGGTAGTTATGTCACTAATAGGTGGCAGAGCTGACATCCCACGCAGTCTAGCTCCAGTCTTAACTACTTCTTCCTTGTACTTTACTTTTACATGCATAATACATATAATCATTTATAGGCCCCAGAGGGTGGTTAAGCAGGGTTTACTTATTCTTTTTGGATTTGTACATTTCAGGGGGTGGGGAGGGACTCTTACCAAAAAAACTTTATTAAAAGTTCAAGTCTTTAATCACTGGGTCTGCATCATGGCAGGTTCAGAAGCCACTATTATGAAATGCACACTAATTCCCATGCCTTACAATCCTCCATACACTCAGTGCTAAGGTAGAAAGGTATGCAACACAAAAGCCTGTGTTAAGCCAATGAGGATTCCAGAAGCCATCACGCCAGCACCACAGCCACTCTTTTAAAGACTAAGTGTTCCTGGACTTTGTCTCCTGAGCACTGCCCCCCTTGGCACCTAGAAAAAGCAATCAGCATTCAGGCAAGTCTCTCCTCTGGGCTTTGTTTTAACAGACAAAAGCAGAGCAGTAAAACCTGTTGAGCAGCCACACGGGCTGATAAGTCCAGAGCCTTTCCTAAGCTCAGGGACACCCTAATCAGTAAGAAGCCAGCACCTGCAGGAAGGAGCCACCAACTCTGGGTGCCTCATATCCACTCCAAGGTCATGGACAGGGTGAGCCTGCTCTGAGCTCAGTATGTCCACCTGAGGTTGACCGAGGGACCCAACGGCTTTAGAAGGCTTATCCCAGGGCCCTAGGGGCCACACATAAGGATTAAAATTCTGCTGAGATCTCATCCTAAATCCACTCCCACCCTCCACATGAGCAAAGTAAACAAAGCCAGGGCATCCCCCAAAGTTAGCTGAAGAGGCCCAAGAATATCTCTCAGAGAAGAGCAGAGTTGGGCAGGTGCCAATGCTTTGCCCCTCCTTCCTCCGCCCCACCACATCCCCACCCCACTGTCCCCCACAAAACATCCAGCAGACACCCCAAGAGCATACCTATTCGCTGCACAGCATGAACGATTGTAGAGCCGCTTCCAATCCCTAGCACTTGGTTATTCTGCCAAAAAAAGGAGAGGAAAAAGCAAAAGTCATTAATACCATATGTGACGCTCTCTTTAGCCCACTTCCTAGATCAAGGTGGGGTGCCCATTTTATAGCAACATAAGCCCTGAACAGAACCACCTGAGAGCACTTTAGCCTAATACCCATGGCAATTTATCAGCAGCACCTTCTACTCTCATCTAACACTAACATCACCATTTCTTCCTGTTAAAAAGATAAACTGAGGCATATGAAGAATTTTATTTGAGCAAGTCAAGCAGCACCCAGTCTGACAGATAGAAAGAGCTTCGAGGAGCTACACAAAATGAAAGACTTTTATAGCCAGAGGAAAGTGTGAACAAGGAGGTGACAGCAGGCAAAAAAGCAGACTGGTTATTATTGCCAGGTTACTTTTCCTTAGGGGATGGCAGGGGCTACTCAGGCACATACCTAACTAGTGCTGATCAGACAATTCCTAACTAATATAACATTCCATTTTGGGGAGGGTTGAAACTGTAATTAAGTCTCCTTTTGGTGATACAGGCTTAACACAAGTGACTTAATTTGGAGCCTGTTGTCTTGTTTATTGATGAGGGACCATGGGGTAAGTGGAGGGCAAAATACAGGCTGGCACCACTCCACCACTCCCCAGGTGGAATATGTGTGATATTACCCCAGACACTCCCAGCTACCCAAGAACAAAGGAAACAGCTTTAAGTATCTGCCATGGTGATGTGAGAAACTAAGGCAAATGAAAAATTAAATTTCCTTACTGCCTACAGGCCTTTGACAAGTCCTTGAAACCAGCAGAGTGACCTCCCTCTAGGAGCTCAGCTGTCTCGATGATGGCACTTTGCTAGGGGCAAAAGAGAACCTTGGCTTAACATTGTTCCAACCTCAAGGATCCTGTAATAAGTCTACTTCCTTTATCTCAAGGGCCCAAGATCTATTCTGGCAATCATACTCCAAGCTTATGGCCCCCGATACACATCTGAAGGGTCTCATGACTGAGGTTTTACTAAATGGTAATAATGGCCTTTCCCTAGCCAACAGCTAGTCCCTCAAGGTCCTAGAAACCTTGCTTCCAAAATGCCTTAGAAACTTACTCTAACCCTGACCCCCTCCCAACCTGAGGGTATATAATGAGTTACCCTTCACGACCCCAGTGCAGCTCTTCCTGTCTATGGTTCCTGTCCCATGCCTTAATAAAATCATCTTTTTGTTCCAAAGACATCTTCAAGAATTCTTTCTTGGCTGTCGGCTCCGGACCAACCCACCAGCACCCCAAAACTTCATTATTTATAACAAAAAAAGATTCACTATGGGCTTCCCCTTGCTCAATGGATGTTTAATCAGTTGCTGGAATTCTACGAAATTTGACACAAAATATTTCAGCATATCGAACTTACTCCGAAGTTGCTTATTCAAAGTAAGGTTGTGTAGGAGGTAACTGATGTTGTTAAAAGATGATTAAAAAAAAAAGGAAGGTAAAATCACAGGCTTGTATCAATATAAAATGAATAGGTCATAGATTTCATTTAGCTCATTAAATTACTGAGTGAACAGAAAAAGATGTTACAACCTATCCACAGGAAGAACCCTAGAATCGAAAATTCATATACAGTCAAGAAATGCTGAAATGAATTTACAAGATCTTTAGGGAAATAATCAGTTGACTCTCATAAAATTTGCATTTCTATGAACAAAAATTATGTGCATTGCTAATAGTGTTCTACAAGTTAAAGGTCCCTCCACAGAGTTGTATATGGCCTAGTGGAAGGCAATGGCAGGCTCTGGCATTCCAAGAAAGGATGTGCAGTAATCTCTTTTGCTCATTTTTTTTTTTAATGCTTTATTTATTTCTGAGAGAAGAGAGACAGCATGAGCAGGGGAGGGTCAGAGAGAGAGAGGGAGACACAGAATCAGAAGCAGGCTGGCAGGCTGCAGGCTCTGAGCGTCAGCACAGAGCAAACATGGGGCTGGGCCCCACGAACCACCATGACCTGAGTTGAAGTAGGACACCTAACCGACTGAGCCACCCAGGCACCCCAAGCACATTTGTTTTAGAGTCTCTGAGAAGTCACAGGAAACCGACTTGACTCTGCTTAACCCAGGAGGAGGTTGTATTGCTGAGAACCTGATTCCATGTTTCTAGCCAATCTCACCACGATGAATTTGTAAGTAGCTCCTTTGTACCAAAATACTGTCAATCAGTTTAGTACCAGGCAAATGTAACCCACATGTCCAAACCCCGCTAGCAAGTGACCTCAGAGTAAAGCTCCATTGATGGTAACGGTACAAGGCTCAACACTCTGTGCTTTTACACGAAGTCTTTAACAAATATTCCTGGGATGCTCACAGGTATAGTCCCCGTGCTCCCTAGGCTTGGCCACTTTGCAGTTCTACTTAAGTTTCCTTCTTCTCGAACAGAAGGGCTAGATGGACAGTGCCTGCCTTGCTCAGACCCACACCCTGTTCACATGGTCCTGCTCCACAGGCTGCCGCTGCTCCCCCACTGCTCGCTCACTGCCTGCCCGCATTCACGGAGACCTCCTACGTGACTTCCCCATGGATGTCTCCTCCCTGGCCAGCAAGGAAACTCACTCCAGAGGGGGTGCTCCTCAGAGAGCGGCAGGGCTTCTGCGCCATAGTTTTCCCCTTGATGTTACACTTCTTTTCTCAAAGCCTAAAACCCACTAGCACACCGGGTGTGTGTAATGGGGAAAACTGGTCCCGGTGGGCAAGTCACCTCCTGTGTTGACCAGGGTTCTCCAGAGAAACAGAACCAACAGGATGTGAGCAAGTGTGTGCGCGCGCGTGCACGTGTGTGTATGTGTGTATGCAGAGACAGAGATAGAGAGTAAGAAAGAGACTTATCTTAAGGAACTGGCCCATGTGATTTCAGGGGCTGGCCAATCTGACATTTTTAAGGCAGGCCGGCAAGCTGGAGACTCAGGGAAGAGTTGATGTAGTCACAAGACAGTTTAGAGGCAGAATGCCTTCTTCCTTGGGAGACCTCAGCCTTTTCTCTTAAGGCCTTCAACTGATTGGATGAGGCCCACCCACAATAGACTTTTACTCAAAGTCTATTGCTTCAAATCTTAATCTCATCTAAAATATACCTGCCATGACATCTTGGCTGGTGTTTGACAAAAAAAAAAACCTAAGCACAATGGTGCAGCCAAGCTGACACATGAAATTAACCATTACACCCAGGTGTGCTGTGGAGTTTGGCTCACTCTGCCAGGCTCCTGGGTCACTTGCAATGACTTTCCTCTCAAGCTGCTTGTCCCTCTGTGTAATCTGGGGCCACGGGTGCAAGCCCTAACTAAACACTCAGGTACAGCCACGTTAGTGTGCAAAGTGGACAGAACCCTTCTCTTAAATGCGTCAAACCAGCTTTAGTTTACATGGCATTCTATAGTTTTGTCTTTAAAGTCCCTTTTCTGGGCTAGTATCCAAAATCTGTAAGGAACTCACCAAACTCCACACCTGAAAAGCAAATAATCCAGTTAAGAAATGGGCAGAAGAGATGAACAGGCACTTCTCTGAAGAGAACATCCAGATGGCCAACCGACACATGAAACGATGCTCAACATCTCTCAGTCTCAGGGAAATACAAATCAAAACCACGCTGAGATACTGCCTCACACCGGTCAGAGTGGCTAAAATGAACAAATCAGGAGACTCTAGATGCTGGTGAGGATGTGGAGAAACGGGCACCCTCTTAAACTGTTGATGGGAATGCAAACTGGTACAGCTGCCCTGGAGAACAGTGTGGAGGTAACTCAAAAAATTAACAGGAGAACTCCCCTATGACCCAGCAATAATAGCACTGCTAGGAATTTACCCAAGGGATACAGGAGTGCTGATGCATAGGGGCACATGGACACCAATGTTCATAGCAGTACCTCAACAATAGCCAAAAAATGGAAAGACCTTAAGTGTCCATCAACAGACGAATGGATCAAGAAGATGTGGTTTATCTATACCATGGAATACTACATGGCAATGAGAAACAATGAAATCTGGCCATGTGTAGCAACATGGATGGACCTTGAGGGTGTTATGCTGAGCGAAATAAGTCAGGCAGAGAAAGACAAATACCATATGATTGCACGTATAGGAGGATTAGGAGGAACTTAACGGAGGACCAAGGGGGAGAAGAAGGGGGGAAATAGTGCGGGAGAGGAAGAGAGGCAAACCATGAAAGACTGTTGAATACTGAGAACAAACTGAGGACTGATGGGTGTGGGAGGGGAGGGGAGGGGGGAGATGTGCAAGGAGGAGGGCACTTGTAGGGATGAGCACTGGGTGTTATATGGAAACCAACGTGACAATAAACTATTTGTTTAAAAAAAAAAAAAAAAGAAGCAGCACGCTCCAGGCTCAGAGACAGGTGTCAGCACAGAGCCCGAAGCGGGGCTCAAACCCACGAACCGTGAGATCATGACCTGAGCCGAAGTCAGACACTTAACCAACTGAGCCACTCAGGTGCCCCTCTTTTGCTCATTTTCTTAAATTTTGCCTTATGGTGTTGAATTCTTTCCTAAAGTGGGGATAATTAGTCTTGAGGTCACAAGGGATTATTGTGAGATTTGACTTATATTAACATTTAATAAACATTCTAAACATTCTTGGTAAGTGCTTATTGATAGATGGTAGTTTTGCTTTGGTTTCTAGCTGTTTTGCCTTAGACTGGCAGGAAGTTGCTTAGGAACTGAGTGAGCTCCACATTATTTCCTAATTGTAGTATTCTGACCTGTTTTGCTGTTTGTGGTCTAACTGAAGTTGGCTGGGCCCCTATGCAGCCCCTCATCTGCTCAAGGGATCCTCCCCCTTTCTTCGGACTGCAGGCTCAGTCAGGCCTCTTCTTGTCCTTTGTACTCACAAGCGCTCTTACCCACTGTCCCTACTGCAGGAGAAGACTCTTTCTCATAATCCTAACTAAGCTTCACCCTCTTCCCATATTCTGAGGCAGTCTTTTGCAAAATAGGGACCTTCTGGCATCAACTGGACAGATGCTAACGTGGTTTGCTATTTCAGAACATGCGCCATCCCCTTCAGACAGGGTAACTGAAGAGACCCTATTAAAAAAAAAAACAAAACAAAAAATAAAACGTGCTTTTTTGCTCCTTTTCCTGCTTCTATTCTTGCTAGTGATGAGGAAGCCAAAGGCAAGCTAAGGGCAAAGCACAAGCTAACCCCCCGAAACCCCTGTCCCCCAGTGGGACACTGTGACGCTCCTCAGGCGCTCCAGACTGCCCAAGCACAAAGGAAAGGGAAACACAAACTGACAGAGATCACAGTCACGCAGGACAGGAGTCTCCATCAGTTTGCAACTACCTGTTTTAATGATTTACAAGAAAAAAAGGCAATCTCCAGAAACCTACACACTCCATTTCCAAGAACCCTAACATCACCCTCCTCCTCCATAATGATGTGGGGAACAATGGCAAGAAGAAAATGTAGATAAAATTATATTTCCTTATAACCTGCATCCCACTAACACTTGAGATAGGCAGAGTAAAACATTCCTCTGGAAACTCCTCACTGTCTTAATGTTAATGTTTTGCTAGAAAAAAATAGCTTTAGTTCAACAATAGCAAGGCTTCCAGTATCTTGGGAGTCTTCTTTAGCATATGAAAGTTTGGGAACTTCCCACTGCCTTTACACACTCCTCCTCCCCCAACTCCCAGGTATATAATCAGTCAGAACCCCAGAGCAGCTCCTCTAGCCCACTGGTCCCGTCCCCAAGCTTTAACAAAGTCATCTTGGCACCAAAGACATCTCAAGAATTCTTTCTTGGCCATTGGCTCTGGACCCTCACCCCCACCACTTCAACCTCATCACTAGGACTTGCACCCCCACCCTAGACATGTCTTATGGTATGGCTAAAAGTATGTCCTCCTTGTAAAGGTCAGGGAGTTCATGGTATCTTTAGTCTTCTAGCACAATAGGTAATATCTAAGTAGTGATGGGGTGGGGTCATCACTACTGTGATGGTTTTGGTTTTCTGAGACTCCTAGCTTCAGGGCATAGGCATAAGTGACTTATAGAGGACACCTGAGCACTCATCCTTTTTTTAAAAAATATTTATTTTTAATTTTTTGAAAGAGTGAGCCAAGTAGGGGAGGGGCAGAGAGAGAATCTCAAGCCAGCTCTACGCTCAACACAGAGCCAAACACGGGGCTTGATCCCACAACCCTGGAAGCCAAAATCAAGAGTCTGATGTTCACCTAACTGAGCCACAGAGGCACCGAAGCACCCCACACTCATCCCTGTTTTGACCAGTTACTAGATGTTTGAGAGGCACATACCCCAGGCCACTGTCCTCAAAAAAACCACAAAAAACCTGGCCCCCAAGCAAAGATGAGTCTCTTCTTTCCTTCCTGGGTCTCCCACACATTCAGATTCTGCTATAACCTATCACTCACACTATTCAATAAACTCTGCTCCCACTTCCTACCAGCCTGAATTTGATTTTGATCCTGTGTGAAGCCAAGGATCCTGTTGGCTAGTCCTGAGGGACCCTCTCTAGTTCCCCAGACCAGGCCAGCCTGCATCACCCTAATGGTTACTTTGGACTCTACCCCTTCTGCTGACTTCAGGGAGGCTCTAGATGGTGGGCTTGATAGCCCCCCTGAAGATTTCCTGTGATGCCACCAACCTGAAGTTGCCTGTGATCAGTCCCCGAAAAGTCACTGAAGCTAGATAACTCTGCTTTTCACTCTTAGGGTGAACCTAGGCTTTGTGTTTTTTGTACAGCTTTTCCTTTCTGACTGCCCCTGGGGGCTAGCCAGGAACCTTTTAGTACTCACCTGCAGAACATTTTTGTAAAGCCAGCTTAAACTGAACATTTTAAGTAAGTTAAATCTTTTGCCTGATAGGAAGTAGGGAGTGTTAAAAAAAAAAAAAAAAAGGCCCAAAATGGAGTCACTTATGCTAAACTGCAGATCACCATACCAAGACTTGACTTAATTACAGTTTTGGCTCTCCCAGAAATGGAATCTTAAGCTAGTCAATCGGGAACCGTCTGATCAGCACTAGCTAGGTAACGTGCCTAAGAGACCTCTGCCATCCCCTATAGCAAAGTGACCTTACAATAAACAACCTGCTTTTATGCCTAGTATAACTTCCTAGGTCCTGTCCTTTCTGACTAGAAAAGTCTTTCATTTTGCAAAGCTCTTTGGAGTCCCTTTCTATGTGTTAGGTTGGATGCTACCTGATTCATGAATCACTGAATAAAGCCAATAGATCTTTAAGATTTACTGTTGAATTCTGTTTTTTATTACTTCATAGGAGACAAGAAAAATCCTGGGAGCATCTCAGGACAAACTGAGAGCCAGAGTCAACACCGCTCACTCCCCACAGGACAAATACCCAATGCCAGCCCCTGGGCCCATATCTGATGTGGTCCTTCTCAAAGCAAGACCACATCTCAAACTGTAAAGGATTAGTTAGAAAGAATGACCAGCCAGTGGAGAGAGCTACAAAAAAAGAAATCAAATGTTAATACTCCAGCCACTAAAGCACTTCCAGTTGGGCCTCTACCTACAGATGGCTTTACCCACTAGCCTCTGTTTGCTACCTGATGGAAATCACTTTGACTAGCTCACAGTTCCCAAATCACCAAATACACCACAGAGCCCTCAGAAGAGAGCTTGTCCCAGGTAAGAATTCCATCTTCAGTGATGCCCTCATGAAGGTAATGCATCCAGTAGTTATTTAACTACCTGCACAAATGTCAACAGTAAGGTCTTTAAGACAAGTGAATGGTATGTCACAACACAAAAACATTCAAAACAGCTGAATGTCTGGGTGTGCCTGGGTGGCTCAGCCAGTTACTTAACTAGCTCTTGATTTCCACCCAAGTCATGATCTCACAGTCAATGAAATCAAGTTCCGTGTCGGACTCTATGCTGCTGACAGCACGGAGCCTGCTTGGGATTGTCTCTATCTACCTTTCTCAAAATAAATAAACTAAAAAAAAAAAAAAAAAAAATAGCTGAATATATTCAAGAATGAGAAAATTACTTAATATACTAATGCCTATGTAGGCTCGACCTAACTCTCACACTTAACCTGAAGCTGACAGCACTTAGCTATACAGTAATCCTCATTACCATACACTGATGTCACTCATAAGCTCCCTGCAGCCAGGTGGCACACAGACGAACTTTGGTGAGTCAGGCAAGCTCTATGCAAGGCTCTCCTTCCCTCTGTGGAGGAGGCCAGGAATTACAGGGGCCTGCCAGGCGCAAGCTCTTCAACCACGCGGTTCTCCTACCATGGAATCAAATGACTGGCCCAGAAATCAGCGTCCTAGCCAAAGCGAAACAGAGATAGCCAAAGGGTGCCTATGAGGTGGCGCAACGGCAGACAGCCACCAAGCAAGCTCTGCAGGAGGAACAGGCCCCTTCTGCTGGACAATACTAAACCACATGCCATACTTGCAACACTGGAACTTCACTACGTCCAGTAGGGTAACTTGGAAATAGTTTCACTGACCAACTGGAGCTACTGCTCACCAACTTCAGGCTAAGCCAGTCAAAAAACAAAGCCAGGCTCCAAGAAAACAAAGGGAGCTATAGCCCTTCAGGAGAACACGGCCCTGCATGGTCCTGGGTGGCTAAACTCCCAGAAACAGGCAGAGCTGAGGTCAGGGTGGCTACCAGAAGGGTTCAGTTGAGAACTCTACAAGTTCTCCATCCATCCAGATGTGGAAGTAGTCACCACAATGGAACCCCAATGGGCTGGGCAACTGCGAAGCCTACACTCCAGAGATTCTAACTAAGCAAAGGGCCACCAATAACCCCACAATCTCCATATTTGTGTCCACATTCCACCAACTCAGCAAATATTTACCAGGCAGGCCCAACTGCAACTGACACTGAGAGAAGATGAGGTTAACTATCCACTAAGAGCTTACTCCTTAGGAAGACAGGAGAGAGAAACATACAGATGACTAGAACGGAAGACACCATAAAGCACATAAGAGGTATAAAGCACTACAAAACCGAAAAGGTCTCCCCCAAAGTTAGGAGGCTAAGAAAAAACTGAAAAGAGGAAATGGTCTTTGAACCAAACCCTGAAGGACATATATGATTTTAACAGGCAAGGTCAGAGGACAAGAGCGAGCATTCTAGGGTAGAGTGTAGTGATGTTAAAACACATTATATGCCAGTAGTCTGACTTTTCCAACGTTCTGGTACATGGAGGACAAAGGATTATAGAAGGAAACAAGACTGTGGGCTTCAGGAAAAGAACCACAGCCTCTCATCTGCATATTCTCTCCAGCTGGCCCAGTACCTGGCTCACAATAGATACTTCAGATATGTTACGTGGACATTAAAATGACACCACCTGAGGGGTCCCTGTGACAAGAGCAGATGAGAGCTTCAGAAGATGATAATGCATCACTCAACAGATTGGCAGAGGGGACAAGATAAGGGCAACCGCTATCCTCTGGCCATGGGAAGAGCTTAAACTGGGAAAGGTGACAGGTCAGGGAGAAGGGTCAGCTATAACAACATCCAAAGGATGGAAGGACCTGGCACATGACCACATCGACAAACTGACACGAGTGAACAATTTCAAGACACGAGGCACTAGAAGAAAACATGGCTTAGATGGGGGCAAAGGATACCCACCCTGGAGAGGGCAGCTAGCTAAGCCTTGACGATTAGGCACATGACTATGTTCGGTAAATGTGTAGGTTTGAACTCTCCTGTTTGCCAAGTATCCAGGACATGATTTTCCTTCTCCCTGAAGCCACGTTTCTGGCCACCACACCAACTGCCTGACACATACTAGGCACTCAAATATCTGGCAAACAAATGAAATGGACAAATCAACGTTGAAAAGCAGAAAATACAAAATTCAGGTAATGTTAGCATCTCAGGAAGCAGCTTCATAGGGAAAGCGGGTGCCCCTGAGATTGGGGTGAGGTGCCCCGAAAGTGCCAATGAAGATCTCCCCATGACCACCTGGTAATTTCACAGAATAATGTGGCTGGAATCCAGTGCTTTGTAGCTCTAGCCCGAGATGGGGGCTCACAGATTTTTATGTAAGCAAATACATTTAACTAAAGTCGAGAATACTGATGTCAGCAAGTATTAATGTAACTAAGTTCATAGGAAAACTAAGATATTTACAGATTTCATTTACCTGTCTATTAATTATTCACTTTACACAGGCATTTTGAAATTTCAGCTTACTGTCCCAATTTTTCCGCTGAGGCACTGAATCCCAAAAGCAGAGCCAGACTGCACATTTTGCATTATCTCTGAGGATTCCCATAGAAAACTCCACTGCTAACCAGTCCTGGAACAAAATACACCAGAACAGAGCGGCTGCAGAACTGGTAGAAGGGCACTGGAACAGGAGTCACTCAGTTTGGATCCCCAAGGATCCTTGGCCATTCCTCTACAGAACAAGCCGGTTCTGTAGAATCAGGTTACCACACTGGTCCCTCCTCCGACTTAGTCAAGTGGTGTGAGGATCAAACATCATCTACCTATAGAAAGTATCTCTTAAAGCGTTAACAAATGTAAAGAACTATCATTAAAGGAGAAAGAGACCCGGATACCACTTTCTAAGAAAATAGAAGAGAGAGACAAAAAGCCCAACAAAGCCCAGGAAACTCCCCCAAAGGGCAGAGATACTCCACTTCGCTCGTAAAGTACCACAATTAAGACAATTAACTTGACTGATGACAGCAAATCCACTCAAAAGACTTCACTATAACAGCACCACACCCGCCACTTAACAAGTGGGGCCACACGACCTCACCGGTAACGCCTAGACATCTCTGCTCCCCACCTTAAAGAACAGCTCCCTCCAAAATCCAAGCGCCCACCCTGCCCTGTGAAAGGCAAGGAGGTTTAAAGCCTGAGTGAGTCTTCCGGTATCTCTCACTAGCGAGTACACTCAGGACCTAGCGCGCGCCAAGCTACGAACCTCCTTGGACGTGAAATTTCAACGCAATTTGCAAACAGGCTCTCCCCGGGCTTCCCAACACAAGAGAAACGAAGAGAAACGAAGATCTCTTGGCAGCCTCAGAACTCCATTTGCCATTTGTTGATAAGGAAGCCGCACGGCACGTACTTTCCAGACCCACTCCAAACACATCAGACACCACCAGACTCCACTATGCAAACTGTTACCCGGCCGGACACGGAAGGAGTCCTTTTAGAAAGCTCAACTTTTAGGAAACTCGTCCCCAACTGATCCCACATCTAAAAGACGTTTAAGGAGCAAGGAAAAGGAGGGGGGGATCTAAACCCGGATAAAGCGTGCACCCTCGCCCCTCTCACGCAGACCCTGCCCAGAGCGCGCAACACGAGCCCGTCACGCCGAGCACGGGAGCCCCACGCCCGGAGCTGCTCACCCTCACGTGGTTCTCAACGGCCGCGCGGCCCGCTAGCTTCTTGGCCTCCTCGGCCTTGGACATCGTGGAGGGGGCCGGGCAGGCGCTGTTGGCGTCCCCGCCGTGGGTACCTGTACTGCCGACGCCGGCGCGGGTCCCGGACTGCGCGCGTCCGGGAGGCTGCACGTGGGAACCCAGGACACCCCAGCTGTTCCCGCCTCCGCCTGAGGCCGCGCCCCCGGCCCGCCCGGGCAGCGGGGCCAAGACCCGCCCGTAGAGGGTGCTGAAGGGCCCGGGGCGCTGCATCCCGACGCCCAGCTCCAGCCTCCGCCACGGTCCCGCCCCCCGGCTCGTCCGGAAGTGTGGTCGCTAACGCACGCCGCGCGCACCAGCTGCTGCCGGGGTCCTTACTGGGAAGTGTAGTTCTGTGGCTTTGGCAGCCCTAAACCACGCACCAATTGGAACTACCAGCCCCACAGTGCTGCGCGACTGGCGCGCAATAGCCCGCGACGAGCTTCGACGCGCAGGCGCGTGCGGCCTGAGCGGCCAAAGCTTGAACCTAGGCGTTAACACCCAGCGGAGACGCGTTTATGCCGCGCTTGGGTGGGCCCGGAGGGTTTTTCTTTCTGCCCTCACAACCGCGAAAGGGGTGGTAAGAGCTGACCTCGTCGGTTTTCCCAGAGGTGGGAATGTGGCCGTAGAGTCCTTAGGCCAGTCGCTGTTCTGGAGACATCACCCCGTTTTGACAGCGACTGCTCTAGACACTCCCTGGGGAAATATACAAGCGGTTTGCGCGGTCTTGTTATTGGACAGAGAACAGGTTCTGAACCCAGGTTCAGCTACTCCCTGCTGGAAAATCAATATTCGAGAGACAAGTAACAGTGGGGGAAACAAAAGGCTATTTTTTTATTCAGGAAGCCGGCAACCTGAGAAGATGGTAGACTAACTTCTCAAAGACTCATCGTCCCCGATCAGGCAAAGCCAGAGGGTTTTAAAGGCGAAGGCATTGGAAAAGGGAGGAGGGCTACGTGCAGAGAAGCAGGTGCCCAGGCAGCTAGAGTCGTATGTGGACATGACCCTAAACAGACTTGCTGGCGTTAGTGGCGGCTGTTTCTGAGTGTAGTAAGGCCTTATCTTCTGAGAAAGCTTGGGCCTTCGTTTCTCAAGTCCTGAAAATCTCAAAGTAGGCTGGTTCTGCTGTAGACCAAGGGACTTAGGTCAGCAAGCAAAGAATGCATAAGCTTGAAGCAAGTTAACCCTTAAGACGGTTGGAGTGCTGTTACACGCTGAAATCTTATCATTAGAGCTGAAGGCTCAGGACTACAAGTTTAGAACTCCCAACCTTAGAGGTTGTTTTGCACCAGACAGCTTTGGATGGCTTTCTTCCGGGATGGAGCCTGGCCCCGCACATACAAGTATGCGGGCAGAGACTTGGCAATCCTTGCTGATGACTTATGAAAGGATTCAGAACAGGTGTCCCCAAAATGTGCCACTTTGTCACGTGGACTATTTTGAACTAAAAGCAATCCAGACCCTGAAGAACTCAAGAGAAACTTTTGCCCCTCCTTAACTGCCTAGAAGTATCTAAATTGGGTGTCTTTTCTAGAGTTATTACCAATGGTAAATGTTACCTGACACGTGCATAGCAGGGCAAACGTCTAATTACCAAACATCTCTCTTATTGCCCTGTGAGTTGCCCTTCTCCCCTTCGAGGCCTATGTCACTTATCCTATTCCTTAGCTCAGGATCCCATATATATTATTTCATTTGTCTCACGAGAATTTGTCTCTGTGAAGCCTTGAGCAGCATCAGTCTGATTTACTAGGCACCCAGCCACACAGAAGGAGTGGATTTGTGTCTCACTTCAAAAAGGAGGCAAGAAAGAAAGAAAATAACCTGTTCTGATTTACTAGGCACCCAGCCACACAGAAGGAGTGGCTTTGTGTCTCACTTCAAAAAGGAGGCAAGAAAGAAAGAAAATAACCTGTTCTGCCACCTCAGTATATCAATTTCTCCAGGTAAGGCAGAGGGGCCCCTTCTAAGACTGACTGTACCTTTAGCCAGGGACCCTCACACCACTAGCACCCTCACCTCATTCAGGTGTCTGCCTGCTAAGTGGTCTTTCCTGCTCACTTAATAAAGTACCCCTGCCCCAATCCTCAGTCTCCCAACCTCCACCCCATACCCATCATATCTTCCTATTCTGCTCTAACATCGTCTTGTTAAGTAATCTCTTTCTTTATTGCCTGTATTTTCCCCTTCAAGAACAGAAACAGAAAATGTGTCTTCCGTTTGAATGAATATAGGGCATCAACCCTTGGCTCCTCCTTCCCCTCATCCCACCAACTCTCCACCCTCACCCCCACTCCACCTCAGATATGGCACAGAATAATTTCCCTCTTTGATTAGGTTACAGGCAGTTTTAAGAGCTTAAGAAATAGTTTTACAGGAAACAATGATAAAACAGCAGACCAAAATAACTCCATTTCAAATGTTTTTCCTGCCTCTCAGGAGCTGTTGGCTGTGTAAGAAGCACACTGCAGGCATTGGATGCTCTGCATGGCATTCCTGATGTCTTATACAGCAACTGTTTCCTTGCCGATTTCCCTGACTCTGGGCTCAGCCACAGCTTAGAGGAGAGGGCCTTCAGGTAGAGGCTTCTGAGCCTGGTGTCACCACACCGGCGTAGGGTGCAAGCAGGAGAGGAACAGACCTGAGGTCAGCTACATTTGTTCCCCCACCCCGATCCCATGGGAAAAGCAGGATACAACCTGAATACCATTTTAGTGGCCTGACATAAAGTTCTATTAGTAGGAAAAGAAGCTGTAGGAAATGAGTACTTTTTTTTTTTATTTTTTAAGTTTATATACTTTGAGATAGCACAAGCAGAGATCAAGAATCTGGGGCTCAAACACACAAACCGTGGGATCATGACTTGAGCCAAAACCAAGCATCAGATGCTTAACCAACTGAGCCACTCAGTCGCCCCCATCAGCATGTTTTTCTTAAGTTGGTTAAAGTTGGTTAAGTCCAGGATCTCCCAGGCTTCGATTTTTTCTAGATTATAATCTAAATATTTATTGGGTTTAGGACTCAGATGTTTGGAGTATAATATTTTAATAGACTTTACTATTTATTTATTTATTTATTTAGAGAGAGAGAGAGAGAGCGCACCAGAGGGGCAGAAAGAGAGAGAAGGAGAGAGAGAGAATCCCAAGCCAACTCTGCACTGTCAGTGCAGGGCTCAATTCAGGGCTTGAACTCATAAACCATGAGATCATGACCTGAGCCAAAACCAAGAGTCAGATGTTTAGCTGACTGAGCCACCCAGATGCCCATAGACTTTACTTTTTAAAGCAGTTTTACATTCATAGCAAAAATTGGACAGAAGGTACAGAGACTCCATATATACTGCCTGCCCCACACATGCATAGCTTTCCCCCATTATCAATGTCCCCCACCAGAGCGATATATTTATTACAGTTGATGAACCTACATTGACGCATCACTCAGTGTTCACAGCTTGCATTATGGGTCACCCTTGGTGTTGGACAGTCTATGGATTTGGACAAATGTACAATAACATGTACCCACCGCTGAAATATCGTACTGAGTAGTTTCACTGCCCTCAAAACCCTCTGTGCTCTGCCTGTTCATCTCTCCCTCCCCCTTGATCCCTGGAAACCACTGATCTTTTACTGTCTCCATAGTTTTGCCTTTTTCAGAATGCCATAGAGTTGGAATCGTATACTATGTAGCCTTTTCAGATTGGCTTCTTTCACTTAATATTATGCATTTAAGTTTTCTCCATGTCTCTTCATGGTTTGATAGCTCACTTATTTTTAACACTGAATAATATTCCATTGTCTGAATGTACCACGGTTTATTTATCCATTCACCTACTGAAGGACATCTTAGTTACCTCCAGATTTTGTCAATTATGAGTAAAACTGCCATAAGCCATGTGCAGATCTCTGTGTGGACATAAGTGTTCAGCTCCTTTGGGTACAGCAAGGAGCACAATTGCTGGGTCATATGGTTAAGGGGAGGTTTCATTTTATAGGAAACTGCCAAACTGCCTTCCAAAGTGGGTGTACCATTTTGCATGTTAACTAAAATTGAAATTTAAAATAAACAAATAAACATAAAACAAGGTGGCTGTGCCATTTTGCATTCCCATCAACAATGAATGATTCTTTCTGTTGCCCCTCACCCTCGCCAGCATTCTGGATTTAGACCATCCTAACTGGTGTGTAGTGGTATCTCATGGTTATTTGAGTTTGCATTTCCCTGTTGACCTATGACGTGGCATATCTTTTCATATGCTTATTTGCCATCTCTATTTCTTCTTGGGTGAGGTGTGTGTTAAGGCAGATGGCCCATTTTTTAATGTTTATTTACTTTTGGGAGACAGAGAGACAGAGTGCAAGGAGGGGAGGGACAGAGAAAAAGGGAGACACAGAATCCGAAGCAGGCTCCAGGCTCTGAGCTGTCAGCACAGAGCCCAACGCGGGGCTTGCACCCACGAAGCACGGGATCAAGACCTGGGTGGAAGTTGGACACTTAACCGATTGAGCCACCCAGGCAGACACCCCAACCCATTTTTAAATCATATTGTTTGTGTTCTTACTGTTGAGTTTTAGGAGCTCTGTGTATGTATATACAGCAGTCCTTTATCTGATGTCTTTTGCAAATATTTTTTCCCAGTCTGTAGCTTGTCTCCTAATTCTCTTACAGTGTCTTTCACAGAGCAGAACATTTTAATTTTAATGAAATCCAGTTTATCAATTCTTTCTTCCATGTCTTGTGCTCTTGGTGTTGCATTTAAAGAATCATTGCCAAGCCCACAGTCCTCTGGATTTTCTCCTATGTCTTCCCTCTCCTAGTTTCATAGTTTTGCATTGTATATTTAGGTCTGCAGTCCATTTTGAGTTAATTTTTATGAAGGGTATAAGGTCTGTGTCTAGATTAATTTTTGCATGTTCCAGAACTATTTGTAACAAATTCCCTTAGAGCTCATGTCCCAAGAATCTTTGTGTACTCCTCCTGGTTAACATGAAAAGTTCCTGCTATTAGATAACAAGAGCTATGATCAGGCTTTTCAGAAGTTCAAACCTTCTACCTTTCAGTAATGAAACACAGCTGGTGGATTAAATAAGTTTTTCCTACATTTTGCACACTTCCTATTCATCCAGTATGTTTAAGATTACCTTGTATTCTCCCCTTATATATTCACCTGAGACCAAAATACAGGCAGTACTGCACCTTCTATATTTTATGAATGCTTTAACTTTTACACCAGAAGTCTTTGAAAGAAATACATTTATCTCAAAGCCACACTATCCACGAGGGAGAGAAGTCACCATTGTTCTTTCAAATTATGCTCAACTGCCTCGACTGAATCATGCAATATGCACCAAATAAGATAGCTGCCAGCGATGTAAGCCCCCCCCCCAATTTGCTAACATCCTACAACATTGAACACAAATTACCAATTTTTCCCTCTCCTTAAAGAAATCTGCCTTTCTTTGTTCCCACAGAGAACACGTCTTCCCTTTCCCTTTCCTTTCTCCATTTACTCAGCCTAAGCAGAAGGTGTCCATTCCGTTGTCTCATATATTCATTCAACAAATACTTATGGAGCATCTAGTGCATGCCAGGTGCTGCTCTAGCCACCAGGACTACAGCAATGGGCCACACAGACAAACACCTGTTGTTCTGAAGCTCACATGCAAGTTCAGGTTCCCGCCTCCATTGCTGAGACCCAGAGCGTCTTCCAATGGAAGCGACCCCATTCCCTTAGCGCCTCAAAGGCGGATGATGCTATTAAAAGAGAAGTCTACAAAAATAGGTAAAGCAGCACTCTTACACAGGCTAAAAATGAATACATTGTTTCCTGTTCCAGGTAACTCATGAGTGAGGGAAACGAGTGAGGCATTACAACGAGTTTAAAGTAAAAAAAAAAAAAAAAAAAAATCACACATTTATATGGAGTTGGATGTTGAAATGAACACGCCGGTGGGGGCAAAACAACCTATTCCACAGTGGGACAGGGTCGTCAATTGAACCTCTGCTAGACAGACTTTCCATGGCCAAAGAGAAGGATGGCTATAGACGAGCAGACTCCCTATGGGAAGAATTGTGTATTGCTGTTGGTTATCTACAGCTTACAGACCTTCCAAGTAGCTTTCATAAAATCAGATAACCTGGAGGAGTGTCCTCTACCCTCTAGACAATGCAGAGTTTTCCACCGAAGCACAAAATTTTCCCTACAATGCTAAAATTAAGGCTCCTACGGATGCTCTCTCTCTAAAGCTACAGGGAATTGGCACAGGATTTCTCAGACTCAGCACTGTGGATATTTTGAACCACACAATTGTTTTAAGGAACTGTAGCATCCCTGGTCTTTGTTCACTAGAGGTCAGTAGCACTCCCACACCTTGCAGTTGTGACCAACGGTATCTCCAGACATTCCTACCCTCTGAGCAAAAGCCCTCAGATTTACTTTAATTAGACCAATGTAGGGAATATGCCCACTCAGTCAACAGGGGTGGAGGTGGGAGGTGGCGTGGGTTTTGTTTAGTTTGAGCCTCAAATTCTTTAGCAGCTAGAGTCACCTTGGCCTAAGGACTGTGGAAAGGAGGGGTGGAATAAAAATTAGGGCACTGTTACTGGGTGGGAGAAAGAAATGGATGCTGGCAAGTTGAAAATAACAGATGGCCACTTGTGCATTGGAGCACCAATTCTATCAATCTTTTCCTATTGTGTTCACCCTTATTGTGTTAGTTTGTGGTTCAAAGCAGACTGTTCCGAACTCCTTCTGGAAACAGGTGGGGTTATAAATACATTAAACAACCAATACAATGTTAAAATGAGTTGGCAGCTACTCTTTACACAGCCACCCTCTGCTAATGTCAGGGGCATGGTCTGTGAATGAGCAACGTGGTAAAGGAAAAATATAGCTGGAATTAAAATCTTTTTGTAGGCAATTTTCATTCTAGATATTTGACGCAAAGCAAGGAAAAGTTGATTTACAATGCTATCCTAGTTAAGTACTATCATAACCAACACCAGATCATTGGAGATGTCTCTATTTCCCTGCAGATGATACATTTAGGCAACAAACAAACAAACAAGAACCATTGTAATGAACGAATAAACAAATTCCAAGCCAGGGTTTTAGGAACAGGTTCCTCTTTCACTATATCCGATTAACCACTTTCTACCTACATGGCCTGCCTCCCTTGTAACTGTCTGCCCAGACCCTGTCTTTATGTTCAATGGCCCTCCCCAGTTCAGGCACTTGTCAATCAATTCTAGATCACCACAGAAGCTTCATAACTCCTGTCCCTTTCCCCAGTCTCAACTCCCTTCCACAACTGTCAGAGCAATTTTTAAAAAACCAAATCTGATCATGTTATCCCTGCTTAACTCTTACAATGGCCCCTCATGGTGCTCAGGTTAAGTTCCAAGCTTCCTCACAAGGTGCGTAGGGGCTATCCCGAGCTGACCCCTGCCTATTCCGTCAGCACTGTCCTCCCTCACTAGCATCCTCAGGGACCAAGCACCCATCGTAGCCAGCCAACAGAGTTTCCCCAGTGCACCACGGTCTGTCAGGCCATCATGCTTCTGGAAGACCTGATGCTTCTGCCTAGAGTGTCCTCTCCACAACCTTGCCATCCCCCCAGGCTGCACTGTCATCTGACTAACTCCTACTTATCCTCTGAGGCCCAGCTCAGGCCTTGCCTACTGAATAAACTTATGATGCCACTGCTTTTCACACTGAAACACAGTATGGGCCTATGCCCCTTTTTGCCCATTTAGAGGTCAGGCTCCTCGATTCAGAGCCTGGAGCTTGCTCTTCTTATGTCCATATCCTCGGGGCTCTTTGCTGGCACAAGGTAGACATTCAGTGTATGGTTATCGGTGGGGTGAATGGATGAATGGATGGATGATGAATGGACAAAATGAACATCTTAAAATTTTACTCAACCAAGAAATTGTATAATTGCTTACAGTTTATCAAAATATGATTTAACGTATATAACATATACAATTAACATATAACAGCATGTAGAACTATATGATGTAATGGAAAGAAAAAGGAATTGAGTTAGAAGAACTAATTTTTAGTTCTGTCTTTGCACTCACTGGTAAAGACTGTCTGCATTTCTTGGCTTGTGGCTCCTTCCTACATCATTCCGTCATCTTTTTTTTTTTTTAATGTTTACTTATTTTGAGAGAGAGTGTGTGTGTGAGTGGGGTAAAGGACAGAGGATCTGAGGTGGGCTCCAGGATCTGTGCTGATAGCAGACAGTCCATTGCAGGACTCAAACTCATGAACCATGAGATCATGACCCAAGCCAAAATTGGATACTTAACTAACTGAGCCACCCAAGAACCCTCCAAGATCTTGATCCATGGTCACATCTCCTACTGCTCATTCTCATCTCCTGCTTCCCTTTTGTAGAAACCTTGTGGATACACCTGGCCTACATGGATAATCCAGGATAATCACCTCTTCTCAAGAACTTTAACTTAATCACAGCTGCAAAATCCCTCTTTCTATATAAGGTAACATTCATAAGTTCTAGATATTAGGTTTTGGACATCACTATTCAGGCTACAACAAATAACTCTAAGCAAAACAAACAACAACAACAACAGAAAGACAAAAACAAAAACAAAACCCTCAATCTAACTCTCACACTTTATACAAAAAATTAATTCATGACTGCTCATAGATTTAAATGTAAACTATACAACTACAATTGTTTAAAAGACCCCTAAAAAGGAAAACTTCTTTCTCCTCTCTGCTCTAACTGCCACTCTCAATACTTTACTTTTGACACCAGATGTGTGGGTGTTTTCCTATCCCAACAGGTTCTCTGATTCTATTCAGATACCAGCTGGGTGTCCTATAATTCGATTCGGTTCTCACACAACCTATATGGAGTAAATGCAGACCCTACAAGTGAAGGGCTCAGTCCGCAAGACAGCCCCCACTTCCAGGGCAGCTGGGTGGCTCAGTTGGTCAAACATTTGACTCATGGTTTCAGCTCAGGTCATGATCTCACAGTTCATGGGATCAAGCCCTACATCAGGCTCTACGCTGACAGTGCCACAGAGCCTGCTTGAGATTTTCTCTCTCCCTCTCTCTCTGCCCCAACCCCCGTGCCCTCTCTTTTTCTCTCAAAATAAATAAATAAACTTTAATTTAAAAAATTACATAAAAAAAGACAGCCCCCACTTCAAGGCCAATCACAAGTCCCAGGTTATCACCTAGGCTTCTTACTAATTGGCTATAAATTGGAGGTTCCCACAACCACCTCTTTGGGTTCAATAATATGTTAGAATAGCTCGCAGAACTCACGTTAACAGTTTACTAACTAGATTATCAGTTTCTTATAAAAGGATACAATTTAGGAACAGCCAGATGGAGGAGATGCATAGGGCCAGGAATGTGGGAAAGGGCTCTGAGCTTCTGTGCCCTCTCCAGGGGCACTACTTTCCCAGCAGCTGCAATTGTTGACCGGCCTAGAAGCCCTCCAAACCCCTTATTTTAGGGATTTTTATGGAGGCTTCATTGCATAGGCATGATTCCTTAAATCACTAGCCATTGGTGATTAAACAGTCTCCAGCCCCTCTCCCCTTCCCTGAGGTGGGAGTGGTGCTGAAAGTTCCAACTCTCTAATCACAAGATTGGTTCCCCCAGCAACCAGCTTCTCCCCAACCCTGCCTAAGTCACTACATTAACCTGACCTCAGGTGTGGATGAAAAGGGATTGTAATGAATAACACAAGACATTCCTTTCACCTTTATGATCTCAAGCTATCTCAGGAGGTGGGAACAAAAGTTAAATACTATGACAAAGGATGTTCTTACAGCTCTTATCACTTAGGAAATTACAAGGGTTTTAGGAGTTGTGTGCCAATGGATAAAGACCAAAATATATTTCCTATTATATCACAATACCACAACTACATAGGAGAACGCTTTCAGGACCGAGGACTTGGTGAAGAGTTCTTAAACATGATACCAGAAATATAATCCATAAAAGAAAAATCGATACATAGATCTCCATCAGAATTAGAAACTTTTGCTCTGTGAAGGATACTGTTAATGATGAAAAGGATGGAAAGACAAGCTATAGGCTAGGAGAAAATATTTGCAAACCACCAGTCTGAAAAAAGACACATATCTAGGATTAAAAAAGAATGCAATAATGCTCAAAATTTAACAGTAAGAAAAAGCGGGGGCACCTGGGTGGCTCAGTCGGTTAAGTGTCTGACTTCAGCTCAGGTCATGATCTTACGGTTCATGAGTTCAAGGCCCATGTGAGGCTCTGTACTGACAGCTTGGGGCCTGGGGCCTGCTTCACATTCTGTGTCTCCCTCTCTCTATGCCCCTTCCCTGCTTGTGTGCGCACTCTCTCTCTCTCTCTCTCTCAAAGATAAATAAGTATTTAAAAAATTATAGAGAGAGAGAGAAGAAAAAAACTAAACAATCCAATTAGAAGTTGAAAAAAAAAAACATGAAAATTCATTTGACTGAAGAGGATATACTGAAGACAAATAAATACACAAAAAGATTTTCAACATCACTAGCCATCAGGAAAATGCAAATTAAGACCCCATAGAGTTATCACATTACATCTATTAAAATGGCCAAAATAAAAATGGGTGACAATATCAAATGTTGGCAAGGATGTGGATAAAGTGGATCTCTGTTACACTGCTGGTAGAAAGATAAAATAGTACATGACTCCAGAAAGGGGTTTGCCAAACTGCTTTCGTTAACAAACTAAACCTGAGGGGAGCCTGGGTGGCTCAGTCAGTTAAGTGTCCAACTCTTGATTTTGGCTCGGGTCATGATCTCATGGTTCTTGAGATTGAACGCTGCATTAGTTTCTGCACTGACAGCACAGAGCCTGCTTGGGATCTCCTTCTCCCTCTCTCTGCCCCTTCCCCATTCGTGTACACACACACTCTCTCTCTCAAAATAAATAAATAAACATTTTTTAAAAATCTTCAAAAACCCTAACCATGCAACTATAATATGACCTGGCAATTGCATTCCTAGGCATTTAGTCCAGAAAAACGGAAATGTGTCCACACAAAAACCTATGCATAAATGTTCACAAACATGTTCTCTTTTTTTAAATGTTTTTGTGTGTGTGTGTGTGTGTGTGTGTGTGTGTGTGTGAGAGAGAGAGAGAAAGAGAGAGAGAGAGAGGGAGAGAGAGAGAGAGAAGGAGCAGGATTGGAGCAGAGAGAGAGGGAGACAGAAGATCCAAAGCAGGCTCGATGCTGACAGCAGAGATGCTGATGCAAGGCTCGAACTCATGAACCATGAGGTCATAACCTGGGCCAAAGTCAGATGCTTAACCTACTGAGCCACGCTGGTGCCCAACAAAAGCTTTATGTCTAATAAGAAAAGCTGGAAGCAACTAAAATGCCTTCAGTGAGTGGATGGTGAAACAAACTGGCACATCCATTCCATGGCACTAGACTCAGCAACACGTAAGAACAAACTATTGATACACACGACAGCATGGATAGACCTCAGAGTTGTATGCCGAGTGAAGGAAAGTCAATCTCAAAAGGACCCATACTGTCTGGTTCCAATTAAATAATATTGTCAAATGACATTATAGAATAGGTTAATGGTGCTAGGCTTTAGGAATGGCAGACAAGAGAGGTGTGACTTTGTGTAGTGTCAATGCCTAACCATCACCTTTTTTTTTTAATTGTATGTAAGTGCCTGCCATTAAGCCTTTTCCATTTCCAATAAACACATTGCCAAGTCCACAACTAGATAAAAAACCAAACTGCCCCACCCATGAAGTGCCCCTTTTAGAAGGCCCTGGTTGCCCTGGATAACTGACCATCTGAGTGGCCCTGCTTTTCCCTCCCGTGTTTCCATTCCCTCAAAGGGTGAAACTGAGACCCCAGGAGCCCCACCCTCAACCCCAATAGAGGCAGAGCCCCAGGTCCATGCTGTTTCTCTCTACCCACAACCGCACTGTGTGGCCCTGGACAAGCAGGGTACCCTCCAGGACTTGTGAGTAACAAACTTTGTTTTTTCAAAGTTCTCTAATGATTGTCGTTGAGGTGTGTCTAATGATCATAATAAAACCCACAAGGACCAGTCCAGCCATGCCATTGGCTCCAAAAGGGGGAATGTCTGCGGGGGCTCGCAGTACGGGCAGTACAGGCATTTCTAGCCGATGGCATCACCGTCGATAGGCTGAGACTAGCACAGAACCGTGTGACTATAAAGGGGGCCTTTGTGGTGCTGGTCTCTTGAGCGGTTACATGAATTTACACGAATGATAAAACAACATACACAAACACTGTATTGATATCAATGTTCCAGGTTTGAAATTTTCCTGTAGTTATAGAAGATGCAAAATGTTTGCAACTCCCTGTAAACGTGTAAATATTTCAACATAAAATGTTAAAACATACAATTACATTGTATGTGAACTACACAGCAATGAAGTTAATTTTTTAAAAGGTCATCTGTTAAATGGGAAAATGCAATAGGAAAGCCTGAATTCATGCTTTGGAGCCAGAAAGAATTGGGCTGTGCCCTTTGTTTTCTTGTCTAATCTCAGAGAAACGTCTTGAATTCTCTGAGTATCCGTTTCATGATCTGTAAAACAGATACAAGACTATCCATATTACAAGGTTGTTGTGAAGAGAAGCAATCTATGTAGAGTGTCTAGTTCACATACATATTCCAAAGACTTTTGTTTCCCTTCTTTTCCTACCCTGCTATGGCATGCCCCATTATAAAGGAATTCACAAATCACTTAAAAATATTTGGGGGTGTGTGTAAAAAGATGGGCAAATAGGTGAAGGGGAGTGGGAGACACAGGCTTCTAATTCTGGGATGGATAAGGCATAAAAATAAAAGGCACAGCATAGGGAATTTAGTCAATGATATTGTAATAGCGTTGTACAGTAGATGGTGAGCATAGCATAATGTACATAGAAGTTGAATCAGAATGTTGTACACCTGAAACTATGGTAACATTGTATGCCAGCTATACAGAAATTTTAAAAAGTTTTAAATTCTTTGTCAGGTTTTTCTATTTTAGTGGTTAGAAATAATAGTCATAACCTAGGGACTCTCCCAGCTCTCACCTTCTGCGATACTTTGAGCCAATGCAGGAATTCATTGTGGTTTACTGGGGAGCGATGTTAAAAGTTACCACCAGGTGGCAGACCATCCTCTCTATTGGAGGATCTGTTTGGTCACTGGAGGCAATGGTAACCAGCTATATTTAGGTTATGAAGTCTTTCTCTGTTTCCTGCTGTGAAGAATTTCCGGAACAGCCCAATTTCCCCAGATTTTTTTGGCCCTGGGGTTTTGAATGTTGTCCAATAATGTACTCAATTAAACTTGGTTCAACAATATAGCAAATATTTACCCAGGCTCCTATGACAGATATGAGTAAAGGGCTGGGGACCAGAGCCATGTTAAGTGTTCATGCTATGTGGCACATTTGCTTGTAGGTTGTGTGTGCATGCTCACCACAAGGTGTTTTTCTATTAAATCCCCCTATGTAAAGTCCTACAAGGTGGCCTGCCAACCAGGGCACCACCTCTAGCTGTTGGGTAGGCCTTGGCTACACTTGGAATCTGAAACAGTGTCCACAAGCAAATCTGAGACAGCAAAGCCTAGGAAAGTGCGGTAAGGTCAGAAGTAGGTCACTCAGAGGACGTGGCATTGAGCTGAGCCCCAAATGAAGACAAGGAGGCGGCTATCTAACATTCTGGGGAAAAGCATGACAGACAAAGGGCCAAGTCCCTAATTGCCGAGTCCCCAACACAGGTGTTGGTGAAAAGCAAAATCCTCTCAGTGTGGCTGGAGCAGAGTGAAAAGGGAGTGGAAGAAGAGGTGAGTTTGTCAAGGTAGGCAGGGACCAGTTCAGGCATGGTCTCCTGGGCCTTGGGAAGGAATCTCGATTTTGTTCTTGATAAAGTGAAACCACTGGAGAGTCTTAATGCAGGGGTGGGGGTGAGGGTGGGGGGTGGACATGACCCAGTTTGCGTTGTTAAGAAGATCTCTCTAGCTACTGTGGGAAGACTGGGCAGTGAGGGAGCTGGCACAGAAATGGTGGAGACACCATTCAATTTGAATCAAACTCACTGTGTTGGACTGGGAAGAATCCCCCTACCGCCATCTGAGGCACAGAGCATAGTCCAAGGAAAGAGGACCACCACCTACATCCCCTCAACCAGAATCTCACCCTGGGTTCCCACAGCCTACTTTGTAGCTAAGTAGCAGCTGAGTCATCCAGCCTGAGACCTCACCAAGAGTCTGTGGTATGGCCCCAGGATGATGTCCCCAGATATAGATGCCAAGCATGTGGAACGCTACTGTCCACACTACTTCACGCTACTGTCCACACTACTTCACGCTACTGTCCACACTCTTCACTTGAGAGAGATGGGAGAGTGAGGAGATGTGGTAGAGCAACAAGAGAAACATGAAAGCAATGAACGCTCTCAGTGTTCTGAGTCCTGAAATGCACACTTGCTGCCCCATTCCCCCTGTTTCCCCCTTCTCTCCCATGTGATGTGGAGCGAAGCAGAAAACCATGGGAAGTTTCTTGTAGAATCTCAGGATGCAACTGTTAGAGTCCTTGAAATGAACGAGGGTGGGCACACAGAACCTGCCTTCCCCAGCGCGGCAGATGCACCTCCCCAACATGCCGAGTCATTGGAGTGGTCAGGTTCTAGAGAGCAGTGGAGCTTAGAGGCACCCCAACCCCGGCCGCAGGGCAGTGCTGAGAATTTGGGTAGCAAAGGCAAGAGCTGTAAGAGAGTGAGTGGACTGTAACAGATTCCTGAATTGGTCTTGCTGCCTGAATTTCTGGGAGCCCCATTTCACCTTTGGACTGGGCATGGGCAGATGGACAGTGATTTGGGAATGAAAGTCGGGGCAGACAGAGGCGGGTCAGCGGGTGCTAATGAAAACACTCAACTACACATGGTCAGTGTTCAGCAATACCACCCCTCTGGGGCCAAGGAGCATGTGAGACACACAGCTCTGCATTCTGTTGTGAAGAGCATTTGGTCCAGTGTGGTTCAGAGCAGCCACCAAATCAGGACTTGAAAGAAGTGAGGGGCATCGCGCCAACGTCGACCACCTGGGCCGCAAAGGCCGTCACCTGGGTGGGCAATGCCGGAAACAAAGAGGGGCAATGGGACAGAGGAAGCTGGGCCAGGGCATGGAGTCCAGTGAGTTGCCTGGTACACGGCCTATAGATCAATAATGGATATGCTGCTGGGAGTGTGCCAAGTACTCAAGGTAAACAAGGCTCAGGGCTCCATGGCTAATTGCCTCCGTGGCCAGTGTGTTTGATCTGGCAGGACCAGGGTGGGAGCAGAGACAGACGTCCCGTGATAATGACTCATAGCTGCACTAGTGACCATGCTGGAGAATGGGGCCACCTGAGAACGGGGCCACCTGAGAACGGCAGCAGTGGGGGAGGGGGTGGAGGTGAGCATGGGGAGGGGAACCCAAATTTAATCTGAGCTAATCACAAGGCGTTGTCAGCCTACGTTGTTCTGTCCTCCAGCCTTGAGGGCTGGGGGGTACAGTCATTTCATTCAGGCTCTGGGGGAACAGACAGGTGTCTATAAAGATAAGCTTCCCCTTGCTTACTCTTTGGTAAAGTCTGAGGTGAAGTCTGGATAAAATGAAGGACAGATGACTGATTCTCTCTCTGTATTCATAGGCCACCATCACTTTCAGCATGGTCCTGACTGAAAGCACCCCACTTTTTTAAAAAAAAATTTTAATGTTTTTAAAAATTTATTATTGAGAGAGCATGAGCATAGGAGGGGCAGAGAAAGGGGGAGACACAGAATTTGAAGGAGGCTCCAGACTCTGAGCTATCAGTACAGAGCCCAACGCGGGGCTCGACCTCACAAACTGTGAGATCGTGACCTGAGCCAAAGTCGGATGTTTAACCAAATGAGCCACCCAGGCGCCCCTAAAAACATCCCACTTTTACCATTGTATTTGGTCACCCACGTTTTTGCGTGTCTCCCTCACTCAGCTGTGAGCTTCCTCAGGACAGGACTGGTAGCAAACACCCTCAAAGTCGAGTAATTTTCCTGGCACATAATTGATAGTCAAGACTGTTGAATGAGTGAATAATTGTACTATGGTCTGGAATTTTCTGTTTTTTTTTTTTTTTTTTTTTTTAAGCTGCTACCACAGACTGCTTCCAAGTGGGACTTCTCTCCCACTATGACCTTGAATCAAAGGGAGAATGGAGACTTTGTAATTAAAACAAAACCCACGGCCTCTGAGCTGAACAGTAGACCCAGAGTCTCTATGTGAAGTGTGAGTGGGGCTATTGCCCTTTGTTCAGACCCTCTGGACTTTTTCCTCTGCTTGCCCAGCTGTGAACAAACTCTTCCTATTATACCTGTATCGCAGCTGGAACATCCAATCTCTACTTCAAGAAGGATGGGGCAAGGACACCCAATCTTTGAGTATGAGTGCTCCCTCTCTCTCTTTTTGTTTTTTTACTTATGTAAGGAAACATCTTGTGGACCTCTCCTCGCTAGTAGTTGTTTTTCTACTATTTGTTGACTGAACAAAGCTCATAATTAAAAATCTACTGTAGGGGTGCCTGTGTGGCTCAGTGGGTTAAGCATCCGACTCTTAATTTCAGCTCAGGTCATGATCTCACAAGTTTGTGAGTTGGAGCCCTGTATTGGGCTCTGCACACTGACCGTGCAGAGCCTGCTTAGGACTCTCTCCCTCCCTCTCTTTCTGCCCCTCCCCCATGCGCACGCACACGCACTCTCTCTCTCTCTCAAGATAAATAAATAAACTTTAAAAATATCTACTGTAAATTTTCTGATGATTTTAAATGTAGTTGTATTTTAATAATCGTGTCATTTCTACATTTATGAGACTGTCATATATCAGTGTATGACACTATTTATTCAGCCTACAGCCAAAGGCTTAGTGATTGTGTGGGTTTTCAGGCACCTTGCAGTGATTTCTTGGTCCTTAAGTTTGGGATGCAACATGCTACAAAGGAGAAGGTAGCTTGGCCACCAGGTACAACTTTACCCCAAACTCGGGAAACTCCCATTCAGTTGGGATCTTAGGAAAACAAGGGAGCGTCCCTTTCTTAACCCCTCAACTCTTCCTTCAGGGTCAGCTCTGACCTCTCACCCTTCTAGAAAGGCATTCTTTCAAAATCCTCCAAATAAGCATTTGATAATTCTAGTAGTTCTTAGGGGTTGGATGCCAGTTCAAAGGTCTTTGGCTTTGACTAGTAGAAAACAAAGCTAAATAAAACAAAACATGGGAGACTTTCACATATAAGAGAGTTCCGTGTCCTTAAAAGAACCCTGGATGCCATCAAGCATGTCCATGAGAATTTTTGGGCTCTACCATTTGTCTCCTTATAAGCTGCATCTGTTTGGGCCCCAGCTTCTTGTATTTTCTCCCTTTTCTCCTCCTTCCCCTTCTCCTTTTTCTCCTCCTCCTCCTCTTCCTCCCCCTCCTCCTCCTCCTCCTCCCTCTCCTCCTCCACCACCTCCCCCTCCTCCTCCTTCTTCAGTATTACAGATGTTACCCTTGGTCCATTAAAAGTTATTGGCTTTCTCTTATTCTAAACACTTGGTGTATTGGCCAATGTTTAGTTTCAAAGAACGGAACTCCTGCTACCTAGCTTATGCAGAAAGGATCTAATTCAAGATAGATCTAAAATCTAGATTTAAAATTTACGGCACTGTGGGAAGGCTTGAAGACACAGAATCCAGAAGGCTGAGCATTCAGGAACAACCCCCAAGTCCGTACCGAGGAAATGGTCTACCAGGGGCTCTGCTGCACGAGGAGGTGCCCCCCCCCCACTCCAGCTCTAGAACTTTTGCTACAACCCACAGGGCAACATGGGGGCCTCTTATTCTTTGACCTGCCTCACTTAGTTCTGAATTCAAATATCAGCTGAGTGTTTACAACTGGTGGGATAAGAATCAGATTCAGAGCCCTAGATGCAATGGGAAAGGAAATTTCTGGTTTCTTGCCTCTGCACTACAGGAAGGCACACTAGAAGAGGCTAGAACAGACATGGAGAGGCACAGTCCCCAGCATCCACTATTACCTCATCTTGACACTACCCCCAGTGGAAATCTTGGTATCCTACTCAGAGCTTCTGGTACCTCGTTAATCCAGTGAGTTACGGACCAATAGGAGCAGCAGCACCTGGGAGCTTTAAGAAATGCACTCTTGGGGCGCCTGGGTGGCTTAGTCGGTTAAGCGTCCGACTTTCGCTTAGGTCATGATCTCGCGGTTCGTGGGTTCGAGCCCCGCGTCGGGCTCTGTGCTGACTGCCAGCTCAGAGCCTGGAGCCTGTTTCAGTCTGTAACTCCCTCTCTCTCTGACCCTCCCCTGCTCACGCTGTCTCTCTCTCTCTCTCTCCTAGAAATAAATAAAACATTAAAAAAAAATTAAAACAAAAAAAAAGAAATGCACTCTCAAGCCTTATTCGTGCTTAAGTAGAATCTCCACTCTAACAAAACCCCCAGGTAATGTGTATGAATATTAAAGCTTGAGCAGTACTGGCCAGACACTGGTTCTTAAACTTGGCTACCCACTGGAATCACCAGGGGAGATTTTAAAATTACTGATGACTCCTTCCCACTCCCAGAGATTCCGATTGTGTCAGTCTAGGGTATAGTCTGAGCATTAGGATTTTAAAAATCTAATATGCCGTCAAGTTAGAAAACTACTAACCTGGAAAAAGAGAAATACTCACTTTGTGCTTTGGGCTTTGGCCACATCACTGGCCTCACAGATTAGCTGCTAATTCCCAATCTCTTACCCTGCTAAGGGTCTCAAGCAATCACAGACCTATGGTACCATTTCAAGGACTTGCTGTTTAATTGGTGAGACCATGAAAATCAGAATGGTGCTAAATACTAATATTTCCAAATTACCATGAGGAATACATTCCAAGACAAGGGAGTTGCAAGTCAGAGTACATCCTTTTCTTTTTAAGTTTATTTATTTATTTTGAGAGAGAGAGAGAACACAAGCAGGGGAGGGGCAGAGAGAAAGGGAGAGAGAGAATCCCAAGCAAGCTCTGTCAGTGCAGAGCCCAATGCTGGGCTCAATCTCTTGAACTGTGAGATCATGACCCGAGCCGAAATCATGAATCAGATGTTTAACTGAGCCACCCAGGTGTCTCTTTTCTTCAAGCCTCCTGCTTAGATGCTTGACACAATAGCCACCATATTACACATGTTCATTAAAAGGCCACATGAATGAACTGGATATTGATGACATCCTGTTTCATCACAGGTACAAATGCTTTTGGACTGGTAATATTCCTAAGAATATGCACTGTACATGCAACTGTACACTTGGATTAGAGCAATTTTCATTAGGATGACACTCTTGAGCTCCAAGACTTGAGGCCTAGTGTGGTCCACTGTATTCTATAGCAGATAAATCCTTGGTTTAGTTCCAAGATGGACCCATATTATAACAGAAAAACTTTAAATATAATGGCATTCAAGAATATGTGATGTTATGGGTTATAGGATCTGTATATCAAAAGAGGGTCTTATCTAGGCTCTATGCTCAAAAATATTTCTAGCTTTGGGTACATATGCTTTTTCATTCAAAGCTGGATAGATCCCACTTACAAAGACTGGAAAATTAGCTATAGGCATGAACGGCAACCTTGTGCATTTCCCAAAGTGTATATGCATTCTCCCTCCACCTTCTGGCATTCACATTGCTATGGCTTCTACACTCCATAATGAGGCCACCTTGGATTAGATAGTTTTCCATTTTTGACAAGACTTACCTGGCCCCACCCACCTAGACTCCTCCTATACATTGTCACTATTAGAAAAGTTAACATTCCTCAATGCTATGAAGCCTGAGCTAGTCTATTGTATAAAATGAACACATAGTATCAAAATCTATTTGCATGACTACTCACCAGGTACTGTTGAGGGACAGAAGCCTGGTTTCCAAAAGAGTTCTAGTTAGTATTGACATCTCCAAAAAGGAAAGATAGGGAAAAAAAGGCAAGGGTAAGATTTCAGAATGGGAAGAGAGGAGAGAGGTGAAATTTAGAAGCCATTTAATAGATGAAACTCTAAAATCACAAAAAAAAACCCCAAAAACAACAAGCCTTAATGAATCTGAGGCTGAGAGTCTAAGTAGGCCTGACCAAATCACCATGGCTGCAAATATTCTCTTCCCTCATCTGGACCCGTAGAGCATGACACAGGTCCCCTGGCTGTGTGCAGTCCATCTTTCCCCACCACACAACGCCATCCACAAATCTCCTCCCATGCTCTGAATCTAGTCCTTTGAACATCGAGGTACTGGATGGCACGGTTCCTGCCCGCTATTGTCTGGTAGCCAGCAACTCACATTCTAGTTCCATGCTGCCATTCTGTTCAGTGTTTAAATAATTGAACTTATAGCTTTTAGTGTTTGAAGGATGAGGAAACTCTTTGGAAAAGACACTTTTTTTTTTTCTACTTTACATATAGTTTATTGTCAAGTTGGTTTCCATATAATACCCAGTGCTCACCCCAAGTTCCCTCCTCCATGCTCATCACTCATTTACCCTCTTCCCTGCCCCCACATCAACCCTCAGTTTGTTCTCAGTATTCAAGAGTCTCTCATGGTCTGCCTCCTTCCGTCTCCATAACTGTTTTCCCCCTTTGCCTCCCTCATGGTGTTCTGTTAAGTTTCTCCTGATCCACATATGAGTGAAAACATATTGTATCTGTCCTTCTCTGCCCGACTTATTTGACTTAGCAGAACACTCTAGAATTCCATCCACATTGCTACAAATAGCCAGATTTCATTCTTTCTCATTGCCATGTAGTATTCCATTGTAGAGATAAACCACATCTTCCTGAGCCATTTGTCAATTGCCATTGTGCTCCTATGCATCAGCACTCCTGTATCTCTTGGGTAAATTCCTAGCAGTGCTATTATTGCTGGGTCATAGGGGAGTTCTCCTGTTAATTTTTTGAGTTACCTACACACTGTTCTCCAGAGCAGCTGCACCAGTTTGCATTCCCATCAACAGTTTAAGAGGGTGCCCGTTTCTCCACATCCTCACCAGCATCTAGAGTCTCCTGATTTGTTCATTTTAGCCACTCTGACCTGTGTGAGGCAGTATCTCAGTGTGGTTTTGATTTGTATTTCCCTGAGACTGAGAGATGTTGAGCATCGTTTCATGTGTCGGTTGGCCATCTGGATGTCCTCTTTGGAGAAGTGCTTGTTCATGTCTTCTGCCCATTTCTTCACTGGATTATTTGCTTTTCAGGTGTGGAGTTTGGTGAGTTCCTTATATATTTTAGATACTAGCCCAGAAAAGGGACTTTAAAGACAAAACTATAGAATGCCATGTAAACTAAAGCTGGTTTGACGCATTTAAAAGAAGCGTTCTGTCCACTTTGCACACTAACGTGGCTGTACCTGAGTAAGTGTTTAGTTAGGGCTTGCACCCATGGCCCCAGATTACACAGAGGGACAAGCAGCTTGAGAGGAAAGTCATTGCAAGTGACCCAGGAGCCTGGCAGAGTGAGCCAAACTCCACAGCACACCTGGGTGTAATGGTTAATTTCATGTGTCAGCTTGGCTGCACCATTGTGCTTAGTTTTTTTTTTTGTCAAACACCAGCCAAGATGTCATGGCAGGTATATTTTAGATGAGATTAAGATTTGAAGCAATAGACTTTGAGTAAAAGTCTATTGTGGGTGGGCCTCATCCAATCAGTTGAAGGCCTTAAGAGAAAAGGCTGAGGTCTCCCAAGGAAGAAGGCATTCTGCCTCTAAACTGTCTTGTGACTACATCAACTCTTCCCTGAGTCTCCAGCTTGCCGGCCTGCCTTAAAAATGTCAGATTGGCCAGCCCCTGAAATCACATGGGCCAGTTCCTTAAGATAAGTCTCTTTCTTACTCTCTATCTCTGTCTCTGCATACACACATACACACACGTGCACGCGCGCGCACACACTTGCTTACATCTGTTGGTTCTGTTTCTCTGGAGAACCCTGGTCAACACAGGAGGTGACTTGCCCACCGGGACCAGTTTTCCCCATTACACACACCCGGTGTGCTAGTGGGTTTTAGGCTTTGAGAAAAGAAGTGTAACATCAAGGGGAAAACTATGGCGCAGAAGCCCTGCCGCTCTCTGAGGAGCACCCCCTCTGGAGTGAGTTTCCTTGCTGGCCAGGGAGGAGACATCCATGGGGAAGTCACGTAGGAGGTCTCCGTGAATGCGGGCAGGCGGTGAGCGAGCAGTGGGGGAGCAGCGGCAGCCTGTGGAGCAGGACCATGTGAACAGGGTGTGGGTCTGAGCAAGGCAGGCACTGTCCATCTAGCCCTTCTGTTCGAGAAGAAGGAAACTTAAGTAGAACTGCAAAGTGGCCAAGCCTAGGGAGCACGGGGACTATACCTGTGAGCATCCCAGGAATATTTGTTAAAGACTTCGTGTAAAAGCACAGAGTGTTGAGCCTTGTACCGTTACCATCAATGGAGCTTTACTCTGAGGTCACTTGCTAGCGGGGTTTGGACATGTGGGTTACATTTGCCTGGTACTAAACTGATTGACAGTATTTTGGTACAAAGGAGCTACTTACAAATTCATCGTGGTGAGATTGGCTAGAAACATGGAATCAGGTTCTCAGCAATACAACCTCCTCCTGGGTTAAGCAGAGTCAAGTCGGTTTCCTGTGACTTCTCAGAGACTCTAAAACAAATGTGCTTGGGGTGCCTGGGTGGCTCAGTCGGTTAGGTGTCCTACTTCAACTCAGGTCATGGTGGTTCGTGGGGCCCAGCCCCATGTTTGCTCTGTGCTGACGCTCAGAGCCTGGAGCCTGCTTCTGATTCTTTGTCTCCCTCTCTCTCTACCCCTCCCCCACTTGGGCTATGTCTCTTTGTCTCTGTCTCTGTCTCTCTCTGTCTCTCAAAAATAAATAAGCATTAGCACAAGTTGGGGAGGGACCCAGAGAAAGGAAGACACAGAATCTGAAGCAGGCTCCAGGCCTGTCACACAGGCTGTCAGCACAGAGCCTGTCGCAGGGCTCAAACTCATGAAGCATGAGATCATGACCTGAGCCAAAGTCCAACACTTAACTGACTGAGCCACCCAGGCACGCCTACCCCTCACCAAAAATTTAAAGATGCTTTACCTGTTACTCCCCCACCTTTCTGCTTCTTTTGCTTGCAGAACAAATCCCTTAGTCTGACGTGGAAGGCTCTTTTCTTTGCAATCTAGCCCCGCCCCAGGCATGTTCCCCATACTTTCTGTACAGTGATGGGCTTCTGTAGCCAAACTCACCATTCCTAGAACCCAGCGAGTCCCAGCCTGTCTTTCTTTCAGTAAAGAGGCCTTGGTGGGTTGTTATGACAATAAAGGTCTATGTCCACAGGTCCTGTCCCAGCGTGTGCACCAAGGGCTTTCTGGATTTAAGTGAGAAATGTGTAGAGCTACTAGGTTCTTTGAGCCCCTTACACCTCTGAGTAACTGAATCTGAACTAAGAACCAGTCATAACACCTGGGGTTTATATTGAAAGGGCTTTTCTGAAAGTTGCCTTCTTTATGGTTTTGGTTATTTATATGCTTTGGTTATGCAGAGGTCCAATTATAGTTTCCTCCTTTAGCCACACAGCAAAGCAAAGCAAAGCAAAAAAAAAAAAAAAAAGTCTCTGGTATTTCCCTAAGCTGAGGAATACACCCAAACGCCTGTGCAGAATGGCGGTGCCATGTGGTCAGGCTGGCCGGCCAGGAGTCCAACAGAGACATTTGTGACCTGTTACAGTATTACAATTCAAAAGTTTCCTTTAAGAGAGAACATTCTCTCTGGTGTCCTCCAAGAATCCTTAGTTGGGGGCTGTCTCTTCTCCCTGCTGAGAAGACTTCCTCTTACACATTCAAGTTCGTGGTGTATTTAGCCTTTAAAGTTAAAAAAAACATGGGGCGCCTGGGTGGCTTAGTCGGTTAAGCGTCCGACTTTCGCTTAGGTCATGATCTCGCGGTTCGTGGGTTCGAGCCCCGCGTCGGGCTATGTGCTGACTGCCAGCTCAGAGCCTGGAGCCTGTTTCAGTCTGTGACTCCCTCTCTCTCTGACCCTCCCCTGTTCACGCTGTCTCTCTCTCTCTCTCCTAGAAATAAATAAAAAATATTAAAAAAAAATAATAAAGTTAAAAAAAACAAAACAAAAAAATTCTGAGGAATGTGGGAGTCCAGAGCTATGCATAAAAACTGCCTTGGTGCTCCTGGGTGACTCAGTTGGTTAAGCGTCAGACTTCAGCTTAGGTCACGATCTCATGGTTTGAGAGTTCGAGCCCCATGTCGGGCTCTGTGCCGACAGCTCGGAGCCCAGAGCCTGCTCCAGATTCTGTGTCTCCCTCTCTCTCTGCCTCTCCCCTACTCACATTCTGTCTCTGTCTCTCTCTTTCAAAAATAAACATTAAAAAAAAGTTTAATGCCTTTCTGTCTGCCTTCTTTTCAGAACCACGATCAAAGTTCTTCTATTAAACAGCAGTTTTGCCCCCTAATTTAGCAAAGAGGGAGAGGGTCATCAGTGAGGTGGCCAAAGGGCCATTCCTCCACATCACAGTCTGGCTTTTCCAGGTCTGGCCACTTCCCAGAACAAACTGGTAAATAAAGGCACGGCTCCTCCAGGCCTCGCCTACTAGCAGCCAGGCCACAGCCGCGTCTGCCTTCGGGATTTCAGAAAATCAGATACAGATCAGAGTCACTCTTGGCCTCTCTGAGGGAAACTGGGGGGCTGGGCTCCGAAGTCAGGTGACTGTCACCCCACTGAAAACACAATTACCAAGCCAACAGGAAGAGTTTATTATAAGCACACACTACCTGCTTCTCGAATTCAGGCCCTGCCAGGAAGCTACTTTCAAAGAGACAGGAGGAAGCTGCAGAGCATTGGCAAAAGGTAAGTATGGAAACATCTTACCTCCAAGTGCAGCCGTGGGAGAGGAAGCCTGTGCTCCGAGGACAGAGCAGAGAGGCAGACTCAGCAGGCTGACAGCCATCCACATCAGAACGTGGCTGTTGGAGGAAGGGTGAGGCATGGGCTGGCGCTGGCCTTTACCCAGCAACTCCCTTCCCTCCAAGTTGTCCAAACTCGGCACTCAGAGGAGGGCGGAGATCCCTACGGTCTCAGCCGGAGAACAAGTCCGGGCAAGCACTGCTCTTTCAATAATTCATTTATTCACTTGTCACCTGACCAGTATTTATGGAGATCCTGCAATATGCCTGCTTGGGCACAGGTGCTGAGGAGACAGCAGTTAGCCAGAGTGCCCGCACGCTGGCCGGGGACAGCAGGACACAGGATAGCATCCCCTTAGTCACCAGCCTGTCAAGATTACCTCTTGCCTTCTTCATTTTCCAACTACCAGTGCTATTTCTATAACACCCAGGAAAATGGTGCCGACTGACTCATGATCAAGAGTGTGAACATTGAATTATTTTTCTAGTCCTGGATCAGCACTTTTCACCAGCCTTATCTATGGCCAACTGCACTGATTTTAATTTTTTTAATGTTTATTTATTTTTGAGGGGGGAGCAGGGAGAGAAGGAGACAGAGAGAATCTCAAGGAGGCTCTGAGCTGTCAGTGCAAAGCCTGACGTGGGGCTCAAACCCATAAACCACGAGATCATGACCTGAGCCAAAGTCAGATGCTCAACTTAGTGAGCCACCCAATTGCCCCCTGACTATACTCATTTGAAAGAAAATTAATAGGGATTAGTCTATAACCAATAGAATAGACGCAGGGAGGGCAAGTGTTTACTTTCCCTGCTGTGTACATTCACAAGATAACCAAGAATTAAATAATGCCCTTAATACTATTAGTGCCTTGGCTTCATCAAAATAAATGTACAAGTGATAGGAAGAGAAAATGCAGGGAAGAAGAGGAAAAAGACACGGAGTTTCCTAAGAGAGAAGTCAGGACCTTGCCAGAGTGACTCAGTGTGATTGTGGGTAAAGCAATATTTGAACTTAATAACGCTATCTCTGGGGCCTCTCATAACCACTGCACCGAAGGTTATAGATCTATCTGGAAACTGATGAGTAGGGATAACAGCCGCTTGTTCTCCAAATTTCAGCAACCAAGCTGCAGAATGTGGAAGCCAGAAATTACGCAATGTGCCCAAAGAGGCATCAAAATTATAATTGAAAGACACAGTATATTTTCTATCTTTTTTTTTTTTTAGTATATTTTCTATCTTTATATTTTGGCTCTTGAAAGAATAACGTCTTAGAACCAGAAGCGTCCAGAAAAGCCATTTTGAAATTAGTATTTTGCTAGAAACATATTTTATTGTGTATTTAAAGATATCCTAGGAAGGAAATTCCACGGCTTCCTGGTCCACTGTTTAATAACTTTGTTAACTTTCCCTAAATCCACTCTCCTGAGTTTGTATGGTCTGGTTTTGTGATCAGGAGCGCTACTCTTCTGTTTTCACAATTCAGCATGCCCAAAGACACAACCCTCAGTGGGCAGTATGAGCCTCTCAAACAGTGGGATCTGCGGGAGATGGTAGTACAGGTGAACTGGGAAGGGGCAAAACATGAGGCTGGCTAACTGGGCCAATGAATGGAAACTTCTCTGTCAACAGCACATAGCAGAACTCTTGCCTTGAGATATAGTGAGTCCTCCTGCTCAGGAATCTTTCGTGTTGTTTCTTCTCTTTTATTCATTTGAACTACATTTTTTTTTTACATTTATTTATTTATTTTGAGAGAGAGAGAGAGACTGCAAGTGAGGGAGGGGCAGAGAGAGAGAGAGAATCTCAAGCAGGCTCTGCACAGTCAGCATGGAGCCTGATACAGGGTTCAAACTCTCAAACTGCAAGATTATGACCTGAGCTGGTCAGACACTTAATACACTAAGCCTCCCCCCACCTCCCCGGTGCCCCTGAACTATATTTTTTAATCTCCAGTATGTTTCAAAACCTCTGTTGGACAGGAAAAGGCAGGACAGCCATTGGTCCCCCGCCTCTCTAGTGCAGCCCTTGTTTCTCAGGCTACACCAGGGAAGAGAAAATTAAGGGTCTGGGTTATAGCCCAAGAGATTGGCCTATTACTGCCTACCCAGTCTTCCTGTAACTCCAGCTCCATAGTTGGCCATGTGAAGGCTCCACCCCAGACCTCTTCCTCTCCTCAGTACCAGATGTTTGTTGCTTTGTTCCCCCAATATCCATCTCGCCATCAGCTGATAGAGAAACTCTGATTTCCCTGTAGGAATGCACCCCTCTCCCACCCATGGAATGTTGTCTTGAGGATGCTTGTTGACCAGGGCACCCTGCCCTTCTCCAGCTGACAAGGGACTCGTAATCCAAGCTAGGTCAAAGGTCCCTCTCTCTAGGGCAGGTGAACTTTGAGTGTGACTTTCCAAAGAAAAATGACTGAGCTGGTCTCTCCTGATGCCTTATGTCCACGAGCCTGTCCACAGGGATGTGCTTTCTAGATTTCCCCCAAACTGCCACAGTTCCTGTACTTGCCGAAACCTGGTGGTTAATTCAGCCTTTCCTTTAGTTTCGTGAGCTATCCAATACCTGACATCCTTCCAACAACAATGTAGCTTTTAAACACTTCTCCTACGATGGTAAGAGTTGGCTTCTGTGGCTTGTGCAGAAGAATCCTGAGTGATATATCCTGCCAATGCCTTGGCATCAGTTATCTGAAGACAGCACAAGTCATGGGAACTGGTGACCCCAGGAAGACAGATCTGTTGTCCTCTGGCCATACGATTTGCCTCCTCTAGCTTCTCAGAGACCTGAAGACGCTGCCAGGATGGTGCTGCACACTCACGTTTGCTTGGCTCCAAACTCTGATACTTCTGGACACCTCTAACCCCTGGGTCTCCTGTGGGAGCCACATTCTCTCTCCACTGCACTGCTTGTCCTTGTTCATGTCGCCTCAAGTAGGATGTCCCCTAAGAATCATGGCATTTTCCACCTGGTATAGAATGGTCAGCACTACAGCTCTTTCAGATTAACAGCAATGTCCTTGATGAGGCGCCTGGGAGGCTCAGTTGGTTAAGTGTCCAACTTCAGCTCTGGTCGTGATCTCGCTGTTCCTGAGTTCGAGCCCCGCCTTGGGCTCTGTGCTGACAGCTCAGAGTCTGGAGCCTGCTTCCAATTCCAGGCATGTGTCTCTCTCTGCCCCTCCCCTGCTCGTGCTCTGTCTCTCTCTCAAAAATAATAAATAAACATTTTTATAAAGTAGTTATGTCTTTGGGGGATTTGGGACAAGCCTCTACAAGCTCCCCTGAGAAGCAGTTCTAAGAGAACTTGCATATGACCTGAGGGTCAGGTCCTAAAGACAGTGGCAAGGCAAATCACATAGAACTGAGACCACCCTATATAATGGGATATTCTGCTGCAGTGGAAAGAAAACAAACAAACAGGGAAGCTGTCTTTGAACTAAAATTAAAAGATCTCCAAGATATATATATATTTATTTATTTAAACTTCTTATTGCATAAAATTTTAAACATGTACAAAGGTAGACATAACAGCACAATGAAATGCCATAGACATACTTCCAGCTTCATGAGCCTTTAACTCATGGCCATTCTTTTTCCATCTGCACCCTTCCACTTCCAACCCTTCCTTCAAGATTCTTTTGAAGCAAATCTCAGACTTCATATTTATTCGACCCACAAATATTTTAACACGTATCTCTTAAACAGAACTACGATACTATGACCTGACCTAAAAACTAATTCTTCGATATCATTACATTGAGTTCAGATTTTCCTCATTTCTCATTTCCCACCCCCTGCACCTCCCATTGTTTTTTGTTTGTTTTTGTATGTTTTACCAGGCTCCAAATAAGGTACGATATCTAGGGTCCCCAAGACCACTCCTGAGTTCGGTGATTCATTAGGAGGACTCCCAGGACTCAGCATATGGTCATACTCATGGCTATAATTTATTACAAAGGACAGAAGCAACATCAGCAAAGGGAAAAGGCATATGGAATGAATTCTAGAGGAAATTAGAAGGAAGCTTCCAAAAGTCCTTTCCCAAAGGAGCCACGCACGACGCACTTAATTCCTCCAGCATTGAATTATGACAACACATGTGAAATGTCTGCCAGAGAAACTCACTAGAGACTCAGTCACTGTGGTTTTACTCAGGGCTGATCCCATACGGGCACCCACTGACTAGCATATACCAGAATTCCAGACCCCCAGTAGGAAAGCAGGTATTTAGCACAAGTTATATTGTTTTTTATAGTTTATGCACAGGAAGCCATTCTTATTAGTTAGGGAATGGTGAGAACCCACCCCTATCTAAGTTCCCAGATGCCAGCCAACGGCCATCCTTGCAAGTAGGCCTTTTTAGGGTACCAGGCTCAGGCCTGCGGTGTCAACACTTCTCCACAGGTGCACACATTGCAACTGATTGAGATCTCTTAAATCTTATTTTATTTTATTAAGTTTATTTATTTTGAGAGAGAGAGAGATAAAGAGCATGTATGCACACATGCACCAGGAGGGAAGGAGCATGTAGGTTTAGTTTTACAGATGAAAAGAGTTCTGGAGATGGATGGTGGTGATGGTTGTATAACATTATGAATTATGAATATATTTAAGCCCCGCTGAACTATAGCCTTAAAAATGGTTAAGATGGTAAATTTTATGTCCTGTGCATGTTACCACCACTTTAAAATGGAAAAGAAAATTACTTGGGAGTTCTTAACCAGTCTGAAGCCCAGGCTGCACCTCTGACCAATTAATTACATCAGGCTTTCTGAGGGTGGGATCCAGGCATTTATGGGTTATTTTTTTTTTTAAGTTCCCCTAATAATTTTCAGAATGTCTGGGTGGCTCAGTTGGTTAAGTGACCAACTCTTGATTTTCGGCTCAGGTCACAATCTCACAGTTTCGTGGGTTAGAGCCCCACATCGGGCTCTGCACTTTGACTGTACAAGCAGAAACTGCCTGGGATTCTCTGCTCATGCTCTGTCTCTCTCAAAATAAATAAATAAACTTAAAAAAAAACCTCCCTTAATAATCCAAGTGCTCAAAGCTGAATCCCTCCACACTACTGGAAAGTAGATGCCATTTCTCCTTCTCAAGCTCTTTAGAAACAACTGTGTGAAATGTTGTATAGGATCTAAGGTTCATTAAAAATTATATAAAAACTTGTATTATTTAAATGTTTATTTCTCTTGTATCTTTTATTCACCCCTTTCCCCTTTTCTTCCTTCCCATTTCCTCCCTTCCTTTCTTCCAAGTATACCTAACTAAATTTGTGTAAGTTCAGTGTTTGTATGATGCTCTGTCCCCTCCTCCCTCAATTTGTCTTCCAAAGCAGATTCATGCCTTCCTTGCCTTTCCTCCTTCCAATTTTTATCTCATCTCAAGATCTAGTTCCAGCCCCTAACTCACCACCCCGTTCCCTTCCTTCATCTTTCATTCTAAAGGTACAAACATATGAATGAATATAGCTCCCACCTAAGTAACATGCCTGGGACTTGCCTTAATTTCTAGCATTCCTAAGGTGGGTGTGTCCATCAAGTTTCTCTGGAATCCTCATTTTCTCATATTATTGCACACAGTTGGGTTCTCAGGGCTTAGTAAGAAATGTCAGCCGACTCAAGAGAAGAAGTCCTCTTTGGGTTCTTTGAGAAGAGGTATGGGGTTAGTTGTGGGCGGAGTTGGATGTGGAAAGCAGGACACTTTAGGGGAGGTGGAAAGATGAAAGTTTCAGTGTACCAGTCTCCATGCAAGACCCTAGAGACCCAGTTATGAAAGGCACAGCACATACCCTAAGGAAATCACAGTCTAAAGGGGACCTAGATAATTAAACAGGTGAAAATACCTTACAGTAAGTGCTGTGCTAGAGTTGAGCTAGAGGTGGGTTTTATGGGAACTAAAGGAACCAAAATTATTGTGAGGAAATGAAGGAGGAGTCAAGGAAGGCTTCCTGTAGGAGGCCTTAAGTATTAACTTATTTTTAACTTAAAAAATACACTGATAACATAGATTCACTGTTGCAAACTAGAGTGAACTTAGAAAGAACACTGAAGATAAACATAAACACCTTTTGGAAAATGTTCTAACTTATGCCAAGTCAGAGGGAGTTGTGAGACCAAATGTACAATCACTCGCTTGTACATGGTGGTACCCAGGGATGCCATGCTTGGTGACAAGTACCTGAAAATGCTGACCGAGTGCTATGCTGAGATCAGTGCTCTGCAAAGAAGCAGGTCCCTGGACAGGCAAGAGAGGGAAGACTGGACCCCAGTGTTTAGAGGAGCTCCCCTCCGTTCTCTGGTGGTTGGCAACAAAAGTTACCCAACCAATGAAAACACTGAGGGGTCTTTCTGTTTGGCATGTGGCTTGTGCCCCCTTTTACTTTTCATTGCATGTATCCCATAAACATCAAATGTGGGTCCCCAATTGCTGAGGGGTGAAGAATGCAAAAGGGGATATAGATTAGCTGTTCCTATACAGAGATACCAATTCTGCTAGGAACATAAAAAATAAACACTGTATTCTCCTGAGGACAAGATTACTTTCTGTCTGAGTGTGATATCTCAGTGCCTATGGGGTCGGCCACAGCTTAGGAATTTAAAATATGTGTTGAGAGGCACCTGGGCAGCTCAGATGGTTAAGTATCCAGCTCTTGATTTCGGCTCAGGGCATGATCTCATGGTGGTGAGGTTGAGTCCCCTGTCAGGCTCCACCCTAGGCGTGGAATCTGTTTAAGATTCTCTCTCCCCCCACCACCTCCTTCTGCCCCTCCCCCACTCATTCTCTCTTTCTCCCACCCTCCCTCTCTCTCTCTCTCAAAATAAACACTTTTTTAAAAAGTCTCTTTCCTAGACTCTTGAATGCTGAGAACAAACTGATGACCGATGGGTGTGTGGGGAGAGGGGGAAATGGGCACGGAGAGGGGCACTTGTGGGGATGAGCACTGGGTGTTATATGGAAACCAACTTGACAATAAACTACTTGCAAAAAAATAAAAAATAAAAAAATTAAAAGTCTCTTTCCTGGTTGTACAAATCTGTCAATATATTAGAAAATACTGAATTGTACACTTAAATAGGTGAATAGTATATGAATCACATCTCAATAAAGCTACTAAAAAAGGGAAAAGCGTCCCTCTTAATCTCTTACCCTGTGCCTTGGCCACCCTGTGTGTTTTCCCAGAAACAAAAACTGTGATCAGTTTTCTTCTTCCAAAGATATAGAGGTGTAGAAATAGAGACATAGAAATATACATGTATTTCTTTCCTTCATCTTTTTTCTTTTCTTTTTTCTTTAAGCAGGAAAATGTTGTACCTTCTCCCTCTTTTGAATATAAAACCCTTGAGAGACAGATGGAGTCTGACTGCCAGGATGGTAGATGTACTGGCCGTGTGGCCATAGAAGGGAGGTGCAGGCAGGCACCAGAGCTGTAAACTGGGTTCCCAGGCAGGGTGAGTGGAGTTGAGGCTGAATTGGTGTAAGGGTGGGAGATGGAGCAAACCAGAGACTTTAAGGAAGGCTTCGCTTAGCCACCCCATGGTGCTCAAATGAACCATGAGGTGCTAGTAGAGGAATCATCCTCCTTGGAAGTACTCCAAGGCTTTAGACTCAGTTTGTTGGGGGCCTCAATGCTTATAATCATCCTGAGAGCAATAATCTCTGAAGCTCCATGACCCATTATCTCCTCTGTTATATCTGTTTTCATAGCGGTCCCTTTCCCCTCAGTAGCCATCATCCCTATGGTACCTATGACCAAATGCTCTTCTGCCCTGCCTATCCTGGAATCAGAGCCTCTGTCGTAGTCTCTGCTGCTTCAGACATCATAGTGATATAGTGATCCCAGCCCCCATATCAATCCATATCCTGATGTGGGCCATCAGGGTACCATACTCCAATGTCCATCATAATACTGGCCTGCATCATAACTATCTTGACACTTGTCTCCAAAGCTATTATCACTTCTTCTAGGTAGATGGTAGTGAAAGCTGTCTGTTGCGAGATGGGCCCTCCAGTGGGTATCTGTTTTGTCAGAATCCTGATTTCTGTCTTGACCCAAACAATGACTGTTCCTGTTTTTTTTTCTGTGTTTGAGCAGCAACATCCACTTAGATTCTCCTATTACATACAGATTCAAATGAGCCTCTTCATTTGAGGCTCAGGGCACTGAGCAAGGAATCAAACTCAGGTCCTCAAACTTAGCATAACCAAAATCTCTGAGCCTCTCTGGGTTGCTGGGTTCGCATGGTCAATGTACAGCAGCAGTGATATTGAATCCTCCAAAGAATTCCTTTATGGAGTCTTCTGGCACAGCATAAGGCAAGTTCCCTAGAAAAACAGTGAGGGTGGCAATTTGGGAAGATGGGCCTGCTCAATATTGGGTTCGTGAGCAGCCCATGGAATGGTGGGCAGATAGAATGGGCAGCTGGAGTCCTCCTCTACAAATGTGCCAAGTGGTTGAAATATCTCCTTCCAGGTTAGCTGTCTCATCCGTCCAGCTGACTGTTTCAGGGACATAGGTGCTTCCTCCACCAGTTCCCCATCCTCAGCCAGAAAGTCTGTTAAGGAGACAGTCTTCCCTGTCTCATTCTTTTTTGCTGGGGCTGCCATGTTGGGAGAGGGAGAGCGATTGACCCATTTATGATTATGAAATGTCCCCCCTTATTTTTAGTAATCTTTTGTGCTTTAAAGTTGTCATTACCATAGAGTGGGAGAAAATATTTGCAAAAGATATACCTAAGAAAGGACTGTTATCCAGAATATACAGAGCACTCTCAAAACTCAACAATAAGAAAAAGAACAACAATAAGAAAAAGAACAACAATAAAAAAAGATGGGCAAAAGACCCAAACACACACCTCACTAAAGAAGATATATAGGGGCACCTGGGTAGCTCATTTGGCTGAGGATCCAACTTTGGCTTAGGTCATGATCTCATGGTTCATGACTTGGAGCCCTTTATTGGGCTCCCTGCCATCAGTGAGGATCCTGCTTTTGGGTCCTCTGTCCCCCCTTATCTCTGCACCTCCCACGCTTGTGCTCTCTCTTAAAAATAAATAAACATAAAAAAAAAAAGAAGATGCATAGATGGCAAAATAAGCATATAAAAACATGTTCAAATTATGTGTTATTAGGGAAATGCAAATTAAAATGAGATACCATCATACACCTATTAGAACAGCTAAAATCTTGGGGCGCCTGGGTGGCTCAGTCGGTTAAGCGTCTGACTTCGGCTTAGGTCATGATCTCACGGTTTGTTGGTTTGAGCCCCATGTCGGGCTCTGTGCTGATGGCTAGCTCAGAGCCTTGAGCCTGCTTCAGATTCTGTATCTCCCTCTCTCTCTCTGACGCTTCCTTGCTCACGCTGTTTCTCTCTCAGAAATCAATAAAACATTAAAAAAAAAAAAAAAAGAACAGCTAAAATCCAAAATAATGACAATACCAAATTCTGGTGAGGATACAGAACAACAGAAACCCTAAATCATTATTGGTGGGAATATAAAACGATATAGCTGCTTTGGAAGACAGTTTGTTGTTTTCTTACAAAACTAAATAAACTCTTACCTTTTACCCAGTGGAGTTGAAAACTTATGTCCACACAAGAACTTGCACATGGATGTTAACAGCAACTTTGTTCATGATTGCCCAAACCTATATGCAACCAAGATGTTGTTCGGTAGGTGAATGGATAAATAAACTGTGGTCCATCCAGACAATGGAATATTATTCAGCACGAAAAAAGAAATGAACTATTTATCAAACCATGAAATGACATGGAGGAAGCAAATGTATGTAGGATATTAATCATAATTATTTTATAGTCTGTGTCTGATATCTCCAGTATTTCAGTCTCTTGTGGATCTGATCTACTTCTGTGTTCTTCTTCTGATTTTCAGTCACTTGGTTCTACTTATTGACATAACTTGTAGATTTTTGTTCAAATGCTAAACACTGTGTATGAATAATTGTAGAAGCTCTATATGTTTTCCTTTTCCAGAGATCATTTAGCTTTCTTCTGGCAGAAAGAATAGAGGGAGGTCATCCTAACCTGATAAGGGTATATAGTATTTTGAAGCTAGTTTTTTAAAGGCAAGTTTATTTCTACTTTTTCTTTATTTCCAGGCTGTCTAAAGTCTCTGCTGGAGATGTTTTTCAGAGTTCCCACTTCTTGCTGGGTTTTGACTTCCACTTTTTGACTCCCCAGCTCAATGAGACCATTTCACTTTTCAGCCTGTTATCTCCTTCTTTCTGCTTAGGCTTTTGATATCCTACCTGCATGGTGCATGGCTAAGGAGTCAGCAAATGTCTTAGTGGGAAAAGGGGCTGGAGTGTTAACTCACTTTTCAATAATTCTCTTTTCTCTGGGATCTGAGCCCTTCCAATCCTGGCTCTCTTGCTAGCTGTGAACTCCATGTTGTGTTCTGCCCCAAGACTCCTAAAAGCTCCCTAAAATGCACCTCTCTGCTTGGGTCTAGGTCCTGCACTTTTTGCTTATAATTCAGCAAATGTCTCAGGGGGGAAAGATGGAGAATGTCACCCTGATCTCACATTTTCTTTCTTTCCTAGTCTTAGCCCTTTGAGTCCCAGGGACCTTGGTTGCTTTCTGATACCTTCAAAGTTTTGTTTGTTAAAGAAATCTAATTTACCATCATTCTCAGTGAGAGATATGTCCTAAAATTAGCTCTTAGATCAGAGCTGGAAGTATATGACCAAATGCTGACAGCTAAGATACAGTCTTCAGACTGGCCCCCTTATAAAATTATGTGTGGGGTGAGGACTGGATTCTCCCATCATTTTTTTTTTATTTGAACCACATAGAACTTAGAGGATACCATGTTTTTTGGTTTTTGACAGAATGAATCTTTTTATTTTTTCTTCTTTCCTTTTCTTTTTTTCTTTTTTGTTTTCAAGTAGGGGTGAGGGGCAGAGGGGGAGAGAGAGAAAATCTGAAACAGGCTCCACACTCAGCATGGAGCCAGATGCAGGGCTCGATCCCACAACTCTGAGATCATGACTTGAGCCAAAATCAAAAGTCCAATGCTCAGTCAACTATGCCACCCAGGTGCTCCCAAGGAATGAATCTTCTATAATATAAATATGCAAGTTATTTTTTTTCTCTGTTGCTTATAACAATTAAAATAGTATTACTTGGTGTTAATTCAATAAAAACAAATGTGGGGTGCTTAGTGGCTTAGTTGGTTAAGTGTCAGGCTCTTGAATTCAGCTCAGGTCATGATCCCATGGTTCATGGGATCCAGCCCAATGTTGGGCTCTGTGCTGGTAGCAGGAGCCTGCTTGGAATTTTCTTGCTCTCCCTCTCTCACTGCGCCTCCACCACATGTGTGCATGTTCTCTCTCTCCCTCAGAATAAATAAACAAACATTAAAAAATAAACATAAATGCAAGCTCGGGTCTGAAATGCCAAAGAGGTTTAGCCAGATGATCCAATAATTATATTTAATTAAAAAAAAAATGATCACTTAGGGGTGTCTGAGTGGCTGGGTCAGTTGAGCATGTCCAACTCTTGATTTCTGCTCAGGTCATGATCCCAGGATAGTGGGATCGAGCCTTGCATTGGGCTCCACTCAGAGTGTGGAGCCAGAGCTTTCTTAAGATTGTCTCTCTCTCTCTCCCTCTGCCCTTTTTCCCTGCTTTCCCTCTCTCTCTCAAATAAGATAAATCATCATCCAAATAAAAACATAATATTAAAAAATAAGTTATTCTGTACTTGAGGACCATTAGGAATATATTGACGTGGGGCTTGAACCCACAAACTGAGAGGTCATGACCTGAGCTGAAATAAGATGCTCAACCCACTGAGCCACCCAGGCACCCCTATTTATTATTTTTAGAGAGAGTGCGCACGCGCATGTGTGTGCCCATGCGCACATGGGGGAGGGGCAGAGAGAGAGAATCCCAGGCAGGCTCTGCGCTGTCAGCACAGAGCCCAGTGTGGGGCTCCATCTCATGAACCATGAGATCAAGACCTGAAACCAAAATCAACAGTCCAATGCTTTACCGACTAAACCACTTAGGCACCCCTCCTTTTTCTACTTAAGAGTTTAGCCTCTAAAAATCTCTGAGACTCACCTTTTTTTTGAGAAATGGCATGTATAATTGGACACACACACACACACACACACAGCCCGTATTTATTTGCATGTGTGGGTATATAGGTAGGGATTTGTTTTTGCACTTATGCGCACATGCCTACAGAGCCCACTTTTGGAGAGATCTCCAAGGGGACCAGAAATGATCATTTATATCTGTCCAGGACTAGACTGAACTGTGTACATTCAGGAGTTGATAATTATCAGTTACTATCCCCCTGAAGCCTCAACGCATTTCCTTAGACTCAGTCACTCAGATAAGGGAAGTCATGATGGGTGTGGTAGAATAAAGTATGTTCACAAATCTCTACCCTATAGTAGTAATACACATCTCCACTCTAGCCATGGCCTCTTGGTATACGGCTATGCTTCTCTGCCCTTTGACTTTGCACTTGGCAGTGTGGCATACATTGGCCCCAAGGATGTTAGCAGACATATAAAAGCAGAGGTCTGAAATATACACGTGTGGTGTTCTTTCTTATTGTTAAGTAGCATTCTGTCACATGGTGGAATTGCAACTTGTCTATCCATTCAGTAGTTGATAGACATTTTCAGTGTTTCCAGTTTGGGCAATTATGAGGAAAGCTGCTATAAACATTCACATATATGTCTTTGTGTGAACATATGTTTTTATTTCTCTTGGGTAAAAATCTAGGAATGGACTGCTGGGTCTTATGGTGAGTGTATGTCTAATTGTATAAAGGGTGGCCAAAGTGTTTCCAAAATAGTTTTACCATTTTACATTCAGACCAACAATATATGAGGTTCCAATTGCTCCACATCCTCACCAGCACTTGATAAGTTTTTTTTTCAAGGAGCTGTTCTAATAGATACATTGTGTGTGTTGCTTTGAAGCAATTGTTCATGCTAGATTCAGGCACAGATATAATTGGTTATTCTTATACACAGCACATGTAGTAGATTGGGTTTTTGCTCTCTTAAATCCCGTACCCATGTCCTTTGTCATGTGACTTTTTAGTTTCTCTCCTGAGAGGCATATTTTCCTGCCTTGATACCAGACCTGGTCATATGCTTGCCTTAGCCATTGGAACATGAGTGAAAGTGCCAGTACTGCAGTTCTACTTTTTTTTTTGAGAGAGAAAGAGAATGTGTACGTCCATGTGAGCAGGGGAGAAGGGCAGAGGGAGAGAGAGAACCCTAAGCAGGTTCCATGCTCAGCGTGGGGTCAATGTGGGACTCAATCCCATGACCCTGGGATCATAACCTGAGCTGAAATCAAGAGTTGTATGCTCAATCAACTGAGCCACCCATGCAGCCAACAGTTCTGATTCCATTTTTTTTTCAGTTTACTTATTAATTTTGAGAGAGAGAGAGAAAGCATGAATGGGGTGGGGGCAGAGAAAGAGGGAGAGAGAATTCTGATACAGCGCAGAGCCCAACATGGGGCTTGATCCCACAAACCATGAGATCATGACCTGAGCCAAAATCAAGAGTTGGGCACTCCACCGACTGAGCCACCAAGGTGCCCCCTGACTCCGGTTTTAAGAGGCCCTGTAATGTCCACTCATCTTTCTTGTGTTTCTGCCATTGCCAAAAGAAAAATGTGTTCTGGCTAGATCAAACCCCCAGATGAAGGGCATGAGTTCCTTAGGGGTATAAATGTTTCATAAGCACAAAATGATAAGATGCTCAAAATCATTAGTCATCAGGGAAATGCAAACCAAAACCACAATGAAATACCACTGCATACTCACAAGTAAAGCAAAAATTAAAAGACTAACAGTACTAAATGATGTTGAGGATATTGAACAACTTGAAGTTTCATATGCCATTGGTAGGAGTATAAAGTGAAACCACTTTGGAATATAGCTTGGCTTATTGGACATTTACATATCTTCTTTTCTTTTAAGTTTATTTATTTATTTTGAGAGAGAGAGAGAGTGAGAGCAGGAGAGGGCAAAGAGAAAGGGGAGAGAGAATCCCAAGCAGGCTCCACACTGTCAGCACAGAGCCCGATGCTGGGCTCGATCTCATGAACCATGAGATCATGACTGAGCAGAAACGAAGAGTCAGACGCTTAACCAACTGAGCTACCCAGGCACCCCTGGATGCTGACACATCTTCTCTAGTGAAATTGCTAGTCAAAGCATTTACGAAGGGAAGAATTGATATGGGTAGGCACTCAACAGAGTATGCCGCACAGTGAACTATACAGCGCTCTATCAGTTGACTATTGCCAAATAATGCTGTGTAACAAACCATCTCCAGGTGCAATGGCTTAAAACAACAAAAATTTACCCTCTCACATCCTTCACGCAGGGGTTGACTGATTTAGCCCGAGTATGAATACTGTTTGGCAGATTCTTATCAATTTAACACGCATCAACTACATGAGCCAATATTCCACTTCTAGGCATTTACTCAAGAGAAATAAAAATGTACACCTACACAGAGACTTGTCCATGCATGTTTATAGCAGTTTTATTTTCAATAGCCCCAACCTGGAAACATCCCAATGTTACAACAATACACAATGGAATACTACTCAGCAATAAAAATGAATAAAATGTTGGTACATGCAAGATCATGCATGAATTTTAAAACATTATATCGAGTGAAAGAAGCCAGACACAAAAAGAGCATATACTGTACAATTACATTAAAAATTCTAGAAAATCTATTGTGACAGAAGACAGATCAGTGATTACCTGCAGGCCTGGAGTGGAAGAAGGATCTGTGAGGAGACAGGAGGAAGCTCTCAGGCAAGGTGGAAATATTCTGTTATCTTGACTGGTGGATATGCCCGCTGAAACCTATCCAAGCAGGCACTTCCCATAAGTACATGTATTATACTTTGACAAAGTGGATTACAAGTTCTCCCCTTCATTCTCACTAGCAGAACCCCAGTTTTGTTCAGCGTGCCAGTAGGATTCCTTTGCAGCTCCAGATGATGATTTGACATGGTCCTGGCCTGGGAAAGGGAAGCAGAAGTCCCTTAGTGGGGCTTTTAGGAAACCTCTTGCCAGAGGGCAAATTCAGGCGGCACCAGATACAGGCTTTCTCTGCACATAGACTGAACTGAGGATTCTAAATCGCTGGTCTGTATTGCTCACCTTCGGGACAATGCTCAGTTTCAGAATCTCAATTCTAAAGTGGGCAGCCCTGGCTCAGATACTTAAGCACACCAGCTTCCTTTTCTGGCTCAGACTTATCGACCAGCTATCCTGCCTGGTCCCAATGGTACTTACACTTCCCTGAGGAACTAACACTTACAGGCCAGGGAGTCCCAGGCAGCTGCCATGACTCTCCAAGCTGCCCCCCAACTGGTAGGTGTTCTCTTGCTTCCTTCAAGTGATTTTCCCAGTCAGCTGACCATGACTCAGGATCATGACTCTTCTTTTTCCAAAATGGAAATATTTGCATGTTTTTTTTTTTCCTGAGTATAAAGCTTGACCCTCCTTACTGGCATTTTCCACCACTGTGCTCTTCTGTCTGTGCCTTTGCATCTTGACACTTATCTTTGTTTCCATCATATAAATATATGTGTGATTATTACAATAGTGGCTGTCTCCCTAACCAGATAAATGTGAAGTTTCAGAAGGGTAAGGATCATGCCTGTTTTTTTCATCCCCTTATTCCCATGGAATTCCCTGAATGGTAATGAATAAGTAAATGAACAAAACTTCCACATCAACTGCAGGTGGAAAGCAGACTCCTAATTCATTGGCTCAGATTATCATTCGTGCCATGATCGTTTTTTTGAGAAAGTTAAAAAACCATGAAGATTAGGTTCCCTAAAATATATACACTAGCTAATTTTGAATGAGCCATTACAAGTAGTCAACAAACATTTTTCACCTCATGTTAATTTCTTCACACCTCTCACTTTGGCAAGAGATCTTATTTCCTGTTTTGTTGAGCAAATCAGGATCAGCTAGTTTGAACTCTCTCATCTGTTTTCTCTTTCAATGTAAGTTATTCTTTAGGGGTATTTCTTCAACTTTCAACATGGAAGGCATACCTCTGCTTCCTCTGATACTCAGGGATCTTGCTTCCTTAATGACTCCCTTCTATCTACAGCAACGACAATCTCTTCTTGTCCATTTGTCTCTTTCCTTTCTGATGAATGAATTTGTTCATTCAGCCAATAAGTATTTATTAAACATTTACTAAACACCTTGCATTGTTTTAGGCTCTATTTAGGAATATGTTAAAGAGCAAATCTTCATTAGAACTTATATAGGAGTGGAAGTAGACAGATAATAAGCAAAACAAATATATAAATGATAGCGTTGGGGTGCCTGGGTGAGGCAATTGGTTAAGTGTCCGATTCTCTGTTTCTGCTCAGGTCACGATCTCTCAGTTTCATGAGTTCGAGCCCCGCATCAGGCTCTGTGCTGACATGGCAGTGCGAAGCTTGCTTGGGATTTTCTCTCTCCTTCTCTCTCTGCCTCTCCCCCACTCATACTGTCTCTGTCTCTCTCAAAAGTAAATAAACTTAATAATGATAGTATTTAAGGCCTAAGGAGAGTGGGGGAGGAGTTTAGGAAGTGACCTGTGGGAGGAATTTCAATTTTAAAAGGCTGGTCCAGAGAGGCTTCACTGGGAAGGTAACAGAACCTTGAAAGAAGTAAAGGAACAAGTCTTTTGAGTATCTGGGTGTTAGGGGCTGAAGAATGTACGTCCCCCCATTTCCAAATTCCTTTGAAGCCCTTACCCCAGTACCTCTGAATGTAACTATTTTTGGAGATACAGCCTTTAATGGGGGGTGATTCAGTTAAAATGAGGCCTAATGAGGGTTATGACCTGGGCTGTTGGGCAGGAAAACCAGTGAAAAGTGTTTTACACAGGAAAACACAGATGATACGATGAAGTCAGAATTGTCCTGTTAAGTTAGCATTGATGGCTTCAGTGAGAGCAGTTTTGGTAGAATTGAGCTTGAAAGCCTGACTGTAGTGTTTTTCAGAGGAAGAGGAGAAGAATTGAAGACAAGTTTAAAACACTGGAGAGTTTCACTGTATTGAAGAGCAAGGAAATGTGGTAGGAGGTGGAAGAGGAAGTGGGGCTTTTTGTTTGTTTTGCTTTAGGACAGATGAAATTAGAGGATGTTTGTATGCCAATATCTTTCAAAAAAACGTCAGAGTTTTGATGAGGCAATAGCCTCCCTGCTACAGCCTCCCAACTACCTTCCTCATCTATGAATACGCTGCTGATGGATGCATCTTACCGTTTCATTCATCTGCTCACAAATTTTCACGGTCTTTTTAACTCTTGTATGAAAAGTTCCAACGCCTTAGATGAACATTCCTATTTTCTCCAGTTTGACCTTCTGCAGTCTTATCTTTCTTCGTCAGAGCCCTATAAGTGAGGTACAAAGCATGCCAGTAGGCATGTGACTTTAGACAAACTAGTCAATGTACGGGGTATGGGCTCCTTCCCCTTTATAACGAGGAAGAGGGCGTGTCAGGTAGACTGGATCCTCTATAGACCGGCATCCCTAGCAGGCGGTAATTCTCAGCACCATCGCGGCCACAAGCAGGATACTCTCCTGAGCCCATCTTGCCCCTTCCACTTCTGGGGACAGCACGTCCTGTGCGGCCACTTGTTTTCCCTCCTTCGCTTTTGCTTTTCCAAACAGAACAGGTTTTAGAAGAGCCACAACGGCAGCTCCTTTAAGGTCGGCCGCCTCCCCGCCACCAGGGACTCGCCTCCCACTTTTCCTTTCACTTGGGACCATCCTCTCCACAGTCAGAATCGGCCACGTAGTAAGTGCCGCTTCCAACCAATCAAGGAGAAGTTAGCCCAGACCTTTGAGGAGCATCCACTCCTACCAATGACCTTCAAGTCTTCTCTAGCGCCTCATTTTGAGGGGCAAGGCCAACCCCAGCGATGGCAAATCTGCTCCGGGGAAATGTGTTCCGGGTACTGAGGGACTTGCCAATCAGGTAAGAACATTGAGGGAAGGGCCGTTTCTCATTGGCAACCGCCTCCGGGAGAGGGCCGGGCCTCGGGAGACGACAGTACGATTTGATTGGTAGGCGTGATGTTGACATCCGGGAAAAGCCCACCTTCTCCAACAGGGCGAACCTAGGTCTCCAGAGTGGCGGTGTCCGCAGCCAATCAGAGAGGAGACGCGCGGAAAGTTTGTTCAATGGGCGATGACCGTGGGAGGTTGTCACTCGGGTGGCTGTGGCAGAGGCCGGGCTAAGACGTGGCCGGGCAAGCTCCACTCAGCAGCCCAGACCGTCCGGGAGGCGGCGGGTTCCGTAGCGCGTCCTGGTCTTGATCGGAGGCTTTCAGCAGCGGGAGACGCGGGCGCCGGCGGCTGCACCTCCATGTTCCTGCGCGGGGAGGGACGCTGATGGAGCGCGCCACCCGCCCTGGGCCGCTCGTGCGGGCGCTGCTGCTGCAGCTGCTGCTGGGGCTCGCGGCTGGCACGGTGGCCGCAGGGCGCGCCACCGACCTCCCCGCGCCGAAGGTGGAGGCGGCGTTCGGCCTGGGCGCCGCGGCCGCTCCCACTTCAGCAGTGCGGGTACCGGCTGCGGGAGCCGTGACTGCGGCCGAGGTGACGGTGGAGGACGCCGAGGCAGTACCCGCGGCCGCAGTCGAGCAGGAGACGCGGGAGCCGGAACCCGACGACGAGGCCGAGCTACAGCCGCGAGGCAGGTGAGCGGCGCGGGCTGAACGCCCTGGACGGCGACCCGGGAGGCCACTTATTTACGCATGCGCTTCGCAGAGGCAAGGGGGTCCGTGGTTCCCCCTCGGTAGTGGCCTCTAGCACACGGAGACAGTGGTGACCCGGGGGTGAGTGCAGGGCCACGTTCCCCCTCCCCCCCCCCACCCGGCCAGCGACGGGTCTCTCTCCGGTCCTCGCTTGCTGGCGAAAGCAGCATCCTCGAGGGTGTCTGAGGGATGCCCAGGGAATGGAGCGCAAAGGTGGGAAAGAAACAGCACTTTCCCTCTTTTATTGTTTTCTAACTTTATTCACGTTGCAGTGACTCCCTCCCCTTTTTATTTAGTCTTCTGTGGATCACCCCATATCTCTGCTGGGGTGACAGCTGTTTGGGGAAAGGACTTTACAAAAACGGTTTCTATAATTCCCTTTAAACACACCCCCTGCAGTGGCTCCTGGACCAGGGGTGAGGTGAGTGTTGCTCTAATTGAGATCTGCAGAACATCCGCATCAGATCGCCTGCGGATGCTGGTTAACTGTACAGATTTCTAGGCCCCACCCCAGTTGTGCCGGATTAGACTTTCTTGGGGGTAAGAACCTGGAATCGGCAAGTTTAGCAAGCACTCAAGGCAATTCTTGACACACTAAAGTTTAAGAGCTGTGGGTAGGTCTTGAATTTTGGCAGTTCCTTGATATTAAGAGGACTTAAGCTATCAAAACATTTAAGATCCGGTTGTCTTGATGGATTTGGTTAGCCTCCTTAAAAGTGTTACTTCAAGATACATATTTTTAAACACCCTTTGAAAGTATGTACGCAAATGGAAGACATTTTAATAGTAAAATGTATAGTAAAGTAAAAGTAAAAATAGTGAAGTATTTTGCAGGCAGCTAATCTCAGCACAAGTGGGGAGAAAGTGATGTCCCCTCTATCAAACAGAGTGAGAGAAGGAGATTAGGTAAATTAAACCAGGGAGAACTAGGAACTGTATTAGAAAGTATTGTACGCTTGTAATTTAGCTTAACAAGTTAGATTTAATTTTCAGTTGAATACCAGAACTTTAATCTATGTGCCTGGAGGCTACTAAGGTAGGATAAGTACCAAAATTTTCTAGACCCTATTTGAATATTTACGTGTAGATTTTTTTTCCTATTAAGTAGCAGATATTTAACAAGTTTTCAGAGATTTTGCTAATGAATTAACTTTCCCGAAACAGTGTTTTTGTTTACCTTAAACTTCGGAGGCCTCTATTGAAAGTAAGTTACCTGATGTAAAGTAGATGTTTCATTTTTCTTAGGGACAGGTCCGCTGCAGCAGGGACTTATTGGCACATACAGCCCTCAGGACGCCCTGGGGTTAACAGAGGGCAGGCAGGTAGTCCCTGTTTTGCAGGAGGAGCAGTGTGTATTCTAGCAGCGAGGATTACATGAGGTGACCCATAATGACATGACAGAGCAGAAGCAGTGCAAATCAAGTGCCTGGGTGTCCCAGGGTTTTTGTGGTGTTCAGTGGGTGGAGTTTGGGGGTGAAGCAGGTAAAAAAATCAGAAAAGGTTGTGGCAGAATGAGTTGGTTTGTGAAATGTGAGTAGGATCATGGTGAGCAGATGCTGGACCTGAGGCAGCAGGAAGAGGCACAGAAGCTGAAAAGTATGTTTAGGGAACAGTTTTGCCTGTATACCTGTGTGTGTGTGTGTGTGTGTGTGTGTGTATGAGAGAGATACAGACATGCACCTGTGATATGTGCTAGGTCGGGAGTTGTGGAAGATGAGGTCAAAACAATAGGTTGGGACCAGATTGTTATGTAGAGTCTAACACTGGTAGCATTTGTCCTCACCTGGGAGCATGTTAGAAATCCGAATCAGGCACCACCCAGATCCACTGAAGGAGTGTCTGTTTTATTACACGATCGCCATATGATTCCCAAGCACATTACAGTTGGAGAAGCATTTTGTAAAGTATCTTGAATGCCAGGTCTCATTAAAGTTTGTTGTTAAGTGGATATAGAACAGAGGGGATAGATTTGAGAGGTTTGAGGCAGAATCTTGGTTCCTGGTAAATGAATTTATGTCTTCTTCTCTTGACACCCCCATCTGTGGATTGAGACGGGGTAGCCAGAAGATGGGGGTACACATGGGGAAGTGGGGAGATTGAGGAGGGCAGGGAAGAAAAGGGAAGGCGCTCAGTGTTGGGACATGATGACCTGGAGGTACAGGCAGGCCATCCAGAAGGAGTGATTTGGGAAGCAGCAATGATGATTGCCCGTAGTTGGAAAGAAATCAGGGTACAGAGTTGAAGCTGTAAGGAAGAGGAGGCTCGTGATAAGACCTCAAGAAATGCCTTCTATTTGGGGTGCCTAGGTGGCTCAGTTGGTTAAGTGCCCAACTTCAGCCTGGGTCATGATTTCGCGTGTGCTGACAGCTCAAAGTCTGAAGCCTGCTTCGGATTCTGTGTCTCCTTCTCTCTCTCTCTGCCCCGCCCCTGTTCTCTCTCTCTCTCTTTCTGAAAATAAATAAACATTTTTAAAAAATTAGAAAAAGAAGAGAAATGCCTTATGTTTTAGAGAAGATGAGCCAGCAGGGGAGACAAATCCCGCCGGCTGGGCTGGAGGTATAAGGTGAGGACTGAGAAGAATGAGGGCTTTGGTGGTATGCACACAGAAAAGAATTTACATGAAGCAACAGAGTGCCAGATTGCAAGATGGTAAGGATTCATCCGTCCTATTCAGCCCCACTCCCTCCTTCCTGCTCTGCTCAGCCTGCCTGACCGCAGGCAAGTTCTAGGAGTGGTTATCCATTCAGAGGAGGGAGCCTGTAGGGACAGGTTGAAAAAGAAACGAACAGAGGAGGAAGTGGAAGCAGTTGGAGAGGATCTACTTGGCAAACAGGAGGACCACTTCTTTCTCAGGCACAAGGAGAGTGAAAGTAGAGGAGCTGTAATGCCTGGCAGAGAGGAAGTGATCTGGGGCAAACAGAATCTTCCAGGAAGAGATAGTCCCTTGGTTAGGGGTCTGCCTGGTAGTTTGAGATAGTGGGGAAAGTTTGAGAAGCCTTGGATAAGTAAATTGATAGAGTCAACGAAAGATGCACATGCGGGTTAATGAAACTTCTTTCTAAGTGCTCTTTAAAACGGTGAAAAACCAGAGAATATCAGTGTTCCATAATAATTGACCAATATCCTGTTTGTTTAAAGGAGGAGGAACAGATTCGAATTAACCAAGCGTTTATTGCAAACAGCTGTGAAGAAGAACTATGGTACTTGCAAAACTGTTTTAAAAAGAGGGAGGTGGGGAATTAAGGTTGTCATATTTGCTCATTGTCTTTTGATGCCCAAGAAGCAGTATGAGACCCGCTGGTTCATTTATTTATTTTTTTTCTCTTGGTAGAATTTTCATTGGTTTTATCCTAACTGTTTACATCTCAAGAGCATGTAGATGAGTGAATAAACTTTTTTGTTTCTTTAAAAAGTAGCCTAAGTAAACTTGGTTTTTTTATTTAAAAATTTTTTTAAACATTTAATTATTGTTGAGAGATAGAGTGTGAGCAGAGAGGGGCAGAGACAGACACACACACAGAATCCAAAGCAGGCTTCAGGCTCTGAGCAGTCAGCACAGAACCTGACCCAGGGCTTGAACCCATGAACTGTGAGATAATGACCTGAGCCCAAGTCAGATGCTTAACTGACTGACCCAGGCACCCCCTTTTTGGTTTTTAATGTTTTATTTATTTTTTGATAGAGAGTGCAAGCAGGGAAGGGACAGGGAGAGAGGAGGACAGAGGATCCTAAGTGCGCTCTACACTGACAGGCTGGCAGCAGTGAGCCCAATGTGGGGCTCAAGCTGAGGAACTGCAAAATCATGATCCGAGCCAAAGTCGAATGTTCAAGCGACTGAGCCACCCAGGTGTCCCAACTGGGATTTTTGATAACAGCCCTGTCAGTGCTTCTGTTAAACCTTACATTTAGTTGAAATTTAAACGGGATGGTCACTGTGGGAAGCTGGGAAGAAAGTTGCGATCTCCTGTCACTGCTAGTTTTTGCGTACATCAGCACGGCTATGAGTTACCAGTTTCCTGACTTCAACACAAACAACAAATTGCTAAGTGTTACTTGGGGTGCCTGTGATGGAATGGGGTAAGGGCTATCGCACTAATTTGTAAAATATTTCTGCCTTTACCCCCTGCCTCTAAGTCCCCTCTAACAGTAGAATTACTGAATTTGATGTTAATCTGTGGTGCTTCTTTGTCTTCTGTAAACTCAATTATTGTATTGAACAATATAACATGAAAATACTCTGCAAATATAAGATTTCATTTTTGGTTTGTTTATTTCTGAGAGAGAGAGACAGCATGAGCAAGGGAGGGTCAGAGAGAGGGAGACACAGAATCTGAAACAGGCTCCAGGCTCTGAGCTAGCTGTCAGCACAGAGCCTGATGTGGGGCTCGAACCCACGAACCGTGAGATCATGACCTGAGCCGAAGTCGGACGCTTAACCGACTGAGCCACTCAGGCGCCCTGATGATTTCATTTTTTATTTGTTTCTCCTGTCTGTCCTTTCACAAACTGATCTGCTGTGAATCAGTGGTACAGAGTCTGGTCATCCTCAGATTTTCAGATTCATAATTAAACTTCTTTTCTATTTTTCTTTTTTCTTTTTTTTTTTAAAGCAAATTGTTATTTTTTTGATGTTGTATTTATTTCTGAGAGAGAGAAACAGCATGAGCAGGGGAGGATCAGAGAGAGAGGGAGATATAGGATCTGAAACAGGCTCCAGGTTCTGAGCTAGCTGTCAGCACAGAGCTTGATGCAGGGCTTGAACCCATGAACCATGAGATCATGACCTGAGCCGAAGTCAGATGCTTAACCGACTGAGCCACCCAGGTGCCCCTCTTTTTTTTTTTCTTTTTTTTTAAGCTAATAGAATACTGTGTACTTGAATACTAAAATCTCAGAAAACAGTGGTAAAAGGGAGCTTAGTCATCTGGTCCCAACACTGCTTACTTTTCTGACCCCAGACTTTTAAAATTAATTAGAAATCATATTTAAAAAAAAATTTGTGCATAATTTTCAAGGCAAGTTATAAGTGAAAATAAACATATGTTAGGCAAGGAGGGGCGCCTGGGTGGCTTAGTTGGTTGAGCGTCTGACTTTCACTTAGGTCATGATCTCGCGGTTCGTGGGTTTGAGCCCTGCATCGGGCTCTGTGCTGACTGCCAGCGCAGGGCCTGGAGCCTGTTTCTGTCTGTGACTCCTTCTCTCTCTGACCCTCCCCTGCTCACGCTGTCTCTCTCTCTCTCCTAGAAATAAATAAAACATTAAAAAAAAAAACATGTTAGGCAAGTAAGAAATTATCCTTCCTGTTTACAGTTGTCTTTTTAGCTTTATTGACACCTGGACCCTAGATCTGATATATGATAGGATTGAGGATACTCTTCTTTATTTGAACCCAACAGCCTTTACACAGTAAGCATTTTGCAGAAAGGGACGGGGTTTTCATCAGCGGCTGTGAGCTCTAACTCCAACATGCCTCTTCATTTCCTAAATACTGTTTTTCCCCCTTTCTGTAAGAGAGAAGCTGCTGTACCTTTTCCCAAAATATGGGGATATCAATACAAAGAGAACTTGTGGGTTACAGAACTAAATGTGAGGGGGGAAATTAATTTTAGTTTTTTATATTTCATCCTTTTGCATTTGTAAATGACCATTCTGATTGAAAATGTTCCCTAGAGCAAAGCGGAGTGTGTCCAGAAATGTGTTAATCTAATATAGACAGAATATCTGTTACTCATGTTGTCTGTAACATTGAAAACTTAAATGATATTCTTTAAGGTTTAGCTGATGTGGCAAAGTTATAAAGTATAGCTGCTAATTTTTGACATTGTTTGTTTTGATTTGGGGCAGGGCTAGTCTTGTGATGTGTTTAAATAAAGGAGGTTTGATTTGAAGATTTACTTAGTAGGTGAGGACTGAGAAGTACAGGCCAATTAGTACCAGTTTGTTGTTGGACGAGAACATATGCTTTCTCGAATAAGAGCCTATGTTTAGGTGGAAGATTCTTGGCTACATCAAAAAGCAGATTTAACCAAATCGCATTTTTAATTTTGTAGAAGTTTTTCTGTTTTCCTCTCCCTCCCCTCCAAGAAAGGAAACACGCAATTTAAAAATAAGCAGTTGTTAATGTAAAAACTCTTCCCTCAATATAATGTTCTCCTGTCACCTGCTTCTCTTTCACATGGGAAATGTCTACAGGTAGTAAGCTTCCTTTAAAATTATTGCATGAAAAATTTAGCATCTGCTTTATCAGATTCTGATAAACTTAATTGTAAATAGGCAGGTTTTCTGGTGCCTTAAATCAGAGCAAACAGTTTTTTAAAGTTGGATATTCATCGTGCCATAAATAAGGTCATTTCTGCTCAGTTGAGGGCAAATCAGAGCAATAACAGGATAAGTGGCATCTATTTGATAAGATTTCTGAAACAAACAAAAGCTGTACATTATAGTAGTAATATAGTAGTTGCTACTTATGAAAACTTATCGTTAACAGAATGATAGAGTTTAAAAACCTAAATTCAGGCTTCTGTCCAAAACCTCTTATTTGGTGCATGACCTTAGGCAAGTCACATCTTTTCACATCTTTCTCAACTTCTGTTTTCTTTTTGTTTTATATGTATTATGGTGGCTCCCCTGCTAAGATGTTTCATTCAAGCAGCATTGCATTTCATTTAAGGGCCAGGCACTGTTAGGGCCCTCGGGTGGCTGCATGGGCAGCTGAGCTTGCCTTTGAGGCCCAAGTCTGACAGGGAGATCATTGTGTTGAAGAATTAACTATACTATAATGGATAGTGAGTGATAAAGGAGTAGTTTGAGAGTAAAGCCAATGGGGATATCAAGTGAGTGAGTCCTTGAATGTGAAGTGTCAAGGCCCGTCTAGGCCACAGAGCCCAGAACAGTGATTCCCAAGCCAGGGCTCCTGGATCTCCAAGGTGAAAATAGAGATCCATGAGATTGTCAGTGTTTTTAAATAACCAAATGGAGAGTGGCTATTCAGTGAGGAGAAGGCTAATTAAACAGTCAAGTTTCTTGGGTTTGCACTAGAATTGTATCAAACTTAATATAGTAATCTTAGCTATGTCTTTTAAGAAATGCTCAGTATTTTGATTGGTACTTAAATATTTCCTCTAAAAATGGGGGAGTTCATTAGAAATGATGTTTACTCGGCAAATGAAATCATTTAAGATGCAAGGTAAAGAGTAAAAGGGAACTTTGTTGAAAAGTTTAGAAACCTACGTACATGTGTGTGTGCGCACACGTATATGCGTGCACATGTATGTGTGCGTGCATGTGTGAGGCAGTGGGGTGGGGGACTGTGCCTGATTATGAAAGGCTGTATGTATGTGCTATACCAAGCAGTGTGGCCTTTATTCAGTGAGCACAGGGAGCTTCAGAACTTTATCAGATCTCTGTTACAGAAACAAAACAGTTGGAACTGCACAGGGGAGAGAGACCTGAGGCAGGAAAATATGTCAGGAAGCCTTTTGAAGGTGTCCTGATGACAAGCGAGACTCGATTCTGGGACAAGGGCGACGGTAATGAAGAACAAGAAAACGATGTAAAAGCTTTAAAATAGAATCAATAGTACCTGACTTGTCTAAATGTAAAGCGTGAGGGAGAAGGTAGACATGATGTCTCATGTAAATGTTAAGTGACAGGGCAGATGGAGAAGGATGGGGGAGAGAAGATTCCTCTGAACACTTTGTGGCAGTAACGAGCATGCCCCCCTGGAAAATGGAACTAAGGCAGGGAGAGACAGTGGACGGTAAATCCTGTATAGGTTTGGGAGCCGTCATGTTCCAGGTGCAGTCAAAGCCATGGGCATTGGCTAACTCTAGAACTCCATGGCCCGCTTGCTGGAGATTGAGAGCTCCAGGAATGAGGGGGTGAAGGGAAGTGGCCTTGTGGAAGCCAAGGAAAGGAGAAGGTCCAGAATGAGGAGCTGGCCTTCAGCTGCTGCCGCAGCACAGACTCGTTGAGGAGAATGGGTCTGGCAGAAGGAGGAGGTTGTTGAAAACCTCCCTTAAGAGTAGCTTTCAGGGAGAGAGGCAAACCATGAGAGACTCTTGAATGCTGACAAAAACTGAGGACTGATGGATGTGGGGGGGAGGGGGGATGGGCATGGAGGAGGGCACTTTGGGGATGAGCACTGAGTGTTATGTGGAAACTAATTTGACAATAAACTATTTGTAAAAAAATAAATAAATAAAAAGAGTATGTATAGGAATAAAAAAAAAAAAAGAGTAGCTTTCAAAAATTGGGTGATGCATAAGAGGACAGTGCTGCCTTAGGATCCTCCAAACAAATACCTTTGTAAACTAAAGCAAGGTGTGAGAGATCGAAGTTTCAGGAGAGTTAACTGACAGACTTGATCAACAGACCTTCTTCATCCAGGTAATAGATTCGTTTTTTATGCTAAGGAAATAGCCCTTTGAGGGAAGTCAGTTTTGCCAAACTGGCCTTATCACAAGACTCAACCTGGGACGCTTGTCAAGCCATAGCTCCCAAGCTCTCTGGGGATGGGACGAATGAATGTTCCCTGGCTTTTCATAAACACCCCAGATTATTTTTATGATCAGGCAAGTCTGAGTTTATACTCAACTGGTGAAATAGCCATATCTTACCTGTGAAAAATCAAGTGGAATGAAGCCGTGAGCAGACGGACAGAGCCAAGTGGATGTGCACAAAACTCCTATTCTCAAAAAGAAGGAGAAGAAAAAGCTCCAGTTCTTTCCACTGGAAATGCTGCCTCTGCAGTTCCCTTCATTTCTTGAATAAGTTAAGGGGTTATCAATCTTGTTCATAGAAACCTGAAAGAGCGAGTGAATTGTGGGGAGATAAAATGGCTTTATATTCTCCCTATTTGGGGAGGGTGTTCATATTTCAGCTCTGATTTATGTTTGTTCTAAATGCTAACTGTTGCTCTCTGATTATCCCTGCATTATCTGTCTACTTGATGCTTTTCTCAATCCGTAGCATATCAATGAGCATCTCTCTCTTAGAATGTGATTAGATACAAGAGTCTAAAGGAGAGGATCTCTTTTTTGCCCGGTAGTGCCACTCAATTTCAGCCACAGCAGAAGGGGTACTTGCTTCCAGAGACATGCATGGGAAGGTGCCCATAGTTAATACTATGGCTAGCTTGTTGCAGAGGAGAAGATGAAGGACTTTGTGTGTGTGTGTGTGTTACACCAACAGAGTTGGTAGAGGATTTACTGTTATTCCTATCAAGCAGGTTAAAATATAAGGGTACTGCATTCAAATCTAAGAACCAGATTATATTAAGTATCAAAAGGCAGTTAAGAAGGCGACATGCTTATTTGTTCCTGCCCACATGTTGGTAGTCTTCTAATTATTGCTCAAGTGGACACTTCTTCTCTAGATACAGTATATAATCTGAAAATACATTGTTTAAAAAAACAGAATCTTTGACTCAGTTAAAATGTACCTCATATGATAGGTTTTCAGTGAAAGAACAGTTAGATGTTAAACTCCAAGTGATTTATTAAAATGTATCTTTGTATACACCTAAGACACACATCTGTATATTTTCTTGTGTGTTTTGAAGATGAGACCTAGAATTTTACCATTCTTCTCTATATGCCTCTAGCCCAAATACCTACATACTCAAAAAATAAAGGTTTTTGTTGTTGTTGGTATAGTAGAATGTCCAAGGTGACAAAGAATGTTGGTTCTGAATTTTAAAAATAGTGTCTGATGAACAGACACTTCTCCAAAGAGGACATCCAGATGGTCAACAGACACATGAAACGATGCTCAGCATCCCTCCTCATCAGGGAAATACAAATCAAAACCACACTGATATACCACCTCACGCCAGTCAGAGTGGCTAAAATGAGCAAATCAGAGAACTCTAGATGCTGACGAGGATGTGGAGAAACGGGCACCCTCCTGCACTGTTGGTGGGAATGTAAACTGGTACAGCCCCTCTGGAAAACAGTGTGGAGGTTCCTCAGGAAACTAACAATAGAACTCCCTTATGACCCAGCAATAGCACTGCTAGGAATTTACCCAAGGGATACAGAAATGCTGAGGCATAGGAGCACATGTACCCCAATGTTCATAGCAGCACTCTCCACAATAGCTAAAACATGGAAAGAGCCTAAGTGTCCATCAACAGATGAATGGATCAAGAAGATGTGGTTTATCTATACCATGGAATACTACATGGCAATGAGAAACAATGAAATCTGGCCATGTGTAGCAACATGGATGGACCTTGAGGGTGTTATGCTGAGCGAAATAAGTCAGGCAGAGAAGGACAAATACCATATGTTTGCACGTATAGGAGGATTAGGAGGAACTTGACGGAGGACCAAGGGGGAGAAGAAGGGCGGAAATGGTGGGGGAAAGGGAGAGAGGCAAACCATGAGAGACTCTTGAATGCTGACAAAAACTGAGGACTGATGGATGTGGGGGGGGGGATGGGCATGAAGGAGGGCACTTTGGGGATGAGCACTGAGTGTTATGTAGAAACTAATTTGACAATAAACTATTTGTAAAAAAAAATAAAAAAAAAATAGTGTCTGAAGTGTTTAAGCGGTTGCCTTAATTTTTCATGGGTTAACACTGTTTGCTTACACTAAGTTTTGTTTAAATTACAGTGGCTTTCATTCAGCTGTTTATTTGTGTTTAGCGATTACTGAACAGAAGAATTAGACATTTCTACAATGGCCATAGGAAGAGGTACTTGGCTGTGAACCTTGGATCACTAGCTTAATTAGATTCCCTAGCTTTTATTTGTAAATTGGCACATCTAAGGTATGACTTTTTTATACCCTTCATTACACAATAATATTCTTCCTCATAGTATCCATCTCTCCCGCAATTCCCAATAGATCTCTTTCAAAAGTAGGGTAATGTGTGGGGAGAGGAGTTAAGTTGTTCTCTTTCTTTTGGTTAGTTATCTAAAATTACTAGGGTTTGTAATGAGCAAAAATCTCTATTTTCACAAATTATTTTAAGAGTTATCGTTTGAAGAATTCAAAATGGGAATTAGTGTATAGTTTGGGAACTAAATTAACAATTTTATGTATTCACCTGATACGTTTATGCATTTGATAAACAATTAAGTGCTTTGAAAGGTTTCCAGTGAGTTTATTGAACTCATTTGTCATGGTCAACTTCTAGCCTCACTTTGATGTTGTGTGCATCGTACTGCAAGTGATATAGAAAAGAAAAAGTTTGCATTCATAATCCTAAGGTGGACTGTAACTATATGTAGGTAGAATTTGCATGGTCTTGAAGCAGACAAACATACGTAACAAATTCCTACTGTACGACATAGTCTTTCATCCAACAAATATTTATTGAGGGCCTGTTCTCTATCTGGGAGTACATGTTCCAGGCAGAAGGAACAGTAGCTGCAAAGGCCCTCAGGGAAAATCATGATGAGTTTGAGGAATTGGGGTAGTCATTTGGGGGGGGGGGGTACCGATTTTGGATGTGCGAACTTTGAGAAGCCTATAAGACTACCTGAATCTGGTAGACAGTTAGATATGTAAGTCCGGAGTTCAGGGAGAGGTACAAATACGGGAGTTGCCACCATATACATGGTATTTTAATCTATGAGACTGCATGAGACCAGCAGATGAAGTACATGTAGGTAGAGAACTCTTTAAGAGCTAGAAGAGGTGTGGAAGACCCAGAAAATGAAACTGAGAAAGAGTAGCAAACAACTAAGAAAAAAAATCAGGAGAGTATGGGGTCTTAGAAGCTGCATGAAGAGTGTGTTTCACAAAGGGCAGGGTGAAGTCGCTGGCCAGGTGCTGCTAGGGGGTCAAGTGAAGAGGAGACCTGACCCTGGGATTTTTCAGTATGAAGATTTTCAATGACCTCAACAAGAACGTTTGAAGTGGAGCGGCAGAGGCAAAGTCTTGATTAGGAATAATTTAAGAAAAAGGGGAGAGGACTTGGAGAGAGAATATGGAAGAACTCTTTCAAGGAGTTTTGTTCCAGAGGCAGGCAAGGAATGGATTGGAAGCTAGAGAGGAGAAATGGTTCATTTTGTTTAACTGGTTTTGTTTTTAAGTTGGGGGAAATAATAGTAGGTTTGAATGCTGATGGGAATGCTCTGGTGGAAGGGGAATGATTGATGTAAGAGTGAGACAAGAGATGTGAGGGCTGGCAAATAGAGATCTATTGTCTAAACAGAAGTGTTGGTAGTGGGTGGGGCCGTGAACAGTTCACCTGCAGTGATAAGAGGGTAGGTGGAATTCATGGGTCTCATGCTGATAAATCGAGAGGCGTGATGGTGGGATTTCTTTTGATTATATCTATCCCCGAGATGCCTGAGCTTGGAAGAGCTAGTGTTAGAAGTTGAGGAGAAAGGAGAAACAACATCGTTAACCTAGGACAGTGGGTGAGTAGACAGACCAGCACGCTAGTGCTGTGATGGTGGAACATCATTAATAGCCCCTTCCATGTTGGTGGTCATGATTAAAGTGAGTCTAGTCAGCAGGGGTATGTTTTCCTTTGGGCACATTCAACCGCACGGAAGCGAGTGAGAAAATGCAGAACATTGGGTTTAACCAGGGTCGAAGTTCTACCAGTCAAGTGTGACATGTGAGAGACGGGATGGGGAGTAGAGGTGGGGGGAGCCAAGAAGTGCTTAAAATGAAGGACTATGGAATTTACACTGGGTAAGAAAGAAGTGAGGGCATAATGGTAGGGATCTTTGGTGGGATCAGAGATTTGGGGAATGGGGAGGTAGAGAAGATGAGTGAGAAACGGGTTGGTGGCAGAGGATGGAAGGCTTGAAATTTCAGTGGGGCAGGGGAGATGTGGTGTTTGGTAATGCCAAGGGCTAGGAGCTCACCATGGCAGTGATTGAGGCAAGGTAAACAGATAATGAAAACCCAAAGAACACGTTAATAGTGACAGTTAAAACCAGGAGCTAAAATCCTCAGAGTGAGGCTAGTGACCCAAGAGTCAGTGGACAATTACTAGGAGGGGTAATGGGTGCCGCAATCTGATCCCAAGGAGTTTTAGAGAGGAGAGAAAGAAAATAGTCTAGAAATAGCAATGAGGCTCAAGGAGTGCGCCTACCCTGTCACGCGGCACAAGGGTCAAGGGTTTTGGAGAAAAGAATTCCCTTTGCTTCTGAAACAGTGTCCTCAGGGAGAGCCAGCTTTCTACTCCAGCAAGAAGGCAAGTGAATGTTGAGGGAGAACTGTGTTTCAGGGTTAAGGCTTTCAGGGCGCAGGGAAGGGAAGAAGGTGGCAGAACCAGAAATGTTGAGTTCCTTGTGGGGAGAAGGGGTGACCTAGGAGTCTGGGGCTCTTCACAAGTGACAGAACAGATAGAGGGCATACTGCAGTGGGCTTGGTGGGCTTTAGATAGATAGTGATAGAAGACTGTGAGTGTAGTGAGGAGGTGGGCCCTCCTACCCCAATAGGTGAAAGCCTGGGGATGGCCTGGTGTTCTTTCCAGTGTATGCAGTCAGTGCCTAATATCATAAATATCTTTTCAACTTTGTCTTATTGTGTTTTACATTTATAGATCATTAGTGATTATCAGCACTTTGGATGGGCGAATAGCTGCCTTGGATCCTGAGAACCATGGTAAAAAACAGTGGGATTTGGACGTGGGATCTGGTTCCTTGGTCTCATCCAGCCTCAGCAAACCAGAGGTAAGGGTTTTCTATTGCATGTTGATTGGAAACAGTTATAAAGAGCAATTGCTGACACTTGTAGTCTGTATTTGCTTAGAGAGCAGGGCTCAGGGCCTGAATGCCTGGGTGAGAGGCCTATCTGCTTTTCATGAGTGATGTCCCCTTGGGGCAATTACTTCACTTTTCTGTTCCTCAGTTCCCCTCCTTTAAGATGAGTGGGTAATGTCGTCTGCTTCTAGGATTGCTTTGAACATTAAAGGAATTAATCATATAAGTGAGTGAGAATACTATCTGCTGTGTCAATATAGCTCTTTTTCTGAGCTATAACATGATCACTGTTTCTTCCCCCTTATTATTATCACAAGATGCCTCAGAATAATCATAAGAAATACAAGTATCTTAACTGCATCTTAATAGTTAGAAATACACGCTGCAAAATCCCATAAATTAGTCCCTACATTTTCCCTCAAGTGTATATCCTAGTAGTAAGCATGACATTTTCTTCCAATGTAATCTTAGACCAATTTGATTAGTTGCAAAAACAAAAAAAGAAACCATGCTTCTGGAACTACAATGACACATGAGGCGACATAGCCCCTCAGAGCTTTAGTGTCCCCATCAATAAGTAAGGACACTACTTACTTTGACGAGGTTGGGTGTGGGTTAAATGAGGGAAGTTGATTTTTCTCACCTCTCGTCTTGACGCTGATCGATTAGGTCTCTGTCCCTTTCTAGGGCTTTATTCTCCTGTTGAAGTCATTTCAAATAAGGCCCTCTCTTGAGTTGTGACTGCCAACAAGGAAGTAGTCACCTCTGTTTTCTAGAATACCCTTAAGCCTTCTCTCTTACCTGGCTGCCCCTCTGGGACACTCCCTGTGGGTACTCTTTTTTTCTCTTTCATCACCAACTGTTCCCTTTCAAAAAGCTTTCCAGCCGGTATCAAATTTGGAAAAGATGAAACCTAACATAAGGGGCTTAAGAATGACCTGATTAGTGTTGCTGGAATTTTCTGATAAAAAAAAAACAACCCTGCCACCCGTGACCCAGCTACTCTCTAAGAAGTTGGCGTGGATTCCTTCCCAGAGCACCAGAGCAGGCGCTTCAGGAAATGACCCCACCCAGCCTCCACATCTGTGTGTGCTAAGCCCTCACTAGGTTTTCATAGTGCTTACCATTTATCAGACAGCAGAGTGTGCTGAAAAAAATCTGCCGAGGATACTGGACTTTTGTTGTATTGTGAATTATTAATATAAACAGGAATTTTATTGTAAATTATAATAATTTGAATCAGGTATAATATTCAAGTGAATTACGTACTCGAGCTAAACATTCATTGATTTGTGTTCTGCTGGGATTATGCGTGGGTATGCATGTTTCACTTTATTTTTTAACTAGACGTAAAAAGATGATCGGCAAAATCGGAAGACTGTAAGCTGCTTACATCTGAGGTAATAGTTCAGTGTGTTGTGGTAGTACAAAGCATGTGTGTGTTTGCAAACTAAGATACGCTCACGAACAAAAGATAAACTGCATGGTATGACAAAGTAGAATGCAAATAGTTGTGTTACCTGGAGTGCTGTTGAGTGTGTTTAAATGACATTAGCTGTTTTTTTAAGTGCAGTTCAACTTTCTCATTTACTCTGGTTTATCAGGGCTCTCTTGTTTTCAATGCCTTCCTCCCCACGTACCTCAAACCCTAGATCCTTTGGATAAAATACTGTGAAATGTTGAATCTCAGGCATGTTCCCAAAGTTTCACTGTGTCACCCTTAAGCAGTAAACGAAAAGCTCACTGGCCACCCTCCACGCAGGAAAAGAAATCTGAGGCCTCTTTTCAGACCTAGATTTTCATTTTCTGTCTTGTGGGGAAAAAGAGAAAATCTAAAGGTACTACCCATCTGGGATAACATAACAGATTTACTAGACTTTACTGCTGCCCCAAGTTCTTGAGACAGCTACATATCTACATATAGATAGATATGTAGAGATATGTACAGATATGCTCATGACAACATTGCTACCGGCATTGTAATATACAGGTTAGGGACTTTACACACAGCGGACTAGATGATAAAAGAGGGGGGTGGTGAACCCAGCCTTGCCCAGCTGTACTCCATTCTTCCTGCTTCGGAGCCATTTCTCCCTCTTCTGTGCACCTCCCCTTTATGAACTCAGCCACTGCTCCTCTAGTACACCAGGCCTCGGGGTTTATTGTCCCAAGACCCTTTACAATATAAAAATCATAGAGGGCTCCAAAGAGCTTTTTCTATGGGTCATATCTATCTAGTCTTAGACCATGTTAGAAATTAAAAAAGAAAACTTAAAAAGAGTTGTTATTTTTTTTTTTAATTTTTTTAATGTTTTATTTATTTCTAGGAGAGAGAGAGACAGCGTGAGCAGGGGAGGGTCAGAGAGAGAGGGAGTCACAGACTGAAACAGGCTCCAGGCTCTGAGCTGGCAGTCAGCACAGAGCCTGACGCAGGGCCCGAACCCACGAACCACAAGATCATGACCTAAGCGAAAGTCGGACGCTTAACCGACTAAGCCACCCAGGCGCCCCAAAAAGAGTTGTTATTAAATCATTTAAAAAATGAACCCACTGGATGATAGCATAAATAACATTATGAAGAGTATTTTCCAGTTTAAAAATATTGTAGTAAGAAACATGGCTTTGTTTTATATTTTTAAAAATGTCTTTACTTTCCGGTTCGATAGAAGATAACTGGATTTTCCCGTCTGCTTCTGCATTCAATGTGTTACATCGTTGTTTCGGTTGAACTATATGAAGAAGAAAGTCCAGGCACATACATATATGTGGTTAGTAAAGGGAGATGTATTTTAGAAGCCTCTGTAGATGATTGGGTCATTCTTTTTTGATACTATACCTAAACAGGTAGAAGTTTCTTGAAGGTTAGTTGCACTGTAGAATCTGAAACCATGTCAGTGAACATTTTGCACTCTTTTACATTAACATCCATTTGTGTCTTGCCTTTTCCTCATGAATGATGTTCTAACATCTGACATATATTGATTCAGTGAGTTACACAGCTCTTCCAGATATTGGCACATTTCTTTATAGAATATTTTAAAAATCAAATTTGTTATTATCACCACCGATCTCATCAGAAAAATCGTTAAGTACCGGGAAACTATTGAGCTTACATTGGTAGATACAGCTTTTCCAAAATTCTAATTTTCACCTGAAAACTGGATTCTTTTTCACAAATATGGTCAGTTGTTTTCTTTATAGTGAGAGGTTCACTTTGTGTATTTTTGAGAAAACGTCTGACAAGTACCCAACTCTCAGAACCACCATATCCCCTCAATTTTTCAAGTAGGAATGGAGCTCTGTGAACAAGCAGCCCACAGGGTAGTCACACAAGTGCTTTTCCTCAAGATGTGTTTCGTTCGGTAGGCGGCTGAAGTGCTAGCGCGTACTTCCTCGGTAGTCATGCCAGAAGAGAAAACACACGTGTGCTCAGGTCCCAAATGAATGAAATCAATACTTCTTATTGCTTCATCGGCACATTCTTGAGTGAAACTTGTCTCTCTCTCTCTTCTTTTTTTTTTTCTTTTTCTTTTTGCCACAAGTGTGTGCTGGTGACACTCCCAGTGTCAGTCACCATTGCTTTTATACCATCAGTGTAGGTATCACCACAGTGAGAAGGCAAATAACGCCTTAGCAGTAAAGCTTTTTGACTCTCTGCACTTCTTTTTTTTTTTTTTTTAAATTTTTTTTTTTTAACGTTTTATTTATTTCTAGGAGAGAGAGAGAGAGAGACAGTGTGAGCAGGGGAGGGTCAGAGAGAGAGGGAGTCACAGACTGAAACAGGCTCCAGGCTCTGAGCTGGCAGTCAGCACAGAGCCCGACGCGGGGCACGAACCCACGATCCGCGAGATCATGACCTGAGCGAAAGTCGGACGCTTAACCGACTAAGCCACCCGGGCGCCCCACTCTCTGCACTTCTAAAAGCATCCACAGGCCCCAGTTTGAGAATTGCCAATCTAGTGTGTGATAGAAATAGTATAAGAATATTTGTAAGATAAATAGGAATGTATGGTGAGCTCGGTCCTCTGTTACTCAGTAGGGTGTGCATGGCTCAGTATCTACAAGTTGTGTTCACAAGTTGGACAAAATACCCCAAAAAGAGGTTAAAAAACTGCTATTTGAAAGACCCTGAAACTGACACATAGTTATCATACCTTTTAAAATGCATCTGATACAATATTTTATGAAAGTCCCTAACTTTTTGTGAGAAATAGTTTTCTCTTTCTGAAGCCCAGCGTTTGGTAGGAAATGGTAGTGTAGGGAGGAGGGGTAGGTACAGCAGGCAGAAGGAACTGGCCTGGAGATAGAGCCTATGCCACCCAGGTGACAACAGATAGATCCATGACTCCTTGTGGAGACTCCTGTATAAGAATGGCAGTCTCCCCAAGCTTTCATCAAGAGTGGCATGAAGAAGAAACAGATGAAACCCAGCAGGCCAGGGAAGATGTTTTCCCTGTACAGCAATTAGTAAAGCTACTTATTAATCTAATGAGGAAGATCCGATAGACTATATAATAATTTTTGTTAATTTTTATGTATTAAGTAATCTCTACCCCCAAAGTGGGGCTCAAAGCCATGACCCTGAGATCAAGAGTTGCACACTCTACTGACTGAGCGAGCCAGGTGCCCAGACTGTGTAATAATTTTTAAGTTATTAATGATAGAGCAGCTGGTGATGAATCACATGTAGTTTTGCTGGAATAATAAAGTAAAGCCACACAGGAACTTCTCATGCTGTATGGGATTGTGGAAGAGGGGCTGAGATTCAGGGACCTGAGTCTCCTCAGGAGTCTTCCGTTAACTGACTAGATGACCTGTCTAAATTCTTCAGTTCAGCAGTTTTAATTTCCTTCTCTGTAAAATTATGGAGTTGCACTAAATCCTAAAGATTGTTGTAACTTCAGGAATCAGGTGTCATCAGAAACATGGAACTCCCAAATTATCCAGAGGAAGTTTTCAACTTCCCCCTTTTTTTAAAAAAAAAAAACACATTTAAGGATTCTTTAAAAAAAAAAGCACAGATATATTAGAAATTGCCATTAGGTGCATATCTCATTGCCTTCTGGCCGGCTCTGATGTTGTCCTTAAACTTTTCTAATCCGAGGGACATATAAAATAGTATATTACATTGTTTTAGTGGTGTTTTGATTATGTCAATGAAAAAATTGACATAAAGGATAGGAGAGGTTGACAGCTCCCTTAAAAACAAGGATTTACATAATATTTAGAATGAGCTGTATGCTGCAGGGAGGTTGAGGTGCCCTGGGACACAGATCTGATTTACCCCTCTTTCCTCTTGACTAGGTATTTACAAACTTCCTCAAAAGAATACTGATAATAAACCAAGCTAAAACTTGGGGTGTGTGTGTGTGAGAGAGAGAGAGAGAGAGAGAGAGAAAGAGAATATAAATGATAAACCTAAGTTCATTCCATCAGCATTAACAGTTGTGCCCCAGGTTCTCAGCCTAATACTTATGATAGTAGCTAAGAATTTTGTTTTTAATTTTCTTTTTTTAATTTATTTATTTTTTATTTATTTCTAGGAGAGAGAGAGAGACAGCGTGAGCAGGGGAGGGTCAGAGAGAGAGGGAGACACAGAATCCGAAGCAGGCTCCAGGCTCTGAGCTGGCAGTCAGCACAGAGCCCGACGCGGGGCTTGAACCCACGAACTGCGAGATCATGACCTAAGCGAAAGTCGGACGCTCAACCGACTAAGCCACCCAGGCTCCCCTGTTTTTAATTTTCTGAAGGACCTCCTAAAGTGAAGTCTGATTTGCTCTCCTCTGGTAATTTATATGCGGATTAAACCTTGAAAAAGCACTGAAGAGATTTGACTGTGGTTCCTCATTGATTGTTTCAAATTTTGTTGTGTAGCATATTAGCATAGTTTTTCTTTGGGGTGTCTGGGTGACATTTGGATCACCCTTCACCAAATCTAAGTAGATATAATATCCTTGAACCGTCTACTTTTCTGTGTCTTGGCACACATTCCTAATTACGAAGACCTTCCTTATCTTTATTTAGAATGCATAATTGTATACATCCAACTAGTTTGTCCTTAGATAATACCTTTACCTTTTCTTTATTTAGAGATACCATATTTGTTTTTTGTTTCAGTTTTCTGCTAAAGTACCTTTTTTCCCCCCTCTTAAAAAGAACAAACAACTCTATTATAAGTTATAGTTTGGGGTTGTGTCTTATTTTTGGCATGTTTCTCCCCAAGGGACGCTGCCTTTCTGTTTCAGACAGGTGCAGAAACGGCCAGCTATGATGCTGGAGCTTTCCAGCCTCCTCCCCACCTGTCATCAGACTATATTCATTGTGAAAGGCCTTCATAGGTAGGGGGATCCTTTGGAAAATATACTTTTAATGGTTAATTTGTTTTGTTCACAGAGAATCCATCAGTAGACCCTGAGTGGTACTTTATTAAAAGAGGATCTGTGATCTCTTTTAAAGTTTCTCTAATTTACACTGAAAGATGTCTGGTCATGTTGCAGTTTTTATTTGTACGAAAACTAGCATATTTTGAGCCTGGCTGTGTCATTGAAGAGTGTGGTTTATTTGGAAAAGCCACTGTTCAGTCATGTAGCAAGCTAATATGTAGATAATTGCTTAGGTTAATTGCTTTTCTCTTAATTATAGAAATGAAACCATGCTTTGATTTAATTTTGTTTTATTAATCCCTTAGCATGGCTGAAAGCATTGCTGTGAAAACCAGTTTACTCTAGCACGCATGTTGCCAAGTGAGAAATTGATTTGACCCTATTTTTTAGGAAATTGACTTCACATGCACATTATCTGCTTTATGAATGTAGAATGATCTAAATGAAGGCAGAGATAGTTGCTGAAATCTGTGTTTTTCATCATGAATGCAAAAAGTATACTTAAAAAGTGAGTGTGATAGTTTTCCTTGAGGTATGTTGTTCTATAGGTTGACTATAGGCTGAAGAAAGGAAGAATTAAATAATTATTATCTGCATGGTGTCTCAGTGCTCTCGAGCATTAATTCACAGTCGATGATAATAACCATAACAGTTTGCTTCATGGTTTGTTTTTTTCTCCATTTCCTTTTTTTTAAAGCAAAAAACAAAACATTTCCTCTTAAGCATGTCATGTGGGATGCCTTCTCTAATACGCAGATCTACCGAAAGCTCTCAGAATCCCTCACATTAGATCATCTAATTAGTTGTTAACCATGCCCCCTTTCTTAGTCTGTGAGGTACGATTCCCAGGAACACTTTCAGCAAAAAAGATACCTTCATAGTAATTTCAGTGTTTTCAGGGAAATTAAAAAAAAAGGTATTTCCTGCACAATGCTTGAACATTTTTTTCTCTTAAAATCATAAATAGTTAATTCTGGTACCTAGTCATTTGGCAGTTTGCCCATTTTGGTTTATTAAAAGTTATCATTTTATGTTCCATACATAGTGTATCATTTTTGAAGAATTAAAACATACAATAATATGCCTGTTAACTTTAATATTGTTAATTTTTGTAATCAATAAAGTAGTTTACCATCCTTCAGAAGGTCGAAGTGATAAAAGAGAATTTTAGGGTTGATAGAGATTTCTGGTAAATCAAAAACTGGTAACAGTTTGATATATTTAATTCTTAAATTGAATTAATCTTTAGTTTTCAGGTTTTTTGTTTTTGTTTATGTGAGAGAGAGAACAGAAGCAGGGAGGAGGAGCAGAGGTAGAGAGAATATAATTTTTTTAATGTTTATTTACTTTTGAAAAAGAGAGAGAGAGCACAGTCAGGGGAGAAGCAGAAAGAGAGGGAGAGAGAATCCCAAGCAGGCTCTGTGCTGTCAGTGCAGAGCCCAACATGGAGCTCGAACTTGCAAACCATGAGATCATGACCCAAACTGAAATTAAGAGCTGGATGCTTGACCAATTGAGCCACTAGGCACCTGAGAGAGAAAGAATCTTAAACAGGCTCCATGCTCAGGAGCCTCCAATGCGAGGCTCGATCCCAAAACCCTGAGATCATGAACTGAGCCGAAATCAAAAGACACTCAACTGGTGCCACCCAGGCACCCCCAAGGCTTTGTTTTTAAATGGGTGTTGTAAATCCAGAGTTGGGAAAGAAATAATTGACATGGCATAACTAAGCTCTCTACTTTCTCCATGAATTTCCTTTTGGAGCAGCTATTTAAATTCTAAAAGCTTTTTTCAAACTTTTGAAATTTGGTGTTCATGAACCATAGTTACTTTCTGAAGTTTATTTATAGAGAACCAAGGAAGGTTCATGATGAAATTTACAAGTATTCAGATAAAGAGTTTATATATTTTTAAATTTTCTTTAATGTTTGTTTATTTTTGAGAGAGAGGGAGAGAGAATGAGTGGGGGAGGGGCAGAGAGAGGGAGACACAGAATCTGAAGCAGGCTCCAGGCTCTGAGTTGTCAGCACAAAGCCCGATGTGGGGCTCGAGCCCACGAACGGTGAGGCCACGAACGGTGAGGTCATGACCTGAGCTGAAGTTGGACATTTTAAACATTTTTAATAAGTATACATATATACACATATACATGTGAATTACATTAGAGCTTCAAAATAGCATTACATTTACATAACAAGTCTTGTTTGATTAGTACTTGTAATTTGCAAGGTGATACTAAACTCATTCGAATTTATGTAAGTCTTACATAGCCTTGTAAAATAAATATTCTTATTGGCCTCTGTTTTTCAGATGAGAAGGTTGGGGCTCAAAATGGGTCAGAGATGTGTCTGATGTAGGAAAGCTGAAACTCAACCCTAGGTTTTTGAACTTCTCCCTTACCCTCTTTCCAATGCTTTATGCTTTTTGAAGTATTTCAGTACTTATCAGTATATTTGTGTTTTCTCTGCTGATAATTATAATTCTTAATGTGCTTTATGCAGAATAATTGCTGAAAGACGTCACGTGTGTAGCAGACCTCACATGCTGCTCGGCATGTTGTGAGCGCTCAACCGCCTCTTAGCCATCCCTAGTGCAGAGGTGACACATGCCTGAACTTAGCACGTCCAAAACAGAACTCCTCTTTAGCACCGTAGGAGCCTGGCAGGGCTGTGCGCTGGGGTACAGCAGTGCCTGGGACAGATGAGGCCCTTGCCTTCATGGAACTCATGTGGCACTTTGTGGAGCCAGCTGGGGACACGGATATGAAATAATCACAGCATCAGTCATATAGTTGGGTTGTGGTAACTGCCCCATGGAAGAGCGGGACCTGAGAGCGCCTTCGCAAGGTTGCCTGACTACCTGGGTAGGAGGCCAAAGAAGTCTCCCTGGAAGGGATCTCAGTTTCCGGCTGAGATCATAAGAGGAGAAGGAGCTGTCCAGGCCAGAGATGGGCAGAGAGGTGGGGGGAGAGACTGCTTTGGGAGACACGGCAGCTGGTGTGGCAGCCCGCGGTGGCAATTTCCACGGTGTGCTCAAGATGCTGAGGGGAAAGGGGGGCAGCAGGGACAGGGCTGGGGGTAGTCACAGATATGAGTGTGTGGAGGGAGGCCAGGGCCAGGCCATCCTGGGTCCAATAAGCTGCGTTCAGTATTTTGGATTTTATCCTGAGCCATCTGAAGCCCCTGACGGATTCTACGTGGGAGAGATTCCTCCACAGTCAGAACGGAAAGGATTTCTTGACATTCTTTTTTCCTTTGAGATTTTCAGCGAGACCCTGGTGAATCAAAGGGTTGTCTCAGTGAGGCGTTTGTATTTCAAGCCAGTCATCTAACCGGGGAAGCGTTCATAGACATTCACGAAGTATTCACACCAACCAGCAGTTGGAACCGGGAAGAAAACAGGAGAATCCCTAAAATCCCACCAAAGCTCGTCTTACCTTGAAGCGCTTTTCTCTCTCAGCCTTCCCTGACTCCTCACTCAGCCGGAAATTTTAAATGTTAGAATTCTAGAAGTTTGGGTGTAGGTCATCTTCTCACCCTGCTCTCTCTCAAGGGGGCTGCGCCTCTATTCCCATGACAGCAGCAGCTCTAATTTTTCTCTGTAGCCCAGACCTCTCATCTGTGAGCCGAAGACCTGCTCTGGCAGCCTGCCTGGGGAGCCCTCTCAGCCACTGGGAACTCACCACACGTAAACCCTGCGCTCTTCCTCTCTGTTCTTCTTCCTGTTCCTGTTCCTCGTTGACTATGAAATCCTCCCTTGGTCTTCATTGAATTCCAGAGCGTGTCCAAATCCCTCTCTGTTTTGACTGTGGAGGAATGGGGGGGGGGGCAGGGACAGGAGTGGGGAAACGCAGGAGGCCTGTAGCTCCCCAAAGCACTAGAAACATCTGGGGTCTGGGAACCAAAAGGCACACTTTCCAGAATAGCTGTGGACACTGAATTTGCAGATCAAGTGCAGTAAGTTAATGTGAGAAGTTTTGTAAACGGCGCAGGCGCAGTGTTCGTTTGTGTCCAAGGTCACATAACAAGTGGTAGGCGAAGGCAGGGCCCCGGGAATGAGGCTGGATGAGGTGCACTCATCTCCCTGGGATTTGGCTCCATTGAGTATGTCGGATGCCTACTGTTGTGTCACTACCTAGGTCAGCAAAACAGCTAGCGTGGCCAGGAAGGGAATTGTTGGGGGGGGGGGGGGGTTTCCAAACAACAAAAAAGTCAACAAGTTAACACTTCAGTGGAGTGTTTTTCATGTATCTTACATCTTCCCAGTGAATTTTATCTTTTTAGTCCCTGAGATCATCATTAGAAGCATCAGCTGTTGTATTATTCTGGAGATGCTTGGAGTTCTTGAGGTGGGACAGAGATATGTGCCCTTTTAGTGAATATTCCAGAATTGTTTTTTTCTTTCCGTTTCCCTTATAGTCTGTGTTCATTCTTCCTTATCTCTACTGTCGACAAGTCTGAGTCTTACCATATGCTTCTTATCATGTCTTTTCGTCCACCCTCTCCTCCCTTTTAACTTTATTGCTTCTCAGCTTATTCTTGGGGCTTGGCTTTTGTAGCTCTCAGGGCCAGTGTGTTCTTTTCCCCTCTTTCTAGGTTAGGGAGCACACGGTATACAACTTTTTGGATTTGAAAGTGTTTAGTGTTCTCTACTTGAGAAAATAGTAGTGCATGTAAATCCAGCTTCCAAAGCTACATGAGGGAAAGTTCTTGCTAATAAATACAGAAAGAAAATAGAATTAGAGATCATTGTTTTATTTCCTTTATTGAAATAGTAGGTCATCTGTTGATACTAAAATAGTGAAAAGTTGATTGAACACTTTAAAATGGAGGGATCAGGCTGACTCCTCCAAATCTACTGATGAATAATAGTAACGAATATGAAATAACACAGGGGTTGGCAAATTTTCATGTAAAGGGCTAGAGAGTAAATAGCTTGGGCTTTGTGGGCCAGATGGTCTATGTAGTTGTAGTGAGAAAGCAATACATAAATGAATGGGTGTGACTGTGTTCCTATTCAGGCTCTACTGATAAAAACAAGCAGTGGGTCAGATTTGGTTTATAAGCTGTCTTCAATACAATAGGAAGTATGTAGCACCACCTATGAAGTACTCTTATCAAGAAAATCTAACCTGCATCAGATCAAAGCACCAGGTCTAATCATACACTTTTCAGAAAATACTGGGACAAAAGAACAAGTTAAATGACATGCAAACTCCAGGCTGTGGGACATTCTATAGGATGAATAATGGTCTGATGACTCAAGTAAATCAATGCATGAGAAAAGGTGTTAAAAGGACTCCTGTGGGGGGAAAAAATGAATCCAGTGTAATACATGGAGTTTGAATTTCTTGTTGGAGCAAAACAGTAATACGTCTTTGAGACAGTCAGGAAATTTTAAATATTAGGTGGTTTTAAGGAATTACTCTCAATTCTGTTGTGTTATCGGCAGGGTAGTTACCACTCAGCAATGAATACTGAAGTATTGGTAGGTGAAATGACAAGATGTCTGGGATTTACTTTAAAACATTCTAGTAAACAAGTTTATGTAGCAGGTGAGTGGGAAACAGATGACACAATTAGCAACATTTGGTAATTGTTGAAACTAGATTATAGATACATGGGGGGTTATTAGTATCTTCGTATTTTATGTTTCAAAATGTTCAGAATAAGTTAAAGTTGCATATACCCCAGAAAGTATAGGTGTCAATGGTGGTGGTGGGGGGGGGGGATACTTAGAAAAAGAAGAAAGAACCAAATTAAAAAATAATTTTATATAATTAGAAGAATGTTTTTATGGCTGGTTATATTCATGGTAGTGGTAGCACTTCCTGTATTTTCTCAGTTGAAGTTTCTTCCGTCGCTTGGAAATAGGATTCTTATTTTCACATTCTGATTTCAAATAGCACTCCCTGATTACATGGGCCACTGGTATTCATTATGCCATTTAGGGTTTGTTCAGAGATAGAAATTGAATTATTTCAACTATACTGCTTTGTGATTGCACGGATAAAGATCTTGATTGGCTCTTTGGTACTGAGTTTGCCAACCAGTGTGACAACCTTTCATTTTAAAATTATGAACAGGAAAAAACAAATGGGGGGGTTAGAAACCATAAAATAACAAGAATTTATATTTTTAAAAAGTGACTGATGGAGGAAGCAAGTCACGCAATTAGTTTGAGAGGCAGAGAAGCGAATCAGAACAAATAGTTGCTTGCAGAGACGAATCAGTGGGATGTAAAAATGCATCACCATAACCTACATTTTTTTCTACCAAGAGATTTGCAGCTGACTATGGAGTGACTCATTCCTATGCTGGGAGGGTGAGGTAATGCTCTTGTGAGGGGTGATGTCATCTCACTACCTGAACTGCATGCAGACATCATTTCTTGTGGCTCTCAAGGAAAAGCACCATCTGCCTGCACAGATGCAGCCTGAAAGACTTTACTCAGATCAGTGCAAAGGTTAGCAGCCCTGTGTGTGAGTCATCAGCAACCAATTAGTGAAGAGCTGCTATTTCCAAGTGAGCTTTTAAAATCACAACCTCGAAGTATGCATGATGATTAAGTACTGAATCATAATGGTTTCTGTTGTTGTTTTGGGTTTTGCACTTTTCTCACTGAGTTAACGTTGTTGAAGATCTAACTTTAAAAAAAAGGTGGTTCTTCTCAATATGGTCAATCACCTCAAATCTTCTTGAGGTTTAAACCCTATACGTATATGTAGGTATATGTATATGATTTCTTTTAGTATATGTGCTGCCAAAGTGAGCACTAAACCATATTTTTAAAAGAATTTTTTTAATGTTTGTTTAGTTTTGAGAGAGAGGGGAAGAGAGGCAGAGAGGGAGAGAATGATCAGGGAAGGGAAGGGTAGAGAGAGAGGGAGACACAGAATCCGAAGCAGGCTCCAGGCTTTAAGCTGTCAGCACAGAGCCGGATGTGGGGCTCGAACTCACAAACTGTGAGATCGTGACCTGAGTTGAAGTCAGACACTTAACCCACTGAGCCACCATATGCCCCTAAACCATACTTTTAATTGTAGGATGTTCGTTTTCTTCTACATTTGGAGGCATATGTATAGATCATCTTTAACACAGAAGTGAATTTTAATCTGTGTTAGTTTGATAGTCTTTTGTTTGTTGTTTTTCACTTTTTGATGTTTTGCACTGAGGAGCCATTGCATTTCTTACAGATCTACTAGTGCTTTAGGAGAAAAGAGGTTGTTAATGGAAGAGGAAACAAGTCAAAATAAATGTTATCTGTTTACCACAGACCTTCTAGCTCCTCTTCCTCTTTCTTGTAGTGATGCACACCTGCTTTCCCTGTTTGTACTTTAACTAGTGCTGCTGTTAACATGACCAGAGAACCAAAATACCTATATTTTAACTTTATCATAATTTGAATGTACTATTCTGGTAAATAGGATAGAGAATACCTAACATAATACGAAAGGCAGACAACAGTAGATACTTGATTTTCTGATAGGTAACTCAAAATCATGTTGCCTTCATATTGTTTTTATAGGGCATGTATACTAATGACCTAAATCTCCTCTTAATGACAACTTCAAGTTGGACTTTCTACAAAACATAAAAAGGAAAGTTTTAATTTTTAAAAACTAAAATAAGAAAGCAAAGAGTAGGGACGCCTGGCGGGCTCAGTCAGTTAAGTGTCTGATTCTTGATTTTGGGTCACGGTTGTGGGTTCAAGCCCCATGTCAGGGTCTGTGCAGGCAGTGAGGAGCCTGTTTGGGATTCTCTCTCCCTCTTCCTCTGCCCCTCCCCAAGTCACGTGCACACCTGTGTCCTTGCTCTCTCTCAAAATAAATAAATAAACTTAAAAAAAAAAGAAAAAGAATAAAATAATAATGTGAAAACTCTAAGGTAATATGAGGTGCCATATACATACTGGTGCCATTTAAGAGTTTATTTAAGGGGCTCCTGGGTGGCTCAGTCGGTTAAGTGTCTGACTTCAGCTCAGGTCATGATCTCAAGGTTTGTGGTTTCCAGCCCCGCATTAGGCTCTGTGCTGACAGCTCAGAGCCTGGATCCTACTTCAGATTGCGTGTCTCCCTCTCTCTGCCTCCTTCCCCGCTCATGCTCTGTCTCTCTCTCTCCTTCAAAAGTAAATAAACGTTAAAAAAAGAGTTTACTTAAAATCAAATGTTTTTTTAATAAAGAGTAATAGTTGGAGATCTTTAAATACTCAGAATTATGACGAACCTTTGTTTTAATGGTATAGCCTTCTGAGTTTAATTACAGAGTTCCTGCAAGCTTTTTTTTTTTTTTTACCTTTCTTTTCTTTTTAACCTCTTATTTAGAAATAATTTCAAACTACAAAAAGTTGCATGAATAAAAATGATAATAAAAAAAAGGGCCAACCTTTATATACCCAGATTTACCTACCCCAAATCTTGTTTGCTTTATCATTTGAGTTGTCTCTCTTTCTCCCTTTGTTTCTCCCCCAACCCCTCCTACATACTTCTTTTCCCCTAAAACATTTGGAGATAAATCAGCTATCCATCATGGCCCTTTGCTCCTAAATACTTTAGTTGTATTCCTGATAGAGATATTCTTTTACATAATCACAGCATAATTACCAACATCATAATTTATATCGATACATTAATGTACCACCTGTATTTTTCAGTTTTATCAGTTGACCTAGTACGGGCATACCTCATTTTACTGTGTTTTTACCAATTGTGGGTTTGTGGCAACCCCACATTAAGCAAGTCTGTTCGCACCATTTTTCCAACAGCATTTGCTCACTTCTCTGTGTGTGTCACCACTGGAAATTCTCCCAGTATTTCAAACTTTGTCATGTACTTGTTACAGTGTTCTGTGATCAGTGACTGTGATTAGCTGAGAGCTCATACGATGGTTAGCATTTTTTAGCAATAAAGTATTTTTTAACTAATGTATTATGTTATTTTGTAGACATAATGCTCTTGCACACTTAATAAACTACAGAGTCGTGTAAACATAGCTTTTATTGGCACTGACAAACCAAAAATTCATTTGACTTGTTTTATGGAGGTAGTCTAGAACCAAACTCACAATATCTCTGAAGGATACCTGTGATATCTTTTATGGTGTCCTTTACCTCTAGTGTAGCCTCTGGTGTAGGGTCAGGTGGTACATCTATTTGTCCCATTAGACTCTTTTATCTAGAATTTTCTACAGACTTTGTCTTTTCTGACATTGACACTTTTGAAGAATACAATCTCTCTGCCATTTTATTTAAAACAAATAGACATTTTTAGAGGCGCCTGGGTGGCTTAGTTGGTTAAGCGTCCGACTTTCGCTTAGGTCATGATCTCGCGGTTCACGGGTTCAAGCCCCGCGTCGGGCTCTGTGCTGACTGCCAGCTCAGAGCCTGGAGCCTATTTCAGAGTCTGTGTCTCCCTCTCTCTCTGACCTTCCCCTGGTCACGCTGTCCCTCTCTGTCTCTCTCCTAGAAATAAATAAAAAAATATTTAAAAAAATAATAAAACAAATAGACATTTCTTCATTTTATGATTAGCCAGTGCTTCCTGGTTATTTAGATGTGCATTCTTAGAGTACTGAGGAGGTGACGTGCCTCTCCTCTCTTAAGGTATCCCATCCATCACTTATTGATGGTGTTAATTTTTATCATCTGCTCAAGGTATTATCTAAGTTCTCCACTCTGTAATTACTGGAGGTCTTTTTGGTTTTGTTTCTATTTTTAGTTTCTTGTAACTAATAAGCAGTCCATGGGGAGACACTTTAAGACCGTGCAAATATCCAACTCCTCATCAAAATTTCCAGCTTCCTAGATTTAACACCATTGCTGAGTTCTGCTTGATGCAGTCTTTATAGCGGTGGTTGCACAATGCTCATTTTTCCAACTTCACCCCTCCCTTCATATTTGCCAGTAGACACTTGGCATTTCATTCCTGGAAGAGCCCTCCCTTCTCCCCCATGTATTATTTATCTATTTTTTTACCAGTATGGCTCATCAATTCTTTTTATTTTTCTTCAGTACATTATAATTCAGTACTTAATTCTTTTGGTATTTCAATTGTTCCCGATTCCATCTGTGGTATTCTTCCATCTTTTTTTGAACACATCCTTACTCTCTAGAATAATAAGATTCTAAAGTCCTGACTTGTGCCCACCCTGCCCCAGCTCCAGAATCACATGTTTCTCTGAGGAACCTTGATTCCTTTGGTGGGAAGTAGAATTGGATAACGCAACCCAGGCACTAGGTTTGGATGTATTGCTTTCTCGGCCACTGTATACACACTTGTGTAAACGTAGAAATATTAGTGTATGGGGTCGGTATTTCTTAGAGGTGCAATGAACAGTTCTTGAGAATGTAGTGCTGTCTCAGTTCATAGTTACAGCAAAAAGTAAGGCACAGTACTAAGGAATGGGAAGTTTTTGGTTAGCAATCTTACACTGCTCAAATTTTCTTGGTTTTCAAAGCAAAAAACTAAGTGAAGCTAACTTGAAGGCCAGATAGGATTTCAGTGGGCATTTTTGGTACAGGAAGGTATTCCAGGAAGAAGAAATGACATTGACAATGACATGACTGGACAGTCAGAATAACAGATATGCTTTAAGTAGCGATGCCCAGTTTCTGCCCCTGTAGGGAATAGTGGAAGACAAGGAAGAAAAGGTTGTTTGAAGTCATGTTTAGAGGACTTTGAATGTCAGATTTAGGATTTGGGGTCTTTAATAAGATACTAGAGAACTGTTGAAGATTTTTGAATAGTGTCATAACAAGTTTAACTCTGACTCAGTGATTAATCTGGAAGATAAGTAGAGTTTAGGTTGAGGAAATTGCCAGTTAAGAACTGTAAAGAGGTTGTTATAATAGTTCAGACAGGAGGTACAAGGATTTGAACTAGAAAATGAAAGAAAGAAATAGATTAGAATAGAGATTTTCTACCAGCCCTTTAGAATCAGAGAGTGTGGCGCCAAGCTAGAGGGAGGGAGGATGTGTGAGCACTTTTAGAGCCAGTAGGGACGTTTTCAAGTTTGTATCTCTTTAAAGATAGTTTGAGTAACAAGGAAGTACATAGAGAAATTTTGTTATAAAAAAGTTAAGGTCAACATTTGCTTGCAGTTTTGGTTTTTGTTTATTAAGCCCATACTTCTTTTTATATTCTCTTTTTCTAAAGTTTTGGGCCTGGATAATCAGGAAAACAGTTGTGTCATTAGCTGAAGTTAAGTCAAATTGCATATATTTTTAAATACCAAAAGGTCAGTGTCACAAAGCCATGCACTAATACCCTTTCTCAAGAAATAAGGTGTTCGTGGGGCACCTGGGTGGCTCAGTCGGTTGAGCATCTGGCTTCAGCTCAGGTCATGAGCTCACGATTTGTGAGTTTAAGCCCCATGTCGGGCTCTGTGCTGACAGCTCAGAGCCTGGAGCCTGCTTCAGATTCTGTCTCTCCCCTTCTCTCTGCCCCTCCCATGATCGTGCTCTGTCTCTCTCTGTCTTTCAATGATAAATAAACGTTAAAAAGGAAGGAAGGCAAGAGAGAAGGAAGGAAGGAAGGAAGGAAGGAAGGAAGGAAAGAAAGAAAGAAAGAAAGAAAGAAAGAAAGAAAGAAAGAAAGAAAGAGAGAGAGAAAGAAAAAGAATTCGTGGCCAAAAACTCGAGAGTTATCCTGAACTCTTTTCTTTTGCTTATACTACTGTACAGGGAGACCATCATGAGATCCTATGGGCTTTACCTTCCAGATCTGACACCGTGCAATACCTCTGGTGCTGTCAAGCTAATTGGAGCCATCGTCATCTCTTGCCTTCGGCTTGCTCCCCATGCCTCCATCCTTCCCGCTATAGTCTGTCCATCTTCCTTGTGCTTCCTCCAAGGTGAAGGGCATACTTCCACCTTACGGCCTTTGCAAAGGCTGTTCCCCCAGACGTCAGCATGGTTAACTGGCCCAAGTTTAGAGTTTGCTCAAATGTTACTTTCTCAGGAGGGTCTACCCTGAGCTCCCTATTGACAGTCCCTTCCCCTCCCATACACACATTTCTAGTCTCCCTTTATCTTGTTCTAGTACTTCCTATACTATTTATTACCTCATATGCTCTGATTATTCATTATGTTGTCTCCTGACACCAGAGTTTGAACTCTACAGGGCAGTGATTTTTTTTTTTTTCTCTCAGTGGTCTCTCCCAATCAACATACGCATGCCAGGCTCATTGTAGGTTCTCAATACACATTGTTAAAAGAAGGAAGGACACGGGGCGCCTGGGTGGCTTAGTTGGTTAAGCATCCGACTTTCACTTAGGTCATGATCTCGCGGTTCGTGGGTTCGAGCCCCGCGTCGGGCTCTGTGCTGACTGCCAGCTCAGAGCCTGGAGCCTGTTTCAGTCTGTGACTCCCTCTCTCTCTGACCCTCCCCTGCTCACGCTGTCTCTCTCTCCTAGAAATAAATAAAAACATTAAAAAAAAAATTTAAAAAAAAATAAAATAAAAGAAGGAAGGACAGCTAAAAGCATAAAATCTATAAGCTTTGTTACCAGGCTTCTGGCTCATAGCAGATTTGAGAACAGAAATAAAGGATGGGATACTGTTTGAATCAACTTGTGTTCTGTGGATCTGAGCCTAGGATAGTAATTGCCCTGGATAAAACAGGACTGGAAAATACTGCCATAAACTGTCCATTTGCTAAAAAACATATTGTGTATTAGCACATTAATTGCTATAACCTGTCCTTGAATTCACTTGATCACAGAACTCTCTTTTGGTAGCTCACTTACCATTATGGCACACCCACTACAAACAGAGTTTGAGGAAAAACCGTGCTGGAGCACTATGCATGGCCCCAGGAGAGATTGGCAGTGCTTTCACAGTGCTTTTGGTTGATGAATTGTGCCCCTCCACCTGCTGCTCAGAGGAGGCTAGGGAACATCAGTCTCAAGATTCCAGCTCTTGGTTACTCCTCGTAAAGTTATGATCCCTTTTAAAATTCACCTGTTTGGGGGGCGCCAGGGTGGCTCAGTCGGTTAAGCAGCTGACTTCGGCTCAGCTCATGATCTCGGTTTGTGCATTTGAGCCCCACATCAGGCTCCGTGCTGACAGCTCAGAGCCTGGAGCCTGCTTTGGATTCTGTGTCTCCCTCTCTTTGTCCCTCCCTCGCTTGCTCTCTCTCAAAAATAAATAAACATTAAAAAAAAAATGTAAGAACGTTTTTGCCTTCTATTTTAGGTATTTGGGAATAAGATGATCATTCCTTCCCTGGATGGAGACCTTTTTCAGTGGGACCGGGACCGTGAGAGCATGGAAACCGTTCCTTTTACAGTTGAATCACTTCTTGAATCTTCGTATAAATTTGGAGACGATGTTGTTTTGGTTGGAGGAAAGTCTCTGACTACATATGGACTCAGTGCATATAGTGGAAAGGTGAGTGAAAATGTTGAATTATCTGGAGAGAAATCAATAAATAGGGCTAGTGGAAATAATTTTTTAAGCTATACTGTTACTGGTTGAGGTTTATTGTTATTTTTCCCTGAGGATATCATTTGTTTTAATAAAAGAACTACGAAGTAGAAAGGGCAGAATATTATTCAGAAAACTAAATGTATCCAAGACAACAAATAATCAGCAGATTCAGGAAGAGCAGGAGGAAGAGAATGAATCAATATTGGTCAGTTCTGTTTTTCATACATTATTTTGAAATCTTCATGACATTCCTAGAAGTCACACATTTTTGTTTCCATTTAGACAGATAAGGAACCCTCCATATATTAACAATAATCCTGATAAGAATAATTGCTACTTATTTATGAAGAGGAATGTTGTGCTTATTTTACAGATAAGAAAAAATTGAAACTTTTAGAAGTTCAGAAATTTCCAAGGTTCAATTTGACTTAGGTCTGAGGATAGATTCTCTCTAACGTTAGGTTTCAGATTATAACCATCATCTGCTTCTAAGATTGGTCTCCCAATATAAATCTCTTATTAGGAGTAACTAATTAAAAACATCCTTTTTAGAAAGGTAAAATCTTGGGGCACCTGGGTGGCATAGTCATTTAATCATCTGACTTTGGCTCAGGCCATGATCTCACAGTTAGTGAGTTCGAGCTCCTCATCAGGGTCTGTGCTGACAACTCAGAGCCTTGACCCTGCTTCGGATTCTGTGTTTCCCTTTCTCTCTCTGCCCATTACGGGCTCATGCTCTGTCTTCTCTCCTTCAAAAGTAAAGAAACATTTAAAAAAAATTTTTTTTAGAGAAAGGTAGAACTCTTTTTTTAACCCTTAACCTTGATATGTGAATATTTTGTATATAGACTTATGACTAAAACAAGAATAGAAAAATGATCTTTTGCCCCTTGAGGTTTTCACATGTTAATGTTTCCTTACCTAAATATTAGACCTATAGCCCCCTCTTGCTCTTGCAGATGCTTCTCTGCCTTCTCTGCTACCTATATCTGCATTGTACCAAGGAGGTCTTGCGACCCTGTCTTCTTCAGCATTCTCATCTGTGAAACAGTGGGATGGAACCCCATCACCTGGTTCTCTGATTTGATGTGCTTCTACAAAATTCGGGTGTTCTAGCACATCTGCTTCCTTTTGATTTTAGCTCAGACCTTACTAAGAGTCCTCTTTTGTCTTTCTAATGAAGGTTTGAAGGAAGTACTTTTAAATACTAGAGCTATTAAAAGAGGTTTAAATCTTTAAAATCAGGAGACTCTAGATGCTGGCGAGGATGTGGAGAAATGGGCATCCTCTTACACTGTTGGTGGGAATGTAAAATGGTGCAGCCCCTCTGGAAAACGGTATGGAGGTTTCTCAAAAAATTAACAATAGAACTCCCCTATGACCCAACAATAGCACTGTTAGGAATTTATCCAAGGGATACAGGAGTGCTGATGCATAGGGGCACATGTACTCCAATGTTCATAGCAGCACTCTCAACAATAGCCAAAACGTGGAAAGAGCCTAAGTGTCCATCAACTGATGAATGGATCAAGAAGTTGTGGTATATTTATATGATGGAATACTACATGGCAATGAGAAAGAATGAAATCTGGCCATGTGTAGCAACGTGGATGGACCTTGAGGATGTTATGCTGAGTGAAATAAGTCAGACAGAGAAGGACAGATACCATATGTTTGCACGTATAGGAGGATTAGGAGGAACTTAACAGAGGACCATGGGGGAGAAGAAGGGGAAACATAGTTGGGGAGAGGGAGGGAGGCAAACCATGAGAGACTCTTGAATGCTGAGAACAAACTGAGGGCTGATGGGGGTAGGGGAGAGGGGAAGGGGGTGATGGGCATGGAGGAGGGCACTTGGGATGAGCACTGGGTGTTATATGGAAACCAACTTGACAGTAAACTATTTAAGAAAAAAATAAAAATAAACAAAAGAGGTTTCTGTCTTTAAAAACCAAATACTTCTGGGGCGCCTGGGTGGCTCATTCGGTTGAGCATCCGGCTTCGGTTCAGGCCATGATCCCGTGGTTTGTGGGATCCCGCATCGGGCTCTGTGCTGACAGCTAGCTCAGAGCCTGGAACCTGCTTCGGATTCTGTGTCTCCCTCTCTCTCTGCCCCTCCCCTGCTCACGCTGTCTCTATCTCTCTCTCAGAAATAAATAAAACATTAAAAAAAACCCACAAATACTTCCATCATATGGGAACTCTGAGGCTGAGTTTTTAATACACCTGGACTCTTAGGGGCGCCTGGGTGGCTTAGTCGGTTAAGCGTCCGACTTTCGCTTAGGTCATGATCTCTCGGTTTGTGGGTTCAAGCCCCGTGTCGGGCTCTGTGCTGACTGCCAGCTCAGAGCCTGGAGCCTGTTTCGGATTCTGTGACTCCCTCTCTCTATGACCCTCCCCTGCTCACGCTGTCTCTTTCTCTCTCTCCTGGAAATTAAAAAAAAAAAATACACCTGGACTCTTATTAATGATATCATTGTTAAGATGACAACTCCTAATCTATTTCTTCTTGTGTCTCATCCTTGAAAATCCCCCAAATAAAACTAAAATTATCTAAATCCTTAAAATAAGGATTTTCCCTTAGTCATTCCTGAGGTAAATATTTATTGTTTCTTTGTGGTTCTAAATAATTCATTTTTGGAGTTCGTAGTCTAACTGATGCTTCTTAATTTGGGGTATTTCTGACAGTTCCCACAATTTGTTTTATAAATTACATAGATTCTTTTAATGTCTCCGATCTCCTGTAACTTATGTATTCTTTACAAAATGTATATCTGTCTTCTCAGGTGAGGTACATCTGCTCAGCTTTGGGTTGTCGCCAGTGGGACAATGAGGAGATGGAACAGGAAGACATCTTACTTCTGCAGCGCTCCCAGAAAACCGTTAGAGCTGTCGGACCGCGCAGTGGCAATGAGAAGTATGTATTCAGATAATGTGGCCGTTGATCATTCATTCAGCAAAACCCAGATGTATCAGATTTTTTTATTTATGGAGATTTCCTAAACTATTTTCTTGCCCTAAAAACATACAACTCCTTTAAGAGACAGGTAGGCCCGTAAATTAAAAATGGTCTCATAGGAGCCGCCTGGGTGGCTCAGTTGGTTAAGCATCTGACTCAGGCTCAGGCATGATCTCACGGTTTGTGAGTTTGAGCCCCACATTGGAGTCTCTGCTGTCACCGCAGAACCTGCTTCTGATCCTCTGTCCCCTTCTCTCTCTGCCCTGCCCCACACACACATACACATACCCTCACTCTCAAAAATAAACTTTTTTTTAATTAATAAATAAACGAAAATGGCCTAATGGTTTTTAACAACTCCTGAATCGAAACTCCCACCATGTGCTTCAGGAGATGATAGCCAGAGGAAGGCCCTTACAATGAATGTAGCAACCTCACTGATCTTAGAGATCAAAGTTCTTTGAATGTGGAAAGCACTTAAGACAAAGGTGATGCACTTTATTTCAACTTGGGCCTCTTTGACTCTGTAGTTAATTCTCTCTAGTAAGTAGTTTCATATGGTGTTTGACCATTCATTTTTAAAATAACATTTTAGTCTGTTTTCCTAAAGTGTTAAAGTATAATTCATTTGGTCAAATGCCTTTATGTTTCCCTTTTCAAATAATGAATTCCTTACGTAATTTTTACATTGAACTATGTGATTAAAAAGTAAAATGTTTGGATTCCTTATGCTGGTCCTAAATCACATGATTGATTTTTTTTAACCTACCTAATATTTAAATTTTAGCTTGCCTCCATAGTAAAAATAATTTGAGATCTCATCTTCATCTTTTGAAAGTGAACTAGACTTTCAGATATTATCTAATGTGATGCAATATAATTCAGTTTCCTTTCCTGTTTTCTCAAAATCGGTTAAGACTGTATTTCTGTGTTCACTGGACTGTGAGTAGGGCCTTGCATCCACTGGCAATTTGGCCTTCTTTTTCCTGATGGGATTTTGTTTCCTTTTTTAAAAAAATATCTTTAATGTTTGTTTATTTTTGAGGGAGAGAGAGAGAGCAAGCAGGGGAGGGGCAGCAAGAGGGGAACAGAGGATCCAAAGCAGGCTCTGTGCTGACAGCCACCCAGGTGCCCCTGGGATTTCGTTTCCTTAAGTGCTTGCTGGGTGTGCAAGCCACCAGTAGGAACAGATGAGTGCTTGCTGGGTGTGCAGCCACCAATTGGAACAGATGTTCGTCTCAACAGAATTTTGAGTTACCGGAATAGGAAGAGTCTGGGGTCTAGGATCCATGTTCCCTAAATTTATTTTTTAATAGATGTCAGAATTATTAGGCCATTCTCTATCTCAGTGACAAGTCATTATATTGTCAAAAGTTAAGTGATCTGTATATTCATTATAGAAGAAGCCTTGTTACTGCCACTTTATAGATGAGGTCACTGAAATTCAGGAAAGGTTCAATGACTTGCCAGATCTCAGGAGAGGTTTGAGATTAGAGCTCAGGTTGTATGACCCTCAGGCTTAGTGCACTGAATCATATTGCTTTTTGGGGCTGTTTTCATATAAATACAAAACCAATGCATTTACCTTGCTATGTACTTTGGTTTCATAGCACGAATTAATTTCTCTGCATTTGAATGAAATGTGCCCAGGCTTTAATTTAATTAAGAAAGCACGTTGCTGCTGCCCTCATTTTAAGGTAACTTTGATGTGTCTTTGAGAAAATCGTTCTGATTTGGAAATGTGAACATTTGTTACTTTCTGAGAGAAAATCTGCCCCATAGCCATCGTCAGTTTACAACTCAGAACCATTGTTTCTGGCAGATTCGGACAAAGTGATGCCCTCTTGTGGCGTAAACCAGCAAAGCACTCCCAGAAAATTGTATTGTTACTCTTTGTCTCCTCACAAAATTTTAGTGTTTGCCTCTGGAATCTAGAGCAGTTCTTTATGATTTGATCCCTTTACATAAGTGTCAGTTTCTAAAACAAACCTTTGTAAATTTAAGGTGGAATTTCAGTGTTGGCCACTTTGAACTTCGGTATATTCCAGACGTGGAAACTAGAGCCGGATTTATTGAAAGCACCTTAAAGCCCAGTGGGCACAAAGAAGGGTCTAAAATTATTTCAGATGTGGAAGAACAAGAAGCCTCCATGATAGACACAGTGATAAAGGTGTCAGTTGCTGACTGGAAGGTTATGGCCTTTAACAAGAAGGGAGGACATCTGGAATGGGAATACCAGGTACGTACAACCACTGACAATTTATCAGTACGTTGGTTTCCTTTCCCAGTTTGACCAAACTTGTTGGGTAGAGGGAAATCTCTCATTGTAGACTCTCAACCTGTTCTCTATGCCTTAAGAAATGTGTAGCTCTACACCCGTTAGGATGGCTATTCTGAAAAAGACTCCAGAGAACAAGTGCTGGTGAGGGTGTTTGCACTCTCATGCACTGCTGCTCGGAGCGGAAATGCACAGCATATGGAAAACAGCACGGAGGTGCTTCAAAAAATTAAAACAAGATCTACCATATGATTCAGCAATCCCATTTCCCAATATAGTCAAATGAAATCAGTATCTCGAAGAGATATCTGCACTGTCACATTCAGTGCATCATGATTCACAGTAGCCAAGATAGAGATGCAGGCTAAGTGTCCATCAGATCAAGAAAATGGGGTGTATATATATACATAGGGGAGTGTCACTCAGCCTTAAGGAGGGAGATCCTGTGAGATTGTGGCTGATTCTGGAAGACATGATGCTAAGTGAAATAAGCCAGTAATAAGCGCACAATCTTACATATGGAATTTTAAAAGTTGAACACACAGGGCAAAGACTAGAGTGGTAGTTGCTAGGGGCTGGGAAGTAGGAGAAATGGAGAAATATTGGTCAAAGGGTACAAAGTCTCGGTTATGCAGAAGGGATAAGTTCTGTGGACGTAAGTCATGACTATGCTGAATGATACTATATACTTGAAATTTGCTGAGAGTAGGTTAAAAAATTTTTTTTCTTTGTTGAGGTATACTTGATAAATAAAAACGACATATTTGAGGTGTACAGTGTGATAATTTGATATACGTATATGTTGTGAAATGAGGGTAGATTTTAAATGTTGACGCGAACAAAAATAATGATGTGAGGTGATGGATAGGTTAATTAGCTTGATTGTGCTAATCGTCTCACAGTATACCATCAAAATATGGCATTGCATACTATAAATATATACATTTTTATTAATTATCCCTCACTAAGCTGGAAACATTTTTTTAAAGTGTGATTTTTAAATGTCATTTTTAGGAGTTGAATTAAGTACATACTGCTGAGATGTATGTGAGATTTCTTTTCCGTTTTTGTTTAGTTTTGTACTCCCATTGCATCTGCCTGGCTGGTTAAGGACGGAAAAGTCATTCCCATTAGTCTTTTTGATGATACAAGTTATGCATCAAATGATGATGTTTTAGAAGATGAAGAAGACATTGTAGAAGCTGCTCGAGGAGCCACAGAAAACAGCGTTTACCTGGGTGAGTAGATGTCTCTTATCTAGTGACAGGACATAATGACGTTTAGGCTTTATTCCTGCATCGTTCCTTTCCATTTCAGGATGCCTATGGCAGTTGTAATTCCTAAGTACATTCTCTGGCTTAGGTTGCCCTTAAGATTTATACTTTGATTTACATTCCTGTTTTTTCCATTTATTCGTTCTTTTTTTAAAAAATTTTTTAATATTCTTGAGAGAGAGAGAGAAAGACAGAGAGCACGAGTGGGGGAGGGACAGAGAGAGAGGGAGATGGACAATTCAAGCTATCAGTCGAATTCATAAACTGGGAGATCATGACCTAAATCGAAGTTGAACATTTAACTGACCAAGCCACATGTACCCCTTCCATTTACCCAATTCTGAAACTTTCAATTACTGTGGAATATTCTTTTCCTCTGAGACCTATGTTAGAAAGACTTAAAGGAGCGCCTGGGTGGCTCAGTCAGTTAAGCATCTGACTTAGGCTCAGATCTTGATCTTGCAGTCTGGGAGTTTGAGCCCCATGTCAGGCTCTGCGCTGACAGCTCAGAGCCTGGAGCCTGCTTTGGATTCTGTGTCTCCCTCTCTCTATTCCTCTCCTCTGCTCGCACTCTGTCTCTCTCTCTCTCAAAAATAAATAAACATTAAAAAAAAAAGGCTTAGAAATGTTGCCAAGATAGGTAACATTTGGTTAAGTGTCTGACTTTGACTCAGATCATGATCTTGTGGTTCATGGGTTCAAGCCCTGGCTTGGGCTCTCTGCTGTCACCACAGAGCCTGCTTTGGATCCCCTGACCCCTTCTTTCTCTGCCCCACCCCTGTTAGAGTACGTGTGTGCGTGTGCATGTACTCGCTTTCTGTCTCAAGAGTAAGCAATTAAAAAAAAAGAAAAGAAAAAACCTTTAAAAAAAGAAAGAAATACTGCTGTCATAACAATATGCTATAAATTACTCATATATCCTCAGAGTCTAAAACTTTATACATTTGTATTACATCTGGATCAATTTGGTCCCCCTTAAAGATTATGTTTACTTATTTTTTCTATCTATCTTTACAACTTACCTGAAAAATAATAACAAAATTCTGGTGTGCTTCTGGGTATTTGAAGGCCTCAACAAAATAACATTTGCAAACCTTTGGGTCTAATCATTTGCACTAGTATTGGTGGTGAAATATTCATAAAATTCTGTAAGCTCTGTCAATTTGCTACCCACTCCTGAATCTCCATGAAGTGCAAGAATTTGAAAGAATAACATGTCACATATGTTTTATGATAGTATTTAACTGACATGTTAACAGTACCTCCAGAATTATAGGTGTTTAGTTTAGGTTTCCTTAAAAAAGTTACTTCATGGGGCGCCTGGGTGGCTTAGTCGGTTGGGCGTCCGACTTTCGCTTGGGTCATGATCTCGCGGTTTGTGGGTTCGAGCCCCGCGTCGGGCTCTGTGCTGACTGCCAGCTCAGAGCCTGGAGCCTGTTTCAGTCTGTGACTCCCTCTCTCTCTGACCCTCCCCTGCTCACGCTTTCTCTCTCTCTCTCTCCTAGAAATAAATAAATAAATAAAAAGATTTCTTAAAAAAAAAAAAGTTACTTCATTTAAGCTAATAGTTTTCTAAGTGTACAGTGATTTTTAAAAATTTTTTTTAATGTTTTATTTATTTTGAGAGAGAGATAGAGACAGTGTGAGCAGGGGAGGGACAGAGAGAGAGGGAGACATGGAATTAGAAACAGGCCCCAGGCTCTGAGCTACCTGTCAACAATGAGCCCAACGCGGGGCTTGAACCCATGAACCGCGAGATCATGACCTGAGCCGAAGTCAGCTTAACCGACTGAGCCACCTGGGCGCCCCAACAGTGATTTTGTTTTGAACTTTCCTACTAGAAGAGTTTTCCAGTGATTACTGAAAATAATTATTCAGTGAAAATTATTGCAACTTGTATATAACTTTCCTCCTCTGGTTTTGTTTGGGTCATATTTGAGCGCTTCAGGCTTGGCTCTTCTTTGAAAAGAGTGTTGTAGCCCATGAGGAAATAACTGGAATCAATCTCACTTTATTAAATCAAAATGATCCTTTTGGAAAAAACAAATCCTTGGTGCTTGATTCTAAACATAATGAATACCGTTCTCATTGACTCAGGGATGTACAGAGGTCAGCTGTATCTGCAGTCATCTGTCAGAATTTCAGAAAAGTTTCCTACAAGTCCTAAGGCCTTGGAATCTGTCAACAATGAGTATGCAATTGTTCCGTTGCCAACAATCAAATGGAAGCCCTTAATCCGTAAGTGAATCAGGAACTTTTGTAATAGTCGTGAGGTGATCAGAGGCCTAATCGTGACTGTCTTTGTCCTGCTGTTGAATACCACAGAGATTGCAACGATTATGTGCTCTTTCTTTGCTGACAAACTAGGAAGGTATTTGAGATGTCAGTGAATTTTAATTGTCTTTGATTTCATTGAAACAACAGCTGCTTCCGTAGAAATCAGTGTTAATAAAATATTTCTCCAGACAACAGAGAAATATTCTAACCATTCACTGATTGTGACCAAGTATTAGCTCTTAACATATTTATGTTAGGAATATTTATGAAACATCGCTTCTCGACCTTTTGGCTAAGGTCATGTGAAGAATATGTATGAAACATTATCTGGTCGGGGCGCCTGGGTGGCTTAGTCGGTTAAGTGTCTGACTTTCGCTTGGGTCATGATCTCACGGTTCGTGGGTTCGAGCCCCGCGTCGGGCTCTGTGCTGACTGCCAGTTCAGAGCCTGGAGCCTGTTTCAGTCTGTGACTCCCTCTCTCTCTGACCCTCCCCTGCTCACGCTGTCTCTCTCTCTCTCTCTCCTAAAAAGAAATAAAACATAAAAAAAAAAAAAAAAAAAAGAAACATTATCTGGTCATTCCAGCCTATTCTTTGAGACACTTAAATGAGTTGAATGCAGAGATTAGGCCACCTACTTCCTTCAGTTTTCTTTCCAAAGCGTGTGCAGTTGTTTATCACGTATATCACATCCTATTTTAATTACTTGTTTAAATGACTCATCTTTTCTACAAGACTATGCTTTTCAGGGGGAAGGAACTTTGAACCATTTCTGTGATTTATTTGAACAGAACTGTGGTTGAATATGTCTGTGTTTTGAATGAATGAGGTTCATGCAGTTTCACTGAAGTCTTAACATTTAAAGATTTTACCATTTTCTTTTAGATTCTCCTTCCAGAACTCCTGTCTTGGTAGGGTCTGATGAATTTGACAAATGTCTTAGTAATGATAAGTTTTCTCACGAAGAGTACAGTAATGGCGCCCTTTCCATCTTACAATACCCATATGGTAAGTGTGATGAAGCTTGCATTAAAAATGTTGAGGTATTTAAAAAATTTATTTATTAATTTGAAATGAATTACTAGAATTCAAATGAAAGGTAGTCATTGGAAGGTAGAAAATAAAATACCTTGGGAGGCATAGTATGAATGGTGGCCAAGGGTGTGGGTTCCAGAGCTAGACTGTTAGGGTTCAAATCCCAGTTTTGCCACTATTACTAGGTTGGGCGCACCTAACTTATCTGCGTCTTCGTTCCTTCATCTGTAAAGCAAGGAAAGGCATCCTAATGTTTATTTATTGGGTTGTTAAGAGGCCTAAATGAGAGGGGCACCTGGGTGGCTTAGGCGGTTAAGCGTCCGACTTTCGCTTGGGTCATGATCTCGCGGTTCGTGGGTTCGAGCCCCGCGTCGGGCTCTGTGCTGACTGCCAGCTCAGAGCCTGGAGCCTGTTTCGGAGTCTGTGACTCACTCCTTCTCTCTCTGACCCTCTCCTGCTCACACTGTCTCTCTCTCTGTCTCTCTCTCTCTCTCTCTCGCCTAGAAATAAAAAAAATTAAAAAAAAAACATAAAAAAAAAATAAAACTAAAAAAAAAAAAAAAAAAGAGGCCTAAATGAGAGAGAGAATGCACATACAGTCTTAGCCAGCACTGTGTCCTACAGATAGTAAGTGTTCAATAATCTTTCATTCTGGTGATTAGCTCTCGTTTAGTCAAAAGCCTGTCATATAATCTGTATGATATCAGCCTGTATAATGAAGAAAGTAGGTGTTTCCCATAATGCTGTGTGAAATGCTATAAAATGAAGTGATTTTAATTTTATCCTCCGACAAGGGAAATTAGTGCAAAAGTAAGAGTAGGTAAAATTTGACATGAAATACATTCCTGGGCATTTAAAGTTAGGATGTATTTAGATATGAAAGTATTCCAAACAGTTATATATTAAGAAAAATTCTCAAATCTGCATTAGGCAAAAGCATAGATTCCTCTTCAGTCACCCTAGAGGCTCAACTGGGAAGTTATTGTAGACTTTAAATGGACAAAAACAGAAGGCTCTGACCTAGAAACATCAGTCTTTATCTGATGCTGATCAAAATACAAGGTAAGAGAGAATTGTGTAGTCTATCCACATGGTACAAAATAGAAGCCAAAAAGATTGCTTTTGGCAATCTCATTTTGACAGCGTGAACTAAACCAATGAGCATGTCAGCGATGTTTTCTTCTCAGTTTGCAAAGAATGAGATTTACAAAAAATACGAATGGTATTTTATTGTTGTCTAAATGAAAGTAAAGTTTAAAATCCTTGGAGGAAGATTGTCTAACTCTTTCCTGAATTTAAAGAATTGAATTATTAATGAGGTAATGAATGGGTGGCCCTTTAAGTTTTCTTTCTAGCCTCATTATTCAGTACAGAGAAGATCCATGATACTTATGGAATAAAGTTAAATATGTTTGTGTAGGAAAAAAGAAAGAATAGGGTAATAAGGCTATTGAAATGTGTTAAAGAAGAGATGACACTTTAATAAAAGGAATTAGTAATAGAAGTGACAGGAAAATAGAGAATTTTTTAACAATCAAAGGTGGCTCTATATTGGCTTATCTTTAAAAAAAAAAAACTTTTTAATGTTTGTTTATTTTTTAAGATAATGGTTATTATCTACCATACTACAAGAGAGAGAGGAGCAAACGGAGCACACAGATCACAGTCCGATTTCTCGATAACCCAAATTACAACAAGAACATTCGCAAAAAGGATCCTGTTCTCCTCTTACACTGGTGGAAAGAAATAGTCGGAACTATTCTGTTTTGTATTGTAGCAACAACTTTTATTGTGCGTAGACTTTTCCATCCTCATCCTCAAAGAGTAAGATATTTTTTAGAATTCTAATGTATTTCAAACAGTTGGGTGAATAATGTGGGGGGGTGGGCAGGGGAAAAAGGGGCACTGAATTTACTTAGGTTTACCATGAAATTATTATTGCCCATCGGCTCCTCTCCACTGGCCTACCACCCCTTCACTCCTCAACCCACTGCAATCTGACTTTCACCCCTACCATTTCACTTCCCACTGACCAAGGAAAGGCTGTATTTTGTGTTCTTAGAAGACTTTTATTTTTGTCCATATTATAATGTTACATTATAGCTTAAGATGGTTAGCTAACTTCAGTTCGGCTTTGATAGTGATTTTATTTCCCCTACCTTATCAGCAAAGGAAGGAATCGGAAACTCAGTGTCAAACTGAAAGCAAATATGATTCTGTAAGTGGAGAAGCCAAGGAAAGTACCTGGAATGACATAAAAAATTCTGGATATGTATCACGGTAAGTCTTACCATAAAGTAGGTATGTGTGTGGTACAGCATCTGGTGGCGACTGCTTGAATCAAAGAAGAAATGACTTCTAAACTAAGATCCTGTTTAACTTATTTTTTCTTAGTTTATTTATTTTGAGAGAGAGAGAGAAGGGGAACACATGGGGGAGGGGGCAGAGGACCTGAAGCGGGCTCTGTGCTGACAGCAAAGAGCCTGATGCAGGGCTCAAACTCAAAAACAGCTAGATCATGACCTGAGACGCTTAACTGACTGAGCTACCCATGTACCTCTACCTTTTTTTAAATGCATGAATATCCAGGTAAATAAAACATGGATTTAACCCTCAAGTAACTTAAACTTATTCAAAGTGGTATGCACCCTAAGAAAGATAAAAATAGAGTGTTACAGAAGTTCAGAATTTCAGCCACCAAATTAAGTTCTTACCAGACAACTTAGCTATCGAGGGTTTACATGTACTGAGCTTATCATTAATAGTACCAAATTATTATTGTGTTATTAGAGTATGGTATAAATCTCTATATGTTACCTCATCCTCAATTATTTATTTCATCTTTATTCTGTCTAGAATAAGAAATAAAAAAATGGGGGGAAAGATACCAATAGGTCACTTTTAAAAATGGAAGAGGGAGGTGAGTCACCTAAAAAGTAAGCAATTCAAATAATTTGAAAGCAAAATAAAAGAGAGAATCTGTTAGCATCCTTCAGCTATGTAAGTTTTTATACTGTGTGGTACAGGGAATGGTACTGTGGTTCATTTTTTATATTACATGGTTTATCTCTACATTTTCCCTTTGTTTTGATATCATACTTAACACTTAGTAATATGGAGACAAGGAAGAGATATACACCCTCACTGTTCAGTACCGAGGGCAATGATTTGATGACAGAAAGATTGAAAATGCCAGCTAAAATATGTGATACTTGGACCTACTTGATCTACGGTCATCCATACTGTATTACGACAAATTGAGAGTTGACTATAATCAATTTGTTTTAGCTACAAGTTTCCCAAAGGAGAATTTACTAGGTGACTAAGAAATGGCAAAGGCTTTAGTACACCACTAATAAAGATGCTAATCAATACGTCCGCGGCCAGCAACACCAGCAGGTAGAGAGAGGGATAGAATTAGGGACCCAACAGCTCTTCACCAGGTAGTCCACTACTGAAGCCATTCATTGTTCATTCAACATTTACTCTGAACAACTGAGTGCAGAACAGTGTTCCCAGGCTTTGGGAAAAATAAAAAGACTAGGCCTATCCTGGAGGGGCTTAAAATCTCTGAGGGAAGACAATACTGGGCAAAACGGAAACATACAAGAAAAAAGCCGTGAACTGTAAGTGACTCAGTATGGTTGCGATGGTTCTGTAAGTGGAGAAGAGGCTGTCATAAATGAGGTCACATTTTCATTGAACCTTAAATTGTGAGTAAGAAAGAATTAGGTAAACACAGGGAGGAATGGGGTATAGTAAATAAGCATATATCTGTAAGGCTATTGTGAAGAGAATTAGAATAATGTACTCTGAAATTGAATTAGACTTTATTTTCCTTTAACTTTATTCAATATGGTGAGTACAGCTGATTGTTTTTCAAGTACATGAGCTCTATAATAATACCAGTGTTTACTGGATGCCTAGTATATTGTAGGCATTATAAAGAACCTGAGCTCTGGGTTCAGTCATGAGTTCAAGACCCAAGTTGGTCATTTATCAGTTGAGACCTTCGGCAAGATGATACTTACATTTATAGAGTCTATAATCCTAAATAAGATGTCTCTCATTTCAGATGATATATTTGTTTTCGTATGGATGTTTTCTTTAATATAGGGCAATAAACCAATTGGCCCTTCAGAAGTAGGGTGTGAATTTCATGGGCTTTCTAGCTGGGGAGATGGATTTGTACCGAAGTGCCTTGACTGGCTATTTTTAGGGATACAGAGTATTGTTCTTCATTCTCTGTGAAGGTAATTGGTCCATGGAGGATTTGGATCAATTGCCTCTCTCCTTAACTCCATGCTCTAGCCAGCTGAGCCAGCTACTAAATTAATAGGAGTGTGCAAATCATAAAGTAATAAACTTAGCTTTATGAGAGACACTAAAGATAATCTAATTCAACTACTCCCCATCTGGCTGGAAGAACAACTTCACAGCATGCATGCGTGCATTCATTTATTTTTTCATATATTGTTCGATAGATACTTGTTAGATAGACCTTCTGTTTGCCAGGTAAGCTCAGGCTCTGGAAATACAAAGAGAAACCAGAATGCTTTTCTGAATTCAAGGCGCCCACAATTCAGTGGCAGTGGGGAGAATGAACTGAGTACAAATAACTGCAAAATATCGAGATTATGTTTAAGTAGTTCAAAGTACTGCGTGCACAGTGCTATGAGAACATTAAGACAGGGGTGTGGGAAGGCCCTATAGCAGTGGCGAGATGAGTAGAATGAAGGAAAAACAAGAGTTTCGTTAAGTACAAAGAAGTAGGCCACCTTGGCAGAGCAAATAGCGGAAGTAGAAGCTCCCAAGTCATGAGACCTCGCGCAGGCTGGCTGGAACACAGCGACGAGTGGCGAAGTCAGGCATGGGAGGGAGACCAGGCTACCGTGTGCAGGTCGGCCTTTAAGTCACAGATGCTGAGTTAGCCGGTGATGAGCACACTGACTCAGGAGGCAACCAACCCAATTGCAGACAGCTTTGGTTCCTAGAAAGATTTCTGGCTTAAAAAAAAAACAAAACTTAAATATAATAAGACTGATTACATTTTTGCCATAAAATTTACAAGCACTGACATAGGATTAAACTGTGTTTTTCTAATTGAGCACAGAATGCCACAGGAGGCAAAAGTTTAGAGAATTAAGGATGGAATATTTGGCAGGTGATGGAAAGTATCAGGTTAGATCAGTTGCATGGTTGCTATAAAAACAAGTGGTTAACAGGTGATTTCCCAATTAAACAGGAGCTTTTTTATTTTTTATAAATTTCCTCAGAAAAAATTAGAGTGGGTTTGCTTTGTTTATATAAACAGAAGAACAAAGAATGCTAGTAGTAGAATTTAAACTGCATTCTCAGGGCGTCTGGCTGGCTCAGTTGGTAGAGCATGGGACTCTTGATTTTAGCATCGTGAGTTCAAGCTCCTCATTGCGATTAGAGTTTAATCAAATAAATAATTAAAAATTTAAAATACTGCACTCTCTATTAAAATAAGTTCTATAACTATAAGATTTACTGAGTTTATATACTTTTTATACATCATAAAATAAGATTATTAAATTTCCTTTTTTTTTTTTTTAAAGATATCTAACAGATTTTGAGCCAGTTCAGTGCCTGGGTCGCGGCGGGTTTGGAGTTGTCTTTGAAGCCCGAAATAAAGTTGATGACTGCAATTACGCTATCAAGAGAATCCGTCTCCCCAACAGGTAAGGGAGGGGTACTGATAATGAACTTGGAGCTAGCACCATATTACTCATCTCAGAGGCAATATGTCCTTCTTGCTATACTCCATAGATCCTATAGAAAACATAGTTTCTAACCTTCTGAATCTTACCTACTGAGTACTGCGAGGTAACCAGCTGTTTAAAAGGGGTGATCTATTTATTTATTTATTTTGAGAGAGAGCATGAGCAAGGGAGAGGCAAGGAGAGAGAGAGAATCTCAAGCAGGCTTCACACCCTCAGCACAGAGCCCAGTGCGGGTCTCGATCCCACAAACAGTAAGATCATGACCTGAATTGAAACCAAGAGTTGGACACTCAATCAGCTAAGCCACCCAGGTGCCCTGGGGTGATCTACTTAGAATACTTTGCCTCTAGGTAAAAAAATCTGTCCTTGTTTTTGATTCTTAACCATTCAGGGCTTCCCCACAGTGAATTATGATGACTGTAGACTTTACTACATAGCACCATTTAAGGAAATAATCCACTTATTGTGGGAAATAGAGAAAAGTATTAAAACAAAAATCCTCTGTGTCTTCTCTCCCCAGTGAAACTCATATTACCATTTTATGGTATTTCCTTTTTTTTTTTCTAATCATAAATTTACCTTCTTCGTAGCATAGTTACTATTACAGTACAGTTTTATCTGTTGCTTCCTTCATTGTATCCTTGACATTTTCCATGTTATTAAGAGTATTTTATTAAAATGCTAAAATACACTAAAAGTATCTTGTGGCTGGAGAATAGTCCAACTGATACATGTGAAATATTTTAACTGTTTCTTATTGTTAAACATTGGGTTTCAAATGAGTTAAGAACAACTTTGTAGTGTTCATCTTTTATATAAATGTTTTACCACATCTGTTTTCTTAGGATGGATTCCTGGAAGTAGGATTTCTGACTCAAAACAGGATCATGCTTAAGATGATTGCCTTTGAGGAATGCCTTCTTTTCCATCTGTTTTAGAAAACTCCTATTGATTCTTGATTAAATGTGCACTAATTGCTGAATTGTCCTCGTAACTGATAGTTAAATATTCTGTCCAACAGTTAGGGACACACAATGGGGATGGATTTGCATACTATGTGACTAATTCCTTTCTTTGATATATAATTTTTGAGTAGTTTAAATATTCATATGTGTAAGGCACTGTGTAGGATATGAAATTAAGCAAAACTTCTGCCCCCAAGAACCAATAACTCTTTGAGGCTTTTGTGGATATACAAAATAATTTTGTAAATATAGAAAATTACAACACAAGGAAGATTGTTACCTGGCGGCTTAGATTACTAGCTTCTCATGAGAAAAGTGCAGATATAGCTGAAATCAAGGAAGGCAAGCTTTATGGAGGTGGTGACATCTGTGTTGGGTGTTCAGGAGTAGCCTGTCTCTCAGTAGACAGATGTGCAAGGGAGGGATGTCTGACTACACGTGTGGCCCAAGAAGGGCCCTAGGAAAAGCACCTGGAGGTGGTACAGAGAGCAGTGAGCATTCTGGTGTGAGTGGAGTAAAGGGTAAAGATGGGGGAGTATGGAGGAGAAGATGGAAGATATGGGTTTCAGAACCTTAAATGCCAACCAAGGGGGTTTAGATTTTATTTCATAGGCAGTACAGTCTTTGAGTAGAGAGATGACGGGATCAAAGCAGAGGTGGCTCTGGAGTTGGTGTGTGTAGGTGACTGACATGAGGAAAGGGTCAGAGATAAGAATATTTGTTAGTTTTTTTTTTTTTTCATAAGTATAGTCCTAAGATATAGAACATTTGTGTGCAGTAGTGGGGATGGGTGAAAAAGGAGTGTCATGAATTGAAAAAGAAGAGCTGATGGGATTTGATAGCTGAAGAATTGAAAAATGTATCAGGATTCCCAGATTGGGAGAGTGGGGGCATTAACAACAACAGCCAAGCACAGAGCACAGAGTGGGAGTAGCCAACCATCTCCTGGGGAGGGAGGAGGATGTAACTTACATTTATTATGTTGTTTCAGGTGACAGTGGGATCTCTAGAAACGTGAGATTAGATCCACCAGAAACGCTGTCAAAGCTGAAAATCAAATCCAGATGCTTTTCTTTAACAAAATCTTTTTAATCTTTTAATCTTTTAATCTTTAAAAGATTTTTAAATCTTAAATCTTTTTTAAATCTTTTTAATCTTTTAAATCTTATTTATTTATTTTGAAAGAGACAGAGACAGCGTGAGCAGGGGAGGGGTAGAGAGAGAGAGAGAGAGAGAGAATCCCAAGCAGGCTTTGCACTGTCAGCACAGAGCCTGACATGGGGCTCGAACTCACAAAACCATGAGATCATGGCCTGAGCTGGAACCGAGAGTCGGGCGCTGAACTGACTGAGCCATCCAGGTGCCCCTAGATGCTTTTCTTTTAAAAAAAAATTTTTTTAAAGTTTACTTATTTATTTTGAGGGAGAGAGCGAGCGAGCAAGAGAGCATGAATGGGGTAGGGGCAGAGAGAGGGAGGCAGAGAATCCCAAGCAGGCTCTGCACTCTCAGCACAGAGGCCACGAACTTGAACTCACAAACCTTGAGATCATGACCTGAGCCAACATAAAGAGTCAGACACTTAACCGACTGCACCACGCAGCTGCCCCTAACTCCTCTGTTTCTAATTTTAGATTCAAGAGAGAATTTTATTGTCTTACTTTTCACTACTAGATATGATTACTTTTTCAGATAAGAGCAACCTTTAGTGTTGTCTTTTTTTCTGTATTTCAGGGAATTGGCTCGGGAAAAGGTAATGCGAGAAGTTAAAGCCTTAGCCAAGCTTGACCATCCAGGAATTGTGAGGTATTTCAATGCTTGGTTGGAAGCACCACCTGAGAAGTGGCAAGAAAAAATGGATGAAATATGGCTGAAAGATGAAAGGTAACTTGGTTAGACATAGGCTTAAAAACTAGTACTTCCTTTTAGGCTGGTTTTTCCCTCTGTGAACAGAGTATCATTTCTTTAACAAGACATGTGTCTTGTTTGTTCGTTTTAGGAAAAACTGCTGTTCTCTGTCCTGTTTTAGAACTTTCTCTAGCCATGTGTTAATTAAAAAGTTTATTTTTTAGAACATGAATTTTTGAAATTATTTGTAGATAGGACTCTACAAATTGTAGATCCCTAAGGGACTTCCAACAGCTTTTCTCATTAAGAGATCTTGTCTGCTTCTGCCTCCATTTTTTAAAAAATTTTAGATGTTTAGTTTCTCAATAGTTAACAATTCACAACCCCTTTTCAAAGTAGGTTACAAGTATTTGTAGCTAAAAATACTTAAACTTATGCAGGCTGAAGATAATTCCCATATTAAATAGGCCATGCTGTGGGAAAGAGGGCCCTTGTAAAAAGGACTGAGAACAAAGAGGAGGCAGGCAGCAGACAGACTGTTCACCAATAGCTAGGAGTAAACTCCCTGCCTGCGTGTACCAGACACAGCCCCAGATCCACCTGAAGTGATTTGTTCAGGTGACACTTGTTATAGACGCAGTCAGTAGCCAAACCAGGCCTCAGCACACACCCGGTGAGGTGGCCCTTGGCTCAAGGCCCTGGGAGCTGCTGCCCCAGTGTGGACAAAGGATTCCGAATCACGGCCGCTGTGGAATCCTGTCCTGGGTGGGCCCTCTGTGCCCCGTGTTTTGTATAAAGGCCTGGGCTGCTCTGGGAGAACGGAGAGTGGTTTCAGGTGTAAAACGAAGCTTTCCAATTTAAATTTCTTAGAAGAAATGGGTGGAATATGATTGTTCTTTGTCTCGTATAGCATGTTTTTATTTAATCTGTATGTCGTTTGTCATTTGGCAACTGGCTTTCTTACAGATGAAGCCTTTAGAATCAAGAGTGTAGCTCACATCATCTAATCAGCACATGCTGCCTCTCTTCCCTTTGTATCTCTGCCACCTTTAGCACAGACTGGCCACTCAGCTCTCCTAGTCCAGTGGATGGACCGTCCGTTAAAATATGCAGAATGGATCCTTTCTCTACAAAGGAACATATTGAGATCATAGCCCCTTCTTCACAAAGGAGGTCCTTTTCAGTAGGGATTTCCTGTGGCCGGACAAGCTCATCTGAGAGCCAGTTCTCTCCACTGGAAGTATCGGGAACGGACCATGGAGATACCAGTGAGTCCGTGGATGCAGCCTACAACCTCCAGGACAGTTGCCTTACAGACTGCGGTGTGGAAGACGGTACCATGGACGGCAATGGCGAGGGGCACTCCTTTGAACTTTGTCCTTTTCAGGCTTCTCTTTATGAAAGGTCAAGGGAGAGAACGTCCTCTTCGATAGTGTTTGAAGACTCTGGCTGTGATAACGCATCCAGGAAAGAAGAGCACAAAACTAACCGACTGCATATTGGCAACCATTGCGCTAATAAACTAACTACTTTCAAGCCTTCCAGGAGCAAATCCTCCTCTGAGCCTACTTTCTCTATTTCTCCTCCAAGACCGACCACTTTAAGTTTAGATCTCACTAAAAACACTGCAGAAAAACTCCAGCCCAGTTCGCCGAAGGTATACCTTTACATTCAGATGCAGCTCTGCCGAAAGGAAAACCTCAAAGACTGGATGAACAGCCGATGCAGCATAGAGGAGAGAGAGAGGGGCGTGTGTCTGCACATCTTCCTGCAGATCGCAGAGGCCGTAGAGTTTCTGCACAGTAAAGGGCTCATGCACAGGGACCTCAAGGTCTGTATCCGTGGAACGTCGCCTGGGGGTTTCAGTCTGACCTTCTGTGATCAGGAGCAGTACTTTCATACTTTGGAGATTTGTCTGTCTCTGAAGGGCCTTCGAGCAAAGGAGAGTAAAGGCATCAGAGAAAGGGAGCAGAGGTCAGAAGTAGCCTCAAGGAGGCTGCTGCAAAAAGAAGTCTCGTGTTTGGAAAACTTCAGGCAGAGCATACCTTCTCCTCTATAATGTGCTTATGTTCATTTTACAGTAGAAAGCATTCTCGGTCCTCCTGATGAGAAGGACTAGTGCACCCTAAGAAGATATACCCTGTGTTTCCTATGGCTTTGGGTAACCCTGACCTAAGTCCCAGAGGGCCCCAGAGTAGCATGGTGAAAGGACCCAAGTGGAAGAGCAAATGTAGGTTCCCCATTAGCCAGTTCTGAACTGGGGCAAACTCCATGCTTTTGCCCCTATTCCCAAACTATTTAGGCTTTGGAGAGGAGTGTGAGAAGCAGGAGGGAGAAAGCCAGCAAATAGCCATATGATTGTTTACAACTCTAAAGCCTTTGATTCTGTTTTTGATTCTGTTTTTTTGTATACACAGTAGTGAATATTGCAGCAATATGAGGTCCTAAATTACATAAGATTCTTACTAAAACAATATTTCTTCAGTGTGTGTTTCTGAAATAAGTATATGGAACTTTTACTTGACTAATTTCTGCCACATTCCATATGCTCATAACCATCGTCAATACACACGTAGGGAATATAGAAATACTCCCCTGATGATGAAGTAGCTTAAGTTATTGATTGCAAGTATTTGCAGTTTTGTTTCACATAACCACAAACTTTTGTTTTGGGCACCAAAGTAGCTACTTGGACACATTTTTTCCTTCTGAAATCACCAGTAGGTTTTTAAATCCGTGAATACGTTTTAAGAGTTTGGAATAATAGGGATAAGAATTAGGAATAGTTCCTGTTTTCCAAAGTAATTCTTATTGAGTTATATATGATCACTATGCTTCAGTGGTTTGGGGATGGGCCCAAAATGATAAGCAGGAATTCTTCTGCACTGTAGAAAAAGTTCAAAGATTATTTCTTTTCGTTGGAAGGGAGAAGTCAACTTCCAGGCAGCCAGATACACTTAACCAAAAGGTGCTGGCTATATGATTACAGTAAACGTTTATCATTTGGTGGGAAACACATTCTTCTTGTATTTAGCACTTCCTGTACACACAAGATGCCAAGTTGAAAGGCAGTGTAATTATGTTTTCACTGATAATAAGTATCCTTCTGCCGATTTTATATTACTGAGATATTAGTGAATATTTGTTGAATGCCATCTTTTAATGTCTAAAGGTTTTTTCTGCGTTTTCTATGCACCCAAAAAATTCCAAGAAAATTAATTTCCCCTTAGTTTTTCTAGAAATCAAAAGTTTATTCCTTTGTAAAGATATATTGTTTTTAAAGACTTCTAATTTGCCAGAAAAATTACTCCCACAATTTTTATTCCTGGTTTAAAAAGGTCTGCATTCTGTTCTTTCTGACCCAAGTCTCTAAGCCATGTTAAACCTTGAGGCCCTCCCCGCTCCCCAGCTTTTGTTCCCTGCTAAATTTTTGTCATCGGCACTTCCCATCCCCCAATCCTCCAGACTTCTAATCTCTTCTGTCTACTCTAGCTGGGGCTTCACACTGGGCTTTTTGCAGTTCCTCAGATACATTGGGTCCTATAGAACCTGGTGTTTCTCCTTTAAATTCTCATCTCACTTGTATTATTCCTCTGGTTTCCATGTCTGTTTTGCTTACCTGTTATATCCTTAGTACAATGCCTGACACATTCTGTATGCTCATACCATTTTATTTTTAATATTCTTTTGCTTGCGTTTGTACTAATACAATCAAAAAAGGAAATGTATTGGCCATGTAACTGAACCATCCAAGATTCAGGTAAAGCTTGATCTAGGATCAACAGATGTAGCCAGAACCTGGCCCCTGCCCCATCACCATTTCTTGTTTCTATTTTCAGCCATGGTCTCCCTTCACAGTCTCAGCAGTTCTCAGGACTTCATGTGCTAAGTCTTTGGAAGTGGTTGGATAGGGCATGGGAACAAAAGTATCTCTTTCCCCCAGTATTGATCAGAAGTCCTGGCTTTCTTTCTAATTGATAACCCAGTCTTCTGGCCAGGGGATGGAACCTTGCTGACTGGCTTATACAACCTTTGGGGTAGCCTCAGGGCAACTTCCACACGAACCATGGGTTGCTGCACAGTTGGGAAAAGTTCCCCAAGTTAAGTCAGGATATTTCTGGTGGAAACACAGGGAGAGATGATGGAGAACCAAAAAAACCAAAAAAACCCCAAAAAATAAAAAACAAAAACAAAAATTCTGTTACAGTGTTTGGCAAATAACAACGGACTCTGGAAAGGTAGGAGGGAGGGAGGAAGATGTGAGGCAGAATGGTCTATTGTTGTCTCTCACGTGGGGCCATTTGTGGGAGAGCAAGATGCTCTTACTATAGACTTTGGGTTATGTGCAGTCACTCACCACTTCAGAGTCAAAACTGTAGAATCGTGTTTTGGAGTTTAGAAGTAAATGTTATGTAATAGTATTTGAGGCTAGTGACATTCCAGTTTTTTGAGCTAAATGGCTTCCTTTCTGCTCATTTCAAGGGCTATGAACGGTGGTTATGTTAGCCAGGGTTAGAGAGGGTGCTGAAAGAAAGATGATGTATTTCACGCAGGGCGGGTGGAGGAGCCCACAAGAAATCTGGTTGTGGACATATCCCACAAACAGTAGCATATGAGAGTTTGGAACTTGGGACAGCGTTCTGGGAGTATATGGGAGCATACAGGTATAGAAGAGGCAGCACAAGGTAGTAGCCAGGAGCTCTTATTCTCCTTGGTAGCCTACTTCCCCCTTTCAGACACAAACCCAAAGGTCAGTCTGATTTATTCATTCATCAGAGAGAAGCGATTAGCTACCACAGGGCAACGATTGTATTGAATGATGGCCATGTGGCAGCGAAACAGAAGTCTTTTTCTTAGGGAGCCAGCCTGCCTGGGTTTGAATCCCTGCTCCACCACTTACTGGGTGGGTAACCTTGGACAATTTACTCAACTTCTCTGGGCCTCAATTTTCGCATCTATAAAGTGAGGGTCTAAAAGGACTAATACATTTGTAAGTATTACATGAGTTACTAGTGGTAGACTGCTTTATTTATTTTTTTATTTTATTTATTTTTAAGAGAGAGAAAGCATGAGCAAGAGAGGGGCGGGGGATGGGGGCAGAGGATCCAAAGCAGGCTCTGCGCTCACAGCAGAGAACCCAATGCAGGGCTCGAACTCACAAACTGTGAGATCATGATCTGAGCTGAAGTCAGACACCGAACTGACTGAGCCACCCAGGCACCCCCATAGTGGTGAACTGCTTTAGAACAGCTCCTGGTGCATTACCAGTGTTCTATATACCTTTGCTGTTATTATCACTGTTACTATCATGACTTAAGTCATAAACATAAAAAGCCTGCCCAGGGAGAGTCTAAAATGCTGAGATTGAGGACTAGGCCCTGGAGAAGGTGAGTCTCTAAGAGTTTAAATAGATGGTCAGTCAGTGTTAGCCCCTTTTGCCACCCCTCCCTTTTCCTTACTCAACTTAACATCGAATGAGTGCTTTTATTTTTATAGTAGTCCATTTTAAAGAGAAACATGCTTGAGAGTATCTAGTTTCTTATATTTTTCTTCTATGGTCATTTAAATAACTCTCTTCACTTTCTCTTCTTCTCCTTCTCCACTGTGCCTTTGTCCCTCTTATTTTTTCCAGCCATCCAACATATTCTTTACAGTGGACGATGTGGTCAAGGTTGGAGACTTTGGATTAGTGACTGCAATGGACCAGGATGAGGAAGAGCAGATGGTCCTGACCCCAATGCCAGCGTGTGCCAGACACACAGGACAAGTGGGGACCAAACTGTATATGAGCCCAGAGCAGGCAAGTTTTTTGTTTTCCTTCTAAATTGAAAATGGATTTTCACTTAGCATGGCCGCAAGCTAGATATGCCCCAGGAATCTCCATCCACATTCTCCTTAAAATACTCAATACAATAAAATCTGCAAATCATGAAAACTGATAGTAGTGTGTGTGCACAGACAGCACAGGTAGGGTGCAATTTCTACAACCTGAGTTGGGGATGAATTAAGAAAAATACAGTGCATAAAACACGCTGACCCCTGGACCAGAACCTGACAGCAACTGGAAATTTAGAAAAAGACTTTGAATGCCCCTCTCCCAAACTTAATTCCAGTTCCTCTTGTGTAAACTACGTAGAAACTGGTTTCAGAGGTAGCCAGAGCCAGAGGTACTGTACTGAGCCACCCAGGTACTCCTAAAATGTCCCTTTATTAAAAAACAAACAAAACAATGGTTAAGTGTCTGACTTCAGCTCAGGTCATGATCTCGCGGTTCGTGGGTTCAAGCCCCGTGTCAGGCTCTGTGCTGACAGCTTGGAGGCTGAAGCCTGCTGAGGATTCTGCGTCTCCCTCTCCCTCTACCCCTCCCCCACTCATGCTCTGTCTCTGTCTCTCAAAAAATAAATAAAAGTTTTAAAAAAATGAAAAACAGGGGTTCCTGGGTGGTTCAGTTGGTTAAGTGCCTGACTTAAGTTCAGGTCATGATCTCATGGTTTGTGAGTTCGAACTCTGGGTCAGGCTCTGTGCTGTCAGCTCAGAGCCTGGAGCCTGCGTGGGATTCTGTGTCTCCCTCTCTCTCTGCCCCTCCTCTGCTTGTGCTCTGTCTCTCTTGCTCAAAAATAAATAAACATTTAAAAAAGAAAAACTTTAAAAAAATTAAAAACAAAAAATGTCCCTTTAAAAGTCTCTCAGAATACCTTGTATGAACTGTTTTAACCAAGCTTCAGAAGCTGTGTTAAGATACTGTTTAAAATATATTTTATCAAAGCTCTCAATTTTTTTTACCCTTCTAGGAGAAAATGAGCAGAGAATGGCTACATTTTTCTTGGTTGTAATTACCAAGTAATACAGTCCAAGTTTTAGTATTGCATAGTGATAAACTCTCCAAGGGCATATTTATATTATATTCTACCCCCCTTGAGATTTTGCATATAATTCCTTAATTTTTAGATATTTTGTAGAGATCACTTAGTATGTGTTCCTGAAGCTACATTGTTTTTCAGATGTATTTAATAATACTTTTCTCCCTCTTTATATATTAATCTTATTTTCTATGTAGGGAATATAGGAATGTATAAAGAAAAATTTAAAAATCACTAAAAAATCTCTAAAACATTAACAGTGGTTCTCATTTCTTTTTTTCTGTGTATGTATACACATTTTACAACATGTTTTTATACATACTTTATTTTGGAAAACAAAATTGGGGTTCTAGTCCATAAAATTTTGGATAAAATAGTAAAATTAAGCATTTCCCACCATTATTAAATGTTTTTAGAAAGCTTTGGGTATATAGTATTCTTTCTGCTAACCAATTTATTCAACATTTGTTTTGGGCATTTTAGTTACAAATTTTGCTATTAGGAGTATTACTTAAATAACTATCCCTGTGTACAAATCTCCCCATTTCCACCTACCTTTGAGTGGATGAAATAAAATAGGACTGTTAAACAGAAGTCAGTGTTTACTGCCTGGTTGCTTTTCATGAAGATGTGTTTATATTTTCCAAATAGTGTATGAGGGTGTCCTTTTCACTGTACCCCTATAAGCTCTGTTTTTGAAGAGTTTGGAGAGTTTTGAATACTTCCCAAACCTCAAAGATAAGAAGTAAGGGAAGAGGGGAAGGTAATGTCACCGATCTGGCATTTGACAGTCTGGAGCTGATACTCTGTACACATAGAGGCAGGCTGGCTGGTGGAAGGAGTGGGGAGACTGGTGTCAGCTGCACTTTAGATACCAGGTGGCAGAGGTCTTAGAGTCCCCCCCATTAAGAAATGCCACTGTGGTCTACGGCCATACCACCCTGAAAGCGCCACATCTCGTCTGATCTGGGAAGCTAAACAGGGTCGGGCCTGGTTAGTACTTGGATGGGAGAAATGCCACTATGGAATGGTTTCAAAGTAACGCCCCTCTGTGATGTTTGCCAAATGTGAAGTTCTCTGCCGAGAGTAATTTTGACAAATAAAAGCGTTCTTCTAAGTCCTGGGAAGTTACTTTTAATTTGAAAGAGGCTTTGCTTTCTAGAGTAGTTGGGCTGCAATTCGTAGGTTCATTTTAACAAATAAGTTTTTATTGAGGGCCTTCTCTATACTTAGCCCAGTGCCGGATGATGGGAACACAAAAGCACACAAAAGCGGCAGTTTCCTTCCCTCCAGGACTTGATAATCTAGTTGTGAACAATAAGAAATATACACATGTAAAAATACAACTAAGAATGCAAAGTAGTCCATAATTAAGTACCATAATGAGGGCTAACCACAGTTGATTAGTGGTTTGGAGTAATGAAGATTTTCTCATAAAAATGGGTGAGGTCTAAGATGATTAGAAATGAGAGATCTGCTTTAGATAGTGCTGGCTTTGAAAATCTTCACCTCGAGGGTAGTCAAGCAGCTTTTACTGGCTCCCACCAACTTATTTAGCCCTGCAAGGCTCCAGGTTTCTTTGGGGCCTACTTTACTGATGCATATCTCAGAGCAGTACCTGGGCTTCCCTTCTGTAATGCTGAGTGGTTTAATTACTCTTGCTGTAGTGAGTTGAAGAAAAGAGGCTGGGAGAGATTATTAACTCTTTGCTGACATTTTTACCCATACAATTCCATTTAATCCCAAGAAGTACTAGGTCAACTTTTGGATTCACTAAGGCCATATTATCAGTTGTATTGTCTCTGTTAATTTTTTTCTAATATTTCTTCTTTATATGGGATTTCAGATTCATGGAAGCAACTACTCCCATAAAGTGGACATCTTCTCTTTAGGCCTCATTCTGTTTGAACTGCTGTACCCATTCGGCACTCAGATGGAGAGAGTCAGGGTAAGTTCCCCCTACTCAGAAAAGGTGCAAAAAGAAAATACTCAAGTTTACAAAAGAAAGAATTTTATTTTATTTTATTTTTTTATTTTTTTTATTTTTATTTATTTCTAGGAGAGAGAGAGACAGCGTGAGCAGGGGAGGGTCAGAGAGAGAGGGAGACACAGAATCTGAAACAGGCTCCAGGCTCTGAGCTGGCAGTCAGCACAGAGCCCGACGCGGGGCTCGAACCCATGAACCGCGAGATCATGACCTAAGCGAAAGTCGGACGCTTAACCGACTAAGCCACCCAGGCGCCCCAAAAAGAAAGAATTTTAAAAGGCGAACAAGTTATTCTTGATACCAGCAGACTAGCTGACTGTAAGTGGAACAGGTCACACGAGCTTTATAGGGAAGATTGGTAGACTGCTTCCATTGAAAGCCCCGTCTTCAAAAATTATTTGGTTGTTCCTTGTTGCTTAAATTCATCATTAACAATATTCTACACTCAGTAAATTTGTAATAAGTGCAAAGCGAGGGGAACCACGGGTAATGTGGGTCAGAAAAGAATTTTCCAGGGGCGCCTGGGTGGCTTAGTCGGTTAAGCGTCCGACTTTCGCTTAGGTCATGATCTCGCAGTTCGTGGGTTCGAGCCCCGCGTCGGGCTCTGTGCTGACTGCCAGCTAAGAGCCTGGAGCCTGTTTCGGAGTCTGTGACTCCTCTCTCTGACCCTCTCCTGCTCACGCTGTCTCTCTCTCTCTTCTAGAAATAAATAAAAAAACATTAAAAAAAAAAAAAAAAAAAAAAAAGAAAAGAATTTTCCAGACAGCAACTGGCCACATACTCATACACTTAAAAACTGTCAAATTAAGCATAATTAATGGTTTGGTTTTTCTTTGAAAATAAACCATGACCATGGCTTTTAAGGAAGACTACTGAAAGTCTTTAAAAAAAAAGTTTTTTTAAAATTTTAGATTGAGAACAGCCAAGCACAAGTTGGGGAGGGGCAGTGAGAGAGAAAAAAATCCCAAGCAGGCTCCACACTCAGCGCAGAGCCCTACGAGGGGCTCCATCCGATAACCCTGAGATCATGACTTGACCTAATATCAAATGTTGGATGCTTAACCAACTGAGCCACCCAGGTGACCCAACTACTGAAAGCCTTTTAAGAGGAGGCCATTGTCACACTTTATCCCATTGTTCATAAATGGTCACCCTCAACTTTTCTAACTGCTATTGTGGTACTTACCTCCATATTTCTAAAGTTTATGCTCTTATCATCATTTCTATATCAGTTTTAGATCTTATCTATTGACTCCTGTCCATGGTAGAAAAGGAGATAGTTTTCACAGAGTACCAAGGTTCATATTTTCCCACCAAAAGACCTACCAAGTAGTCTGTACAATAAATGAGAAAAAAAGAAGAAAATTAAAAACCAGAATGACTAAATTTAAGAACATTCTAAAAACTTCTAGCAAAATATGATACAAGTCCAACATATGTAAAGAATCAGAATTATATGCCATCAAAATTTATGTTGTTACAAGTATATCAAAGAACTCTGTCAAGAAAGTGAAAATCTCCTACAGAATGGGAGAAAATACTCGTGAACCATATATCTGATAAGGTTCTAGTATCCAGAATATACAAAAAACTATTACAACTCAAGAACAGAAAGGCAACCAAATTAAAAAATGAGCAAAGGACTTGAATAGACATTTCTCTAAAGAAGGTATACACATGGCCAATAAGCACAACACCATTATTCATTAGAGAAATACAAATCAAAATCACAATGAGATACTACTTCCAACTGTCTAGGACAACTACGATAAACAAAACAAAACAGAAAATTTCCCAGTGAACTTTGAAAAGCTTCTTTTTATACTCATGACTTAGCACAATTGACTTGTTTTTTTCGTTGTTGTTGTTTTTAGTTTTTTGTTTTTTTCACTCAAAAAAAAAAAAAGAAGAAGAAGAAAAAGAACAGGGGTACCAGGCTGGCTCTGTCAGCAGTGTGCAATTCTTGATCTCAGAAGTCATAAGGTCCAGCTCCACGTTGGGCATAGAGATTACTAAAAAAGAGAGAGAGAGAGAGGAATAAAGAATATACACTTTTCATATCAAATACAAAGAGACTAGATACAAATAGTAAAAGTTACCCACTTAAGGTCACAAATATTTATTCATGAATGATTGAGGATTTGGTTGGGGTTTTTTTTTTTTTTTTTTTTTACACAAATCAGTGTTTTCAGTTAAAATACAGGTGTCAGTATAATATGTACAATTCAAGCATAATTATATGTGAATTATTTTCTACATTTTGATGATTTGATGGCATGTAAGATTTGTGCTCTGGAAGCACTTATGTGTAGATTGTCAGGTCAGGAGAGGCTATTGATAAATTTTCCATCTGTTTAATATTCAATCTTCTTCTTAGTCACTTTGTGAGACTATCACAAAATACGTTTAAATAAATAGATCCGTATGTCAGAACAGATTTAAAAACAAGTAACACTTTTCTTTCTTTTTAGATCTTGACTGATGTAAGAAATCTCAAATTTCCACCACTGTTTACTCAGAAATATCCTCATGAGGTTTGTATAATTCTGATCTTTTATTTTCTTATGAATCAAATTTAGAACTTAAAGGCTCCTTAGCCATTAATTCATCAGTTTCCTGTTTTACAGATGAGGAAGCCAGAGGTCTAGTGAGGAAAGGGACCTGACCCAAGCATACACAGCTTGTTAAAATCACAGCCTGAACTCGGGTCCAGGGTCCTTGGTGGGGTCCTTGGCCCCTGCTCTGTGTTCCCCGCTGGGTGACGTCCCATGTGTACCTCATCGCAGCCTTTGGCTTGAATAAGGGCTGAACTCTGAGTGTACTCACGGGAACAGAGCTGCTTCTAGGACTGCGCCATTAATCTCTTTATTTTAGTGAATTTGGGAGGGATCTTAAAACCTGGCTTGTTTCTTTAAAAAGCAGGGGTGGGGGTCACTAATTCCCATTGATTTTGTGTGCTGGAGTTAAAGCACTCAGAGTGGCACTGTAAAATGGTTCAGCGAAGTGACAAGGAAACATTAAGCTGGTCTTGATGGTGGAAATTGTATGAAATGAACCTTTGAAGTTTGTTTTTGCTGCTGCTGTTATTTTTATTTCATAATATATTTGGTCCACACACACATCATTTTAAAATTCACACATTGAAAAAAATAAATAAAATAAAATAAAATTCACACATTGATAAATCTTGAATTTTTTAAATAATAAAATTGAAGTAAATCAGACTGTGTGTTAATTATCAAATTGGAAAAAGGCCCAAATTTATCTGTTACTACTGTAAGTATAATGAGGAATTGCATTAAAAATGATCTTTATAGGGTCACCTGGGTGGCTTAGACAGTTGAGTGTCCCACCTTGGCTCACGTCATGATATCACGGTTTGTGAGTTCAAGCCCCGGTCTGGTGAGCTTGAGCCCCACTCTGGGCTCCACACTCTCTCTCCCTCTCTCTCTGCACCTTGTGGGATTCTTTCTCCCTTTCTTTCTGCCCTTCACTCACTCATGCTCTCTCTCTCTCTCATAAATAAATAAATAAATTAATAAATTAATTTTAAAAATTATCTGTTATAGGGACACCTGGGGGGACACTCAACTGACTGAGCCACCCAGGCGCCCCTTTAATTGAAATTTTATTGAGATAATTGTATATTCACATGCAGTTATAAGAATTATTTTTTTAATGTATATTTTGAGAAAGAGAGTGAGCATGAGCAGGGGAGAGGGACAGAGAATCACAAGCAGGCTCGGAGTTGTCAGCATGGAGCTCAACATGGGGCTCCATTGCACAAAACCCGAGATCATGACCTGAGCCAAAATCAACAGTTGTTGCTTAACTGATTGAGCCACCCGGGCACCCCAAGATGGAATTACTATTTTTTAAAAACTTTTTTATATGTTTATTTATTTTTGAGAGAGAGAGACAGCACGAGTGGGGGAGGGGCAGAGAGAGACAAAGAATCCAAAAGCAGGCTCCAGGCTCCAAGCTGTCAGCACAGATTCCGAGGCCAGGCTTGAACCCGTGAACTGCGAGATCATGACCTGAGCTAAAGTGGTCGCTTAACCAACTGAGCCACCCAGATGCCCCAAGATGGAATTATTTGTAAAGACAGATTATGTCTGTGTTTCAAGGATATGATTTAAGACCCTTTATGATATGTTAGAAAACAATCAATTACCACAAAATGGTCCATGTTTATTTGGACCAGGGGTTAACAAACTATGTCCCACAGGCCAAATGCAGCTTTCTGTCTAATTTTATAATAAAGTTTTATTGGGACACAGCCATGCCCATTTGTTTACTTATCTATGGCTGCTTTTGTACTTTAATGGCAAAGCTGAGAAGTTGCATCGGAAACTAGCCCGCAAACAGTATATTTACAGAAGAATTTTTCTGATTCCTGATTTAGCAGACTGTTTCATGGTCTAAACCTGGCCTTTCATTAACAGGACAATTTTTATATTTCAGTATGTGATGGTTCAAGACATGCTGTCTCCATCTCCCATGGAACGGCCTGAAGCTACTAACATTATTGAAAATGCTGTGTTTGAAGACTTGGAATTTCCAGGAAAAACTGTACTCAGACAGAGGTCTCGCTCCATGAGTTCGTCGGGAACGAAACACTCAAGACAGTGCAGCAGCTCCTGGAGCCCTTTGCCAAGCAATTAACCTTAACTGATGCTCACCCCCTAATAGGTAACACAGGACAGCCTCTTAGGAATGTGGCTTTCTGAAATTGTGAACTTGAAATTTTTGTTCTTTGCTCAGTTTTATTTTGGACTACTTTTTCTAAGTCCTATTGAAACTGGATTTAGGGGCATAACCTAATTTGAGCCAACTCTGTACTGCTCTGCTCCAGGAGAAGGCTCTCAGTAAATCACATGTGGTCCTTTTTCTTTGTGGGTCTCTTGAAACGGGCTGGCCAAGTTTTATAGCCCTCACCTTTGCCTGGGGGGTGAGGGAGTGGTGGTATAGAAGCAATCCCTAAAATATAAAGAGAGAATTAGAGGGACATATTTTTATAGTACAGAAGAATGATGGCTCCTACATGTGGTAACTATATTGTTCTAGAAATATGCTTTCTAGAGACATGGTGGTGATTTTGAAACTAATTTCCAGAAAAAGCTGACTCCGTTTTTGACCTGGTGGGTGGATGAAGCATCTGCACTATTTTGGAGAACAATGGCACAAATTGTATAACGGTTTATGTCCATAGCTAGTTTTATAGTGACATTCGTAGCATTGAATAGCTTTATTCCTTAGATGGTTCTAGGGAGAGTTTAAGAGCTTTTTGTACTTTTACCTCCAATAAAGGGAAAATGAAGCTTTTTGTGTAAATTGGCCACAAGTTCTGGTTTGGGGAAGGAAAAAGCTGTAGTGAGACATGAATCATATATTACAACTAACTTCTTCAATTATGGACTTTTTAAACCTAATGAAATCTTAAATGTTTTATGTGTAATCCTGTAGGCTGGTACTTTCCCAAAACTGATCATTAATAACAGTTTCATCATCTAACTAGCTAACATGTTTTTATTTTTCACTGTAAATATGTTTATTTTTTATTTATAAAAAATTCTGAACTCAATCCATTTGGGTTGGTGGTGTACAGAACGCACTTAAGTGTGTCAAGTATTGTGACTTCTTTCAAGTCTAAATGATTTAATAAAACTTTAAAGACCTATTTATAGTTGACTCTTACTTGGGCGAATTAGCCCCAAATGGTAGTTTTTCAAATTTATCAAATAGAATCATAGGTCTATGAAGGGTCCTAACCCTCCTCTCAAGAAAACCCTCTCTGGGGCGCCTGGGTAGCTCAGTTGGTTGAGCATCCGACTTCGGCTCAGGTCATGATCTCACTGCTCGTGAGTTCGAGCCCCGCATCAGGCTCTGTGCTGACAGCTCAGAGCCTGGAGCCTGCTTCAGATTCTGGGTCTCCCTCTCTCTCTGCCCCTCCCCTGCTCACATTCTGTCTCTCTCTGTCTCAAAAGTAATAAATACTAAGAAAAAAAGAAAACCCTCTCTAACCTTTTCCAAATGGGTGTCTTCTCTGTCCTTTCCCATAGACTTGGCAAAACCACATCTCTTTCAGAAATCACTGGACCCGTAACTAGGAGACATTTGCTTGGGGCCTGCTCTGTGCCAGGGACTGGGAACAGAAAGAGGCCCCCCGTCCAGAAGGGAGTCATCACAGAGACCAGGGCTGGGGCCATGATGGCTGTGCTGGCATCACAGAGTGTCTAGAACATTCCACGGGGAGGCACTAACCAGCCAGGCACAACTTTCAGGGACCACAGTGCAGGATTACTTCCATTTCACATGCAAATGACGTCTGCCCCACAAAGTCAAGAGCAATTTGTAAGCTGGAAAAGCACATCACAGGTTGGAAACTTGTCTGTCTCCTTCCGGGAGACATCTTCCTCCCGGGTTCCGCTTGGCTCCCGGCCCGGCCCACCTCCCTATTTCTTCTTCATCTGTCGGTGGGCCGCGTTGTCCCCTTCCCCTTGCCTCTTCACCCTGGCGAGGGATCCTGTTGAGTTCTTCCCAGCACGCCACTCAGTCCCAGCCGCGTACCCTCTCTCCCTCAGAGCCCTGAGAGCTGGCCATGGCAAGTGTCCTTAATTGGCCCTTCCCCCGGTGACGCTCAGGTCCCAGACACGCGCTGGACCTGGGTGCCCGGGACCCGAACGCAGGTATTACAGTTTCTAGTCAGGGTTTCGTCTACTCCCTTGTACCAGGCTCTCGGAGGATTTGCCCATTTCTTTTATGGTAGAATCAGGCCTTTCATTTTCATTCTGCGCACGCCTTGGCTGGGGCTACCAGCAGGAAAGCCGGCAGGGCAGTTTTGGGGGCCGAGCCAGCGGCTCCTAGTAAGGCCTCAGGGAGCCAGAAATGAGTCTCCAGCATCCTCACCCAGAGCGCTTTCCCCTGACTCCACGCCCTACCTCTCCCTTCGGGTTGTTGCTTCTGGTCCGTTTCTGGCACTTTTCCGGAGCTCACTCCCTCCACACTTGCCTCTCCTCCTAGCACTCTGCACTTGTCATTGTCAGGCCTCAGAGAAGCCTGTCCTCCGTGCAAATCCGCCTTCTTTAGTCGCCAAGGCCCCCAGGATAGGGGCACACCTTCCAGCCATCCCAGCAAAAATTTGATGCACTTGCACTTGATCACATAGCTATGGGGTTGAATTTGGAGGCCATAAGGGGTGACTGGAGTAGCTGCAGCCCTCGGGAAGTAGCCAAATGAGGAGGGAAAGAAACAGACCGGTCACTGCGATGATATTTGGTAAAAATACCAAGATGGCGGGACAATCCTAATGCTGAAAACAAGTCTTTCGAATCTGGGAAGTTTCCTAAAGGAAGGGGACCCTATGCTTTAAAAGAGAGGAGAAACGTGCTGGGACACTTAGCACCCTGTGGCTCTGTCCAATGCTGTCCCCTTTAGCTCCTTCCTCAGCTGTCACTACAATGCACCCACCGCCTCCAGCCAAGCCTGCATGGGACAGATTCCGGTGGGAGAGCCATGCACGCCCACCAACACCGAGCCAGGAGGGAGCACTTCATCCAGGTTCCAGGTTCCACCCTCCCGGAAGGCAACAGTACTCCAGTGAGTAGCTGGTCCAGAGGTTAGGAAGACCGTGAGAACTTCATAAACGAGCCACCTACTCTGTCTTCTGCCTCCCCGTAGTCGAGTAAAAAACAGACATTGATGATGTTTGGGGTGGTTTTCCTTTTCCCTATTGTTTCTCACTGATCACTTTTCCCTGGCTGCATTTGCACCAAAAGCATTTCTATTTCTACATGAAAGTGGAGACGGAGCAAGTTTCCAGTCTAACCATGGGCCATAGAGTGACTTGGTCTTACTCTTGGAGAAGTCAAGGACTCAGCAGAAACGCTGGATGTTTTCTAGTCCACCTCTGGGGACATTGCTCTGCCACAACTAGGTTTGGGGGCACTGCTTAAGGAAAGGTACCCCTCCAGATTCTACCCATGCAACTACAGTAAGCTGCCACTAGGGGGCTCGCTTTCACTTTTCTCCCCGCCCCGCTCTCTAAAGAGACCATTATAACAACAACATAGCCTGTGTGTCCACGCATGACTGATGAGAACATACCTCAACCACCGCATGTCTCATAATGCTTTGGCCACGAGCTGCCTTTAAATTCAAGTGGACAGTGATTTAAAACAATAAACATGGGGCGGTATGTACCGACTGCTTGCAACAGCCCTGGCAGCCCTAATCCCTCCATGAGCATCCCCTCTGTGGAGCAGCAGAGTGGCCTCCTCTGGTTCCTCGGCACCCCGGACTGCACAAAGACAAGACTGGGGAAGGCAGCCGGACTGCACAAAGACAAGACTGGGGAAGGCAGCCGGAACAGCCCAGGGGAAGGCTTGTGGGGAAGGAGAGGAATAAGAAAGAGAGCTCTCAATCACGGCAGTGGAGACAAGAGATGAACTTAAATGAATACAGGTGAAGGAAGGAAAGATGGCTCCCAGATTTCGGGTGCAGGAACAACAGCATGGTTTGGGGACAGATATGCCCTTTGAAAACTGATGAATTTCCCAGGACTCAATGCTAAAAGTTTGCGGCTTTATTCAAGAGAAAATGGAAAACCGTTGAAAGTTGCTGGGCTGAAAAAGGACCTGCTGAGATTTTAAGATCATCATGGCGAGTGAGGAAGAGGGTTGACTGGAGAGAGAAGGTGCTGGAGGCAGAGGACCAGGCAGGAGGCTGTTACCCAGCAAGAGTCAGAGGCCCTGATCCAGGGCAGTGGGAGCTGAAAGACGTCCCTGTCGGGCCATTACCATGATGCCGGCCCCCAACAGCCCAGAGGAGGATCCGCTGCCACTGCTCTGTAATGTGGCCTCCTGAAGGATTTCTCCAACGGGGATGCCTCAGTGCCCCATTCCCTATCTCCCTTCATCTGAAATGACACAAGCTATTAGAGGGCACCCAGAGATCATCGTGAGGATGACGGCAACTTGGGGATCAGTCCCTGCCTTGCTGGCAGCAAGAATGTGGGTAGGAAAAAGCCAAAAGTCAATGTAGCATTTGCTGGCACAGAGCTTGGGTGCCTCTGGGAGGACCCTGGGAAAAGTGTCACTATCCAGAAAGGTCACAAACCTGCCCAGAGGCAGGGAGAGGGTTTGATACTGAGAAGTAATGAAGGGCAAAGGATGCTCTCTCTCCATTTGGAGAAATACTCAGGGTGACGGCTAAGTGAGAATACATTCAGCCTATGGATATTTTGCAAATGAGTCAGCAGCATAAGTGAAATTATAAAATGTCTAGTAAGCAGATAAATGACACATCTGCAAGTTGTGGAGGAGTGTGAACAGGACAACCGCAACTGAATGCAGCAACTTCTATATCTACTTAAATAAAATATATCCGTAGACATAAAGAAGGTTTAGAAGTATCCACAGCCAGGGGCATCTGGGTAGCTCAGTTGGTTAAGCGTCTGTCTCTTGTTTCCAGCTCTCGTTCACGAGTTGAAGCCCAAGTTGGGTTCTGCACTGTCGGCTTGGGATTCTCTGTCCCTCCCCTACTCACGTTCTCTCTCTCTCTCAAAATAAATAAACTTAAAAAAAAAAAAAAAGGAGTATCACACCCTACCCAACGCCACACTGGCTACCTAAGGAGAGTGGAGTTGGGGGAGGGGGAGTAAGGGGAAGATTATTAACCTCAGTATCCGTCTCAGTATTGTTTGACTTCTTCCAACAGATTACACTGCTTTGGGGATTAATACTATTAAATTAACAAGAGAAAGGAAACCAATAAATAGCGTGTACAATATGTTCATTGATCTCATTTTGTAACCTGCTCTGTCGTTTAGAAGGATTTAACGTGGTCTCATTTAATTCTACTGAGGCCTCTGCAACTCAGATATTTCATTGCTGTTCTGCACCTGAGGAAGGAACACAATGATTGAAATAACTACGGGGACACAGCAGGAAGCTTGTAATAATGCCCTCACCAGACCACGGCCCTCTTAGCATAACAATTCCACTTGGCTGAATTCCCTTCAATCCAGGGGGCATTTGGGGGAGTGACAGGTGACAAGACCTCAGCCGGCTCTGGCATCATTGAGGGGCCACATTACTATTGTTTAAGATTTTCCTTGTGTGGTTTCCCAAAGTGCAAATAACACGTTGTGAACATTCAGCAGGAAAAGATACAATGTTTAGCATAGAAACTGGTAAGTAGTAAACACTCAGTAAATGAATAAGTGAAATCATAACCTCAGTTTCCTGAACTCAAAAATGGGCATAATTGGGTAAGATTTATTGCAAGGACCAAATGACAGAAGTGTGGGTTAGAGCCATACAAGTGTGCACGTATATGCAATTCTGTGATTGCATATGTGCAATTCTATGATTGTAAGGCCAGAGGGAAAGAAAGATATAGAAAGAACCAATGGCTGTTACTGTTGGGTACTCAAGGAGCAGAAAGGAAGGAAACGGAATGAAGAAAGACCACTGCACAGTAAAATATGTAGTATTAAAACGATTCTGCAAAAGTGTAGATATGCGTGTGACAAGGACTGAAGGCTGGCTTTTGATCACGCTAGGATAACGTGTTATGTTGATGTGAAAGTATGGTGGTCATTAAGGCAACCGAGGCGCGTCCTTTGTTATCCTAAGGGGTTTGGGGCTGCCTGTAGGGCAAGGGCGAGGGGCTAGTGTTTGCTAATTCCTTCTTTCTTCCCGGACTTTGACCCCAAGCTGCCGGTCAACGGGGCAGCCTCCCTGTCTTCCCTCCATTGCCTCCGCGGGGAGCCGGGGAGCAGTGTGGCCAGAGGGTTTGGAGATCAAAGATGTGAGGATGCGACCCGGACTCTCCGGGCCCGGGGCCGGACGTCTGGCTCGCTCGCAGCCGGGAGCGGCGCCAGGAAAGTTCGGGTAAGAACCCGGCCCCGGGAGGCACGGGAGCTCACGCTGGCCACGTGGGGGCGACAAGACACCGAGGGAAGCACGGAGCTCCGCGTTCCCCCGCGGATGCCCTGGGCTTGCGATCCCTTCGTGGGGCCGCTGCCGGCGGTGCGCCGCGGTGCTCGCTGGGGAAGGGGGCGTGCGGCAGGGGAGAGGCTGCGCGGGCGCCGGGGGCGGGGGCGGGAGCCGCGGGTCCTCCGCAAGTGGGCAATTGCGGTCCGCCGCCACCCTCCAGCTGTGCGGCTCCCGGAGGGCGGGCCCCTGGTGGCTTTGCGTGGCACCCGGTTCTGAGCCGCCTGCTGCGCATCCAGTCCTGCACGTTCAGGAAGTCGCACCTAAGCCTCACAGCCACCTTAGGAGATGTTATCGCCCCGTCTTATGGAGGAGGAAGCTGAGGGTTGCTAAGTCTAAGGATTTACCCCTCTGTGGGTATAATCAGGCAAATCACAAGTGAGTTCTATTTTAAAATAAATGAATGAATGAAGAGAACTCGACGTCGGTACTCCTCAGGGAAATGCAAATGAAAGCCACAACGGGATCTCGTTTTCTCCTATAATAGACGGCAAAAAGGTTTCCCTGGGATGCATTTCCATGAATTCTTTAGTCAGTATCTGTCCATATCGGAAAGCTAATTCTTCTTCATGTGGCAATTCTACTTCCGGGATCTCTTCTACAGAAATAATCGCACAGGTATATTAACCTCAGTGGGAAAGGCAGGTAAAGAGATTCTTTTATGCTGTGGGAGCCTGGGGGTTCACTGGGGCACTTGCTAATTTTGATAATGGGGCCCTCCAACCTTTTCTGTGTAATCACTGCCCTCAGGCACCTTCATAGGGGGAAGCTTCCTAGTGTAAGTACCTTTTACCTGCAGCAGAATGGGTGTGTGTGTGTGTGTGTGTGTGCTTAAAATACGCTTTCTTTGGGGACCTTTTTGAAGATTTAAAAGCATCTGACTTCGCTCAGGTCATGATCTCACAGTTCTCCAGTTCTAGCCTCTCATCGGGCTCTTTGCTGTCAGCAAAGATTGTCCTTCTCAATCTGCACAGCCAATCACACTGACCTTCTTCCTGTCCCATGAGTGCACCCAGCTGTCTTCCCCATCAGATGGCCTTGCACTTGCCACAAGTCCTCTCACTCCCAGCACTTCCGACTTTCGGGTCGCAGGGAGTTCTGCTCTGACCCGACCAGCGGTGCTTTGGGCTCTGTCAGTCTGAATCCTTGTCTTTTTTCTTTTTATCATGTTTCTAATCTTACGAGCTAGACTGCTGGGGTACACATCGTAGCTCAATCACTCACTCTAGCTTGTGACTTTTCTGTGCCTCTGTTTTCTCATCTATAAAATGGGGATAGTAATAGTGCCTGTCCTCACAGGGCTGTTACGGGCATTAGTTATCTTCTGTAAAATAGTTAGTGCAAGTTACTGTATTGCTTTATCACCTGTCTCTTTTTCCTGATAGGGAAGCTCCCTGGGATCTTGCCTGACCCTTCACTGTGGGAAAAACAGCCCCCAGAATGGTGTTTGACACTCATAAGGCCCTGTTTCTCCAGGGAATTGTACACTGCAGTGAGCATAGTGCCCACTGCATTCTTCTGCCTGTGTGTCAGAATGGCCTGAGGGGTAGTGCCATCACCAGATGGGGCCCCTAGATGCGATCCGCACATCAGCTCTGTGTCTTTGCAGCCCCCACGTGATTTTGATGCAGCCCCACCGTGGACTGGGCTGTGGGAACCGCTGGGTTAGATCACCTGAAAGTTTCCCCCAACTCTGCATCATATGACCCTACGATAGAAGTTTCACTAAAAAAACTACTTTTTTAAAATGTTGATTTATATTTGAGAGAGAGAGAGAAAGCTGGGAAGGAGCAGAGAGAGAGAGACAGAATCCAAAGCAGGCTTCCTGCTATCAGCACAAAGCCTAATGTGGGGCACAAATCTACAAACCGCAAGATCACGCCCTGAGCTTAAGTCAGACGCTCAACTGGCTAGGCCCCCAGGGCACCCCAGAAGTTCTATTTTAAAGTGAATTATTGGGGCGTCTGAGTGGCTTAGTCAGTTGACTGTCTGACTCTTGATTTCGGCTCAGGTCATGATCCCAGGGTCGTGGGATGGAGCCCCATGTGGGCTCTGCAGCTGAGTATGGAGGCTACTTAACATATTCTCTTTCTCTCTCTCTCTTCTGTCTGCTCCCCTCCCCTGCTCTCTCTCAAATAATAATAATAATAATAGTAATAAAGTGAATTCTTAACACAGGACATGTTCATGGGTAAAATTTCAAATAAGAAAAAGGATATGGAGTAAAATATGTCTCTACCTTGAACCCGAGTCCACCCTTCCAGGGTCCCCCTTGATTTCAGTGTTTTGTGGGTACTCCCAGAAATCTCCGAGACCTACACAGGCACATACACAGGTACCCTCTTTCGTCACAAATGAGAGATGATCTACACTTGCTTTCCTTGCTTACTGGTCCAGAATGATCATGCTGCATCTGAACATACAGCTGCTTGTGTTCTCTTTATGGCTATACCATGAGGCCAGTTGATAGACATCTAGATTTCTCCCAGGGTTTTACCATAAATATCATAAGTAATAATGCTGTATATAGACCTGTACATAGTCATTGAGTATCTGTGTGACTTTATGCATTGGGACATTCCTAGGAGTAGAACTACTGCGCTGAAGAGTAACTGCTTTTTTTTTTTTTTTTTTTTTTGAGAGAGAGAGAGAAAAAGAGTGCATGCTCATGACCTGGGGAGGGGCAGAGGGAAAAGGAGAGAGAGAATCTTAAGCAGGCTCCATGCCCAGCTCGGAGCCCAATGCGGGCCTCCATCTCATAACTGTGAGATCATGACCTGAGCTGAAATCAAGAGTCAGACTCTTAACCAACTAAGCCACCCAGGTGCCCCTGTAAGTGCATTTTTACCAACCAGAAAGGCTATACTAATTTATTTTATTTTATTTATTTTTTTACTGTTTACTTATTCTTGAAAGATAGAGAAGAAAGAGAGCACAAGCAGGAAAGGGGCAGAGAGAGACACAGAATCTGAAGCAGGCTCCAGGCTCTGAGCTGTCAGCACAGAGCCCAACTTGGGGCTCCAACCCATGACTGTGAGATCATGACCTGAGCTGAAGTCAGACACCCAAATGACTGAGCCACCCAAGGCTGTACTAATTTAAAGTCCTAAACCAAGGGATGACAGTTGGCTTCTCTGCTTTTCCAATAATACAGTATCAACTTTTTAATTTCTCCTAACCTAATAGTATAAAACGACATCTCAGTGGTTCATTTGATTATGAAGTTCCGCATCTTTCCATATTTTTAAAAGTCACACGTATTCCTTTTTCTGTGAACTTTCCGCGTCCTTGCCCATTGTTCTGCTCCCCTCCCCCTACTGCCCTTTACTGTGAAGCTTCTCAACAGTTGTCTACACTCAGAGCTTCTGTTTCTTCTGTCTCATTCTCTCTTGCCAGCCCTCTTCCTCCACCCTCACTCCAATCTGGGCTCCTTGCAAGTCATCAGCAACCTTGGCGCATCCAGCGGTAATCCTCAGGGCTCTCGCTTCCTGGCCCAGAAGCAGCCTGTGACCCCACTGATCCCATGATGGTTCTCTCCTCCCTGACACCTCTCTTCACCTGGTTTCCAGAACACCACACTCCCCTCATTTTCCTCCCACCACACGGCTCCTCCTCATCTCCCTGACTTCTCAACCTTGACCTGCCCCACACCCCAGTCCCTGGACCACTTCCACACCGTAGCTCTGGCGTCAAGTGTCCTGGTTGTCAGTACCCTCCACAGGCTGTTAAGTGCCAAGTTTCTATCTCCAGCTGGCCCTGACCTCTCCCCTGTGTGGCCAACTGCCTCCTCAAATCTGCACTTGGATGTCCTAGAGGCATTTCTAACTTAACAACGTCACCAGTTCCAAACTGATCTTCCCTCCAAACCCATTTCAACTGTCATCCCCTCCAACTCAAAGAAAAGCAGCTCACCTTTCCAGTTTGCACAAGCCCAAAACGTGGCGCCATCTTGACGCCTCTCTTTCTCTCATGTCTACCCCCCCGGCCCCAGCCAATCTGTTAAGAAATTCCATTGGCTGTCCCTTCAAATACATCTCAAAGCCAACCAGTTACCATCTCTACAGCTGAAGCTCTGGTACCATTAGCCAGCCCCTCCTGCATGGATTACCCTCATCCACTTCTCTGCCTCTGTCTGCCTTTGTGCCTCTCCATCTTTTTGTAACCCAGTGGCCAAAGTCTTTCTTTAAAGCTAGAAGGGGAAAATGGGATGGGCATTGAGGAAGGAACTTATTGGGATGAGCACTGAGTGTTGTATGTAAGCCAATTTGACAAATTATATTCACAAAAACATAAAACACTAAAACTAGAAATTGGCTTATGTCATCCCTTTGCTCATTACTTGTGAGTGGCTCCCATGTTGTGTGAAAGACCAGGAGCCTTTGCAACCCACTCACCCATGTGTAGACAATCATGTTGGACCCTGTGACTTCCCTGACCTCATTCTGCTGCCCTATGGCCTCCCGGGCCTGACCCTTCAGGGTCTTTCCTGGTCATTTGGCCCCACTTCTCACCGTGAGAAGATCTTTCTTCCCTTCGGGGCTTTGCTCAAATATCACCTTCACAGTGAGACCTGCACTGACGAACCACTTAACCTATGCCCCTCGGCACAACTATCTCGTCCTCCACACCTGCTCGACTTTTCTCCACACCACTCATGACTTCCCAGCGTATTATATACTTTGCTGATTTACTTTATTGTCATTTTCCCAATAAGTATTGAATCTCCTTGTCTTAATATTATTTTTATATATTTATTTATCTGTTTATTTTTTGTGATATTCCCAGCACTTAGTATTGTGCCAGGCGCCTAAGTGTTAAACAGATATTTGCTACAAGAGCAAATGATGGAATTAAAAAGTAATTTTTCTCCTGCACTGTTGGTCTTTTTCTCCTTGCTGTATAAGGGACTCAGATGCTTTTGTCATTTGTATTGTCAATGTTGTCCCAGTTTGTCCTTGACCTTTTGATTTTGCTTATGATAATTTTTCCACACAGAAATTTTGATTATCATTAGGCAATATTTTAATTTTTATTATTAAATTTTTTTTTAATCTTTATTATTTTTGACAGAGAGAGAGACAGAGTGTGAGCACAGGAAGGGCAGAGAGAGAGGAAAACACAGAATCCAAACCAGGCTCCAGGGTCCAAGCTGTCAGCACAGAGACTGACCCCAGGAACCGCAAGATCATGACATGAGCTGAAGTCGGATGCTTCACTGACTGACCCACCCAGGCGTCCCTGATTTTTTAAATTTATAGTTTCCAGGCTTTATGTCATACTTAAAGAAGCTCCCTTTCATATGTGTGCATATATATTTATTGTGATAAAATATACACATGACATAAAATTTACTCTCTCACCCATTTTTAAGTGTACATTTCAGTAGCATTAAGTACATTCACATTGTTGTGCTCCCTCCACCCCGCCCCCCATCCCCTCTTCTCCCAGCTGTGGACAGCCACCATTCTACTCTCTGTCCCTATGGCTTTAACTACTTTAGGTACTTCATGTAAGTGGAGTATATATATATTTTTTTAATGTTTGGAAATTAATGAACACATTCTGGCATAGTGATTGGCCCAGTCTTTTTTTTTTTTTTAATTTACTTATTTTGAGAGAGTGTGTGAGCGAGTGGAGGAAGGGCAGAGGGAGAGGGAGAGAATTCCGAACGGGCTCTGCACTGTCATCGCAGAGCCCCATGAGGGGCTCAAACTCACGGACCATGAGACTGAGCCAAAGTCAGACACTTAACCGGCTGAGCGGCTCAGGCACCCATGGTGCAAACATTCTTGAAATATTTCAATACGTGCCTCCTCTGATCTACCCCCTGCTCCCCCAACCCCGCCCACGCCCACTCCCAGTTCTGTTTATCTCCAGCAGAGATTTACTGGTGACTGCCCCAACGCTTCCAGGGACTCCGCATCCTCTTCTGCTGCTGCTCAAACTGTGACCCCCAGAGCCCCAGCGACCCAACTTCCAGGTACAAATACCGATTTCTGGAGTTTGCTCCAGACCTACCCACCATCCAGACCTGGGGGAGCAGAGGAATCGGCATTTTACCAAGGTGCTCAGGTGCAAGGCACTCTTTCAGAGCTCCGGCTCCGCAGGGAATGGCTGCTTGATCCAGAAAAGGCACACTGCCGAACACGGCCGGGTGTGCAGCCCCACTCGGCCTTAGCTACTTGTCCCCTCTGTGAAATGGGAATAAGAGTTCTTGTGTCACAGAGATGAAATGAGATTGAAAGGGAGATACCATCTGTGGCTGTGTTTTGTAAACTGAAGAATGTACACATGGAAGGGCCGTTAGCATTATCTCAGAGCCTCCCAATCCTGTTTCTGCAGCATCATAATCAGGGCCCCTCCTCAGCCCAAGGAATGACAAAAACATCCCTTCAAGTTGACTTCCAGCTGGGGGTGGGGCGCAGCGCAAGGCAGGGGCGAAGCTACAAGCAAGTGCAGCAAAACAGGCGTCAGCCTGTCGTCTTTTACGCCAATAATTGGAAAGGAGCCCTTTATTAAACTTAAACTTTTTAAAGTTCACTCGTGCACATTCTTATTCGTATCTTGCGAAATGAACATAATTACCCTCTTTTTACACATGGCAAAACTGACGGTTTTCATGGAAGTGAGATTTCATGGAAGGAAGATACTCCCATCCTGTGACATTTAGCCAAATCACCTGAGCCCTCCGTTTCCTCTGCTGTAAAATGCGGTTGAGAGCTGTTGGTGGGTTTTTTTAATTAAATTTTTAAAATTTACATCTAAGTTAGTTAGCATATAGTGCAACAATGATTTCAAGAGTAGATTCCTTAATCCCTTTACCCATTTAGCCCATCCCCCCTCCCACAACCCCTCCAGTAACCCTCTGTTTGTTCTCCATATTTGAGTCTCTTATGTTTTTGTCCCCCTCCCAGTTTTTACATTATTTTTGCTTCCCTTCCCTTATGTTCATCTGTCTTTCTTTTTTTTTTTGTAAAATTTAAGTTTTATTATTTTATTTTATTTTATTTTTTTTACAAATAGTTCATTGTCAAATTAGTTTCCACATAACACCCAGTGCTCATCCCCACAAGTGTCCTCCTCCATGCCCATCCCCCCTCCCCCCCACATCCATCAGTCCTTAGTTTTTGTCAGCATTCAAGAGTCTCTCATGGTTTGCCTCTCTCCCTTTCCTCCACCATTTCCGCCCTTCTTCTCCCCCTTGTTCCTCCGTCAAGTTCCTCCTAATCCTCCTGTACGTGCAAACATATGATATTTGCCCTTCTCTGCCTGACTTATTTCGCTCAGCATAACACCCTCAAGGTCCATCCATGTTGCTACACATGGCCATCATCTGTCTTTCTTAATGTCTTCATATGAGTGAAGTCATAGATTTGTCTTTCTCTGACGAATTTCGCTTACCATGATTCCCTCTAGTTCCATCCACGAAGTTACAAATGGCAAGATTTCATTCGTTTTGCTTGCCGAGTAATACTCCATTGTATATACCACATCTTCTTTATCCATTCATCCATCAGTGAACATTTGGGCTCTTTCCATACTTCGGCTCTTGTTGATAGTGCTGCAATCAACATTGGGGTGCATGTGCCCCTTGGAAACAGCATACCAGTATCCCTTGGATACTGAGGAACCCCCATACTGTTATCCAGAGGGGTGGCACCAGTTTGCATTCCCACTGTTGGTGGGTTTTCAGGAGGAGAAGGTCTGTGCTATGGCTGACACGGGCTGGCACGCCCGGCGGCACCATGAGTCCACCCCACGGCACCTGCTCCAGATTCCCTGCTTTCTCCCTTATGCTCAGGTACTTTGGGGGGCTCTAGAAATGCAAAAGGAATGAAGACCTTTGGGGTGACTGCTGGCAGGCGGCCGTGTTCTGCCCCATCATAAACTGGACAGGAAGCTAAGAGTCTTCTTCTGAGAGTATTAAAATGTCTATTGACCAAAGCAGGCTTCATCTAAAGCTATCGATTAAACACAGCTATTGCACTAGGCCAGAGCTGGGACTAGGACCGTGCAGGGGGTGGCCCAAACCCAGTTTGCAGTTCCCACGGTCCCAGAAGACTCCACTGTGTCAAGAGCAGAGTTCGGTGGGCGAAGCCGTGAGCCGTCCTCAGGAATGTCACTCAGGCAACTTCACCTGACATCACCAGGTACCGAGAGCTTCCGTGGCTGAAGGTGGACACACAGCCTCCTAATGTCTGGAGCCTGAAGCTGCCGGAGGCAAGAGCCAGGAAAGCTGCTACAGAAGATGCCCGGAGGCCAGGCCTGGGGCCACCTGCTTGCTGGGCTTCCCCTCAGAAAGCTCTTCCTCCCTCTTGCCCACTTCGTTCCTTCAAGATTTATTGAGCACTTGCTCTACACTGGGTTCCGGAACAACAGAGATAAACAAAACACTCTCAGAGAGAAATAAGACTGTTCTAATTCTAAAGACAAGAAAAATAAAAATGAAAAAGATGGAACAGTTCCTGAGCTGTGTTTGCCAGGCCCTAGGTGTTCAGTCAGGCCATCCTCCCAGCAGCCCTCAAAGGGATGCAAAGTGTTGAGGTGGGGGGATTGTCCAGACGGGCTTTTCTGAGGTAGCAGTAATTGGGGGGTGGGGGAGCAGGGGGTAAGCAGGGGGCAGAAAGACACAGCAAGTGCGCAGGCGCAGACGTGGATGTGTTGAGTGTGCGCGTCCGGAGGGCAGGGAGCCGGGTGGGAAGGGTGGCGCGGGTGCAGGGCTTCAGAGGCGGGCTTCTGCAGATGAGGAAGAATCGGGGGAATATGGGGAGGGCCTGCAGGGGGTGCTCCTGGATCCCGACAGAGGCAAGGCCGGGTCAGAGGGCTTTCCACTGCGGGGCTGTCGCGCCTTCGGTGGCTCTTGCCCAGGCACAGGGCAGGGTCACCTTCAGGCCTGTCTGTGGGACGGTGTGGCTGGCGCCTCACGTGCTGTGTGTTGGGTCTCCATTCATCGTCGTCGCTGGAGTCAGCGGCTCCCTGTGTTCTGCTCCGAGGGGCCCAGGTCCCAGCCAGCCTTCCCGTGGTGTTGTCCGGGCAGGACTCTTGTGATCCATTTCAGATCTTCAGCATGGCCAGTCCCAGCCCTTGAAAGTCCTGCACACCTCAGACTCAGCATCCAGAGGGAGCCCTGAATCTGCCCATCTTCTTGGTCGTGCAATTGTTCACCTCAAATGGCAGGTTGGGAAACTTGGACATTAGGGAGCATGAGAGCTACAGTAAGTATTAAAGGGCTTTCCATCATTTATTTAGAATAAAAATGTCATGCATCGTTCTAAAACCGCCTGAACCACTACTGGGTTAGAATCAGATAAATCTGGGATTCAGACTCTAGCTTGGCCGTGGGTGGCTTTGGACAGACATTCAACTTCCCTGAACCTCTATTTCTTCATCCATATGTGAGGACAGAACAACATGTGTGATGTACGCACAGAGCCTAGCCTACAACAGGTGCTGGGTAAAGGGTGGCTGTTCTTACATTTTCACCTCAACTAAATCACTCTGTGGAAATAACGATGTGTGAAAACTGTCAGCTGATCCACATGACCCAACACTGGAAAAAATGTTAGCATTGAAAAGTAGTGAGCTTTCACTCATAAACATTCTTTTACAGACACCCTAGAAGGCATTTGGGGTGAAATAGATTCATTAAAGACTGCAACAGGTCAAGGGGAAGGGAGGCACTAATAAGAAAGCATTTTGCAACCCGTGAGTGAAGAGATAAGGATCATTTGTGTAATTATTCAACCTCACCAGGAATCAGATTATACTATTCAACTAACAGACTTTTTCTTTCCCTCTCTCTCCCTCCCTCCCTCCTTCCCTCCCTTCCCTTCTTCCTTCTCCCCTCCCCCTCCTTTGCCTCTTTCCCTTTCTCTTGCCCTCCCTCCCTTCCCCTTCTTTCCTTCCTTCCTCCTTCCTTCCTTCCTTCCCTCTTTCTTCTTTCTCACTAAGCAAAGCCAGGATGACACGGATACTATGAACTAGGTACACTTATAAATGGCTAGCCATTGTCTAAAAGTACACCTTTGTTTTTTCCTTTCTTCCTTTCTCCCCTCCCTCCTTTCCTTCCTGTTTAATTTTTTGTTATTATTTATTTTTGAGAGAGAGAAAGGGAGAGAGAGCAGGGGAGGGGCAGAGAAGGAGACAGAAGATCTGAAGCAGGCTCCATGCTGTCAACGCAAAGCCCCACATGGGGCTCAAACCCACAACGTGAGCTCATGACCTGAGCTGAAGTGGGGCGCTCAACCAGCTGAGCCACTCAGGCGCCCCATCCTGCTTTAGTGTTTATGATGGAAAATGTAAGCACGTACAGAAGTGGGAAAAGTAGGATGATGGACTTCCATGCACCCATCACCAGCTACAGTTTTTATTTTGTCACCGATCTTGTTTTATTTATTCCCTTGTTCCAGTAACACTTTTGCTACAGCATTTTAAAGTAAATTTCAGGGACGCCTGGGCGGGTCAATCAGTTAAGCCTCCGACTTTAGCTCAGGTCATGATCTCCCGGCTGGTGAGTTCGAGCTCCACATATGTGAATTTGAGCCCCACATCAGGCTCCATGCTGACAGCTCAGAGCCTAGAGCCTGCTTCGGATTCTGTGTCTCCCTCTCTTTCTGCCTCTCTTTTTGTTTTGTGGCAAAAATGGACAGTCATCCACCCAAATACACCCTCTCCTTCTATTCTACTAACTTCTCATTTTTTACGGGGCACATGGCCACCCAGGGTGAAGGTGTATTTCCCAGCCTTCCTTGCAGTTTGGTGGGACCATGTGGCTCGGCTCTGGCCAAGAGGACAGGACTGGAAGTAAAGAATATCATTTCTGCACTGTGCCCCTAAAAGTGAATACCGCTGTATTCTTCGGGTTTTTTCTTGCTTTCTGCTAACAGAAAAATGTCAATAACTCAATGAGTCACCGTCTTAGCTTGGGCTACGGTAACAAAATATCACAGGCCAGGGTGGGGGAGAAGGGGGCTCCAACAACAGAAATCTATTTTTTCACAGCTCTGAAGGCTGGAAGTCCAAGATCAAGGTCTGGCAGAGTTTGCTCTCTGATGAGGCTTCTCTTCCCAGCATGCAGACGGCTACCTCCCCCACTGTGTCCTCACAGAGTGTTTACTTACTCTGTGTGTGTGTGTTTGTGTGTGTGGTGTGCAGAGAGAGTGAGCTCTCTTTCTCTTCCTATTTTTATTTTTTATTTTTTTAGTGTTTATTTATTATTGAGAGACAAAGAGAGACAGAGCATGAGCAGGGGAGGGGCAGAGAGAGGAAGACACAGAATCCGAAGCAGGCTTCAGGCTTCAGGCTCCAAGCTGTCAGCACAGAGCCCGATGCGGGGCTCGAACTCATGAACCATGAGATCATGACCTGAGCCGAAGTCAGATGCTTAACTGATTGAGCCACCCAGGCAACCCCCTCTTCCTCTTTTTAGAAAGCCACCAATCCTATCAAAATAGGGTCCCACCCTTATGTCTTCATTTAACCTTAATTACCTCGTAAAGGCCCGGTCTCCAAATATAGTTACATCAAGGGCTAAGTTCTCAACCTATGAATTTTGAGGTGCGGGTGACACAACTTAATCTATGGCACTCACCTTTGACCCAGTGATGAAGCCCTGCCCACCGTGCCTACCTCTGAACTGTTAGATGTGAGAAACTGGTATGTTGTTCAAGCCACTGCATCTGGTTCTTTGTTCAGCAGCTTCACCTACTTCCTGACTCATACATGTGTATGTTTACCAAAGTGCCACCGAGCAAGAGGGAAAGTGTAAAATGATGCCCTTGAAAGGTTACTGTTGATCGCTCCAGAGTGGGACCAGTTTGCAATCACACTCAACATTCAGACAACTATGGGGAACATGATGTTTCCCATTTTGTAAGTAAATGTCTATAACAGCAAGAATCTTCACAGCAGGACTTACTTGTAATGAGACCTCACACAGATTCCAGCCTCCATATACTCCGGTTTTCCTTCTCTCTCTCATCCTCCCCTCCTTCCCTCATCCTTTCTTCCTCCTGTGGGTGAGCAGCAGGGCTGCTGCCCCAGGGCAGACAGGGCGCAAAGTAGAACAGCTAGTCCCAGGGCTCCTGGAACACCTTCCAGCGCTTTATTTTCACTTCTCCTGTCCATTCCCCAAGGGCAGGGCGGGGATTTCCTGGTGGAAGGGAGGGTTTCCACAGGGCCCCGGCAGGAGCTCTCACGCTGCCTACTGGTAAAATGGCATCAAGGGCCCCCATCGGTTCAAGATGGGGAACTTGACTTCGTGGTGATAAGGACAGAGGCAGCCAGGCAGTAGTAAGTAGCCTTTGCCCTCCTCGGCAGCAGGCTGGCGCTCGGGCTCCAGGAGGCACGGAAAGTGGGCGCTCTGGCGGACGCGGTTGGGATCGCCCTGGGCCAGGTGCAGAGCGTGAGAGACCGGGTACACGGAGTGGCAGACGCTGCTGAACCTGCGTTCGCCGTCTGCTGTGGTCTCTCGGCCCTGGTCTTGCGGTGGGAAGAAACCTGGGAGCCCCAGGTCCCGGGCAGTCATGGGAGGTTTTTTGAAGGCGGGGTATCCATCCTCTAGCTTGGGATGGGAGCTGGGGACAGGCCTGTAAAACTCTTTGTCCCGGAGTTGGGCATCCAGCTTCACTTGCTGTGGAAATAAATCACACACGATCGAAGAGCTGAGCCATCTGAGAGGTGGAGCTTCCTTGGTTTCATTCTACACAGAACACACTTCTCTTTATTTAAAAAAAAATTGGGGGTGCCTGGGTGGCTCAGTCGGTTGAGTGTCCTACTCTTGATTTTGGCTTGCGTCATGATCCCAAGGTCGTGGGATCGAGCCCTATGCTCAATGTGGAGCCTACTTAAGATTTTCTCTCTTTCCCTCTGCCCTTCTTTCTCCCCTACTCATGCTCTCTCTCTCTCTTAAAAATTAAATTAGTTTTTGAATGGTAATGTATACAATCGAGGGAAATACAGTTTTTTATTTATTAAAAAATCTTTTTAATGTTTTATTTATTTTTAAGAGAGAGTGCAAGCAGGGGAGAGGCAAGGAGGGGGGTGGACAGAGGATCCAAAGCAGGCTCTGAGCTAACAACAGCAAGCCCAATGTGGGGTTTGAACTCATGAACCTCTAGATCATGACAGGAGCAGAAGTCAGAGGCTCAACTGACTGAGCTGCTCAGGTGCCCCTCTTTTTTTTTTTTTTTTTAATGTTATTTATTTATTTATTTTTGAGAGAGAGAGAGAGCAGGGGAGGGGGCAGAGAGAGAGGGAGACGGAATCCCAAGCAGGTTCTACTCTGTCAGCACAGAGACGGACTCAGGGCTCAAACTCAACAAACCGTGAGATCATGACCTGAGCTGAAGTCGGGTGCTTAACTGACTGAGCCACTCAGGTGCCCCGGTGTATCCTTTTCAATATAGTTTATATAGTTTATGTACATATAAACATATAATGAAGCTTCACACCCCCCTGGTTTGTACACAAATGCACATTATAATCCCACTCTGCGCTTTGTTTCCACCAAATACTGTATCCTAGAAACTGTCCCATCTTTGTTTGTATAAATCTTCTTATTTTAGGGGAGATACCTTGAGATAGGAAAGGATTTCTTTTTTTTTTTTTTTTTTTATTTCTGAGAGAGAGACAGCATGAGAAGGGGAGGGTCAGAGAGAGAGGGAGACACAGAATCTGAAACAGGCTCTGAGCTAGCTGTCAGCACAGAGCCTGACGTGGGGCCCGAACCCACAAACCGCGAGATCATGACCTGAGCCGAAGTCGGAAGTTCAACCGACTGAGCCACTCAGGCGCCCCAGGAAAGGATTTCTTAAACAAGACTTACAAAGAGCAGATGATACAGGGCAAGATGCCTACCTCTGACTATATTAAAGTAAGACTTGCGATTCACTGAGAGGAGGTTAAAAGACAAACCACAGCCTGTGAAGTTTTGCCACTTATATAACTAACGAATGAAACATGTCTAGAATATTTAAAGAACTCCTACAAATTAATAAGAAAAAGACAAACATCCCAATTTTAAAAAATGGGCAAAAGACAGGACAGACATCTCAGAATAATAAATATCCAGAAACATATAATCACGAGAAAATATTACTTCAAACCCACCAAATTAGCCAAAATCTGAAAGTCTATCAATACCAAGTTGATGGCAAGGCAGGACCGCTACAGAACTGACTGACTCTGCTGTTGTGTCAATGCAATGACTTTGGCAAATAGCGATGTTACCTGTGACCAGCAATGGGGTGGTGGACACATTAGGCTGCAGCACTGGGCAGTGAGGAGGGTAACGAGAACACAAAAACCCAGATGTCCAACAGGACCTACACGGTGGCACATTCATGCAGTGTAATGCCACACAGCAGGAATGAGTAATATATTATATAAAATATAACGTTCAGCAAAAGATAAAAGTCACAGAAGAGTATGAATAGTATGATCCAATGTAGAATAAAAGCTCAAAAGGCAAACCTAAACAATTTGTTTAAAGGGACACATACGTATAGAGTAAACCTATTTTTTTTTTTAAACACACAAGAGAGGGGCCCCTGGGTGGCTCAGTCCGTGGGGCATCCAACTCTTGATTTGGCTCAGGTCATGATCTCATGGTTTGTGAGTTCGAGCCCCTCGTCAGGTTCTACACTGACTGCGGAGCCTGCTAGGGATTCTTTCTTTCTGACTCTCTCTTTCTCTCTCTCTCTTTCAAAAATAAATAAATAAGCTTAAAAAAATAAACACACACACACACACACACACACACACACACACACACGGAAATGATTAACCCAAAATTCAGAATAGTGGGTACCTCTGGAGGTGGGAGGGGGTGGGAGCAGGGAGGCGCCCACGGGGCTCTCGGGTACTTCTAACCTGCTATGTTTTAAGCAGGCTGATAATGGGTCTGCTGGTGTTTGTTTTGTCAATGTTATTTAAACTGTAAGTGTATATTGTTTACACTCTTTTGTATCTTTGAGTTAGAGTTGGTGTACCTTTTAAAACACACACACAAGACATACACATAAAAGACTTCTTTAGGTCTCCTGGCATTGGAAGTTTTTCTAAGTAAGTGCCCCCAATATATACACCCCTAATAAAAATGAAATAAAGATCATTTCAGTCAGTCATTGAACAAAAGACAAGACTGAGTGACTTCTTACCTCTTGTGGTGTGACCCTGGAGTATTTGTGCTTCCCGTAGGGTTGATAGTCAATCATGTAAGAGCTCTGGTATATCTCTAAGTCCACAGGGGCCTAAAGGGCAAGGGAGATTACAAACCAGGAGATCCCATCTTGCCATTCTTCTATCTAAAAGCAGTTGCTGGCTTCTCATGGCCTATTGGACCAAGACCAACTTTTGGGCCTGGCATTCAGAGCCCTTCATGATCTGGCTTCTACTGACCTTTACCATCTCACCCTGCTTAGCTCCCCTCCATGCCCTCAGTACACCAGCCTCACTACTTTCTACTGTTCACAGGTACACATGGTCTTATCTCCCGCTGGAAACACCAGCTGTACTCCTCACAGACTGGCAAACTCCTACACATCCTCCAAAACCCAGATTAAATTTCTCCCCAAAACAACTATCTCACCCTTTTATTCCTCATCTTCCCCAAATTGAACTTTTTCTCCTCTGCTTTCATAGCACATTTTACATCCCTCATTACAGCACTTATCATGGTGACTTGTAATGGATTTCATGAAGTACACTAGATCAGGACCTAATCTCTGACATCTCTGCAGCCTCAAAACCCAGCGCAGGGCCTGACACAACCAGGATACCTAATAAATGCATGCTGAATAAATAAGTGAACCCTCAGAACATTGCAAATCTGTAGCTTTCCGCTATCCGGTTAAAAAAACAAGAAAAAGCCCCCATCATTTCAGAATGCTCACCCCAGGGGACCCCAAAGTGCCTGGGCCTGTTTGCTAAAGCTGCCCAACCTTGAGGTGGCCACAAGGGACAGACAGAGAGCCACAACACTCACCTGTCTGGGGTACACCACACCTGCCATGGCAGATGACCTAGACACAGACAAGCTGGTTAGCTCTGCTTCTGCCCCACGTCGGGAAATAGTCAGTGTCCCCAAAGCTGTGCCATCTGAGCACGACTGCCCCAGTCCTCTTAGCCCACCCTGCACATTACTCAGTCACCCGGGGGGTTGATAGCAGCAGCAGGGACCAATGGGCAGGTGGACAGGGGTCCTGGAACAAAGGGGCAAGAGCAGGCCCCAGATGGAACATCAGATTCACCTCTCAAGCAGGGCAGGTAGCGTGCCGGTAAGTCTGTAACAACCAACTTTTTGAGGCATATAAATAAGTGTTTACCAACTTCCGGATTTCTGAATGCAAATACTCCCACCATGGCCCATTTCAAACTATCAACATAATGGTGCACTGAGGAAGCGAGCTGCGAGCCTAGGACTTACAGGTGCCCTGACTCAGAAGTACAAACCATGTTTTCTAGTGGGGATTGGGGGCGTCCAGGGGGAAGAAGTGAGGCTCTGCACTCCCTGCTGAATGACAGCAGCAGGTAGGTCCAATCCCGCCCCTCACCCCTCAGCCCCGAAGTCCCAGAGGGAGCCTCACAGCTGGAAACTGGGGAGGAACCTGAGCTCACGCTATCTTGTGTGCATGGACCCCTAGACTCTTGACTGATACTCCGTCTCATTCCCATGGAACTCTGCCCTGAGACTCACTCTGTTCAGTGGGTTGTGGCCTGGGGGGATGGTTGCCAGTCCTCAAATAGTCCCTATGTCCCCTTCTTTTTGGGCATAGATCACTCCCCTCCTGGGGCTGGGGGCTGGCTTCAGCACAAACAGCACCTACCCCTCCTTTCACCAGGGGGATGACAATGCTCCCTCCCTTCCAGCTCCAGGTGCCCCTGCTGTGTGAAGAGTCCTGTCACTGTGCCCCTCCACCACACCTGTCTTTGAGGTGAACCCTGACGTGATGCAGGCTGCTTTGATCACAGCCCCCAGCCATTGTGATGGGTGACAGGCTAACCTCCTGGGTGTCTGCCCCTGACCCCCCTCTCAGAGCAAGCCGCTGAGGTTCCAGCACACCTGAGCCAGCATGAACTCTGGCAGCGGCATTGGAAGGTATCTGGGAGGCCGGGCCTTTCTAGTACTCTCCAGTCAGTCGTTTCCGGAAGAAGGTGGTAAACAGGACCCCACATGGATTTTGACATCAGACCTTGCTGACTCAATCCGCTGCATATCATAGCCCCTCCAGGCAGGTCTCTGTTGCCTGAAAGGCTGGTTTGTCCATCCTCTGTCAAAATTTTACCCTCTTATACATCCTTGAGGATGGCTATAATCCACAAATGAAAAATAATAAGTGTTGGCAAAGATAATGGAGAAATTGGAGCCGTTGTCTGCCCCTGGTAGGAATCGTAAGATGGTGCCACCACTGTGGAAGACAATATGGCAGTTCCTCAAAAATACCATACAGTTCTGCAATTCCTCCCCTCTCAGAGCAAGCCGCTGAGGTTCCAGCACACCTGAGCCAGCATGAACTCTGGCAGCGGCATTGGAAGGTATCTCTCCCTAGATGCCTTTCATTTATCCAACCAACATTTATTGAGCACTATTTTGTGTTGGGCATTGTTCTGAACTGTGCAGATTCAACAGTGAACAATATTCTATCCCTTAGGCCACCATGATTGAGTCAGGGAGAGGCTCATGACGTAAGGTGGGCTGATGAGCATCATCCTAGCTCCTGGCAGAGTCTCTCTCTTTCAGAAACAGTGGGCACTAAGAACTGTCAGGGCCTGGAGCTGTCTGAGGCCATCTTTGCCACCAATCGAAGGGAGCCTGGTCAAAGAATAAAATTGGCAGACAAAACAAGACCCACGAGATAGAGACAGAAAGTGACTGTATCATGAGGACACCAAGCCCCTGGATGCAACCATGCTTGAAGCTTACACTACATTCGGACTTTTGCAGTTTGAGTGAGCCAATGTATTCCTTTTCCAACTAAAGTTGAGTTTAAGAAACTTACTGCTAGAGCAGTTCCAACAAATTCAAGGTTGGAGAAATAAAGTAGTTATTTCTTCAGGTATCCTTCAGGTAAAGAACTTGGTCTTAGTCACCTTTTTATCCCTCAGGGCACTGTCACTTAGCTGTAAGAATTTAAGAAGTGCTTGTGAATGTAATAAGCCTGAAGGAAATGGCAAAGAACTCGGTAAAGAACGGAATCACTGCAGAGACACAAGTGGAGGGGAAGCGGGGCCATAACAGGACACTTTTGTGCCTCAAGGATATATTTCCAGGAAAATAAAACCAAGTTGCTTTTGAAGTCCTGACTTCACATCCTGATACTTGCTCTCTTCACGCCCTTGGTTAAACCGGGTAAGTTCAATAGAAACCAGTTTGATCATCTGTGAAACAGGTATGTAATATCCACCTGAAATGAATGTAGAAGGTCGAATGGATATGTCTGTGATGGTACTTGGTTATTCAGGCCAGTGTTTACCCATATTTTCTGAGTTTCTGCTCTATGCCCGACATTGTGTAGGGCCTGTAATCAGAGCGGTGGAGTAAAACAGAAGTGGTCTCTGCCTTCATGAAGTTACAGTAGAGCGAGAGATAAATATATTCTGTAAGTGTGTCTTTAAAAACAACTGTGACAATGCCATGGAAGAGAAACTGGGTGCGGGAACCTGAGCCAGTCTTAGAGGGAAGACCTGTGACATTATAACTCAGTCCTGGGGCGGAAGGCGAATGCTCTGGCCTATGGGACGCAAGGGTGCCCGGTCTGGTGTGGAAGACAGAGACTGCTCTACCAGGATAGAGTGAGGAGACAGGTGTGCTCCAGATGAGGCTGGGGGTGGGGGGGTTTGTCCAGTGGACAAGTGGGTTTTATCCTGCAAATAATGGGAGGGACTGGAGATTTTAAGCAGAAGGGTGAAGCAACATATCAAAAAGATCACTGGTGGACAATGGCCTGGGGGGAATGTGAGGAGGGGGAGACAGGATCCAGGCGAGGAGTTTGCAGGCCACTAGCTGATGGTGGTGGCTGGGACAGATTGGAGGAGACGACAGTAATATGGAGAAGAATGGGTAGATTCAAGAGGCACTTGGGGAGTAAACTCTATAGAATTTTTTTAATGTTTATTTGTTTTGAGAGAGAGAATGTGCAGGGAGAGAGAGGGAGAGAATCCCAAGCAAGCTTCACATTCAGAGCAGAGCCCAATGCGGGGCTGCATCTCATAACCTCGAGATCACGATTTGATTTCAAGAGTTGGACATTTAACCAACTGAGTCACCCAGTCAATCCCAGACTCCATAGAATTTAATCATTATCAGGAATCGGCAGGAATAAGACAGAAGCAGGGGCAAGACAGAGGTTTCAGAGATGATTCCCAGATTTTTGGAATGGGCCATTGGGGGTGGGTCACCCTTTGGTAAGGTAGGAAATGCCAGCAGAGAAGCCAGTTCGGGGAGCAAGACAACCATATTGTATTTGTGTGGCTTCCAAGCAGAGAAAGGGGATAAATACCTGGGTAAGAGAATCTAGAGCCCCAGAAGAAAGCTCTGGACGAATGATACACTCTCTGGACTTGCTGGTGATACAGGCAGTATCTGAAGCTAACAGAGAGGATTTGCCATGTTTTGGTAGCATAGCCTCCCCCCTCCCCCACCACAGCCTTGCAGCGCGAGGTTGCCCTAAAGAGTTTTCAGGCCACCCTAGTGAAAAGGTGAAAGGGTCCATGTACTCAGTCTGTTTTTTTTGGTTTCTGGCATTTGCCACTTTTACTGTGGTCAAGTTTCTGCAGAATCTCTGTGCTTCAGAGTTCATGCAGCAATGTCAATGCTTTAACCTACAGGCGCAGAGCCGAGGCCTCAGCTGGGCCACCCCATGGCCACACATCGTGGGCAGGTTCCCTCTGAGAGCATTAGAGCTCCCATTTCTTCACTGAGGATGGAAACGCAGAGACTCCCTCCTCCGTCTATGCTACTCGACAGCCATGACCTTTTGTAAGCTCACACGGAAGCACTGCAAATTCACCATGTACCAATGTTAAGGTTTCCGTGGTGTGAACCCTGTTATTTTTCTGAAGCAGCACAGGTAAGTTTCTCATAGTTTTTGCTGTCTCCTTCAGCAGCATGCAAGTGAGATCTTTTCAAGATTGGTAAGGGATGAAAAATAAATCTTCTTTTCTTTTTTTAAAGCCTAAATACCTTGGGGTCACATCATATAGAGTAAGTCAACTATGTGGCACACTAGAAACTAACATGAGTGTGTTTCTAAAAACAGGGTTAGGGTGAAGTAAATGTTTAAAAGCACACACAAAGATGTTGTGTGGATGGCTGTCAATAAGCAGTATACACAAAGCACAGGGCACACGGAACGCTCTCAATGAGATCCTCCTCTCCTTCCTTCGGTGAGAACATTCACCTCCCTATCTTCATTTCCTTTTTGATAAAATACGTATGCACACGGTTGGATGACGAAACTAAAGGAGAAAAATAGGTACAGTGCGTTGGCATCTGGCTTGGTATGCTGTAGGAGCCTAATTATTGTAACGTTCATTCATTTGAGAGAATCGGTTTGGCTCTTTCTGGAAGGAAAGCTGGGCCCCAAGTTTCTGCCTATGCAAATTCAGCATGTTAATATTGTTAAATCACAGGAGGAAATTCTTTTCCCAAACCAGAAGCCTTCGAGTTCCTCCAGGCTTATATTAAAGGGATTACAATCCATTTCCTTCCTAATACGGCTAATGCGCTATGGGAAGCCCTCAGGCCAGGGATTAAAGCATTTACGCCTTTAATTAGGAGCAAACCTTCCCTTAGAGCCTGAAACACAAACAGCAAGTCGACACTACAAAGGCCTCCTCCCAGAGCAATGGGGATACCGATCCCTCCCCAGGAGCCAGGAGCCTCCAAAGGGCTTAGCGGACGCCCGCCTTTCCCAAACAGGGTGCCTCAGCTAGGAGGGCCCTCAGCAGAAATGGACACCCCTTCATGTGAAGAACAAACAAACAAACAAAAACAGATCCTGTGCAGTTAATCAGAATCAGCGCCTACTCCCCAGCTCAGGGGGCCCAGCGGAAGTACCACATTTTCTGGAGGGGGCCGGACACTAGATCGTGTCAGTTTCGTTGGCCTAGATTTCCCCCGGGACGCACACAAATGGGTCATTAGCTTTCAAGTGGACAACTCTGAAAATTAAGTCGTGTTAGTGCTTCAGAGAGGTCTGTTCCCACACAGATGCCTTCACCGGCCCCCAACACAGGGTCTGTCAACGTTTTCCATTCTAGGTTCAGAGCAACTAGCCAGGTCACATACGGCAGACTTCCTCCAAGGGCAGCCCAGTGACCACCTGCTTCAGAGTTCCCTGGATATATGTTAACACCTAGATTTCTGCTCCCACCTTCTGTGGCAGAATCTTTGGGAGTAGGAGCCAAGCCCAGAATCTACCTTTTAACAAGCCGCACTGGAGATTTTTATGATTCTTTATAATGTTTTCTTTTATAAGTTTATTTATTTATTTTGAGAGAGAGAGAGACAGAGCATGCATGGGAGGAACAGAGAGAGAGAGAAAGAGAGAGAGAATCCCAGGCAGGCTCTGCGCTGCACCATGTGGGGTTTGAACTCACGAAGTGTGAGATCATGACCTGAGCCGAAACTAAAAGTAGGATGCCCAGCCGACTGAGCCACCCAGGTGCCCCAGAGATTCTTATGATTCTTATACTCAACAACAAGAAGACTAGGGCCGGGCCACCCCTAGCTTTTCATAGAGGGAGGTGAGGACCAGGCTCTTTCAGGGACTTGTATTCAGTGCAGAGAGCCAACAGGGCCCAGCCTGGGGTGCATGCAGGATGGTAGAGGTGCACAGTATGTGCGAATCAATACACAAAAAGCCAGTGAAATTGTTAAACTCGTATAAGAACTTGGGGTCTGCTGCTTCATCTGTTCAGCAACTCCTGGCTGCCTTAGGCGGGCCGTGTGTACCCCGGGGCAGAGGGTGGGGAGAAGGAGGAAGGGGGCATTGTCACGTGATAATAAGAGATGGAAAACACAGGTTTCCACCCTCTAGAATTTTACAAACTGGTGAGAGGGAGGAGGGGGAAGTGCCCAAAGGTAGGGTGGGCAAGCACAGGTAAGGGGTGGGGAAGGGAGGGCCATCTGGTATTGAGAGGGGACGACACAAATGGAGGAGAAGATGTGAGGATATCAAGTCTTAAATGAAGAGCCTCCTTTTGTCCAAATCCGGCCCATCTCTGAAGGTTCAGGCAACTTTTGACCTCTGGTGGGAGCCCCTTCCTGCCCACTTGTGCTCACCCATACCCCTTCTCTCTGAACATTTATAGAACTCCAGCAGATATTTGTCACATAATTGATGCTATTTCCATGTCTTTATTTAGGTATGCACTTTTTTACTTCCCCAAAAGATTTGAACTGACACTTGCCTCTCCCAAGCCTGGCGGGACTAAGCTTAGAAGTGCTAGACCCTTAGAAGTGCTAGAACAGTGTTCTTTTTGAGAGTCAGATGATTTTGCATTTGAATCCAGCTCTGTCACTTACAAACTATGTGTCTTTGGAGAAGTTCCTTATGCTATCTTCTTGGTATCCTTCTCAAGTGGTAAAATGGGGATTAAAAACACCTACCTTGCAGGAGAATGGACTGAAATGCTGTAAATTCCCAGCTCAGCCTAATGCCTGGCCCATCGCATGTGCTCACTAAACAAGAATGAGTGTGGAGCCTGTCCCTCAACAAAACACGATGAAACGGACTTCTTAAGGAGGACCATTGTGTGGGGAGCCTGAGTGTCTCCGTTGGTTAAGTGTCCAACTTCGGCTCAGGTTATGATCTCACAGTTAGTGAGTTCGAGTCCCATGTTGAACTCTGTGCTGACGGCTTAGAGCCTGCTTTGGATTCTGTGTGTGTCTCTCTCTCTCTGCCCCTCCCCCACTCATGCTCTGTCTCTCTTTCTCAAAAATAAATAAACATTAAAAAAACGTTTTAAAGAAGACCAGGGTGGGAGAAGTGTACAGCACAGACAGGGAAGAGGAGGGCACAGAAGAAATGACAGCAACTGGAGGCGCCTGCAGTCATATAGGCACTTGAGAATTGACTGGACATTTGGTGACAATAGTAACAACAGAGCACGTCCTCTGCTGGGTTATGTCCTGTTTCACCACAATCCTTCAGTATAGATCCTCCTTACTCTCCCCATTTTGGAAATGAGGAAAATGAGGCACAGAAAAGATAAGTGACTTGCTTAGGGTCTCACACAGCCATTAAGTGACAGGCAGGATCATGGCCTGAGCTTCCTGCAGCTGGAGTTCATGTTTTCAATCCCTGAGCAGTTTGATCTCTGCACACCTGGACAGAAATAGGATGGGGTTCTAAAGAAACAAGTTATATGCTGGAATTTGGGGGATAGTCTCTATTTCAAACAATGTCTTGAATTCCCTGAGAAGGTAAAAAGGGGCCCCTGATCCAAAAGCTGGTACCCTTCCTGAGGACATGGTGTTGTCCAGTTGAACATAAACGATTTCACACAGTACTCATGTCGGATAAGACTACCGCGGTCACGATGGATCATGACAAAAACAAGGCAACAGGACATTTATGTTTGAACACACACAAACCACGAACATTGTCCAAGACACAGGAATGACCAAACACTGCCCTATCCCAGCTAAGAAGCCTCCACTGCTTCTGTAGCCTAAACATATTTCTCCTGCCCAATAGACAAGAATTCTTGTGCCCCATTACAGTCACCTGTTTCCTGAAAGGGTCCAATCCAAAGCAAAGCCCCACGTCCTTGACCCCACCCTCAAATCACCTAAAGCAAACCCCAAACCTATAATAAATAATTTTTGAAAGCATATGGGGAAGATGGTAGTATAGGAGGACCCTAGGCTTGTCCTGTCCTCAGACAAAACTAGATAACTATCAAATCATTCTAAATACCCCAGAAATAAATACTTTTTGACTCCCCATTCTTCTAATAGCTCCCCGTTATATGTCTACTCCCTCTTTGCAACTGGACATAAACCCAACTTGTTCAAGTCCAGGCAAATTCCTGATGGTCTTTGGTTGGAAGTCATTGACATCTCTTTGGAAATCCCAATGTTTCAGCATCAAAGCTGTTTCCCAGACTGCCTCTCCTGGTCAGAAGCCGAATCTTTGTCAGGCCACGCCATGGCTGGGGACTTGGAAAGGGTCACTGCTCTTATCCTTGGCTGCTTGGCTGCTTCATTTTTGTGTTTCTTTCATCTTTCCTGTAGAAAGGGGAAGAGTTCTCTATTGAAGGGAGGACGAGAATTCTATCAACACCAAAGAACTGCTAAGATTCAATACTAGAACATGAGGCCACTTTGAGCATGGTAACTGGCAGAGAGATCTCAAACTACAATTCACAATTTGTTTTATTTTATTGTTACCTCAGTAATGCTTAAAAACATTTTTATAAAATTCATCCATATTATTAGCTTCTTTCTATTCCATTACAAAATACATGCTATAGGTGAGGAACAAGGTGTCTTCATATAATAAATTTTCTCAATAAACAAAACTTACTATTTTTAAAATGACATATCAAAAAAGTAACCTGTTTAATAATTTTTAATTATTTCATATGTTTAGTAAAGGATTAAGCATTTCTCAGAATTAAAATACACCAATGACAGGGACATCTGGGTGTTCAGTTGGTTGCAAGAGCATTGACTCTTGATTTTGGCTCAGGTCATGATCTCACGGTTCATGAGATGGAGCCCCTTGTCGGGCTCTGAGCCTACTTGAGATTGTCTCCCTCCCTCTCTCTCTCTGCCCTTCCTTTCCTTCCTTTCTCTCTTTCTCTCTCTCTGTCTCAAAATAAACACTTAAAAAACCCACAAATGACCAATAAACACATCTTTGCAAATCGAAAGGAATGCAAACACACATATGTAATTTCCCATCTATCAGGACATCAAAAAAGTCTTAAATACAATCTCAAGTCCTGGTAAGAGGAAAAGAGGTACTTCCTTATACACTATTGTTGTGCATATAAACTGCCATAAATTTTTTGAAGGTGATTGAAGGTGCCTACCAAAAATTTAAATGGCTGTACCTTTTGGTGTTTGGCAATTACACTTCTAGATGTTGCCCCTTACATCAGTGATCACTCACATGTGCAAAGATAGGCATGATACTTTCATTATGGCGTTGCTTGAAATAACAGATACCTGCAACAAGCTAAATCTATATCAGCAGGAAGTGATTAATAAATATGGGTCCATCCGCACTATGAGATGCTAGTGTGTCTTTAAAGAAAATAAGATAGATCTTCAGGTGAACTGAAATGGAAGGATGTTCATGTTCATGAGAAGGAGAAACTATTTCTGTGAAGACACTAAAGAATGATTTGTTATTCTCAGAGATGGCTGGATAAAATTCTTTTGCCCAAAGGCCTGGGAATGGAATGGAAACTTATAATCTCCAGGGTCTCTCATCCATAATAAATCTCAGATGCATTCTATCGGTGCTCAGTAACTATTGATTATTGTGATTGTTGATGATGATGATAATGAAGATGAAGATGGTAATGGTGAAGATTCTATGCCCAAAAGAGTTAGAAGAAGAATATTGCCCCTTATAGATCTTGCTCTGCCTAGAAGTTACAGCAGCATATTAGAAGGGCTTATTTTTTTCTCCTTGGAACTTTGTCAACTTTCCTGAGTTCAAAATGCCTTTTGGGCTGAGAGTCTGGGGTCAGTGGTGGGTCGGGCCATTTAGATGTTGAAAGGGCAAAGTGACCAGTAAGTCACACCCCTGTCTCTCCCGGCCTGACCTGGCACTGGCAGCATAATCTGCGAGGGGATCTCCCTTCATGCCATCACATTGGAATGAAGTGCCGAGAGGAACATCCCTCCTAGGAATCGCGCTGACAGATTGGTCAGTCATTTTGAGGTCAGCCCCTCCACACCTCATAACGCAACCTGGCAGTGGGAGGTTGGGAAGGAAATTTTTGGTCACAAACACTTTCTAGATAAGTTGGTGCATCTTAAACAGTGGTCCTTGGACCTCCCAAAGTGATTGCTAAGAACACAGTCTTCAGACCTCACTGTATCCCTCCCAAATCAGAATTTGATGAGTGTCTGGGGTCAGGCATGGGAATCAGCAATGCTACCCCTGCTGTCAGAGAATTCTTTTGTGCCCTGGAGTTTGGAGACCTTGGCAATATTTTGCCCATAAGCAAGTATTTGAGAATCCCATTATGACCGATTATATCTCTGTGTGAAGCATTTTTGCAAGCAGTTAAATGACCCTATACTATTCCATTACCCGGGTGTAGCACATAATGAAAAATAATTGAGGCTTGATTTAAGTGGGCTCCTCTGTTATATTGCAGCAATGCCAGACATAACACTAAGAATAACATTAGGAGACGAAATAAGACTTCAAAGAAGATTGTGTAGGTACATGCCATTTACTGATTCACTTAATCAGCAAACACGAAACAGCTCAGAGCCATAAAGTGTTAAAACTTGGTGGAAAAAGAGAACCTCTCTTCAGTTCTTGGAGATGTTCTATTTGTATTCATTTGTAACGTGGTATACACAGAATTTTGTTTTTCCCTGCTCTTTCTACCAAACCCTTGAACGTTAACTTTCATTGGTCAAAATCAACTAACCACCCAAGTGTAACAATGCCTGAAGCCTCCACGATTTCCTCCCTTCCTTTCTCCCTCCCTGCCTTCATTCTTTCCTTTCTATGAATATTTATTGAGCACCTGATATATGCTTGGCATTTGGGAATGGATTAGTGAACAAAGGGCATGCCTTACCCTTTCCACTTACTGGGATGGGTTTTACAAACATGACAAATCACAGAAGTATTACTATAGAAATGATCAGAAGTAATTCATGGATACATTTGATCCACAGCAGGTCTTATTGATGGTTGTGGTTGAGAAAGCAGCGTGACTCCCTACAGGGAACACAGATTGATTGATTGATTGATTGATTTATAATTTTTTAAAACATTTATTTATTATTAAGAAACAGAGAGAGACAGAGCATGAGCAGAGGAAGGGCAGAGAGAGAGGGAGACACCGGATCTGAAGCAGGCTCCAGGCTCTGAGCTGTCAGCACAGAGCCCGATGCTGGGCTCTGACCCACAAACTGCGAGATCTTGACCTGAGCTGAAGTCAGATGCTTAACCGACTGAGCCACCCAGGTGCCTCTGGGAACACAGATTTAAATTCAACTCAGCTGGCCTACTATTTGTGAGTGTGATTCCCAGGCCAGCTATTTCGTTCTGCATCCTTTTGTAGAAAATACAGATAAGAATGCATGCCTAGTGGATTAGCTGATTGGGTTAGAAATAATATGTATATAAAGTACCCAGTGCACCATAAAAGCTCAACAAATGATAGCCACCCTCCCCTGAAAACCCCTCAACTCTATATTTAAAAAAAAAAAAAAACAATATATTTTGCTTTCATTTCCCTCACCAGAGGAGACATATCTAGAAAAATGTTCTATAGCCGATGTCAAAGAAATTCCTGCCTATGTTTTCTCCTAGGGATTTTATGGTTTCATGCCTCACATTTAGGTCTTTAATCCATTTTATTTCTATGTGTGGTGTAAGAAAGTGGCCCAGTTTCATTCTTTTGCATGTCGCTGCCCACTTTTCCCAACACCATTTGTTGAAGAGACTTTTTCCCCATTGTATATTCTTGCCTCCTTTGTCATGGATTAATGGACCATAGAATCTGTGTGTATTTCTGGGTATTTATTCTATTCCATTGATCTATGTGTCTATTTTTGCCCCTGTACTATTCTGTTTTGATTACTACAGCTTTGTAGTATATCTTGAAATTTGGGACTGTGATACTTCCAGCTTTGTTCTTTGTTTTCAAGATTGCTTTGGCTATTCAAGGCCTTCCACGATTCCACACAAATGTTAAGATTATTTGTTCTAGTTCTGTGAAAAAATGCTGTTGATTTCATTGAATATGTAAATTACTTTGTTACATTTTAACAATATTGGTTTTTCCAATCCATAGTATAGAATATCTTTCCATTTGTGTCATCTTTAATTTCTTTCAACAAGGATGATATGATATATCTGATAAAGGATTAATATACAAATACATAAAGACGAAAAATCTGATTAAGAATAAGTCAAGGACCTGAATAGACATTTTTCCAAAGAAGACATGCAGTTAACCAGCAGACACAGGAAAAAATGGTCAGCATCACTAAGCATCAGGGAAATGCAGATTAAAACCACAATGAGATACTACTTCACACCTGTCAGAATGGCTAAAATAAAAAACACAGTAAATAACAAGTGTGGGTGAGGATGTGGAGAAAAAGGAACCCTTGTGCACTGCTGGTGGAAATGCGAACTGGTGCAGCCACTGTGGAACACAGTATGGAGGTCCCTCCAAAAATTGAGAACTGCTGTGTCATCCAGTAATTCCACTACTGGGTATTAACCCAAAGGAAATGAAAACACTCATTCTAAAAGCTATCTGGACCCCTAAGTTTATTGCAGCATGATTTACCATAGCCAGGACAGCCAAGGTAGGACAAAGTGTCCTTCCATAGATGAATGGATAAAGAAGACATGGTATATATGTACAATGGAATATATGTACAATGGGATAATACGCAGTCATAAAAAGAATGAAATCTTGCCATCATGGATGCGTCTAGAGGGTATAATGCTAAGTGAAATAAGTCAGTCAGAGAAAGACAAAAACCGTATGATTTCACTCATATGTGGAATGTAAGAAACAAAACAAATAAACAAAGAGAGAAAGAGACAAGAAACCAGACTCCTAAATCCAGAAAACAAAACTGGGGGTTGCCGGAAGGAGGTGGGTGGAGAGATGGGTGAAATAGATAAAGGAGATGAAGAGTACACTTACCTTGATAAGCACTGAGAAATGTGTAGAATTGTTGAATTAATATACTGTGCACCTGAAACTACTATAGAAATGCATGTTAATTATACTGAATAATAATAATAATAAAACTACATATACGTTTCATTACAATTCTTGTTAAATCTATCAGGTCAAAAACTGAGCTTCACTCCCCTAAAACTTTCTCTTTCTCATCTTTGTGAAGTAGGTCACACATCAGCCCAAGCCAGAAAATCAACAGCCACCCACTTAATCACCAAGTCCTCAAATGTGTCTATTTCTCTCCATACCCTTTTTCCAGCCACCACCATTTTTATTGAGATGGACCTCTGCCTGCAAGGGGTTTCTAATTAGCTTTTCTGCCTTCGGTCAATTCTCTCCCCTGCAAACAGGAGCATCTTTATAAAGGCCAAGTGCAAAGAAGTCATTCCCTGGGGTTAGAACTCCCTGTGTTCCAGACTGCCCATAGGATAAAGCTGAACCTCCTCATTTGGTCCATAAGGCCCTTTTGAGTATAGCCTCTGCCCTCCTCTCTGTCACTCCTCCCTGCCTCCTACCTCCAACATCATAGTGAAGCCAGTCCCTCAGACAGGACAAGCCACTCTGGCTTCCAGGCCTTTGCATACTCTTCTTCCTCCTCTTTACCCAGCTAGCAAACTCCTCTCCAGCTTGTCACTTCTTTCAGGAAGCCCTCCATGACTCCCACGAGAGCATGTTAGGTGCCTCCACAGTGCTCCTAACACGCCTGAACTTCCTCTGTCATGATGTTTATCACATGCCGCGGCAACTGGCTATTTATTAGCACAGAGCCTCAAACTCCAGCCCTGATACTTGGCTGTGAAGCCCTAAATAACTTTACTTAACTACACTGAGCCTCGGTTTCCTCAACTGTCACAGGTAATAACTGTACTGACCTTACAGAGTGTGGTGAAGATTCAATGAGATCATACACACGTGTTCAGAACAGTGGCCTGGTGTATAATAAAAGTTCAGTAAAAGCTGGCTACCAGGATAGCTGTCATAACCACTAAAGGTAGTGGCCATCATGGTTGCCTCCCTAGTAGTACTCATCCCGTCTTTCTGCCACTGCATAACAGTTCTGCAGCTTGGGTAGAATAACCACCCCCCACCAGCTCCACAGGTGGGATCTGATACTCCCAAGCATAGTTCTTGAACTTCAGCATGCATCAGGATTACCTAGAGGGCCAGTTAAGTGCACACTGCTGGACCACACCCCTACAATTCTTAATTCAGGTTTGGATCCCAAGTATTTGCAGTTTTGGCAGATTCTCATGCTGCTGGCCCAAAGACCACACTTCGAGAAGCACTGGTCTAAGCCAATCAGGGTACCTTATTTCCTTTGCCTTACAACTGAGTCAGAGATGGGCACTCGGGTTTAAGATGGTCCAGTGTCTACAGGAGAGCCGCACTCCCCCTCCCTGAATATAAAGCAAGTGGCTGTAGATACTGCTTGTAGCCATCCTGCAATCATGCAAGACTGTGCTCTTCTGAACAAAAGAGAAATCACCCCAAGGCTGGAAGTGATACACAGAAGAGGGAAGGCCCAGGAGAAGAAACAGAGAAATAAAGTAGAGTCCTGGCTGAATGGTGGCTGGAAGTCTCAGATCCTAGGCTTTTCAGTTCCTGGAATGAGTAAGTTTCTTTTGTTGCTCAAGTCAATGTATGTTGAGTTTTCTGTTATTTGCAGCCAAAACCTTCAGTTCTGTGCTGGTGAGAACTGCATTTGTCTCCCCAGTATTCCATGCTGGGCCTAAGCCAGGCACTAAGTAATTGCTCAGTAAATACGTGTTGATCCACGAAAAGACATCCATTCTCTTCTCACAGCAGACCCAGCGATAACCTTAACCAGGTGGCCAGGGAAGAGTCTGGAAGCTGGCCCGGGTCCACCTCTTCTGGTCTCTGTTCTGCTGTCCCTCTTCTGAGTGTCCCATTTCACCCTCCCTGGGTTGACCCGGGCCTGGCTTCTTGCAGGTCCTGATCACCCCCACCACTGCCTTGCAAACACAGAGCTCACTATCAGTAATGAGCCACCTGATTTCCATAGCAAATTCTACTCTCCTCCAATAAGCCTTGTAGAATGAGGCTGCCTGCTTCACTTATTAATGGGGTGGATGCATGATGTGTACTGTCACACTCTGTCCCTCCCCTGAGCTGGGCCCTCACTCTCTCCGAGCTCTCTGTCAAATTTATTTCTTCAGCTATAACCAGCTTTACATGTATGGTGATGGTTGCCTGAGAGGTTAAAGTTCCCTTCAGTGCATAGTCCATTGTATTAGTTTTCTAAGACCATCAGAGCAAATTGCCAGGAACGCGTTGGCTTAAAACAACCAAGATGGATTCACTCACTGTTCTGGAGGCCAGAAGTCCAAAAGCAAGGCATCTGGAGGGCCACGCTCCCTCTTTGGAAGGCACTGGGGGAGAATCCTTCCTCTACTCTCCACCTTCTTGTGTTCCCTGTCCTACGGCAGCATAACTGTCATCTCTGCCTGTCGACCTGTGTCCACATGGCTGTCCCTCCCCTGGTGTATCTCCTGGGAGGACTTTCATTGGATTCAGGCCAAGCGTATTACCAACCATCGGCATTTCTCTTTCAGAGACCAATGACCCCCTTTGTTCAATTCATTCCCTGGGGTTTGTTACACACTGGCCATTCTGCTAGGGGGAGGGTGACAAATATTAAACAAGTAAACAAACTGAAAAATGTCACCAGGTGTAACTAGTGCAAAGGAAGAGAAATAAGCAAGAAAATAGGTGGATGGTTGGATTTTTATAGGATAGTGCCAGGAAGGCCGCTGTGAGAAGGTGACACTTAGCAGGGACCAGGAAGACAATGGAGGTCACCCCTGGGGAACAGCACAAAGAAACAGGCTGGATGGGTTTTAGGAGGGACAGAAGGCCAATGGGTGTGAGGGGGAGGGGCAGGGGAGCCAGAGACAGGGCAGCAGGCAGGCCAGGCAGGGAGCATGGAATTTGAACACAGTGCAACGGGAAAGCCCATACGAACAAGGAAGTGAAGGTTTTGTTTTTGAAAATTACTCTGCATTAGGGGCTCCTGGGCGGCTCAGTCCATTGAGCCTCTGACTCCTGATTTTGGCTCAGGTCGCGATCACAGGGTAGTGGCATTGAGGCCCGTGTTGGGCTCTGCGCTGAGCATGGGGCCTGTTGGGGAGTCTTTCCCTTGCTCTCACTCTCTCTCTCAAAACAAAAACAAAATTACTCTCCATCTGCGTATAGAATACTACTCAGCAATGAAAAGGAACAAACTACTCACAGCAACATGAATGGATCTCAAGGGCATTATGCTGAGTGACAAAAGCCAATCTCAAAGGTGACGTACTGCATGGTTCCATTTATATGACATTCTCAAAATGACAAAATTCTAGAGATGGAGAAGAGACCGGTGGTTGCCACGGCTTAGGAGCGAGGTGAAGGGGACAAGCCTGGGCGGGACTGAAGGGGCTATCATGGGGAAGATGTCTTTGGTGATGAGTTACTTCTGTATCTTGATTGTGGTGTGGTTACATGAATCTACACTTGCGACAAAGTTACACAGACTGACACCCACCCACCCACTCATGGATGCATGCTCCACACACGGATGAGGGCAAATAAAACTAGTGAAATCCATATAAGCTCTGTGGATTATATCCAAGTCAACTCCCTGGTGTCGACAGTACAATGAAGTTATAGAAGACGTTAACAGTGGGGACAAACAGAGGCACATGAGACCTCTCTCTACTATTTTTACAACTTCTTATGAATCTATAATCATCTCAAAAGGAAGGTATTTTTATAGGTTCACTGTCTTCGTGTGGGGAGGACACGTGGATGAGAAGACCCCAGCTATGCATGGTGGAGACATCCACCACCCGTATGGAGGAGGTTGGATGGTGTGGGAGCAGTGGAGGTGCTGAGGCCTGGAGCGAGGAGGGAATGTTCTGGGCTGCTAATGGGATGGATGGAAGCATCGATGGAAAGGCAAGGAAAGAGAGTTGAGAATGGTGCTCAGGTCTGAGAACCTCAGTGATGGTCCCGCCAACTCCTAAAATGGTAGAGAATGGAGGAGGCCTAGGCTTGTGTGGGTAAAATCTTTCTCTTTTGGTCATATGAAAAAGTTCACATAAAGAAAAATGCTTAAGACCCACATACACAGTTTAATGAATTATCCCAACATACTGTATATATGTTAACCTCTACCCAGATCAAGAAATGGTACCCTGCGCATCACCCAGTCCTCCAAGGCTCTTCCTGACCACAGGTATCCTTCCCCCCAGAGGTAACTGATAACCTGATTTTAGCGTACTGCCTCCTTGACTTTCTAGTTTATCCCCCAGGTATGCATTGGCCATGGTCAGGTTGACATGGCGTGAGACATCCAAGTGAATGTTCGAATTCAGATTTCTAGATCTTCAGCAGAGTTTGAATACAGCCAGTTCTTCATGTCCTCTAAAGCCAATCCCTCCTTGAGGCTGGAAGGAGGGGCCTCCATAACACCACTATGTATACTTGAGTATTATAAATATTTGAAGAGGATGTTAACCATCTTCTCGCTGCAAGAGGTCCTCGGCTTCGTCTGACCACTTGTGACGTCTGAAATACCAGGTTTATTTCCATACACATTTCTGGAAAAATAACTTGAACCTAAGTCAATCCATCAGTGGGTGTCCAGAACATCTATTTCTGCAGCAGTGTATGGTCTTCTAGTTCTTAGGACCAGGAGATGGGGACAGCTAGCATGGAATGCTCTTTCTACCCTGACTCCCCTGGGACAGCCAACCTCCAGTTCGGAGCACTTGCATGCCTTGATCTCATTAAAATGACAAGGCCCACCCATGTGGCCAAATGAATGGCTCCATCTAGGGAAGGCATTTACACTGATATTGCCACTAACAGCCATAGAGATAGAGTTGTTGGGCTGGGAAGAGTCACAAAGGCCAGGCCCCCTACTGTTAACTCAGAGGACACTGATTGGGCCAAAAAGGCAAAGCAGAGCCGATCTGGCTGCAGAACAGGCTGAGAAGTCAGCCTGCAATTATGAGGCAACTCCTTTAAAACTTCCTTCCAACCCTGCCTTAGGCAAACCAGACTTTGAAGTGAGGCCCTTCCCTAAATGCTGCTGGTGATCCTTTTTCTCACAGTGCTCTGACCCACCCACTCACCACCACCGACTTGTAAACACCACTTTCCTCCAGGTTCCTCTAACACACAAATACCTCATGCACAGATTTCTATGTGCCCGCATATTGAAGATGCTAGACAAACCTAAGACATCACTGTTTTGTGTCTATTTTGTACATTTTGTGGGATCTGAGTGATCTAGGGACAGTTTTCTGGGCCAAGGGATTTGCTCCTTGTCTTCCTTTACTGTCACCTTGAGAGTGGAGGAACTTGGAGACTCAAGGCCAGTGACAGGCACATAGGACCTTGATCTAACAAAGACATGGATGAGGGCACCTAGGTGCCTCAGTTAAGCATCTGACTTTGGCTCAGGTCAGGATCTCATGGTTCAAGAGTTCAAGCCCCACATCAGGCTCTGCTTCAGATCCTCTGTCTCACTCTCTGCCTTTCCTTAACTTGTGCTTGATCTCTTTCTCAAAAATAAATAAACATTTTTAAAAGTTTTTTCAAAGATACTGGCTGAGAGTGCAGTGAGGATCCTTGGAGGCAAATCTGCCTCCCTCCTTCTCTAGCTGCCTGACCTTGGGAAACTTTTGCAAACACTTTATGCCCAGATTCCTCATTTATAAAAGAGGGATATTACTAGCACCTACTTCAGAGATACTTTACAAGAGTTAATTCAAATTTAAAAATTCAGCCTCGAGAGGCACCTGTGTGGCTCAGTCGGTTGGGCATCCGACTTCGGCTCAGGTCATGATCTCATGGTTCGTGGGTTCGAGCCCCGTGTTGGGCTCTGTGCTGACTGCCAGCTCAGAGCCTGGAGCCTGTTTCAGATTTTGTGTCCCCCTCTCTCTCTGACCCTCCCCTGCTCACGCTGTCTCTCTCTCTCTCAGAAATAAATAAAAAACATTTAAAAAAATAAATAAATAAAAATAAAAATTCAGCCTCGGGTCAGACACACAGTGAGCACCCTTTAACTCACGCAACTTAATATTTGCTATGTAGTAGCAGGTGCCAGAGGCTCCACAAAACACTCTGTGAGGCTCACCTCACCTCCTCTCATCCTGATGACAGTACTAAGGGGGAGCTCCCTTTAGCAAGCCCATCCTACAGATGAGGACACTGAGTATCAGAGAGTTAAGAAACTTACCCTAAATTACAAAGGTAATGAAGTGCCACACTGAGTGTCAAACTCAGTTGACTTCACTCTGCTTTGTGTCCTCCAACACCACTCTTGAATTGAATTCAGTTACGGGGTTCTGCTAGCCCCTGTCAATTACCAGCTCTGTGCCAGTTCAGGCCAATGCTTCCCGCTGGTTGGTCAGAAGCCAGTGTAGCTGGGCCATGAGGCACATCCGCATGACCACTGCTGGTGGTAGCCATTCCAGCAGGGACACTCCACCTGGTGAATTTTATGTGTTCAGTCTAAAACAATGGGTAATGCCCAGTTGACACTGATGCTCACAGGAGATACTGACAGGGAAACGCCCTCTTGTTTCTCTGGGAAACCTCCTGTGGGGCATTTTTCCTGTCGGGTGCTTCCTGGGATCCCAGCAGACACCCGTGAGCATTTATTCTGAGCCAGAGTCTGTTCCAAGACTCTGTGCTTGTCCATTTCAATTTCCCAGACATGTCATGTACTCTCACATGACAACCAGCAACCATTATCGTCACAAGGTCAAGTCACTGTCCAAGATCACACAACAGTAACAGAGACAAGATTTAATCTCAGCTGTTCAGGTCTTGACCACTATAGTATACTACTGCCCATGGGGTGCCTGGGTGGCTTGGTTGGTTAACCATTTGACTTCAGCTCAGGTCATGATCTCACGGTTCATGGGTTCGAGCCCGGTGTTGGGCTCTATGCTGACAGCTAGCTCAGAGCCTGGAGTCTGTCTTCGGGTTCTGTGACTCCCTCTCTCTCTGACCCTCCTCTGCTAACGCTGTCTCTTCTCTCTCTCTCAAAAATAAATAAAAATTGAAAAAAAAGATATACTATATTATACTACTGCCTGAGAGAAGTGTCTTTGTTCTGCATCTACTATCTTATAGATCAGCAGCAGTAATACAAACCATTATTACCTTATTTTTTAAATTTTTCTCATTTTTACTTTCAGCCTTATGTCTGGTTGGTGGGTCAAATTTGATATGAAATCAGAACTCTTATGGTCCCCAAATTCCCTTGACTTGCATTTAAAATTAAAGCGTTCCTTGACAAACCATAATACGAGGGCTGTTTGCAGTCACTGTTAACACTTCCCATAAACAGGTAACAAAACTCACTTGAAATATTTTTAAAATTTTAATATTTAGACACTTGGCTGGTTTAGTTGGTAGAGCGTGTGACCCTTGATCTTGGGGTTTTGAGTTTGAGCCCCATGTTGGGTATAGAGATTACTTAAAATTTTTTTAAAATAAATAAAATTTCAATATTTAAAGCAATTGTTATTGCCTATCCTCCACATTTCTTCTTCTTGTTATTTTAAATAATCAGATGAAAGTGGTGGACACTTTCTCCAGAAACATGGATATTTACATGTAAAAAAGTCATACGTGCGCCTTTAAGGATTTCGCAGAACCCAGAGGTCCAACCATTGACTCTAGTGAGAAGTTGTTGTGTTTTGTGTTTACAATGGAGAATCCCTTGTGAAGCAAATGTTCTTCCTCTGACTTACATTTTATAACTCTCTCTCCATTCCTCCCTCTATGCACACACATCATACGGTATATCATTTCATGAACTGGCACCATCGCCACTTTTTATCACCCGAATAGTTTTTCTTTTTTTATATTTTACGTTTCAAACAAATGTCACTCTAACAAACCCATCAATCTCACAAAACATAAATTAAACTATGTTGTAGCTACATCATTTGGCTAAACTGATGCTACAGCTAATATGCAAGTCTTTAATTTTCAATCTGGACTTGCCTTTGAACCGATTTGTAGATTTCCTGAAGTATAGGTTCAATATTACTATAGTTCCAGAGCTATAAAAATCAGACCTGTTGGAGGGGGTTGTTGGGATAGGTTGTACACTTGCTACAAAATAGTGCACCTGTTCTTCTAAGAGAAATACAAATGGTTTTGACCATTTGTCAATACAGTCATTTCTTCTGGTTCCTATTTGCAGGGGATTTGGGATTTAAAAGTCCCCTTCACGCATACTTTACTCCCAGCATAACATCTAACAGATGGGTCAACACTGGATGTGAAAACACAACTCTTATGACCCCCATATTTACTGGACTGCATTTTAAAATTAGGGGACTATTTGGTGAGCCATAAGTGGCTCAGTAGATTAAGCTCAAGCCATGATCTCATGGCTAGTGAGTTTGAGCCCCACTCACTCTGGATCCTCTGCCCCCCCTCCCTTGCTCTCTCTCTCAAAAATATAAACACATTTAAAACAAAGTAATGGGGCACCTGGGTGGCTCAGTTGGTTAAGTCTCTGATTTCAGTTCGTGTCATGATCTCACAATTTATGAGTTCAAGCCCCATATCAGGCTCTGTGCTGACAGCGCAGAGCCTGCTTAGGATTCTTTCTCTCCCTCTCTCTGCCCCTTCCCTGCTCACTCTTTCCCTCAAAATAAATAAATAAACTTCAAAAAAAAATTTTAAAGTAACTTGAGCTAATGTGAGCCATAATATGGTATAATCCGATATAGCTCTGAGAATATGATGTTATTATAATCTTTACTCAGGATCACTTAGAAAGTGATCATGTACTTCCTACTCCATGTTTATTATTACTAATCCTCACAACAATCCTGTAATATATCAGACACCAACTTTACAGATGAGGACACTGAAGCCCAACATCACAGAGCTAGAAAGCAGTCCATGAACTTTGGCTTAAATCTACTCTTTTTCAGCTACTGCCTTGACTCTCTGGCTTTGGCCTCAGTTTGGACTTGGACTCATGTTTATAAAGTATCCCCTGTCTTGCAGGTAGGAATGTCCACTTTATCCTTGAACAAGCCTGCCTTTACTGAAACTCTTCATGTTCCTAAAACTTGAAGCTGACAAGGGGAAGGGGATGCTCAAGGAGAAGTAGCAGAGAATATTTTAGTTTGATGTTAGAGTAAGTAAGGAATTTGACTATTTATTTAAAGAAAATTTTTATTTATTTATTATTTTGAGAGAGAGAGAAACAGTACAAGTGGGAGAGGGGCAGAGAGAAAGAGGGAAAGAGAATCCCAAGCAGGCTTCCCACTGCCAGCACAGAGCATGACTCAGGGCTCGAACTCATGAAATGGTGAGATCATGACCTGAGCTGAAACCAAGCATTGTACACTTAACCAACTGAGCCACCCAGGTGCCCAGAAATTTGACAATATATTGTAGACTTCTTTTTTTTTTTAAGCCTAAGTATGCAGTTAGCATCAGTTTTTTTTTTTGGTCTCAGTAAATTTTTTTTTATTCAAGTATGATTAACATACAGTGTTCTATTAGTTTCAGATGTACAATATGATTCAACAATAGTATACATTTCTCAGTGCTCATCAAAACCAGTGTACTCTCCAATCACTTTATATATGTTACCCATTCCCCACTCACCTCCCCTCTGCAAAGCCTTAGTTTGTTCTCTGTATTTAAGAGTCAGGTTTTTTGCTTGTCTCTTTTTTTTCTTTGTTTGTTCATTGGTTTTGTTTCTTAAATTTGACATGTGAGTGAATTCTGACTGATTTATTTCACCTAGCATGGTACCCTCTAGATTCATCCATGTTGTTGCAAGTGGGAAGAAGTCATTTTTTACGACTGCATACTATTCCATTGTACATGTGTACCACGTCTTCTTTATCCATTCAACTGTGGATAGGCACTTGGTCTTATCTTGGCTATTGTAAATCATGCTCCAATGAACACAGGGGTACATACAGCTTTTAGAAGTAGTGTTTTCATTTTCTTTGGGTAAATACTCAGTAGTAGAATTTCTGGGATACATGATAGTTCTCTTTTTCATTTTTGGAGGAACCTCCATACTGTTTTCCACAATGGCTACACCAGTTCGCATTTCCACCAACAAGTGCATGAGGGTTCCCTTTCCTCCACATCCTCACTAATGCTTGGCATTTATCCTGTTTTTGATTTTAGCCATTCTGACAGGTGTACAGTGATATCTTATTGTGGTTTTAATCTGCATTTCCCTGATGATGAGTGGCGTTGAGCATTTTTTCATGTGTCTGTTGGCCATCTGCATGTCTTCTTTGGAAAAATATCTACCAGGTCCTCCAGCATCAGATTCTAAGTTGAAGGTGTAATGCCTATATTTCATATGCTTAAAAGTATTCTGTGCGTTCCAAAATGAGTCCCTGATCCAGTCCTTCCAAAATGTATACTTGAGTCCAAGATTTTCTATCATCGGCCCATTCTTGCTCTGTTAGGTAACATAAACCTCTCCCGGAAAATAAATGCCACGGTACTAAACTACCTGCCTACACTGATGGAGAGGCAAAGCAAGACCTGGCCTTTCGCATCAAGGGATAATTAAACAACTGGATGGTTTCAGTTTGTGTCAAGAGTCACCCTCTCCCTTTGATCTGTACTTCAGCTAAGGTGCATCAAGGATCTTAGGGGTCATGGGAGAAGAGGGGCAGGGCAAGGGAGAAATTTCAGTCCACCTTGAAGTGTGAAGTGTTTGCTTTTCTCCAGACATCCCGTCTCACTTCCTCTCTCCTGAAAATCTACCCTCTGTGTTCCTGAATGAACCTGCCTTGGATTTGTCAGCTGCTCTTCTCCCCAAAAAGTTTTAGAAGCTCAAAATGAAGTGTTTGCTTTCTGAAATACGAAATCTGTGTGCTCCGGAGCATGCTGTGTTTTTTGAGAGGCTTCTCTAATTTTTTTGAAATGTGAGTTTCAGTTTTGTTACCAGAAACTAAATGCAATTGTCTCTGTACTAGTGAAAAGAATCATCATCATCATATTAATTGAAAGTCACGGGCAGGGCATTTTAACCCTTCAATTACAGCCCAGTCCTTTGTCCCTTCCTCCTTGAATATTACCACAAATTGAAGATCCTACAGATAAGAACAGTTATGCAAAAGAGGGCTTTTTATCTGATTTGGGAGGCTGAGTGGAAGGGCTAATGAAGACGATCTCCAATGATTTTTCTCTTCTTAAACCTCTCTTATCTTTTCTTTTGTTTCCCTCCTGTGGCTTCATACCATTCATTAGCAATGCAGTAAAATTTGGAATTCTCTTCGTGCATTTCTGTGCTACCCTCTAACTGCAAGGCCTTGAGGCCCCAGTTAATTTCAAAGTGATTAGCCAGAACAGAGATAAGCCACTGTGGAACCAGAGCCACTATTCCAGGAATCCTTCCCCTAGCCTTCTCCATGTGGCGAAGCCCATAGTTTTTATAAATCAGATGTCCTGGAAATGAGCAGAGGTATCCTTCAGAGTCATGGGCTTTCTAGAACTCGAATATTTGCCATTGTGATTTGAAGGTGACACTAATTAGCTACTCACTGGAGATGAAGCTGACTAAGACATGGAGATATTGTTCTTTGATTTGTAGATATGGGTTTTTTGGGAGTCTGATATGTGATTGATATGTTCTCCTGCCCTGCCAACGGTGCAAGTTCTCTGCTCAAAGAGGTGAGGCTTTTCTTTTCAGATGCAAGTGATATTACTCGTGTCCAGGTTGGCTCTGGGGAGAAGTAAAGTTGATGACTTATCATGGAGCTGTCTCCACACTGTTCCCTCTTCAGGAGAACAGCAGGGTTCCTCTGAAGCCAATTTGCTCCCTCAAGGCACCCTTCTGCCACTCACTTTATCCGGAAGCTAAAGGAAGTTTACCTGAAGGGGCAGTTTGATCATGTCCTTATAGCACATAATCCTGTTATTATATCTTTGTTCATTAACCACATACTGTGTTTTGATTTTTTTTTTTTTTTTTTTGCGTGTTATGTTTTTTAATTAGAAAGAAATTTGGGGCACCTGGGTGGCTCAGTCGGTTGAGCATCTGACTTCGGCTCAGGTCATGATCTTGCAGTTTGTGAGTTTAAGCCCCACATTGGGCTCTGAGCTGTCAGTGCGGAGCCAACTTCAGATCATCTGTCCCCCTCTCTCTGCCCCTCCTTCGCTTGTGCTCTCTCAGAAATAAATAAACATTAAAAAATATTCATTTTCTCTCCATGGTTTCCATTTATCTTCCAGACTCACTGTCCTTGTCCTCACTCAAATCCTCTGTCAACTAGCGGCTTGAATTAATGGACACTTTGGAACTACAGCGCTTTGACAAGTTTTGACTCCGGGCATCTTCCTAGTTTGTACAGCCAGCCACCTGGAGAACTTGGTGGTTTTTAAGTTACTTTGTGCCTAGTACCATGCAGACCACAGAAGAGGGGCTCAGTGTCGGCCAAGGAAATGAAGGACCAAGTTCATTTTCATCCTAAAGCTTCCAGATAGCAAAGGGTTCCTCCTGGCATATCCAGAAGTTGGGTGACATCAGGCTTAAGAGTGTTTCAAAATTGGGGCGCCTGGGTGGCTCAGTCGGTTAGGTATCCAACTTCGGCTCAGGTCATGATCTCACAGTTTGTGAGTTCGAGCCCAGTGTCGGGCTCTGTGCTGACAGCTCAGAGCCTGGAGCCTGCTTCAGATTCTGGGTCTCCCTCTCTCTCTCTGCCCGCCCCTCCCCACCCCCCAGCTTGCAGTCTCTCTCTCTCTCTCTCAAAAGTAAATAAACATTTTAAAAAATTAAAAAAGAAAAAGAGTGTTTCAAAATTTCTCCCACTTAAAAACTAATTCTCGGAGATTCCCTGTGCTCCCCTGACACTTTTACAGAAGCTTATTTTCTTATTTAAGAAAGATATCAAAACTGTGCATAAAGAAAAAGCCTGAAAGGAAATCAGCAAAATGTGAAAAACAGATGGATTAGATTCATGGAACTATATATTATTTCTTTTCTTTCAACATTTGAATTTTTCCTAAGTTTTCTATACTGTATATGTATTAGTTTATAACACTTTATTTAAAATTTTCTTTTTTAATGTTTATTTTTGAAAGAGAGACAGATAGCAAGCACGGCGGAGGGGCAGAGAGAGAGGGAGACACAGAATCCGAAGCACGGTCCAGGCTCTCGGCTGTCAGCACAGAGCCTGACAAGGGGCTGGAACTCACAAGCTGCGAGATCGTGACCTGAGCTGAAGTCTGACACTTAACCAACCGAGTTACGCAGATGCCCCTATAATATTTCATTTTATAAACTTTATGTATTTATTTATATTTTAGAGAGAGAGAGCACGAGAGGAGTAGAGGGGTAGACAGAGACAGAGAATCTCAAGCAGGCTTGATGCTCAGCATGGAGTCCAATGCAGGGCTCGATCCCATGACACCATGATCATGACTTGAGCTGCAATCAAGAGTCAGATGCTCAGCCGACTGAGTCACCCAGGAGCCCCTATAAACTTTCTCTTAAAAGAAACAACTCAGGGGCACCTGGCTGACTCAGTCAGTAGAACACATGACTCTTGATCTTGAGGTCATGAGTTCAAACCCCACATTGGATGTAGAGCTTACTTAAAACAATCACAAAAATAATAATAAAACAAACAATTCACTGATCATCTGAACCAATATTTAAAACATGCAAGCCTCCATTCTGCCTATATTCTCTTCCATAGTCTTTGTTATTTTATATTTTTATGAGAAGTATCGTAATATCAGGTATACATTCAAACAATCACCACAAGAAGTCCTTTACTATTGAATATTGAGCAGCTATATTATTTGTGAGACACAAGGAATTATAGGAGGATGAAAAGGGAGCCAGGGATGGTTTTAGATGCAACTGGGGAGATCCACAGAGGGACACATATTTTAGGGACGCAGTTTGGAAATTCTGACATTCCTGTTTCTCTTCCTGGGTTTGTTCCTGCCTAGCGTTGAATCTGCCTAGATTATATGTGATAGCACATAAACACGAGCTGAAAGTATCATCTGAGACATCTCTGCACTGGTGTCATTCTCATGGAATACAAACGACAACAGGCTATAGAAACACGGCCAGGGAAAGAACAGAGTTGGGACAGGTAAGGGAAGCATTGCCGACCTGACTGTTGCCCTATTCTACGTGGCATTTTGCCTGTGTCTCCTTTTCCATCACTGTAAGTTGTCAAGGTGTTTGTGGATAAACAGAGCCCCTTCTCTCAGTGATCTGTCTTCTTGCACCACTCAGTTTGTGTACAGATCACTGCCCATCATTGGCCAAACGGTCTAGAAACCTCCACATGTGTTAAAACAATGACAACAAAAATGAAATGCAATGTAATTGCTATACAATGGGAGCTGTTGTGTCTGCTCTGTATGGTTCCCTGTGGGTCCTGGACGTGCTGATGAGGCCCCACTGTCAACCTGACGGGTCCTGGCTTCTTGCAAATTTTAAACTTTGGACACCAAAGGCCCTTCTTGGTTGGGTCCCAACCCAACCTTTGCAATCTCATCTGCCACTTCCATCCATCCCCACAAAAACTCCCCGTCAGAAAAGCCCCTTTTTCCTTTAGTGGTTGCCCAGCTCCTGTACCACCTTCCTCTGGAGCCTCTTCTGGTTGCCCCAGATTTTCACTGCATGGTCTGCTCTTGTGCCTGACTCCCGTGCCCAAGAGTCTGAGACCATAGTAGAGATCTCCTGTTATGGAAGATGCTAAATGATTCTTTTGCTGCTAGAATGTTAAATAAACACTTAGTGAATTTCTTTACATACATGTGTACCAGCACAAGGAAAAAGATTTCTTTTGCTCTTTAGTGCTCTGCATTTGGTGGTACCTGGTGCCTTCTCACGATTCCTTCTCAGTACCTGGTCTGGCAGGTGAGATTTCCCATTCATTCTGGCATCCAGGTAACCAATACTTGTTTCCCTTTATAGGCCCAGGTTGTAATTTCTTCTCCTCATTTGACATCTGGCTTCCAAAGTTGGTTTGTTATAATGTAATTGGGCCTAGAAGGCCAAGTGGCTGAAAGTCAATTTACCAAATGCCCAATCTTCATAATCAACTCTAGCTTTATGGTCAGTCTGAGAGGCAGAATTGTAGAAGAATGGAGACATGCTCGGGCTGGCCCTGAAGAATGGGCAAGAGCCACGACAGGGGAGAGGTGAGAAGGAACACTCCAGAGGGAATAATCAGCATGATTTTTCTCTAACACCACCACCACCACCATCACCACCACCACCACCACCACCATCACCAACAACAGCAGGTTTTAAAATAGGTGACTGGCAAACGCAGGCTATTTTTCCATGACATAATATGCTCTTATTATTGCAATTAAATAAATCATCAAAACCTTTTGTCTTCATCAAACTCAGATTTCATTTGAGTAGTTGCTTTCTTCCCTTGCATTTCTTGGTAACATAGGTTCTACGAAAGGATGGAGCTCTAGCCCCAAAGAAGAAGTTTGTCTCCCTAAAGGACTCAACTTATGCCAGAGGAAATTGGCTTGATTTCGATGGAAATTGGCTCATGCGGTCCCACAGCTAAGAATGGGAAGATGAATTCCGAAATATTTATTCACTACATTTGATAACCTCAAAAAAAAAAAAAAGAACAGACAATGGCGTATCCAGTGAACCTGGCGACTTTCTACACAGTGTTGCTCCAGCTGTGAGCTGAGAACTTCCTGCACTGGTCGTGTTACCATGGTGATGGTAGAGGGCGCAGTTTGTGTCATAAGGTACAGGCTCCAGGACCAGACCCAGACCCAGACCCAGACCCAGATAAGACTTGTTTGGAGGGGGGCCCAAAAACCTAAATTTAAAAACCTGATGATTTTTGTATTGGTTTATGTTTAAATACAAATGCAAGTGAATAAATCCACTGAGAATGAAATGCACCTCTTGGAAACATTTTTTTTATAGCATGTAAGGTCAGCCCTTATGCCCAATCTATGTATATTGGCATTCCTTCTTTCAAGCAAAAGAACTACTTTATTTATTAATTTGCTAATGTTTATTTATTTTTAAGGGAGAGAGAGAGACAGAGTGCGAGTGGGAGAGGGGCAGAGAGAGAGGGAGACACAGATCCCAAGCACGCGCCAGGCTCTGAGCTGACGGCATAGAGCCCGACGCGGGGCTTCAACTCACGAACCATGAGATGACCTGAGCTGAAGTCTGAAGCTCAACTGACTGAACCACCCAGGTGCCCACCAACCTCATTCATCCCTGGAGGCTGTGAGAAGTGTGTGTTGTTATTTCCCTACTCCCTTCTACACATGAGGAAGAGGTTAAAGAGTCTTATTTAAAGTCCCTCCAAGTCCAATGCCCTTTCAGCCACCCTGCAACAAGAGGCAGAACAGCCATGACCCCCTGGGGAGAAGGCTTTGGGCCCACGGATAGACAGAAAAGCTCTCTTGTGGAGTGAGCTGCAGTGAGGGGCACGTTCTGGGTGTGTAAATGGCTCTTCATCTGCATCTCAGCTAGGACTTCCACCCCCTACGTTTGGAAACACTTGAGAAAGTGGGTGCGGCAGGCTGGAGAATGCCCTTCCAAGATGCCTGGTGTTATAATCCCTGGGATTTGGGAATATGCTACTTTATATGGTAAAGGGGGCTTTTGCAGGTGTGATTAAGTTAGCAATCTTGAGATGGGAGATTATCCTGAATCATCTGGATGGGCGCAATGGAATCACAAGGGTGCTTGTAAGAAGGAGGCTGGAGGGTTAGAGTCTGAAAGGGCAGGGAGGACAGAAGTGAAGGTTGGAGTGATGTGCTTTGAACACAGAGGGAAGCAACTGCCAGCCTAGGAAAGTAGGCGACCACTAGAAGCTGGGGAAGGCAAGAAAACAAATCCTCCTCTGAAAACTCCTGAAGGAACACGGCTCTAGTGATATCTTGATTTCAGATTTCGGATATCCATCACTATAAATTTGTATTGCTTTAAGTCACTGAGTTTGTAGTAACTTACTACAGCAGCAATAGGAAAATCATACAGTAGGGAAGGAGAATATTGATATTTTGGAATTAGACATATTCATAGCATTTAAGATTTTAAAATTTTATTTGTTTTTGAGAGAGAGTGAGCAAGCATGGGAGAAGGGCAGAAGGAGAGGGAGAGAGAGAATCTCAAGCAGTCCCCAAGCCCAGTGCAGAGCTCAATGTAAGGCTCAATCTTACAACCCTGGGATCATGACCTGAGCCAAAATCAAGAGTCAGATGCTTAGGTGATTGAGCCACCCAGGTGCCCCTGGGAACTGGGATTTTAGAAGAATGAATCTGAGTTCAACTGGAGGTCAGTAAGAAGAGGTAGAGTAAGGTAGTAAAATACATCTGATGTTTATACAAAAATTTTTATGTAAAATGGAGTCAGCAAATTCTCAGTGTAGAGCCCAACTCAGGGCTTGAACTCACAAGCTATGAGGTCATCACCTGAGCCAAAGGAGTTGGATACTTAACCAATGGAGCCACCCAGGCGCCCCTATTCATAAAGTGTAAAGCCAAAGACTCTTTATTTTAATCATTTCCATACATTTAAAACAAAGCAAAATGTGAATATACACAAACACAGCTCTCTGTCCACCGCTTAATCCACTTACTTCATCTGTCCTGTAACAAAATGGTCCTAATTTTGCAGGTGCTGTTTAACACAAAGAAACTGTTACCTTGTTCACTCCAGGACCACTGAGGAGTTGGGAACAAAGAAACTTAAGACCCTTTTGTACCCAGAACTGTGCTGAAACAAACAAATGCTGGGGCTTTTATTAATGCAAACTCATTTCAGGGTTCAAATGGAGAAAAATATACAGTTTAAAATTCATTTGGAGGTTTTGTTCATTATGTCTGTGCTTGTCTGCTCCGGTCTTTGATTTGCCACCTTTTTCTCAGCAAGTACACGTCAATTTCTCAGGTGCGGATTTTTGATTCAGAAAAACCACTCTAGGCTCTCTGAAAACGAGTACTGCGATATTGGAGGAGTTTACAAAAAGGCGTGTGGGCATAAAGCTTCTTTTTTATTTTGAAAACTCGTTAAACAATTGTTTTAGCCCCGCTCAGGCTTCGAGAGTGATCTGTTCCGTTGCCCTGAGCGTGAGTATGGTGATCATTCCAGTATGTGTTAACAGACAGTGACATCATCTGGAAGCAAGAAATGGCTCTCGGGTTACCATATAAATTGACTTAAGCTTTGGGAAGGATTACAGGGCAGACCTCGGCTAAGTGTGGAGATGCCATTACAGCTAAATCAAAGGTAACTGTGAGGTCTGGCAGCCACCTGTCAACAGGTAAGGAAAGGAGGAGCCCACGAAGGAGACTTGAGTCAGGATTACATTCTCCAAGCTTTATTTTTATTTCAGGTTAAAGGGTCAGACAGAAAAGCCATTCACAGTGATCTTTATTTATGGTTCTCAGAGGCCTGGTTGGTGAAGTGTTCTGAAGAAGAAGGATGGCTCAGGTGGGACCCCAGTTTCCCAGTCTGGTTGATGACAGACTGAGGGCCTGATGCTTTGTGAAAGCCTAGCTTTTTTATGAATGTGCGTTAATGTTTGCAGGCACAACATGGGAGCCCATCCTATCTGTTACCTCCTGTGAAGAGAGAGGTGGGTGTCCTCCCCCCGCCCCACCTTGGCCACCTGAACAGACCAGTTTGCATCACCTGTCGTTGGCCTTTGAAGGCCGGGTAAGGAGATACAAGCATTCTTGGCTGGCAAGCTTGGGTGAAGGAGATTCCCACACACTTCTCAGATGTTCAGAACTTAGTCCAATGTTTCATTCAAGCTTTCTCTTGGCAAGAATAAGACTCCGTTCTTTGGAAAGGTGCGGTGCTTGAGGAAAATGACCAGAGAATGGCAGAGAAGCAAGAGGACCCCTGCTATGGCCCCATCCTGTTCCACTGGGCCTTCCTTCTTGCTCTTTAACATTCAACTTGGGTCTCTCTCCCTCCCCAAACTGGCTTCATGGTCCTCTGCTGTTTCACTTCCAGCTGACACTGGGGTAGTAGAGAGAGAATGGCTAGGGTGGAGGGAGAGAAAGAGAGAGCGATTGTCTATTTTGCCAATCGAAGGTAGTGGGACCCGAGACGAGCTCCTTATCTTCTGGGGGCGGGACTCCTCCCTTGTGAAGCTGGACTGATGATGTCCACCTCCAAGGCGGTGTTGTGGAAAATACTTGTTCTCCAGCTCATAGCCTGGCTGTTTCATGCTCATCCTTGACAGAGGTCTGCCCTTGCTCATTCTGTCCAAAGTAGCCCTCACTTCACCCCCCTCTACACTCAGCAAAAGCGAAGGGAGCTCGTCAATCTTGTTCCACGAATGTGGCCCATAGAAGCAGCTTGATAGGTATTTGTGGACTGATGCAGACTTAGCCAGCCTACTGGGACGGGTCACCCCAGACAGTCAGAGGGGCACAGTGTCACAGCCATGTAATCCTTCCATGCCGCCTATTTTCCTATGAAACAAGAAGTTGACTTAGTTTTCAATCGATGACACCAAAGGGGTAGAGTTGAGGAAGGGCAATCTATTCTTACAGGAATAGGCCAAGTTTGGCAAGAATAGGAAGAACAAAAATATCAGGAACTGTGTCTCAAGCATCCCCATATTTTTCTCAGGAGATCAAGAGCTCCCGGGAGCAGGTGACAGATTATTGGTCTCTCTATTCCTACATCTGGCACAGTGCCTGCATCTAGGGGGTGGCGAGCAAAATGATGGGTAGATAAATGAATCAAATGATTCTTTAAATGTCTTTGCAGGTGCTGATAAATAAAAGAAACACTGTCCTCTTTGTTGTCTCCACTGCAGGGAGAGCTGAGTACTTTCCCCACCACCTCATGTCTCGGCCACCTGAAAAGACTCGTTCCTACCAGTCATCGTTGGTCTTTGAAGGACAGGTGGGCAGGTACAATCATCCCTGACCCATAATCTTGGGGGTCACAATCTCACATGTTCCTGGGTGGCTAAACTCTAGTGAGGGATTAACTAGTAACTGATGCGTTAGTTACTGTGTAGTGATAGAGTGTACCCATTCCAAAGGACATTTGCATGCAGTCTGATGACTCTTGAAGAGATGTTAGCGTGCAAAGCCACAAAGTTACAATGGTCAAATGAGTAGATCAAATGAGTAGAATCATCAAACCGTCACATTGGAACAGGGATTGCCAGGAGAATCCCGTGGAAAGCATTTTCATTTCCCCCAAAGAAACTCTATATCCAGTAGCAGTCACTGCCCATCCCCCCATATAGATGGAATCCCACAGTATGTAGTCTGTTGTAATTGGCCTCTAAGCATCATGCCTCCAAGGTCATCTGTGTTGTAGCAAGTGACAGTATTTCCATCTTTTTTACTGCCAAACAAGGTCTCTTGTATTGCCCTACTGCTTCTATTTATCCATTAATCAGTTCATGGGTCCTTGTGCTGTTTCTCCTTTTCTGGTTATCCCTCTGAATTTTGGTTTAAATTTTTTTTCAAAAACATGGCTATTTAGGGGAGCCTGGGTGGCTTAGTCGGTTAAGTGTCCGACTTTCGCTTAGGTCATGATCTCGCGGTTCGTGGGTTCGAGCCCTGTGTCGGGCTCTGTGCTGACTGCCGGCTCGGAGCCTGGAGCCTTTTTCAGTTTTTGTTTCTCTTTCTCTCTCTGACCCTCCCCTGCTCACGCTGTCTCTCTCTCTCTCCTAGAAATAAATAAAAAATATTTAAAAAAAAACAACATGGCTATTTACGTATTTACTTATTCATTTATTTTTGCTTCTTCTAAGTTATTCTTTAGGAACATAAGTGGGATTCCAGGACAAGAGCTATGAAGATATTGCCAGCTATAGTCATAACATTTTCCAATAGAAATGTACCAATCCCCCCCCTTAATTAAAATTTTAGTTACCCTACAGTGCAATATTGGTTTCAGGAGCAGAATTCAGTGATTCATCACTTACCTACAACCCCCGGTGCTCATCACAAGTGCCCTCCTTAGTACCCATCACCCAGCCCATCTCCCACCCATGTCCCTCCATCAACCCTCAGTTTGTTCTCTATGGTTAAGAGTCTTGTCTCTTGTGGTTTGTTTCCCTCTCTTCTCTTCCCTTTCCCCACCCCCCAACTTCCAATATGTTCATCTGTTTTGTTTCTTAAATTCTACATATGAGTGAAACCATATCTTTTTATTTCTCTAACTGACTTATTCCTCTTAGCATAACACATTCTAGCTCCATCCACATCGTATCCCTCTGAATTTTGAAGACACGTCCATGCCTCTCCCCCAGTTGCAGTTATTACTGCAGCCTGATGTAATCCTGGGTGTGTGACTTCTAACTTTTACTCTGGCATCTTTCAAAATATTCTCTCTATTCCCAATGCTAAACTCCTGTGATGGTGTGCCCTACTGGGTCATTTATTGTTCCATGTCCTCTCAATGGACCCATGTCATTTAGGTGCCCAAGGCTTCAAAACTGGGAAATTTTCTTGTATTATTTCTTTATGCCTTCCTTCAATTTTCCTGACAATTTTTGGAATTCATATCATTGGACGTTAGACCTTCTGACTTACTACTCTGATTTTCTTATCCTCTCCTGCTTTTCAAGGAGCATTTTTGTTCTAGTTTCTGGGAAATTCTTTCCACGTCATTTTCTAACCTTTCTGTTAAGCTGGTGTGTGTGTGTGTGTGTGTGTGTGTGTGTGTGTGTGTATTAAAATGGTCATCAATCGGGGCGCCTGGGTGGCTTAGTTGGTTAAGCGTCCGACTTTCACTTAGGTCATGATCTCACGGTTCGTGGGTTCGAGCCCCACGTTGGGCTCTGTGCTGACTGCCAGCTCAGAGCCTGGAGCCTGTTTCAGAGTCTGTGTCTCCCTCTCTCTCTGACCCTCCCCTGCTCACGCTGTCTCTCTCTCTGTCCTAGAAATAAATAAAACATTAAAAAAAATTTTTTTAAAAGTGGTCATCAATCATCACCAGTTGTTCAGAAGTTTAAATGGGATCGCAAAATTTTCCTCTTCCGTAAAAACCCATATAAAATGTTTGCAGCAGCCACAGGGAGAGCTGTGGATAGTGTTGTTGATATGATGATTATGCTAATGGGTGGACCCAAGCTTTCCCAAACAGAGCTTAGTGATGACAGAGGGTGGGTTGCATCCCCCAGAGTCCCCTAGGCCATCTGTACAGATTCTGAGTCTATGCTTTGTGGGGATTAAACTACTTCCACTTTGTTATGCTGGCGTCTTCTCCACTGTTGCAATAGAATCAGGCCATGTTCTAGCTTCTACTGCACGGGAGTGGTTTGGCCATTGAGAGGCAGATACTAGTGTCATTTCAAGGGAATTCCTGGCACTCTTTGACACAGACTTCCACAGGGGAGGGGGAAAAAAGCAAATAAAGTATGTTTTAGTATTCTCCCTTCGTTACTCTTGAGATGCGATCCGTCCAGAATTGCTGGTTACATTTTTCCATGTCTTGGATTTGCTTGTAGAACTGTTAGTTTTATTTACTTTTTCTCATTATTGTTTTTTAAATTTTGATTTTTTATTTATTTTTGAGACAGAGAGAGACTGAGCTTGAGCGGGAGAGGGGCAGAGAGAGAAAGAGAGAGAGAGAAAGAGAGAGAGAGAGAGAGAGAGAGAGAGAGAGAGAATCCGAAGCAGGCTCTAGGCTCTGAGCTTCAGCACAGAACCCAACACAGGGCTCTAACCCACAGACTGTGAGAGATCATGACCTGAGCTGAAGTCAGACACTTACCTGACTGAACCACCCAGATGCCCCTATTGTTTTTATTAACACAGGTATAATATATTAATGCATTTTTATAATAAAAGACATGCCCTGCATCAAGCCCAAGTCTGTATCCAATCTATTAACACAGCCTACGAAAATACTTTTAGATTCAAATGATGGCCACATGGAACTCTCCGAGCCCAGGAGAGGTGTTCCTGTGTCGGCTATAAGAGATTTCTCATTAGCATTTTTTCCCTATCAGCATCTTGAAGAGATGAATATTTTTCTTTTAAGTTTATTTATTTATTTTGAGAGAGAGCATGAGCTCGAGCTGGGGAGGGATCAAGAGAGGGGGAAAGGAAGAATCCCAAGCAGGCTCTGTGTCATCAGCACAGAGTGCAATGTGGGGCTTGATGTGGGGCTCAAACTCATGAATCATGAGATCATGACCTGAATTGAAATCCAAAGTCAGACACTTAACCGACTGAAGCACCAGGTGCCCAGAAAGATGAACATTTCTACTGAAGGATGACAGATCCTACAACCATTTCTGCGTTACTTTTGAGTTTTCGTTTGCTTTTCCTGTAGAGGTGGCCTTGTGGAGAATATCACATCCTTGCCAGTCTAACACTTAACTTTCTCAGTTTGCCTCCCCCTCTCCTTTTTGTGACTTAGAGATGGTGCTTCCCTGAGTTGGCTGTTTCTTCAGACATCGCTAAAGAAATGCCATTGCCCAGATAGAGCAAGGTGTCTTGCTTCCCTCTTGGTGCCTCCTCCTCTGTGCAGCGAGAGCTGCCCCCGCAGAGGCAGCAGGATCATGTTAGGGCTATTGCTTAGTCTTTGCATAAGTAATGAACTGGTGGGGCGCCTGAATGGCTCAGGTCATGATCTCATGGTTCTTGGGTTCAAGCCCTGCGTCAGGCTCTCTGCTGTCAGCACGGAGCCGGCTTCGGATCCTCTGTCTCCCTCTCTCTGCCCTTCCTCCTCTCAAACTCTCTCTCAAAATAAACAAATAAACATTAAAAAGAATAATAACAAACTGGTGATTATCGATGATAACTCCTCCCTGAATTTCTCTGTAGTCTGGAGATAGTGGATCAGTTGAATAATGCGGGGGTTAGTGGTGCTGACCCCCTCCACCATCAAAATCCATGAGTAACTTTTTTTTCATTTTTTCCTTTACATCCAAGTTAGTTAGCATATTGTGCAATAATGATTTCAGGAGTAGATTCCAGTGATTCATCCCCTACATATACCACCCAGTGCTGATCTCAACAAGTGTCTTCCTTAATGCCCCTTGCCCATTTAGCCCATCCCCCTCCTGCAACCCCTCCAGCATCCCCCTGTTTGTTCGCCATATTTAAGAGTCTCTTATGTTTGGTCTGTCTCCCTGTTTTTTTATATTATTTTTGTTTCCCTTCCCTTAGGTTCATCTATTTTGTATCTTAAATTCCACATATAAGTGAAGTCATATGATATTTGTCTTTCTCTGACTAATTTCGCTTAGCATAATACCTTCTAGTTCCATCCACATTGTTGGAAGTGGCAAGATTTCATTCTATTTGATTGCTGGGTAATATTCCATTTCCAGAGAAGAAAATGTTATTAAGAGAAATCATAAGAAAGAGAAAATACATTTTACAGCACTGTACTGTATTTAATGGGAAAAATCCGCATGTAAGTGGACCCATGTAGTTCAAACCCATGTTGTTCAAGGGTCGCTGTACTCTTACATCTTATATCTGCTTGGTAGGAGAGAACCACTGGATAGCATGTTATTTTTTTTTCCCAGCAATGACATTTTCTCTTTCCAAGTAGTCATTTTCCCAGCTCAATTAATAATTAGATTTGGATTCTGTAACTCTATTGCATCCAGTTCCTAGGAACCCGGGGCTCCGAATGTAAACCACGGCAAAGCCCTGCATTATTTATACTTCAATTGTTTCTTCCTAAGCATTTTAAAACTTACTATCTAGGATGAATCTTATTTATGCACTGGAATATAATACAAAGTCATGACATAACTGAGTATAGCTTATTTATTTTATTGAAAGTATATGTTTAGAAATCTGTTTTAAAGTGCACACCCGGAGGGGCATCTGGCTGGCTCAGCCAGAAGAGTATGTGACTCTTGATCTTGAGGTCATCAGTTTGAGCCCCACGTTGGGTGTAGAGATTACAAAATAATAATAATAATAATAATAATAATAATAGTAAATAAATAAAATGCAAACCTGGACTGATCTGAACAGAAAAATGGTTTCAACATTCTCCATTTTATATAAAATCTTTTCAGCAAAGAGACGCCAGATTTATAGACCCAAGAGTGCAGAAATGGTTGAGAATATGCAATTTCCCCACACATCTGAACATGCCCATTTCCTACAGAAAGCCCACAGCCTGCCACAGAAGAGGCCATCATCAGATAAGCCGTCCTGCATATTTCGTAGGTGAAAACAGCTGAACAAAAAAGCAAGCTACAGCCTTCAGTGCCCTCATCAATTACAGGTGCCTTCAGGTTGGGGTTCAAAATAAACACAGCTTACCTTTCACAGAAGCAGATTATTAGGAAGCTAAATGAACTCACTTGACGAGGTACAGTGTCGTCAGACCCTCTCACTGATGAATAACAAGACACGCCAGCAAGCATTTACTCAGCCAGAGGTCAGTATGTTGGGTTCCGTGTTGTGCAGGGGACACAGCAGCCACAGCCCTTGCCCTCCATGAACGTGATGATCGTGGAGAGAAGGGGTCCCCACAGGCGATCACCCGTGCCTGCTGCCGGGGCACTGCACAGGCTGGGGCTCCAGAGCAGGCCGAGGTGCACGAAACAAGGCCCGCAGCACCGGGGTTTTTTGCACACTGTGGACAGAGTACAGCCGACTGGTCCAGTGTCCCCCTGCTTGTTTTACTTGTCTCTGAAGCAGGACTGATTCTAACCCTTTACGTGCTGCTTACACAACCAGTTTTATTTCTGAGAAGTTTAAGACCTTTTCAGGCAGCTTTAAATCTCTGAGCAGCCCTGTCAGCAGCTATGATTTCTTAGGGCTTACAGACAAGTCAGCTGTACAGGAGATTGATCTGAGTGCCTAGCCCACCAACCCCAAATTGAGAGGGGGAAATTCCCTAAACTTAAAACTTTAAGGGGGCCTGGGTAACTCGGTCAGTTAAGCATCCGACTTTGGCTCAGGTCATGATCTCATGGTTTGTGAGTTTGAGCCCTGCATCGGGCTCTCTGCTGTCAGCACAGAGCCCACTGTGGATCCTCTGTCGCCCACTCTCTGCCCCTCCCCACTTGTCTCCCTCTCTCTCTCTCTCTCAGGATAAGTATATCAACTTTAAAAATATATATTAAAAAATAAAATAAAAGAAAATAAATTTAAAATGATGCTTGTGTAGGAGCACATGGCCGGCTCAGTCAGCATGCGAATCTTGATCTCAGGTCGTGTGTTCAAGCTCCACGTTGGGTGTAGAGATTACTTAAGAATAAAATCTTAAAAAATATGAATCCTGTGCAATACAGTAATTTCTATTCTGGCTCTCAGGACTTCTGGGGGAGTAAGTTGACCAATAAAGCGTGGCCAGGTGCAGTTGGAGAAGCCACCTTCTGTTCTCTGTATTTCTACAGGGCCTTTCTCTGAGGGCTCAAAGGCACTGATAAATAATCATCCCAAGACCAGAGGTGACCTAACTTCCCAGAAGCCTGAGGTGCATATTTGCATGACAGGCTAAGAGGCGAGGCACAGATCATTTTGAAAATCCAACTCTCCTCCTTGCCCAGAACCTCGGTGGTTGGGATGGAGGGCGGCAAAGCTGCCCCGTTCGCCTAAATAAAGGAGATCGCATCCCACTTGTAGTTGTGAGCAGTGGGGCTCCTTCTATTCCTAAAATTCAAAGAGCGGGGCTTTGGAGGCTGGAGGAAGAGCAGTGTGAAGGGGAGGGGCAGGAGGTGGCTTGGAGGAAGCAGAAGTCAGCTGTTTTCAAGTATGGATTACACACACACTCCAGGTGTTTGGAAACAAGTCCCCCAAAGCACTCAGCAGTCTGCATTCCTTCCCACAGCTCTCTAAGAAAAGTGTCTCTTCTGGCTTAGGAAGAATCATAAAAAAATTGCCACTCCAACCCACTCGTCTTAATCCCTCACCATTTGGAGAACAATAGAGAAAGCACACCTGACAAAGGTGTTGGGCTCAGGCCAGGTTCCTCTGCGTTTGTGGAGTGCATAGCTTCAGCTCCTCTTCCTTCAAGTCTGGAGGCACGATCCAGCCAACCCTCTAATCTGAGTTTCTTCTGGAAATGTTTACTGCTGCCACTGGAAAGACAGCCTTGGTATGTAAGTAAATCATGGGAGGCTGGCGCTTCTGGCCCTCGCCCTCCGGCTCTGCCCCACCACTTTCTCTAAATTTGAAATGACTTCTCTTTTTCAGATCTACCTCTTTTGCCACACAAGACTAGAAAGCACAGTGACACTGAGATGCGTTTCCACAGGCTTGAGGGCAGGCACACTACCTACTTATTTTCAAGCAGCTGCAATTCAAATGCTCTGTCAGATGCGACTCAACAGAGAGAACAAAGCGTCATCAGATGCATCAGGCTGAGGTTACCAGTCTTATTTTCGAATGGCTTTCCTCCAAGTACTCAACAGTAGAAATGGAGTGATTCCAGGCAATAAAACCTAGCACATGTGTTCATATGGGAAAGGTAGAATCACATCTTACTCTTGTAATAATTTTTGCAAGAGCCAATGGAGCCTGGATTATGCGATCAAACGGACTGAGGGTTGGAGGAGCTCCTGACCCATCATCCAATCTGGCTTTTCTGTTCTTTTGTCTCCTTGAAGCTGAAATCATCGGACAAGAGAAAACTTCAGCAGCAAGCAGGAAGATGGTCTACTGTGGAGTGCTTTCCTATTCCACACAGAACAAATGCCAAATTCTTCACCGGTCAAGAATAGGTAGATATAGCCCCAGAGGTGAAGCCGCTGGGTGGGAGTTTCACCAGCAATTACCGTGGCTACTCCCTCTCCTTGGTGATAATGACAGATAACAATGAGACCAAGAAAGAGAAGCCCAAGAAACTCCCAGAGCACAACCCCAGGCCCTTTGATTCCCCCCGAATCTTCTCCAACATTGTACCTCTCTTGGAATCTGTCGTTTCTGTGTGGACTGGGACACGAAATCAAATGAGGCATTTAAAAAAGAAAAGTTGACTCAAGGTGCATTTTTGTGACCTCCCTGAGTTCCATCTTATAAACCACTCCATGTCAACTGTCTTTTCTGTGTGCTTTCCAAAGTGTTGTGTTTCTCTTATCTTTGCTTCTAGTTGACTTACCATTCCCACTAAAGAGGCAGAGACTTAGAGGAACCGAAGTTACAAAAAAAGAGAGATAGGTAGATGAATGCAATATACATAATGTAGCCCCTGCCTGTCCAAAATAAAACAGTATCTCTGCAGTTTAATTTGATGGTCAATATGCTGTCTACCTTATTGATTAGGACACTGGTCAAATGTCAACAGTAACATCCAAAAGTGCACCGGCAACAGGAGAGGATGAAATCCTAACCGGTTTTGTTTCACCTGCACCCCTGACACAGATTTTCCTTAAATGTCAATGTCAATTTTAGATCGAAACGTAAATTGTCTAAATAAGTGTCTGGCAGAGGATTCAGCTTCATTCCAGAAACATGAATGAAGTTCTGGAACAAGTAATTTTATTTGTCAGAAAAGGCATTTGAATTCCACCCCATGACATTTCAATAATTCAACAGTTATTAGGTGTGGGTGCCTCTTCTAAAGGGTCAGAGACCTCAGTGCTGGCACCAGAGGTGAGCAGGCATTTCCCACCCGCACCCCTCTGCCCTGCAAGGGCTTTCCCCTTGTCAGCCCTGCCCGTAGACAGCTTCCGGACCTGGGTCCATCAGGCCTGTCAGGTGCTGCCCACCCCTTCCCTGGGTTCAGCCCCTCCCCTCTGACAGGCATCAGCGGCTACTGCCTCGGCCTCCTTCTTTTCTTTCAGAGCTCATCTGCCTTTCTCTCAACACCCATTCATTCATTCATTCATTCATTCAGCAAACGTTTATTGAGCACCTACTCTGTGCCCAGTGTTAGCCCTGGAGGTGAGCCCCTGTCCCCTGGACATCCACAGTCCAGTGCCACCAGGGTGACGTCAAGCAAATGGTCACACTAACACATCCTGGTTACCAGCTGCGAAAGCGCTAGGAATGAAAAGTAATAGGAGACGATTATGAAGAAGCCCTTGTCTGTCTGGTGAGGGAAGGAGCTAGGGCCCTTTCTCTGAGGATGGAGCTTGGAAGCTCGTCTCTGAAGAACAGGTAGCAATTAACTGCCTGAAAGACTGGAAAGTGGTCCAGACCCAGGAAGGAAAATCTGCCAAGACCCTCAGGAGGCAAGGAGTCTTATTTCTCTTTTCTTTTCTTAACTCTGAGTTACTTCTTATAATTATCCCCAGCAGAAAGAGCTTGGGGAAGAAAAAAGAAAAGAAAAGAAAAGAAAAGAAAAGAAAAGAAAAGAAAAGAAAAGAAAAGAAAAGACAAGAAAGGAAAGGAAAAGGAAAGGAAAGAAAAGAAAAAAGAAATATTGCATCTACAAGAACTGAAATTTTTTGCTGAGCAAACATTATACAGAAGTAAGTTCTAGAAGGGAGGAGTTTCACATATGAGGCCAGGGGGTTGGGGGTGTGTGTGCTCCTGGTATCCTGCTATACTCTCCTTTCTTTTAGTACAAAAGCTATGCCTCTGCCCACCTTACCCCTTGTTTCAGTAGGGCACAGCTCACCCAGCTCCAGACTACACTTTCCAGCTTCTTCGAAGCTACGTGTGTCCACCTGATTAAGTTCCAGTGGGATTTAAACGGAAATGAATGTCCCTTCATTCAAGGGAAATTGCTTGTTTTCCAGTTCCTCTTCCTCTCTCCTCTCATGTTCTCTTCCAACAGAGAAAGCATCTGGGTCACGGGGAAGCCTGTGCTCCCGAGTGCACACCCACTTAAAGACCGTTCTGTGGCTGAGAAGGCAGATGTGGTCTTGTATTTAGGGCTCTCTTTAAGTTAGCCTGTCCCCTCACGAACACGGGAGTGGTTATTATACTCAATTATTTTGTCTTTATAATGTCAGCCAAAACAGAGGTCATGACCACAGTCATAATCGAAAAGATAAATCTGATTACATAAAAATTATGTCGGTTAGCAAACACCACAAGCTAAATTAAACGCCAAATGACAAAATTGGAAAGCAATATTTGCAACACACGACAGACCAAAGGCTAATGCCACATATATTTTAGTAACTATTTACCACTTGTGTTGAGTACTTCATGAGACTGTCTTGATTAATACCGACTGTAACCATGTGAAGTAGGTGCCATACGGCACAGTGATTAATCATGGGTTCCAAATTCACCACTGATTTGCTGTGTGGGTTGGGGGAAATGGCCTAAAATAAGGATGATAATACCTTCTTCATAGGCTTATTTATGAAAATTAGATGAGACAGCATCACTCTGAATAGTTGGGCAGGGTATGCCAGCACGAAGGAAGGGATGCCTTTATCTAATTGGCGCAAAGTTGCCTTATGGACGAGGGGCTCTGAAATGAGCTAACGCTTAGCAAAGTACTGAGGTAGGTGCTCAGTAGAAGTTGACGGTTATCGTGAACATTAACATTACTATTCTCAATCCCAGGCGAGAAAACAGGCTTGGAGAGGCTGTGATTTGCCCATGACAGGGTTAATGCAAAGATTCTATTAGACGGTTAACACAAAGTCAAACAATCCAACAAAATTTGCCAAGAACATTGTTCACAGAAGAAGAACACACATATGAAAAGACGGCCAAGATGACTCATCATTAAAGATGTGAAAGTGGAAACAATAAAGGAGATATTTTTGGTCTATGAGGTTAGTAAACTTTGGTTAGACTGAATCTTGAATAAGGGTGTGCGGAAACATTCTCTCGTGCTGCTGATGGGCTTGTTAATTAGCACGAGGCTTCTTCTGACCCAGAGTTTCAGAACTAACCACTGAATTCCAAATAAAATGCTGCTTTACATTCTCGGGGTGGGGGGGGAGGGGGGCGCTCTGATCTTAGACACCTGCAGAGTTGCAAATAACTAGCCAGCTGACCCTGGGCCTGCATGACATTTGGCCAGCCATGGGCTTGTCACTACAAACAGGCTTTCTCTGAGGTTTTCATATATATTTTAATTTTAGTTACCAAGACATTTATCTTGGCTAGGGGGAGAGAAGATGCAAACTTTTGAAAGTATTGCCTTTAAGCCACAAAACAAATGTTAACACAAGTGCTTAAAATGATTCCATATAAATCATTCACTCCCCTTGCCTCTTAGAGACTGTACAACATGATTTAATCTCTGGTTGATGACTCAGGGTCAATACTATTGAATACCGACTCTTTCATCTCAGAACTCATCATCAAATTGTTTTATATTATCGACAGACCCAAATAAATTAAGGGGACTATTCAATAAATGATGTGGGGACTCCAGGTGGCCTAGAAAAAATAAAGTTGGATCCTCATCTCTCATCCAATAAATTACAATGGATTTTTGAATATAAAAAGTTTTGAATGGGGTGCCTTGGTGGCTCAGTCAGTTAAGAGTCTGACTTTCGCTCGGGTCATGATCTAACCATTTGTGAGTTCGAGCCCCGCGTCAGGCTCTCTGGTGTCAGCCTGCTTCAGATCCTCTGCCTCCCTCTCTCTTTCTCTGTCAGTGTCCCCCACTCTCTCTCTCTCAAAAATAAATAAGAACATTTTTTAAAAAGTTAAAAAAAGTTTTGTATATAAAAAATAAAATTGTAAAAGAAGAAAATATGTGAGAACTCTATTACAATCTCAGAACGAGGAAGGCCTAGCAGCATTGACACAAAACCTGGAAACTCTTAAAGAAGATGCTAATGTTTGATGATATAAAAATGATACCCATGTGATAAAAAAAAAAACAAACAAAATAAAACACTGAAACAAAGTCAAAAGAGAATATTGGGATAAAATATTGTAACTCATATTAGAGACAAAGGGCTCAATCTCCCCAAAATAGATGAAGCTCTTAGCAATTGATAAGAAAATTACTAATATCTTAAAGGACACTATTATTACAAATCCCACAGAAGCTACTTCCAGCCTAATTACTTCCCTTTTTTTGTTTTTCCTTAGTTGAGGGTATCTTGAGGGCAGAAACTCTCTCTTTTATCCTTTTATCTTGTTCCTGGTCCAGTGTTTGGCATGTCATTGGCATTTCATTAATTTTTCACCAAATTAAGAAGCTTCATATGTTATATATTGAAATGTCTAATGTTTCATTTGCCAAATGCTCTCTCACCTAATAAGACTGGTCAAAGCAATGCTCTACAGGCAGAAATTTTTTTTAAGCAGGAAAGTGTCCATTTACCTTTACCTTGTGTTCTGATCTGCGACTCATCCGTGATCAAAGGCAATATACTTCATTCCCAGGTTTATCTACTCAGAAAATAAAAAATAGGCATTCAGAAGATAAACACTATTATTTACTGACTGCTTAGTGCTTTATACACATTATCACATGTAACCCTTTGAACAATTTAGGTTATGGCCATCCATATTTCATACATGAGAAAATCAAGTAGATTCAAGTAGCTTTTAGCTGGTGGTACCATTCCCTAAGTTTAATATGCACCAAAGCTGAGTCCAGAGCCCCAGTCTACAGAAACCAGAGAACTGGAACATTCTGCTTGATTGCCAAAAACGCTTCATAGGTTCCTGGGAGGCTCTGCTTTAGAAGGACCAATCTAACTAGTGCCCTGCAATGACACGTGCTCTCTGAATTCAAGTTCACTCATTTTCACCTCCCAACTCTCCATTTGAGATAAGATTTCCTTTCCCCCCCAACCACCTTTTCTTCCCCCAAATATATATTAATGCATTCATATGAAGTGCTCCTTGCCTTTTGCACAACTTGTATACTCTGCTCCTTAGCATGGCCCTCAACCATCTCCCACTGCCTCTCTGCTTCTGACGGATGCTACAGGCATACATGGTACTCATGGCTCTCCATGTCATCTCCAAATGAGACAAGAGCAGGAGTCCTATTATTTGAACAAGACCTTGACTGATTCTGATACCTCTCACTGATCTCTCCAACTTGTGAATCATTGCTTTATCATTTATGTGTACCTATTAAGCAGCACTTATCCTCATTTTTAAAGTTTTGACTAGGTAAATATGCTCCCAAACTCAAATGTCAGGATCATTGTGGGGGGAGGGTGTGGCAGCGGATTAAAAAGTATACAGCCTGCAGGCACCCCACTCTAGGGATTCAGACTCCATGTGGGCAGAGTTAAGGAATCTGCATTTTAACAAGCTCTCTGGGTGACTCTGACACAGGACTCAGAAGCACTGGTTGGAAAATTAAGTCAGTCCAGCTTCTCCAATCTCAGCCTTGATGGGGGGCGGGGTGTGTGTGTGTGTGTCAACCCAAGAAGATCTAGAGTCAGGGGGCAGTCATAGGTTCAAGGATCAAGCCATAGGTTCTTATTCTCCTTCTCCTCTTCCTTCTTCATCATCATCATTATCATCATCATCATCATCAAAAACCATCTATAGAGTCCCTATTATATGAAAGTAACTGCCATTCTCAAAAAGTAAGGAAAAAGAAAGTCTGGGAACTGGGATTTGATTTTATTTTAATGTTTATTTATTTTTGAGACAGAGAGCACAAGCATGGGAGATTCAGAGAAAGAGAGAGACAGAGATCTCAAGCAGGCTCTGCATTGTCAGCACACAGCCCAATGTGGGGCTCGAACTCACAAACCATGAGGTCATGACCTGAGCCAAAATCAAGAGTTGGATGCTTAACTGATTGAGCCACCCAGGTGCCCCTAGGAACTGGGATTTTAGAAGAATGAATCTGAGTTCAATTGGAGGCCGGTAAGAAGAGGTACCGTAAGTTAGTAAAATATATCTGATGCTTATACAAAAATTTTATGTAAAATGGACTCTAGCAAAATGATAAACTGATAAAGCCACTGATATTATAAAATCCTTTAATCTTTCTGTTTGCCAAACATAGGTTGACTTAAGACTCTGGTTACATCTTGACCTGTCATACAACTACAGAAGAGAACTGGTTTTTAAACTTCTTGATTCGTTCATGGCAAACCATGACAAGATTAGGACCAATGCATTGGGCAAACCGTGGAGGGTGCTGGGACCATGCTTGTTCAATAGGAGAATGGACTCCTTTCGTTCAGGCTGGATAGCCAAGACTCGCCATCATTCTGTCATTTGAGAAGTTTTGGTCACAGAAGATAGACGGGAAGACATGAACATAGAAGACAGACAGGAAGATAGCTGGTAAAATTGTTAAAATAGGTCACTGAATTCTCAACCATTTCAACTTCGGAAAGTGTTGGGCAGTGACTCCTGCTTCATACTGAAGCTCCACACCTGTCTTTTCAAGATAGGAGAGGAATTAAGTTCTCCTATGAGAAAACATCTATCTTCATAGACATCATATGCATGGTTGGGTGAGGGTTTATAAATTAGCATATCTTATAGATAAGCTTTGCTCATCTGAAAGCCTAATTTATTCTTAAAAGACATGCTTATTTTCAGTATTCCTAGGCAAGATAAAGTGACCTTGGGGATTATAAACCTGTAGTCTGAGTCTCCAGGGTACCTTGGTCCTCTGGGTCACATACAGAATGGGAGCTGTATTTGTCTGGAGCCAGGGCCAGGGTCTGTTATGCTCAATATGTATTTCTGGAATTCATAAATGAACCTACTTATAAACTCACCTGAAATACTTGCTGAAAATGTTTTGCAGGGGATGGAAAAACACTTGGACAGGGGTGATAAAAATATTTCATAAACATTGTCTAGTGACAGATGTCAGGGCACAAGAAATCCTCTCTCTGTTCCTTTTTGGATATTATCTTGGATTATGTCTTCACAAATTTACAACAGATACCAAGGATTACCTCAGATGGTTTCCTGAATCAAACATTTTAAAATGAAAGTTAGCCAAACCTATCAAATGGGTCAAATTACTATCCTTTTCCATATCCATGTAAACACATGTAAGTTGTAATTCTTTAATTAAAAAAATATTTTTAATGTTTATTTATTTTTGAGAGAGAAAGAGACAGAGTGCAAGCAGGGGAGGGGCAGAGAGAGGGAGACACAGAATCTGAAGCGGGCTCCAGGTTCTGAGCTGTCAGCATGGAGCCCGCTGTGGGACTCGAACTTATGAACTGTGAGATCATGAGCTGAGCCAAAGTGGGACACTTAACTGACTGAGACACTCAGGCATCCCTGGAAGCTGTAATTCTTTGTTAGTTAAAAAAAGTTAAAGAAAAAAGAACAGATTGTTTTTACTACTAATGTGGAAGTTCGTCTTAACCTTAATTTAAAAAAGTGTATCATTGGGGTGTCTGGGTGTCTCAATAGGTTAAGATTCTGACTTTGGCTCAGGTCATGATCTCATGGATTGTGGGTTCGAGCCCCACATCAGGCTTTGCACTGACAGCTCAAAGGCTGAAGCCTGCTTGGGATTCTGTCTCCCTCTCTCTGCCCTTCCCCCACTTGCATGTTCTCTCTCTCTAAATTAAATAAACATTTAAAAATAAAATAAGCATCATTAAACTGAACATCCCTTTGTTACTAAACATTATAAGCAGTACTGTTCTTATTGAGGAGTTTATTTTCAGATTTGGGTCTTTGTTGATGAAATTAAGTTTGCTCTTACTTGTATTACACTATAAATTTATTTATTTATTTATTTATTTATTTATTTATTTATTTATTTATAGTTTGTTTTTTGGTAATCTCTACACCAAACATGGGGCTCAAACTCACAGCCTGAGATCGAGTTGCATGTTCTTCCTACTGAGGCAGCCAGGTACCCCAACATTATTTATACTTTTATTTTAAAATCTTCTTGGGGCACCTGGGTGGCTCAGTCTGCAAAGAATCCAACTTCAGCTCAGGTTCATGATATCATGGTTCATGGGTTTGAGCCCCATGTCGGGCTCTATGCTGGCAGCTCAGAGTCTGGAGCTTGCTTCAGATTCTGCATCTCTTTCTCTCTCTGCCCCTCCTCCACTCGCACTCTGTCTTTTTCTCTCAAAAGTAAATAAACGTTAAAAAATTTGTTCTTAAAATTTACCAACACTACTTAAGGGACCAATTTTATCAGCAATATCAATGATTCATTTAAATTGTTTACCTTTTATATATGACAGAGATTCTGTGTGTGTGTATAATATTAAATTTATACTATAATATTAAGAGTAGTGCCATATGGTTGCCTTTCCAAATAATGGAATTTAATTTAATTACTTTATTTATTTATTTATTTTTATTTTAACTCCAGCATAGTTAACCTATGGTGTTATAGTAGTTTCAGGTGGACAATATAGTGATTCAACATTTCCATACATCACCCAGTGCTCTTCACAACAAGTGCCCTCCTTAATCCCTGTTGCCTATTTTACCCATCTCCTCACTTACCTCCCCTAATGTAATTTAATTTTAAAAACTGAATCAATTAAGAGAAAAATGTTAAGGAAGAGAGCATACACGATACAGAGAATCATGAAGAGGATACCAGAATGATCAGATTTGCAGAAACACTGAGCTTTAGAAGAGAGATCAGAGCGAGCATGGAGGGGAGACAAGGGAGGCAGGCTGGCTAACATGAGCTACTTCTCCGAGGATCACATATACCATGCTATGGAGTTTGGACTTTATCCTAAGAGCAGTAGGAGCCACTAAAGAGTTTGGGGGGGGGGGGGAGTGTCATGATGGGATTTGCCATTTGTCGAGGGAGGACTGGAAGGTGACAAAAGGAGCCAACTGCAATAATCCAGGGGAGGGATAATGGTGGTTTAACCCTGGGTGTTGCCAGTAGGAGAGAGGGAAGCATGACCATGGCATGACTTAGTCACTGAGGTAGAACTTCTGGTTTCTGGCTTAGATAACTGGTTCAGTTGGGGAGAGGGTTTCAGGGAGATATGGAATACATAGGTTTTAGGAGAATTGGGATGACCTGCTTAGACTTGTTGGATTTGAGGTGACTTACCAAAAAATGAAGAGGAAGGGTCCAGTAGCAGTTGATCACTGTGCCAGGGGCTCATGTGAGAGATTGGGATTGGAAGTCACCAGCACTGACCTTTCTTCTTTTCTTTTCTTTTCTTTTCTTTTCTTTTCTTTTCTTTTCTTTTCTTTTCTTTTCTTTTCTTTTCTTTCTTTTCTTTTCCTTCCTTCCTTNTTTTCTTTTCTTTTCTTTTCTTTTCTTTTCTTTCTTTTCTTTTCCTTCCTTCCTTCCTTCCTTCCTTCCTTCCTTCCTTCCTTCCTTCCTTCCTTCCTTCCTCCCTTCCTTCCTCCCTTCCTGTTTATTTATTTATTTTGAGAGACAGAGAGAGTATATGTGGGAGGGGCAGAGAAAGAGAGGGAGAGAGAATCCCTAGCAGGCTTTGCACCACCACCACGGAGCCAGATGTGGGGCTCAAACTCACAAACTCATGACCTGAGCTGAAATCAAGAGTTGGATGCATGACCACCTGAGCCACCCAGGTGCCCCAACATTTACTTTTCAAAGGAATAAACACTCACCTGTATTACTTTGCTAAGGCTGTCAAAACAAGTATTACAGAATGAGTGGCTTAAATACCAGAAACTTATTTCCTCATAGTTCTTCAGGTTAGAAGTCGAAAATGAAGGTATTAGCAGGGTTGGTTTCCTCTGAGGGCCTCTTTTCTTGGCTTGCAGGTGGCCATTTTCTTCTAGTGTCTTCATGTGGTCTTCCCTCTATGTATTCATGTCTGTGCCCTAAATTCCCCTTTCTATACAGACACCAACCATATCGAATTAAGGCCTGCCTTAATTACCTATTTTTACCTTAATTACCTCTTTAAAGACCCTGTCTCCAAATAGTCACATTCCGGGGCACCTGGGTAACTCAATCGGTTAAATGTCCAACTCTTGATTTTGGCTCAGGTCATGACCTCACGGTTCATGAGTTTCACCCATGTTGGACTCCATGTTGACAGTGGTGAGTCTGCTTGGGATGCTCTGTCTCCCTCTCTCCCTGCCCCTCCCTTGCTCTCACTCTCTCTCAAAAATAAATAAATATGGGGTGCCTGGGTGGCTCAGTCAATTAAGCATCCAACTCTTGATTTCAGCTTGGATCACAATCTCCTGGTTTGTGAGTTCAAGCTCCATATTGGGCTCCACACTGACAATGCAGAGCCTGCTTGGGATTCTCTCTCTGTCTCTGCCTCTCCTTGCCACCTCCGTCTCTCAGAATAAATAAATAAACTTAATAAATAAATCAACATTAAAAAAAATAGTCACATTGTGAGGTACCAGGGGTTAAAATATTAATATATTAATTTCGGGGAACACAATTCAGCCTATAACACCATCCTAACTTATTGAATCAAAAAGGCAATTTGTTGGTTAATGAAACCAAGGGTATGAAAGAGGATCCTGGATCAAGGGATTCAAATCTGGCATCCAGAATGTGTCTTCATTTCTGTCATTCAGCTTTACTTGGTGTCACCTGCATTCCCAGGCAGGCTCACCCTTGTGATACCAAAGATGACCATTTTAGCATTACAACTTCTGTACAGGAACCAATCCGTGTGAAGAAAGGAACTTCTTCCTGATCATCCCAGCAGAAGACCCGAGAAAGATCTTAAATGACCTACCTCAAATCACTCACCCACCTCAAACAAATTACTTGTGTAAGGACAAGTAACATGGGCAAGGACCAAGTCTGAGTCTCCAGCCCATCCCTGCCCAATGGCCCATCCCATGCAAACCTCAAAAACTGGGGGTAATGGGAGAGTGTTTCTTTATAGCATTGCTAAACACGCAATAATAACTACAACAAACCAGGTCCACTCCAATGATTAAAGCCATGGGACTAGATATGGCAACCAATGAAGAATGTTCAGAGGAAAAGAACAGGGCCAAGGTTAGGAACCGGGGGAACAAAAAAAAAAATAATCAAAGAATGAGAGATGAGAAACAGACATCCTTTTGGTAGATGAGGAAGAGAAAGAAAGAAAACCAGGACAGTGTGTTATGACAGATTCCAAGAGACAGTTTTAACAAAGAAATCGTGATATGCAACACCCAGGAGTAGAAAAGTTAATGTCCTTAATTGCAAGAAGCTCAGACTGATTTTTTTTTTAAAGATACACAAATAGAAACATGGGCAAAAGACCAGAACAGGCAGTTCATAAAAAAAGAAGTTAAGATGACATATGATTAGGTAAATTCATTCATAGGGAAAAACAAACCAAACATTTTCAAGACATGTCTCTGTGCTTTTAAGACTGGCAAAAATAAAAAGATCAGAACAAATCCGGCGTTGGCAAAGGTGAAAGGAAATAGGCATCCGTGGTGAACCTGCTGGCGGTATAAACTGCAGCACCTTCTGGCAGGGCAGTTTGTTGGAATCAAACATTTAAAAAGGCACATATTCTTTGACCCAGCAAATCTCAGCTAGGAATTTACTATCACAAATAGATTAAGCCATATTTTTTTTTTAAAAAGAAAATAATCGGGGCGCCTGGGTGGCTTAGTCGGTTAAGCGTCCGACTTTTGCTTAGGTCATGATCTCGCGGTTCGTGGGTTTGAGCCCCGCGTGGGGCTCTGTGCTGACTGCCAGCTCAGAGCCTGGAGCCTGTTTCAATCTGTGACTCCCTATCTCTCTGACCCTCCCCTGCTCACGCTGTCTCTCTCTCTCTCTCCTAGGAAAAAAAAAAAAACATTTAAAAAGGAAAATAATCCTGGGGCGCCTGGGTGGCTCAGTCATTAAGGGTCTGACTCTTGGTCTTGGCTCAGGTCATGATCTCAAAGTTTGTGAGATCCAGCCTGGAGTCAGGCTCCATGCTGGGCATGGAACCTACTTGAGATTCTCTTTTCCCTCTCTCTGCCCCTCCCCTACTCATGCCTTCTCTTTCAAGATAAATAAACATTAAAAAAAAAAATAAAAAGAAGTAAAAAAGAAATAATTCTGGGGTGCCTGGCTGGCTCAGTCAGTACAGCATATAACTCTTGCTCTCGGGGTGGAGTTCAAACCTCACACTGGTGTAGAGCTTACTTAAAAAAAAAAAAAGAAAATTGTAAAAAAATTAAAAAGAAAATAATTCAGAGATTCATCAAAAATAAGGTTAAACTCAGAATATTGCCTACCAGGTATGGAGGGGTGCCAATGAATCAGAACAGACACTGGCTATAAACGGTCCACACAGCCATATTGACTGCATCCCCACTGACTAGCCTATGAAAAAAGGGAACACCAGGTGAACAAAATGAGGTCGACATTTGTACACATGGGCTGTTTTAGAAAGTTCTCCAGAATATATAATGCAAGTAAAAGGTGCAGAGCCATGTGAATGACATGGATTCCAGTTTTGTACATTTTAAAATACATATAGAGCTGTGCCGGTAAGTACTTGAAAACATTTTCTGGAGGAGAGCATAAGACTGATGGCCAGCAGTTGCTTTTGGCGAGAGACTATGTAGAGAGAGAGAGGGTAAGAGGTGGCACCATTTAATGTTATAGAGGTTATACCATTTAATGCTTTTTAATTTTTTTAAGTTTATTTATTTACTTTGAAAGAGAGAGAGAGAGAGAGAGAGACAGCACACCTGGGGGAGGGGCAGAGAAAGAGGGAGAGAGAGAGAATCCCAAGCAGGCTCAGTTCTGTCAGCACAGAGCTTGACTTGGGGCTCCATCTCAGGAGCTGTGAGATCATGACCTGAGCCGAAATCAAGAGTTGGATGCTTAACTGACTGAGCCACCCGGGCTCTCCTCTTTTTAACTTTTTAATTTATTCAAGCAACAAACGATAATTGAACACATACTAATGTCAGGCACTGGACTAGGCACTAGGGAAATAATGCAGGAGGCAGTTAAAGCTGAGTGCTATTAGCATGGGCTCCTCAGCCACACTGCCTGCATTTGAATCCTGGCTGCACGCTTAGAAGTTGGGATACCACGGTGAAATCACTTACCCTTTCTCTCCAGTTGCTTCATTCATAGAGTATGAACTAATTGTTCTTTTCTCACAGGGTTGCCGGGAGAATTAAATGAGATAATACATGCAAAGTGCTTAGCGCAGTGTTAGGTCTTTGGTGCATGTTCCTTAATTGTTAGCGCTAAAAAATGAGGGAGGAAGAGGAGACCCAGTCCTCATCCTCCAGAACACCCAGTCTAGCGGGTGACTGAAATGGAGAGGAGGAGTTTGTTATTGGAAATGAGGGGCCAGGGAGCTGGATGAACCACCCAGGCAGATGCTGGCCCCACCCAGTGGGAGAGCAGGGCTCGAGAGCCTTGTCGCGAGGAGGGGAGAATGGAGGGAAGTGAAACCTTCCGCTAAGATGGACTCAGGACGGGAGGATCCTGGGGGAGGATCCTGTCTCAGGACCGCTGAAGGCACTCGGGAGCCTGGTCTGGAGCAGAAGGAGGAGTCTGAGAAGTTAGCTGAGGAAGCTCAAGAATGGGCCTAATCAGGGAGAGCCAGAGGCCAGGAAGCATTCCAGAGAACTGGGGAGGGGAGAGGGAGACGGTGGGGAAGAGGTGTAGTGCTCAAGCAGAGGAGCCACAGATGAATCACTTTGCTCAAAGGAATTGTGGGAGCACCACTGTTTTGGCCCATAGTTTTCTCTTCTTTGTCTGCATTGAGTACATGGAACTTCTGTGGTATCTTCAGATGTTTCAGGCTTCTAGAATCCTTAGGATTCATCCTTTTTGTTATACTCGCTATACCTCATGTTTGAGGAAGTAGGGCTTGGGTTTGGGAGTCAGCTGGCAGGTGGCTGGGTAGTCCCTGGCTAATGCCCTTTCTTCTGAACCTCCCCGGGTTGGGTTTTTGCCCCACTCTATTTTTGCAGCTCACTCCAGGCTTCCCTGACCCCCTGTGGCTGAGGGGGGTGATTGGCAGGGGCAATCTGGCCAATGTCGACTTAAAGCGTTTATGAGAGAAAAGTATTGTTGGAACAGAAGACATATCTCAAGTCGGTGGAATGCTTGTCCTCCTGGAGGGGAAAGAGCTGCCTTAGGTTCCCACTAATACTTTGAGTCAGTAAGTAGAGCCCTAAATATTTGTTAAAGGAGCAAATGCGTGGTCCCTCTTTTTCCATCTGTAGGTCCCAGCCTTTGAGGTATGAATTGGAGAGGAGAAGGCAGACTCCTCAGGGTGCCCCCCAACTAATGATACTCTCGGCTCTAAAACGAACCAATTAAGGGGGTCAGAAGTTGGAAAAACATGAGAGTAAGTAAAAAAAATGAGGCAGCAGGTCCAGCTCCAGTTGGCGCAACATCTTTTCTTAATGAATCCTTTCCTCACCGAAGCAACAAATGCACTAATTAGTCTTCTATACTTTGACGGTTACCTTCCCTCCACGATTCCCAAAACTATATTCTCCAATTACAATCTGAGTTTTCTTGAGTTCTTTTCTCACCTCCTTTGGTTCATTTTTCATCTCCACTGGCACCAGAGTTTGTTTATTTTTTATTGTATTTTCCCCAAATGTTTTAGTTTCCAGTGGTGAAAACATGGAACAGTCTCTCCATTTTACATGGGCACAGCATTAATCAACTGCCTTGATCACATCTTTTTTTGTGAAAAGGCAATCAGACAAAATGTTATCATTGGGTGCTTGCCTTGATTACATCTTTTTTTGTGAAAAGGCAATCGGACAAAATGTTATCATTGGGTGCTTGCATTTCAAGCACATTTCTTATCCTGTTTTTATGTGCATCCAAATGCTTTTAATTTTAACTTTAAGAAAAATACAGATTAAAAAATGATTTTGACATTAAAAACCCCAGGCCATGACCAATCATAGTTTTAAGCTTATCTAACTAAGGTGTGAATGAAAACTTGGATAGAAAAGTAAAACTTCCAAACCCCTAGAGGGAGTGTCCTTGCCTGGATGTATGCTGTAACAGAGGCAAAGAGCCACTAGGTGGCTCTGTCATTTTCAGGTAAAACTAAAGTCCGCAAAAGATAATACATAGTTAAGTAACAAAATCTTTCTAGTAGGCAGAACCTTTAATCAAAGCAAGAAGCGATAATCTGCAATCATGGCCTCTTACTCAGAAATAATTTGGAGCTATTGTGTTAAGAATTAGACTAAAAACAACAGCAACCCTGGAAAACTGCAAAGTGTGTACGCATAAGCAATTTGTTAAAAAATAAGGGAAGGTATGATAACCTTAGAGACATCAATTACTAAAGGGGAGATGGTTACAAATGTTTTCTAATTTGTTGCTACCTCAGTTCCTAGATTTTCTTTTGGACTTTCTCTTTTTTTGTTGTTTGTTTTTTAGGTCTTTAAACTTAAGAACAAATATTAAATTGGGGGCATTATTACTTATTATTTAAGTATTTTTTTAAATTTAATTACTTAAAATTGCTTTAACATTTCCTGGGTTATAGCTGTCATCTTTATTAACGTCCCAAAAGAAACAAAACAACTTTGTTTTGGACTATTTGGGAAGGAGAACATACACACGTAGCACTCTTCTCTAAATTAAGAAAAATTTAGATCAAATTTGGATCCTTAAATCAAAATACAATTAAACACTATTTCATTCTATAGCATTTGCCAAGAGCTTAAAAGAAATAGTGTGTTAAATTCAGAGGTCAGAATAATTCTTTTCCGAGTCCAGAAAAGATGAAGAAAGTAGTTACTTTGAACTGTGGTTTGCATGTTAGGTATTAAATTTACTAGTTAAATATCTCTGGATATTTTTTTTAAAGAAATAAAATAATAGATAATGATAATGTTCTGTAAAGTACATAACCAACTTTATATCATAAAAACAAATACGGAGTAGAGGGGGGTGGATTTCCAAACTATTAAATATTCTGAACCATCAGTCTGCAATTGGCAAACAAAACACTTTCCCCCCTCTCCGCTCTCTTAAATGTCTATCTCAGACTTGTCACTTTAGTAAGAACATATTTAGGAATGACTTTAATTGTAAAAGAAAGTTTTCTTATTGTTGTTCGGTGTCAATAAATAATGATTGCGTGGCATGTGGGTGCCACAGTATTTTACTTGTTTTGCTTGTTTGTGTGTCTGTTTTGCAGGCAGGAACCACACTTCAAAACTTAAAGCAGTGGAAAGTAAGTCCTATACCATAATTCGTTGAGACCGTTTTTTGTAAATGAGCTCTTCTTGCACAGTTTAAATTACAGTCGGCTTTAAAATGCTAATTCCGAACCCACTTATTTAAATGTCTCTGAAAACATACACCCTTCTGTTTTCGAAGAAAACAAATCACACCAAAGGACTGCACAAACCGGACTTAAAATGAACAAATACTTCCCGAGTGTGAACGAACATACAGTTATGTGTTTAGAGACATGGTTAGAAAAATTTAAAACCAATTTCAGTCCATCTCATCACAAAATCCCCTAGGAGATGGGGACACTCCAAGGATGCCGGTTAATAAAATCTACCGTACATCCCCAAGAGTTGTAAATCGCGTCTATTATTTTCGACTGGAAGCCGATCAGTTGAGGCCGACCGTGAATCCTGTACCTCAATTGCAAAAGGTGCAGAAGCTTCATGTAGAAAATCACAGGGCGCTATGCAGGTGGTCTGAGCGGCCACCCAAACTCATCCCGGGAACTTTTTAGAAAACTGTTGTACTGTTTGGGTTATCTTCTCCGGGCTTCCATACTCGTTCTTTTACTTCATTCCTGGGCTAAGAACACGTCTGCTGGCAACGGGGTGCTTTTCGCCTGCATCCCGGAGGCGCCGGCCTGCGCCGGCCTCCCCCGGGCTGCCGGGCCCGCCGAGGAGGGGCTCCGCAGGCGGGGTGGGCGGGGCGGGCGGCTCGAGGGCTCGGGCGCGCTCCGCTGGGAAGCGCGGGCAGGTGGGGCGGGGCGGGGGCGTGGAGAGCCCGGGCCCGCGGGCCGCCGCCCAGCCCCGGGCCGGCCCGGGAGGAGCCGCGCGGCGGACGGTTATAAGAAGCCCGCTCGCGGGCGCCCCGCGCGCCTCCGCCGACCCCCGCCCCGGCACCGGTCGCCCAGCGAAGGGCCGAGGCGGGGCCGCAGGGTGGTCCCCCAAAGGGATGCTCTCGCCCGAGCGGCGACACCAGCCCCGCTCGCCCCTCGCCGCCGCCGCCGCGCCGCACCCGCCGACGGTCACCGACATGGCCCTCTACTGCGGCGACAACTTCGGCGTGTACTCGCAGCCCGGCCTGCCCCCGCCCGCCGCCGCCGCCGCCGCCCCGGGCGCGCCCCCGGCCTCCAGGGCGCCCTACGGGCTGGCCGACTACGCCGCGCCGCCCGCCGCCGCCGCCAACCCCTACCTGTGGCTCAACGGGCCGGGCGTGGGCGGCTCGCCCGCCGCCGCGGCCGCCGCGTACCTGGGCGCTCCGCCGCCGCCGCCGCCGCCGCCCCCCGGGGGCGCGGCCGGGCCCTTCCTGCAGCCGCCCCCCGCCGGCGGCACCTTCGGCTGCGCGCAGCGAGCCTTCGCGCAGCCCGCGTCCGCCTCGCCCGCCTCGCCCGCGGGGCCCGCTGCGCCCGGCGAGCTGGGCTGGCTGTCCATGGCCAGCCGCGAGGACCTGATGAAGATGGTGCGGCCGCCCTACTCGTACTCGGCGCTCATCGCCATGGCCATCCAGAGCGCGCCCGAGCGCAAGCTCACGCTCAGCCACATCTACCAGTTCGTGGCCGACAGCTTCCCCTTCTACCAGCGCAGCAAGGCCGGCTGGCAGAACTCCATCCGCCACAACCTGTCGCTCAACGACTGCTTCAAGAAGGTGCCCCGCGACGAGGACGACCCAGGTGAGGGCGCCGGACAGGTTGCCTCCCCGGCCGGGAGGGCGGGGAGGCGGCGCGCGTGCAGGGGCCGCGTTTGCGAGCGGCTGACTCGGAGCTCCCTGCGGAGGCTTCTCGTCCCACCTGGGGATGGGAGCCGGGGCGGAACAGCCACCCGATCCTCGAACCTCGTCTGGCTGGGGTGGGGGCAAGCCGGAGGACAAAGAGAACTCTCAGAGGACCCACAGGGCGGGGACGCGGTGGTGGGGGGCTCGCCCCTTACACCCACGCACACCCACCCCACACCCGCGCGTAGAGGCTGCCGGTTAGAGAAAAAGGAGAAAGCCAGTATCCTCAAACGGGAAGCCACCCGTGGGTGGTGGTCATCGCGCCAGTGGAAGGCAGGGACCAAGGCACGGATGAGGAATAAGAACACGCGTAGGCTGTCGGATAAGGGACGACTGTAAAGGGATTCAGATGGGCTGAGAACCCCGGCACATTTCACGGAAGAGGTGGTGAGAGACCAAGGAACAGCCGGCCGCTCCAGCTGTCCCTGGAGGCGGCTCTTCCTGCACCAGGGTCCTCACTGTGTCCTTGAAGTCGTGCCTGCCTTGAGGGAGACGACTGAAGTAGTGGCACAGGCATCATGAGACAGGGGCAGAGGAATCCGAGAACTTCAGCTGGGTCCCGCAGATTGTGGTGCGGTGCCTTAACTGCTTAGAAATGTGCAAATGAAAACCCCAAGTTTGCTACGTTTCTGATCTGAGCCCCGGGGTGAGGAGGGCTGGGTTACAGTGGACGCTGTGAGTGGTTTTCCGCCACCGGAGCAGTGGAGGCCGCCGAAAAGCTCAAAAAAAAAAAAAAACCCCAAAAAACAACAAAACCCGAGAGAAATAGGATTCTACTTGGGGTTTTCAGAAGGAGCTGGGGTCCGGGGTGGTGGGGACAGAGGCATGACAGGAAAAAGAGATGCAGAACTTTGTGTAAATGCTCTGGAGTGTTCACACCCGAAAGCACTCTAGAGTGGTGCTTTGCAAAAGAAATAGAGTACAAACTATGTGTGATTACAAATTTTCTAGCATCCACATTAAAAAAGTAAAAAGAAACTGGTGGAATTATTTTTAAGTAACCCAAAATATTGCTTCAACAGCAAACATAATACAGCAAATACAAAAGCTGTTAGTGAGATCCTTTACTCTTTTGTTTTTTGATATTAAGTCTTCAGAATCCTGTGCATGTTTGATTCCACATGTCACTTTGGACTAGCCACTTTTCAGGTGCCGGACAGCCATGTTTGGCAAGTGGTTACTGTAATGGACAGGGCATACAGTTCTAGAAGCTGTATCTTCCCAATTTGGCCTCTAAAGACCTGAGATTATCATGTTAATTGTCATGTATATTCATCTGGACTTTCTAAAAAGTTAGTGTCTTTAGCTAGTGTGTTGTCAAAGCCCTTGATACTAAGGGACGTAATATAAAAGTCTGATAGGTACAGGTCCTATTATTTATATGACAGGTGTATGAATAAAAATATATTTTTGCAACTATTTGCAAAAAAAATGTGGTAACGAAGATCATGGGTTTAGAGGAGTACCTGCTAGTCCGTGCAGGCAACCTAACAGTGTTTAGGTAAGAATGCCGAGTCTAGAACCAGCCTGCTTAAAGCCCAGCTCTCCCATTGCTAACTGGGAACACAGCAGGATACTAACCAGTTTGCCCCTCGGTTTCCTCATCTGAAAAATGGGGACACCAATATTGTCTGTCTCCACAGAGCTGTCAGGAGCAACCGAAGTTGCCGTGGAAAGCACTCTGCGAGAGAAGTGCTTACCAGTACTTTGAAATGCCAAAGATTCTGTTTACGGGACGTGATAAAAGCGGTTGAGAAAATCCTCCCAGATGATGGATCTTTTTTTTTTTTTTACCTCAATTATGCTAGATAGTGAGGGGAATTTTCTAAGCAGCAGACTAGCACCATGTGCCTGAAAGGAGGCTCTGGTCTGAGATTTGTCAGTGGAGGAAAAGCTGGGAAGAGATGCAGGGCACCTCCTGCTCAAGGGGAGCGAGGGGTGTAGACTCCAGGAGCTCCCTTGTCCCCTGAACATACATTCTCCAAGGTCGTGTTAAAATAAGTGATTGTCCAGTAATAACTTTTGTAATTTTTGTTTGGCAAGACAAATGATTGGGTACCTGAGGTTGCCTTTTTCCAGTGGAGTGGGTTTTTTAAGGGGCACATATTGATGTGAGCACATAATAATAACAGATGTCAGAACCCTCACGGTCAATCTGTAAAATGGATATTATTCTCATGCCTGCTTTTATAAACCAAGAAATGCACGCTCACGTTTAAGTAGCGCCAGGATTTTGCAAGGTGCACGCTGTGAATCCGGAGGGGATGGTGTTGGGGAACTAAAAGTGTCTTGGGCCTAGAATTAGGTCTCACGATTTAAGTAGCAGACACTGTCAGGAGAGGGTGGAAGTGGCCAGAACATCTTGGTTCAAGATTTCTCCTTGGAACGTGAAGAATAAAATCTCCCCCTGAAGGATACATTTGAACAGTAGAGGGGACCAAACATCTATGCCAGGGTTTCATGAGAGTCAGCCCTCTCTCCGGAACGGAAGCTGAAGAATACGAGGGCAAGAACTAGGTCCTTCTGACTTGTGTTTCTTCCTCCTCTTCATAGGGAAGGGGAATTACTGGACCCTCGACCCAAACTGTGAGAAAATGTTTGACAACGGGAACTTCCGGCGGAAGCGGAAGCGCCGCTCGGAAGCCAGCAGTACCTCTGCGGCGGCCCCAGGGACAACAAAATCAGAAGAAGGGCTCTCCTCGGGATTGGGGTCGGCAGTGGCCGCGAAGCCGGAAGGAGACAGCCCCTCCGCTTTGCTAAGGCCGTCCCAGTCCCCAGAGCCCCCCGAGGGCACCAAGAGTACGGCCTCCTCTCCGGGGGCTTCCTTGCTCACCTCCACCCCTTGCCTCAACACCTTCTTCAGCAGCCTCAGCACCTTAAGTGTCAGCAGCAGTGGGGGCACCCAGCGGGCTCTCCCTGGCAGCCGCCACCTAGGTATCCAGGGTGCCCAGCTGACCCCCAGCAGCACGTTCCCCCCCAGCTCTGTCCCCGAAGCCCCACCGGACACCTTGCAGCTGAGCAACGGCGCCAGCAACAGCAGCAGCCAGAGATCTTCCTACTATAGCCCTTTCCCTGCCAGCACCAGCGGGGGGCAAAGCAGCCCCTTCAGCAGCCCCTTCTACAACTTCAGCATGGTCAACAGCCTCATCTACCCCCGGGAGGGCTCAGAGGTATAGGACCCCGCCAGCCTCTGCTTCTCAGACTTGAATATGCACGCCCTGAGATCTTGTTAAATGCAGATTTCCGAGGCGGTAGGTCTGGGGCAGAAAGAGAGATCCGCCTTTCCCTGGAGTCCCAGGCTTTCCTGTAGGTCTGGGGCAGGAAGGGAAATCCGCCTTTCCCTGGAGACTCCTTTCCCTGGAGTCCCAGGTGATCCCGTGGGCCCGCTGACCACATCTGGAGTCGCACTGGAGTAGTAGAGGACTCTTTCTACAGCCCACCAAGCTTTTGCAGTTTTCTGGATAAGGGCCTCCCTGGAGAGAAATCCACCCCTGTTCTGGGACAGTACCTGTGAGCCCTGCGAGGGCAGGGACTGTGTCTGTTTTGTTCATCACTGTGTATCGGGGTTACAGCTCACATGTGCCCAGGGGCCAGCTAAAAAACAAAAGAATGAAGTCTCTTGGGTAGGAAAAAGGTAGCAGTTGGTAAATGCTGCAGTGGAGAGCGGTCAGGACTGACCAGCTGATGGCTGCTGTGGGCCACTAGTTCTTTCTTTCCTGCCTGGCAGTGTCTTGATTTTTCTGGAAAGGTCAGGTGTCTGGATTTTTTGAGAAAAGCTTCATTTGCCCTCTTTGCCGCTAATGAAAAGTTTTTAAAACACTGTGCTGGGAAGCGCCACACATCCTCTGAGCTGCATCCGCCTCACAAATCCCCTCTGCTGAGGCCCCGTGTCTGGGACGTGGTGGACACTAATAGCCATAAAACTGCCCAGGCGAGCTTTGCAGGGTGCCGTTTCAGACAGAAGCTTGGCATGTAATCCTCTCACAACAGCCTTGGGAGATTTGTACATCCCTGTGCTCTCTCTGTGAGGCCAGTGGAACTCCTAGAATGTCACCCGCATCCTGAGTCGTGGAGCCGGGATCAGGTCCAGGCAGTCTGGCTCCAGAACTTGGTGCTGATGGGTTTGTTCTCGTTCCAAAAAACAAAAGGTGCCAAGGTGCCGTTAACCATAGGCAGACACGGCCAGCCCACAGGGTGTGGGAATGAGCTAAATCTCATTTGACCAAAGAGTGAAATAAATGATCATTTTAGATGTCCCCCTGAGCAACAAGGGCAGACGCCACCTCTGCCTTCTGCTGCCATGTGCCTGGGGTGACCATTGTCCTCGTTAACTTGGTGTCCTATCCCTTTTAGTGTGTGTCCTGGGTCTTTTTCCTTTTTTAAAGAAAATATTAGAATTTTGTTACAAAAATAGTCTCTAAATGGAACTTTTTTTTTTTATCATTTCTTAACCATCTGTTAAAATTTTTAAATATTTATTTCTAGCACTCCCTTTTACTTCTCAAGAGTTACCTGCATTTGAATAGTTTTTATGGTCACCCTCCCAGTGCCTGGTCCGTGGCAGATCCTTAGCCACTGTCTGAACTTACCCAAAAAGTGCTAATTAAAATGTAGACAATTGTTGATTTCATTGGAAGAGCGTTGCATTAAGGTGAGGATAATGTCCTGAGTTGCCTTTGTTCCATGTTGCTGGGTCTCTGATAGGAGCATTGCTGGTTTGGGGATTTACTTTTTCTAGAAAAAGGAGCACAAGTCCATTGTAAAAAAAGTTTTAACTTTTCCCTGTGTATTCTTTTTTGAGACCCACAGCATTACTCTTAAATTTTTATTTTGAAAGACAATGCAGAAACCTATTTTTTAAAGTTTTATTGAGGTACAAGTAACATCACCGTTACTTTTTAAATATGGAGAAAGACAACCAAAGAGACTACCTTACTCCCCACCTCCCCAGATTGTGTGTACAAAAAACCGTTTCCGTGGCTATTTTCCTATGTGAAAAATCATAGGGACTTTTATAAATATTGTTTCTAATACAGTTCTATATTTGTAAATTAATTTATAATGTGAACTGGGACCAAAAAAAAATTTTTTTTTCCCAAGAAAGTACACTGCATGCTGAGAATCACATGAAATAAACTCTTAACTGGGACGATTTGTGGCCACCTTTAGGCTTTCCTGGTTTTCTGTCTTCAGCGTCTTTCTCTGAAAGAAGTAGAGATGTAAGGGGCATGACACGGAAGTCACTACAGGGACTTTGTTGAGAGCGAAAGCAAATGTTCCCTTTGGATTGGTTCCACCTGTCCACATCTGAAAGGCTGGACCAGAACAGTTATTCTTGGGGACGGTCTGCAGGCATATGAGCATTTTATTGATTGTTAGCAGAGTAACAGTTCCATCTTAGATCGAACTAGGTGCACCAGACAATTTCTGTTCCAGAATGAAATGGTGCTGTGAGGTCTCACCAGTGGGCAGAAGTCCTCAGGTGGGCCCCGCAGCCCTGGGTGTGGTGTGGCCCTCAAGGGAGCCACAGGCAGCCCGTCACTGCCCACTGCCAAGGAAATAGACTGTCAAGGAAACTAGGAAACTAGTTTCCATCTAGTGGGAACTGAGAAAATGAGGTTTCTAGGCTAGGGTTTCTCAGCCTCGGCACTGCTGCTCTTTGGGGCTTGGGAATTTGTTGTAGAGGTTGCCCTGTGCATCACAGGGTATTTCCTGTGCTACTTCTAGCAGCATCCCTGGTCTCTACCCGTTAGTCTAGAAGTGCCTACTTTCCTCCTGGCCCTGGGCACATGGTGACAATCCACAGTATCTCCAGACATTGCCAAATGTCCCTGGCAGGGGTGAGGAGGGCGGGCTGGGGTGGGGAGACAATTAACTCTGCTTGAGAACCACTGATCTTGACTGACACCCACAATTTTCCAATTGTGTGGGCTAGTTGTGAGTCCTGGATGAATGAGGCCTCTGGGTTTCCGGTGTCGGATGGTTTCTGTCCTGTGAGATGCCTTTTCTCCTAAAGAAAATCAGCTGCGTTCTCAGAACTGAGAGCCACTGGTTTGTCCTGTCACATGGGAGGTAGGTTCCTTCAGTATCTTAGTTGCTGACTATAGATTTTTTTTATGGCAGCTCCCTTCTTGACATCTCATTATTTCTATTAATAGAGACCTAGGCTAGAATAATTTTGACCAGCAATAAGCTACCTGAGGTGTTTTTTTGTTTTGTTTTGTTTTGTTTTTTTTGGCATGGTCGGGGGTGGTGGGTAATGGGGACAGGCACAGGATTTCTTGGAAAGAGAGACGTGTAAAAAGCACATGAGTAACCTGTATTTGGAAGTGTCTAGATCTGAGTGGTTGGGATGAAATGCCAGAGCGATGGCGTTTATGAGAACAAAGGCGAAGAGCAGACTCCACTCCGTTCGCCTGCTGACCGGCTGCAGGACTGAAGGAGCTGTAAAGGTGGGCAAATGCCTCCTGCCGGGCACGGGACCCACGGCTACTGGACCAAGCTGCCCGTGCCTGTGAGGTTTCCAGGTCAAAGTCTGTACCAGCCCTCCAGCTGGCACCAGTTTCCTCCATCTGTGACACTGTCTGCCTGAGAACCAGGTCAGAAATTCTGGATCTGAGCTAGAGTTAACGTTCCGTTGTTTGGGACAGTGCAGAGGGGAAGATGTGCTCCCTCGGCGTATAGATGAGCGACCTTCATCCTCTGGGGTGCCTAGGGACCAGGGGGCTGGTGTCAAGTAGCAGCCCAGGCTGAGGCCCTGTGGGCACATGTGTAAGTGAGAGCAGCTGCCTTCCAGCCTTCTGGGATGTAGTGTACCTTCCAGAATAAGACAGAATAAGGCAAAGAAGAATTTTAAAAACTAATAAACCAGTTCATGTTTCCTTCTGGATTGAGAACCTTAACGTTGTTCTCAAATTTACTAGGAACGGGGGGCCAGGAGGCTTCAGGAACTGCTCCCCAACTTCTCCAGCTCCCCAGGGCCCTGACAAGTCCCTCCCAGAGCAAACTGGGCCAAGCTCTGGCCGTGAGGAACGTCACTAAAGCTGTTCTCTTCCTCCCTGCGACTGCCCAGAACGCGGAAAGAGGCTAAGTCCATGGGGTCTAACGGGTTGTTTTCTTTAGCTGCTCTAGTAGCTAAAAACCTAGAGGTTTTTACAGAAGACGACGACACTCCCAGTGGTTTACCTGAGGCAGGGATTAGCCGGTTCTGGGGCAGAGAACGTGGCCTGGCCTTTTGTCATGGAAAGGGGTCAGCTGGGATGCGTGGCTGGGTGGCAGGCACAGCTCTAGAAGGAAGGAATTTCCTGTCAGACTCGAAAACAAAAAAAAGGTCAAAAAGACCAGCTACCTACTGAATTCCTCCCTGCTTTTTTATTCATGATGTCTGGGGATCCTCGCCAAAACCCAGGGAGGCCTGGAGAGCAGTCCTTTATTATTTTAAAAAAGGCAAAAATTACAATAATAATAACTCACTAGGTGCTGGGCATTGTCCTAAAATATACAAAGATATAAAATATAAAATAGCTATCTTAACACTCAACAACTCTATGAAGTAGACAGTGTTGTTTTTTTGTTTTGTTTTTAAGTAAACTCTATCCCCCCCACATGGAGCTTGAACTCACAACCCAGAGCTTGAACTCACAACCTGGAGATCAAAAGTCGCATGCTCTACTGACTGAGCCAGCCAGGCGCCCCGAGGAAACACTGTCAATATTCACTTTACCAATGAGAATACTGAGGATTAGAGTTTGCTTAATAACAGGGCCATGGTCAAAACTCAAAGTAGCTGCTGCAGGTAAGTGGTGAAACCGATTCAAAGTCAGGTCATCTGATGTCAGGACCTACCTGCCCTTGAACTATTCTGTCTCCATTTTGAAGATGAGAAAGAAGAGGCACAGGGAGGTTAAGTGACTTGCCCAAGGCCACATAGCTTATTGGTTGCAGGTTTGGGGACTTAGAACCCAGGCTCCTGGCCAGCTGCCCTGCCCCCAGCGATGTTCCCTGCGGGCATTTCCTTGAGGTTGGTTTTCCCATCTGGGGATCCCTTTTCATGGATACAGGAAGGTAAGCAGTGGGAAGGGAAGTTGTTTTTCCTTGGCATGTCCTTTTCTGCAGGATCAGCCAACAGCTAGGTCAATGGCCCAGGTCTTGGGCTCTGAAGTTGCCAAGGAAAGTCAGGCATTGGAGACCCTGGTTAGGAACCTTCCACTCAGGAAACGTATCCGCTGACTCAGCAAATCCCTTTGGCCGTAAATGCAGTACCCTTATTATTTTAACCTGCTTGATAGGAATAACAGTAAATCCTCTACCAACTCTGTTGGTGTAACACACACACACACACACACACACACACACACACACACGAGTCCCGGTGCTGGGCACTGAGGACATTAAGATGACTGAGACATGCCCCCCCACCTGCCCCCTCAACCCTTAGTGAGCATGTGTGCAGATATGTGCAGGGTAGGGAGGATCCACAGGGTCGGGCTGTGCTCTCCTACCTGGCTGCCAGTCTCCGTGGAGGAAGATACACGGTTTATCCTTCTGGAAGAGCGGCAGGCAGTTCCCCAGAGTCCTGCCTGAGAGAGTCTGCAAGTCCTACACTCCTTCCCTGACCTGCAGCCTGTGCCAGGAGACCAGGACCAGGTGTAACTAAAGCAGGGATGCTTCTGGGCTGACGGAAGCGACAGAAGCAACAGCGGAAGGTGGCACTGTCTTCAAGGCCTCGGGCCCTGGGGCCTGGCTGGAGTGAGCTCCCTCCTGGTATACACATGTCAGCACTCCTGGCCTCCAGGTTTCAGCCCCAACTTCAGGCGAGAGCGGAGCCTGGCTTCTTTGCACTGCACTTCAGAGGAAGTTGGAGGTTACCTGCCACGTTGGGGTTTTCTCCTTCCCAGTTTAGCTTCCTGACGTGCACTAGGCAAAGTACAGTCACAGGGACTGGCCTGCTGCACGCTGGGATTGGGAAGGGGGGCATTCACAAGCAAGAGGCTCTCTTTTCCTCCTCATCTCCAAGGGTGATGCCCACTGACCCCCTTCCTTAGCTGCCCTCTTCCAACTCCACACCAGGGCTGGCCCATAGGCACCGTGCCTGTGACCAGACATACAGACTCCCAGGGCCTCAGTCTTCCCCTCGGCAAAATGGACAAAAACAACCAATCCTGGCTTCATAGGGCTGTTGGGAGAGTTAACGTATCTATTTTATATTGAATCTGTGCTCGCCCCACAGTAGTCTTGAGAAGGGCCTTAGCATCTACTCCCAGAGCCTCCACCTGTCTCTCCTCAGAAAGGCTGATGTCAGTATTATCTATCTGTTGGTCCAGCAGCCTTGGAGGGTGAGTATTATTAGCCTCATGTTACAGAAAGGCAAAAACAGACTAAGAGGCTTGGCAAACAGCCAGCCGCCAGAATCTCAGAGGAAAGGGACAGTCACATATTCGTGGACTCCAGCTCACCGGCCAGTCTGTTCCTAAGTGTGCTGAAGGCCAGATCTTATTTTGCTTTCTCTGTTTGCCTCATACCCCACATCCAAGCACAGAACAAGATCTGAATACTGACCAACTCTTTTTTTTTAAGTTTATTTATTCATTTTGAGAGAGAGTGGGGGGAGGGGAACAGAGAGAGGGAGAGAGAATCCCAAGCAGTTTCTGTGCTGAGAGCACAGAACCCAACTCAGGGCTCAAACTCACGGAACTGTGAGATCATGACCTGAGCCAAAACTGAGAGTCAGATGCTTAACTGACTGAGCTACCCCGGTGCTCCTCCAACCAACCCTTATTTTGCTTCCTCTGTTTGCCTCAAACCCCACATCCAAGCCCAGAACAAGAACTGTTGGCTCTCATGTTCAAAACTGGTCTCCAGTCCATGACTTCACCCCAGTTCACCTGTGTCACCAGGTCTACACCCAGAGGTCACAGCAGCCTCCTCCTCCCTGGCTTTCCAGGCTCAACCCGTGGCTCCCTGCTATTCACACGGCACTCACCCCTGCTCTTCTGAGCTCATCCTCTACTTAGAAACCAGAGTAATCTTTCAAACAATAGATAATGATTCTATTGCTTTCCTGCCTAGGACCTTTCCATAACTTCTATTACTAGCAAATACCAAAGCTCATCCGTGGCCCTGCATGAACTAGGTTCTGTCTCCTCCATATTTAAAAAGAAAGCCTAGGGGCACCTGGGTGGCTCAGTCGATTGAGTGTCCAGCTCTTGGTTTCAGCCCAGGTCATGATCTCATGCTTTGGGAGCTCGAGTCTCGCATCAGGCTCTGTGCTGACAGTGTGGAACCTGCTCAGGAGTCTTTCCCTCTCCCTCTCTGTGTGCTGCCCCCCTCAAAATAAATAAAAAAAATTTAAAAAATCTTTAAAACTAAATAAAGAAATTTGAATTTTTTTGAGAGAGAGAGAGTGCGAGCAGGTAGGGGCAGTGAGAGTGGGAGACACAGAATCTGAAGCAGGCTCCAGGCTCCAAGCCATCAGCACAGAGCCCGATGTGGGGCTCAAGCTTGCGAAATGGAAGATCATGACCTGAGCCGAAGTCAGATCCTTAACCGACCGAGCCACCCAGGCGCCCCTAAAAATAATTAAAAAAAAAAAAAAGGCCTCTGTCTGAGTGAAATGATTGTCTTATTGATCTTATAAGAAATGCACTTTGTTCCTCCTTCCTGTTTGGGGAAATCAAGGCATGGGAACATCCATTTTCCCAAGACTCATTTATAATACACCTCACTTGCTGACTATGGCATCCATCAGTACATAAAATGGAAAAAGTTGTCTTTCTCCTTTGGTTTTAGATGGGCAAAACCCCAAGAATTTTTGCTATGTTCAGCCTGGATTTAGAGCCCAACCGTCCCCTTTCCCCCCCCCCCCCACATCACTTCTCCCCTTTCCGCGTTCCTACCTCCCCTGCATTCTCCTGGCAGCGAGTCTCAGCCAAACACCTGCAGTCTTTGATCAGTAGGCATCAGCTGCCCCCTGCTCTCATTTCATCCCGAAGACTTTCAAGTTCTCCCCATCAGCAGATTTGGGAAAGGGAAAAACACCCGTAGCCGCGTTCCCCTGCACACCTCCTTGCATACTGGTGCTAAGAGCCAAAGGATTGCCACGTCAGCAAAGGCTTTACAAAACCTTCCTTTGGTGGGATTAACAACACTGGCTGCCACACACAACAGCAATGTTGGCCCCGGAACCCCAGCACTTCCACTGGCTGCTCAGGGTGTGTGCCGATGTCCTGCTGTATCCACGTTTCTTCGCTCAGGAACTACTGAGAACGTACATGTCCTACTATTACAGGATTGTTAGCATTGATGAAGTCATGGCGCAGCTGGCACTCATGTGGTAAATAATCCTCCTTTCCAGCATCTTATGTGCTAAGTTCCTCCAAAGGGCGGCATCACGGTTCATTCTGATGCTTCCAAATTTAGTGTCCCTTCCTCCGTTCAGAGAGTCTTACTAACCACTTCCTATACCTGCTAGGAGGCACAGCTAAAATCAAGGTCCTTGTAAAGATGGCGCTTACATTCTACTGGAAGAGAAGCAAAGAGAGGAGAACAGCCGGGTGACAAGGGCCTTGATCAGAGAAGGGTGGGGTGCCATGGGAATCTGTGGGAGGGGCTATAACCCTGACCAGAGTAGGAGCTGCTGAGGTGAAGGGCAGACAGGCAGGCAGCAGATGTTGGGTGGGGGCGGAAGCAGAGTGGGGGTGGGGGAGACATGAGAGGCCATGGTTCCCCTGAGGAACTGAGAGAAGCTGCACTTGGAGGCGGTGGCACTCTGCAGTTTCAGGTGAGGAAGGGCAGTGGGGGATGTGCAAGGTGAATTGATTAGTCTAATACGCCATCCAGAGAATAGAACTGGGCAGAACAGAGCAGATAGGAAGGAATCACATTTCACTTTAAGTATGAAATTTGAGGGCATCTGGGTGGCTCAGTCAGTTAGGCGTCCAACTCTCGATTCCAGGTCAGGTCGTGAGTTCGAGGCCCAAGTCTGGCCCTGCGCTGACAGCGTGGAGCCTGCTTGAGATTTTTTCTCTCCCTCTCTCTCTCTGCCCCTCCCCTGCTCATGCTCTCTGTCTCAAAAATATATAAACCTAAAAAAAAAAATAATGAAATTTGTATTTCAAATAGAGTTCTTTGTGGAGAATCCTCTGAAAGGGCAAGATCTAAGGCAGACCCCTCTGGGTGCTGCTGTAGAAAAACAAGCAAGAGGCGGTGGGAGGGTGCAGTGGGGCAGGGACTACAGGGAAGGAAACAGCGGAGGTTTCAGACCCATTTAGGACATAAGAAGAAGGGGAGGCTTTGCGATTTCCTGGGAGTGGTGGTTGGGGGAGAAGGAAGACTCCGAGATGACTGTTGGGGTTCTGCCTCAAGTAATGGGGTGAGGGGTTCACCAGATCATTTCAGAAGACGAGGGACTGTCTGTGGGTCACCCGGGAGGGACTTTCCAGCAGGAGCTGAAGCCCTTACGTTGAGATTAGGGGGCGGGACCAGGCTGGCTATATAAATCAGGTGTCAGAATGTAGGTGAAAGATTTAATTTAGCCACTTAATAAATATATCTTAGCAGCTACTTTGTGTCAGGCCCTGTTCTCTGGGCTGGAGACACCATGGCAAGAATAGTCTCATATTTGAGAGCAGAAATATTAACGGATGGGATTGGAGATATTGCCCCGGAACCACTGGTGGTGTTATATAATATCTGGTACATGCACCCTATTCCTTTCTAAAATTTGAAAAATTTAGTATTACAAAACACATTTGGCCTCCAAATTTTTGAGAAGGGGTTGCAGATCTGTGAATAATGTGCCCTGTAGGTATAGTTAGTGGTAGGTACCATGGATAGGTCCCCACAGGGCACAGCCTAGAGCACTGTAGTTGTGCTCAGGCGGGAGCAGTAGTTGGTGTCTGTATGAATGGGGACCCTGGACTTGTCTACATTCTTGGTGCTGGCTGTGGAGGCAAGAAAAGCTGAAGAAGGGGCTAGTGTGTGTGAATAATGTTTCCACTTCCTATAAGGTAGTCAGGCCTAAAGATATGGAATAACATCTTTAAAGGGTTGAGAGAATCAAATGTCAACCTAGATCTTTGTATCCTGAAAACATATTATCTTTAAGTATTCAAGGCTAAAATGAAACATTTCTATATAAATAAAGACTGAGGAAGTGTATGATCAGAACTTCACTGAAAGCACATCTCTATGTATGATTTACTTCAACAAAAAAGAAAACATCTGGGGCACCTGGGTGGCTCAGTTGGCTGAGCGTACAACTCTTGATTTCAGCTCAGGTCATGATCTCATGGTTCGTGAGATACGGCCCTGAGTGGGGCTCTGTGCTGATAGCCTGGAGCCTGCTCGGGATTCTCTCTCTCCCTCTCTCTCTGCCTCTTCCCTGCTTGTGTGCACATGTGCTCTCTCTCTCTCAAAATGTAATAATCTTATTAATGTAAATAAATAAACATTAAAAAAATAAAAGAAAACATCTGTGAAGAAATGTAAGAAAAGATGGTGAGCAAAGAAAGTGATTGACATTTAGGTAAATCTAAACAAATGTGGTCCTTATAAAATAAGAAAAGTGCTATTTAAGGACAAAGATTCAGGCCACCTGGATGGCTCATTGGGTTAAGCATCAGATTCAGTTTCCGCTCAGGTCATTGTCTCACAGTTTCTTGAGTTCAAGCTCTGCATTGGGCTCTGCTCTGGCAGCACAGAGCCTGCTTGGAATTTTCTGTCTCCCTCTCTCTCTCTGCCCCTCCTCTACTCGTGCTATCTCTGTCTCTCTCAAAATAAATAAACTTAAAAAAAAATTTTAATGACTTTAATCATCCTCCTGTAACAACTTGGACTCCATAATACATTCTAATCTGCTTTGGACACATCAAGCAACATGTATATATTGAGACAAGGAAGGAGAGCTATTCATGATCCACTTTGGAGGAAACTGGAGAGCTTTCTCTTTCTCTGGGCTCCACGCAAAGATGTCAGATTATAGGTTCACCCTTGGAGCAGGTATGTTGACACATCAAGTGAGGGCTTGTTTTAGTTATAGAGGGTACAGATTACTCAAATTTGTTTCTCACTTTGGGGTGGGTATTTTGTCATGCTGCAGATTATATCCTACAGAAACTTCATTAGTAGTAGTCCTATATGTTTTTGAAGATTTATTTCTTTTTCTTTCTCCCATATGTATATCTTATAAAAAGAGGTGTGAATAGTCACTTCTTGCTTCTCATTATTTTTATGTCACTAATGGAGAGGACTAGCATGATGTCCTGTGAGACGGTAAGATGGTAAATTACCAGCCCATAAAACCTGAGGCTCACGCTTAGAGAATTAGCATATACCCTAGGCAGAATTGTTGAGGTCTATAGTTACTTCTGCCAGATGAAAGTAAACCATCTCCGGCAGAAGACATGAACAGACACTTCTCCAAAGAGGACATCCAGATGGCCAACAGACACATGAAACGATGCTCAGCATCCCTCCTCATCAGGGAAATACAAATCAAAACCACACTGAGATACCACCTCACGCCAGTCAGAGTGGCTAAAATGAGCAAATCAGAGAACTCTAGATGCTGGCGAGGATGTGGAGAAACGGGCACCCTCCTACACTGTTGGTGGGAATGTAAACTGGTACAGCCCCTCTGGAAAACAGTGTGGAGGTTCCTCAGGAAACTAACAATAGAACTCCCCTATGACCCAGCAATAGCACTGCTAGGAATTTACCCAAGGGATACAGAAATGCTGAGGCATAGGAGCACATGTACCCCAATGTTCATAGCAGCACTCTCCACAATAGCTAAAACATGGAAAGAGCCTAAGTGTCCATCAACGGATGAATGGATCAAGAAGATGTGGTTTATCTATACCATGGAATACTACATGGCAATGAGAAAGAATGAAATCTGGCCATGTGTAGCAACAGGGATGGACCTTGAGGGTGTTATGCTGAGCGAAATAAGTCAGGCAGAGAAGGACAAATATCATATGTTTGCACGTATAGGAGGATTAGGAGGAACTTGATGGAGGAACAAGGGGGAGAAGAAGGGTGGAAATGGTGGGGGAAAGGGAGAGAGGCAAACCATGAGAGACTCTTGAATGCTGACAAAAACTGAGGACTGATGGATGTAGGGGGGAGGGGGGGATGGGCATGGAGGAGGGCACTTTGGGGATGAGCACTGAGTGTTATGTAGAAACTAATTTGACAATAAACTATTTGTTAAAAAAAAAAAAAAGAAAGTAAGCCATCTCTAATTTTCTGCTTATGAATGAAGAGAAATAAACTATTGTCCAATAAAGACTTCCATATCAGATATCAAAGGCTATATTGATTTTCTCAGGGTGCCTGGGTGGCTCAGTGGATTAAATATCCGACTTAGACACAGGTCATGATCTCTCGATTTGTGGGTTCAAGCCCTGCATCGGGCTCTGTGCTGACAGCTCAGAGTCTGGAGCCAGCTTCAGATCCTGTGTCTCCCTCTCTCTGTCCCTCTCCCACTCTCTCTCCCTCCCTCCCTCTTTCTCTCTCTCTCAATAATAAACATTAAAAATTTCCAAAAATCTATATTGATTTTCTCTAGTAGTCAGATATTTTGAATGGTAACTGTTATTAGAGTTACTATCACATTAAGTATATAATAATATATTGCTATTATCCAAGACCTTTACTTTTTATACTTGCCTAACTGGAAAACTAAAAGTGAATATGAAAAGTATAATGAATCTTGCATCTTTCTTGTGCCAAAGTTTTCTGATATCTTAATATTATTTAGTGTAGGTTAGAATTGATCCAAGTTTACATGAGTCTATCTAGTAAATTATTACCGTCTCTGTCAGTTACCCATGCAAACACGCTGAATGAAAATTCTCTGAGAACTGTATCTCCATCAGTAAATTAAGCCAGATTTAAAATTATGTTCTGCCCAAAAAATAAAGTTCTACAATGTTCTCCATTTAAAAAAATAACATAAAAGAGTAAATTCCTGCATATTGAATGCTGTATTAAAGTGAATACTTAAAATCTAAATGAAACAGAAAAATTTCTAGGAATATATCAATTAATAAAACTGACACAAAAGAGGTAGAAGTCCTGAAAAGATGAATAACCATAGGAGAAATCTGAATAATAAGAATCAAGAATCTGCACCTACAAAAGGCACTGGGCCAAGACAGATTTATGAGTAAGCTCTACCAATGTTTCAAAGACCATATTATCCCCGTGTTACTTTTAAACATGTACAAATGCGAAAACCTATTAATTTGTGTTATAAAGCCAGCAAAATCCTGATACCTCTTAAACTGGATAGCTCCAGAAGAAAACTGTACACAAACTGCACTTACAAATATATGCCAATACGAACAAAAGCCTGCTGAGAGACAGACTCTGTGGGACTCTTGTGTTTCTACATGACCTGCAAACAGAGGCACTAACTACGCTTTGTTCCAGACTATATTTTCAAGATGTAGGTATGGTGAACAGCCTTGGAAGATAGTGATAGAACCTCCATCTGGAAGAGAAAACAGTGTTGCTTACTGGTAAGTATGATAAAAATAATGTCCCCTCCTGTAATTTTGCTTACTTCCTCTTATAAAAGATTCCAGTTCCTGAAGTCCAGAGTTTCTTGGTTGTGAAGCAAGCTGGCTGTGTGTATGGCATCAGTCTGTGCTGTCCCTGTGGGATTTGTAGGACAGGGGAAACTTATAAGCAGCAAAGTACTTATGCTGCTTGCTGTACTTTGAGTAATAAAGTCCTTTGTCTCTGGTCCCAGAGTCTCGTGTATTCTATCAGCTTGTATGATGTTCTGGCAAGCTATCTTGTTATCCTGCAAGCAAGGAAAAAAAAATTCAGACCTTTTACAGTTCTCAATAAGGTCTTAAACAGCCTATTAGCAGGCTGAATTCAGTAATGTGTCAAAAGATCATATATGGTGGCACAATAGGATTTATTCTAGTTAATCTAGCTAATCATCATCAAAATAGCTATTAACATAGTTGACTATTAAAAGAGCAATAAAATGAAATGTGTGCTGAAAAATCATGTGTTAAAGTTATCATTTATTTCTTATTAAAGCTAAATAAAACAGTGAACATCAACAAAACTGTTTTTTAAACATTTATTTTTGAGAGAGAAAGGGAGAGCATGAGTTGGGGGAGGGACAGAGAGAGAGAGGGGAACAGAGAATGTGAAGCGGGCTCTGTGTTGCTAGCAGAGAGGCTTATGTGGGTGGGGCTTGAACTCATGAATTGTGAACTCAGGACCTGAGCCAAAGTTGGACATTTAGCCAACTGAGCCATCCAGGTGCCCCAATAAAACTATTTCTTACTGAGCTAAGAATAAAAGAAACATTCCTTTATTTAAGAAAATGTTTTTACCAGGAACTAACAACAATACTGTTAAAGCATTCTGGTTAAAGACAGGAACAAGGAAAATTTTTACACTGTTACCTATCCTATTCAACATTGAACTGGAGTTAACTAGTCAATAAGAATAATAAACAGGAGGAATAAATATTGAAAAAGGAGAGAAAGTTTTGCCATTTTATTAGTGGGCGGGCAGCACTACTCTCTAAACAATTCAAGACAGTCATCTAAAAATCTATTAAAACTAATGAGATAGTTAAGTAATACAATCATAATCACACACAAGATTTATATATGAAAAAGTCCTAGAGTCAATACTCAATTAGAAAATAAATATGAAGAGTCCCATTCTCAATCACAATAAAATCTATAAAATTTCTGGGAATAATTTGAGGAGAAAATGCAGGCTCCACAGTATATGTAAGTATTTTTAGTAAAAGCCACAAAATTTTACTGAATGTCATTAAAAAAAATGCCACATTCCTGAATAGGAAAATTCACTATGTAAAGATGTCACTGTCCCCTCACCTCAAAAGATTAATAGATTTAATGCAATGGCAATGGAAGTGACAAAAGAATTTTTTAATGCAAGCAATGAATTCCAATGCTTACCTGGACTAGGAAATATATGAGACAATTTTGGAAAAAGAAGATACATGTATTTCCCTCGATCCCTTACCAGCCATTAAGATATAACACTTACAAACTCTGAAACAGCATGTATTGGTGTAGGAAATTATAAATGGATCAAGGAGACAGTTTGGAGATTCCACAAAGGGACTCATCTACACACTGGAATTTATTTTATTTTATTTATTTATTTATTTATTTATTTATTTATTTATTTATTTATTTTACAAATAGTTTATTGTCAAATTAGTTTCCACATAACACCCAGTGCTCATCCCCACAAGTGTCCTCCTCCATGCCCATCCCCCCCTCCCCCCTACATCCGTCAGTCCTCAGTTTTTGTCAGCATTCAAGAGTCTCTCATGGTTTGCCTCTCTCCTTATCCCCCACCATTTCCCCCTTCTTCTCCCCCTTGTTCCTCAGTTAAGTTCTTCCTAATCCTCCTACACATGCAAACATATGATATTTGTCCTTCTCTGCCTGACTTATTTCGCTCAGCATAACACCCTCAAGGTCCATCCATGTTGCTACACATGGCCAGATTTCATTGTTTCTCATTGCCGTGTAGTATTCCATGGTATAGATAAACCACATCTTCTTGATCCATTCATCTGTTGATGGACACTTAGGCTCTTTCCATGTTTTAGCTATTGTGGAGAGTGCTGCTATGAACATTGGGGTACATGTGCTCCTATGCATCAGCATTTCTGTATCCCTTGGGTTATATTCCTAGCAGTGCTATTGCTGGGTCATAGGGGAGTTCTATTGTTCATTTTTTGAGGAACCTCCACACTGTTTTCCAGAGGGGCTGTACCAGTTTACATTCCCACCAACAGTGTAGGAGGGTGCCCGTTTCTCCACATCCTCGCCAGCATCTAGAGTTCTCTGATTTGCTCATTTTAGCCACTCTGACTGGCGTGAGGTGTTATCTCAGTACACACTGGAATTTAAAATATCATCAGAGTGGCATTTCAAACCAGTGAGAAAAGGAAAAACACTCAAAACAAAGAGTTAGAGCAATCGGATTCCATACAGAAAACATAAATTTGTACCATATAAAAAACAAAGTCCAGATGAATTAAAGGAAAAACTCATAAGAACTAATACAAAAGTATAAAATTATTACAAGATATGAGGACATTTTTATAATCTTGGAAGTATCTGCATATGAAAGGTAAATACTTTCCATATATTTCAGTGATAAGTCCATAGACAACAAATACAGAGCAGAAGAAATATAAGATGCCCTATATACAGAAAGATACTCAGCCTCATTAGCAGTCAGGGACATGCAAATGAAAACAAATACTGGTGGGGTTTTTTACTCATATGAACAAATTGAAAAATATGGATAATTTTCAACATGGGTGATGTGTATTCTCGTATCTTATTGGTGCCAACATAAATTAGTCCTACTACTTAGCAATTCTGAAGGCAGTATCCATATCAAAACTTAAAGCACACTTATTTTGGGCACCTGGGTGGTTCAGTCAGTTAAGTGCATCTGACTTAGGCTCAGGTCATGATCTTGCACTCTGTGAGCTCAAGCCCCGCATTGGGCTCTGTGCTGATAGCTCAGAGCCTGGAACCTGCTTCAGATTCTGTGTCTCCCTCTCTCTGCCCTTCTCCCACTCACACACACACACACACACACACACACACACACACACTCTCTCTCTCTCTCTCTCTCTCCCTCTCTCTCTCAAAAATAAACATTAAAAAGTTAAAAAAAAAATAAAGTACATATATTTGTGACCCAGAAATTACGCTTCTAGGAAATTATTTCAAGAACCATTCTAAGAAATGCACAAATATAGGGGCTCCTGGGTGGCTCAATCCATTAAGCACTCGACTTCAGCTCAGGTCATGATCTCGAGGTACGTGAGTTCGAGCCCCCACCTAGGGCTCTGTGCTGACAACTCAGATTCTGTGCCTCCCTTGCTCTCTGCCCCTCCCCCTCTTTGTCTCTCTCTCAAAAAAAATAGTTACAAAAAATAAATAAGATATACACAAATACCATCTGTTATCCATGAATAACCTTGCTCTTTTCTCAGCATTTCTTGGTGTCAGCTTACCTGCCTTCCACACTACAACCTTTGGACGTTGGTTTTTATTTAAGCTACGATGCTTTCACCCAGCAGATTGTGGGATTTCGTATCCGAGGGATTCTGAAAACCTTGCTCTTTCCTGGGTGAGCTTTCCACACTCACATTTATTTTCACACGGATTCGATCTAACTTCTGTCATCTTATTTAATTATTTTTCTGCTCTGCCTTTTTGTTCTGTCTCATTTTTTACATCGTACTGCAGGGACCGTAATGTCTTCTTTTCTTTCTCTCCCTCTACTTATTGATCCGACCCCAATTCGGGGTCTCCGGTTCATCTTCCACAAAACAAAAATCATAATATTTACTAACTGTCTTATGAGGCCCCATCTTTGTTGACAATTCTTTAGGAACCCTTTCTGGTCTACAATCTTCCTCGAATTCCTCAGTTTCTGAGTTCAATTTCTTCAGTCTTAAAGGGAGAGGGGACCCCGTTCCCTCTGGGCTTCTGCCTGCCCTCTGCTAACTGTTGGTTAATGGTTCCTGTCAGAACAATGAACTCCTCCGGCTGATTGCAGGCCAGAGCTTTGCATGGGAAGAGGGCTGCACAGTTTGGCTTGCTTTTGAGGCTTTAAACAATTTTTACTAGTGGGAAAACTAGACAGCGCCCAATCAACCAACCAAACAAAATCCCCTAACTTCTGGCAAAATCCTACAGAGGAAGGCTGAGGGCTGATCAGGTCAATACCAGAGCTTGGATAGAACTGCTTCGCTGTAAGTGTCCTCTACTCACGCACCCTCCCACACTGCGACACCCCCCCCATCCCTATCTTCTGTTCACCCTACCTTGACCTTCCTTTTACCCTGCTCCACCCTCTTTCTGTCTAGACCAGAGGCACAAGTGTCCTAGCCAGCAGATGGAGAGGGAATGTGGCCCTGAGCTCCGCCCTAACACACAGGAATTTGAACTTGTTCTCTGGAAGCAACACCTGGTACATTTGTAGCTTCATTGGTCACGAAAGGCCCTACCATCAGTGCTTTCTGGGTCCTGCCTTTGTATTTGCCCTTCTCTGGACTGGCAGTATCTTGGAAGCTTTTTTTTTTTCTCCATTGGCTCCCTATCCAAGGCCTCCCTCTCACTGGTGGCCCCATACCCAGGCAAGGCAAAACTCTCTCTTCTTTTCCTAGATTTGACCTTGGGGCTGCAGGGACGGCTGGTACTAGCTCAGACTCCCCAAGGTTAGGACTGTTTCTGGTCTAAGGCACAGGGCTGAATCTCCAGGGCTTGGCTGGCATTTTGAAAGATTTGTAAAACTCTCCCTGCAGGAAACTCCATTCTCTGACATTCAAGGTATGTTTTCTGGCTTCTCATTTGGAAAGCTACTCAAGCAGATAAGAATCTAATTCCCAAAATACCCTAAGGCAGTCTTTCATTCCACCGGACTGAGATCCTTGATAAAAAGGCAGGGGGCTTTCTTTCCTCAATTCTCTTGGTCAGAGAGAGCACCTCTCTCAGCCTGAACCAGCCTCTCTGAACCTGCATTCAGGACAAACATCCTCACCCTGTGTAAAGAATGTAGCTGGAAATGTCCAGTGTGGAACAACTATAACTTCTCAAGAGACTCTGTGTTGGGAAGGCATTTCAATATCCAGAGTTTAAAGGTGCTTTATAAGATACCTATAATTGTGTGATGGTTATGTTTGGCCCATGCTTGGGAACGGTAATCATTGAGTGGAAGGGGAATCTTATCAAGAGAGTTCAAGCCTCATGGGTGGCAGAGGAGGTCAGAATATCTGGAAGAAAGGATTTGGGCCCCAGAAAACTGGGAAACAGACCTGAGTCACCTCTATCGACCTCAACCTCATATGGAGACTGAAGAGGTGGAGTAGGTCTGGCTCAAATGTTAGCAAACGATAGCTTTCTGACCAAATCCCCTGGGAGGCCTGGTTTTCGTTCTGCCTGAGAACTAAGAATGCTTTTTACACTTTTAAATGTTGGAAAAAAATCAGAATACTCTTTTGGGACACATGAAAATGATATGGAACCTAAATGTCAGCATCAGTAAAATTTTATTGGAATGCTGCCTCTCCTATTCATTCATGTATTATCCCAACCCCCTCAGGGGGTCCTGCTCCAGGGCTGAGCAGTGGACACAGACCACGTGGCCCATGTGGTCCTTCAAACCAGAAATGTTTACTCTCTGGCACTTTATAGGAAAAGTGGGCTGAGTATTGGTTGAGATCATTGATAAAATAGAGCCCTTGATTTGGTATTGATGAAGCAAAATAGCAAAGGCAGATAGACCTTTGATCAATTCCTAGTCAATTAAAATTACATGTTATTATTATTATTATTTTATTTTGGTGAATATGCCAATAAGGTCATATCCAGGGTAGTCATTGTTTTTGAGCATTTTCTTTTTCTTTTCTCTTAGCTGTTTTTTAATTCTGTGGGACCACACTTAATTATTTCTTTTTTTTAAAATTTTCTTAACAGGTATTTTTGAGAAGTGGGGAGGGGCAGAGAGAGAGGGAGACACAGAATCCGAAGCAGGCTCCAGGCTCTGAGCTGTCAGCACAGAGCCCGATGCAGGGCTTGAACCCATGAACTGTGAGATCATGACCTGGGCTGAAGTCAGGCGCTGACAGAGCCATCCAGGCACCCCTACTCTCAGTGATTTCTAAAAGGAAGCTGTGAAACTTGTAAAACAGAGACACAGGCAGTGTTCAGGGCCTCACTCTGTTCCCCTCGAAGGCACTACTGCCACCTAATTGTTTGCCCCACACAAAAGGTGGATCAGAGAAAAATCGCTTCTTTATTCTTCCCCTTTACATCATCTTTCCCGCACCTGGGGAGTCTGGATCCCCGGAGACCGAGTACAACATGCATCTGATGATGGGTTACACCAGAGCACACCCAGACCTAAATCCCTCCCAGATTTATGGAGATTTTCTGTAGCTTAACTAGATTTCTAATTGTCCTGCCACCTGTACTGAAATGTACAGTATGTGTTAATCTCGAATTCTTTTCTGTTTCCATAATCTTGGTAAAGTTTCCTGCACTCAAAGAGTAAATCCAATTTGGTCCGCGGGTTTTTAAGAGGGAGCCAAATTCACTTTTATGCTTTCCAGCATAAAGGCTTCTTCGGAGGTGTTTGGGCAGCTAAAAGGCCGGCGCAGTTTCTCTTTCCTGTGGTCCCTGCGCTGTGCCTTCCAGGCTGAAAGCCTGAGTTCACGCATCTGCATCTTGTGACAAGTATGCTTGCTATCCTTTGAGGGGAGTTTAGGGGTAAATGGGGAAGGCTCTCCACTTATGCAGTGCACTGATGCTTCTGCTCTTCTCATAAGCAAACTCTTCATTCAGAGATGACAATGAAGCCATCAACCCTGTACCTGTTTATGTAACCATTTTCCTGGATATTTTTTAAAAAAATGTTTTATTTATTTCTGAGAGAGACAGACAGCATGAGCAGGGGAGGGTCAGAGAGAGAGGGAGATACAGAATCTGAAACAAGCTCCAGGCTCTGAGCTAGCTCTCAGCACAGAGCCCGATGCCGGGCTCGAACCCATGAACTGTGAGATCATGACCTGAGGGAAGTCGGACGCCCAACTGACTGAGCCACCCAGGCGCCCCTCCTGGATATTTTTTAAGGCGACTGTGTCTGAGTCTGCTATGTGACTCTAGACAAACTGTTGTCTTTCCTCATATGCAAAGCTGGAATAGTACAGTATCTGCCCTGCCACCTCAGTGGGCTGTTTTCAGGAATGAAATGAAATAAAATACGTGGCCATATCCAAAAAGGTGAAAACTATTGTTAGTGAGAGTGCTCAGGCCTCTTCCAAAGGAGAATTCCCTATTTTGTGATCGTCTGTTCTGTCGCCTGCTCCCCTCACCAACCCCCCTCCAAATTAAGGGCAGTATTTTTCTTTAGTTGGAGACCTTGGCTTTGTCTGTCCTTAGGCGAGGTGCTTGACCTAGCTTTGGTGTCTTCATCTGGAAACTTTCATCTAAAAAAAGAAATTGTATGTGGGTGCCTGGGTGGCTCAGTTGATTAAACATCTGACTCCTGATTTCTGCTCAGGTCAGGATCTCATGGTTTGCTGACAGTGTAGAGCCTGCTTGGGATTCTCTCTCTCTCTCTCTCTCTCTCTCTGCCCCTCCCCCACTCACCCTTACACTCTCTTTCTGTCTTAAAATAAATATAAATAAACATTAAAAAATTTATGTCTGTGTACGTAAGATGTTATTGGGGGAAGCCATAGAAAGCATGCACAAGCCAGTCTGTACTATTTTTGCAACTTTTTGTGAATCTAAATTACTTCAAAATAAAAAATTTTTAATTATATGTAAGACATTTGACACAATGCCAGACATACTTTAGAAGTTTATATGTGGGAGGTTAAAAAAAAATGAAGAGGTAAAAGTGCTTTTGTGCTATGAGCATTACATAAACTTGAGCTTTAGTAACATATTTTTACTGTTTGATATTATTATTGAACACTATAATAACAAATAATATTTGTTGAATGCTTACTACATACTGAACACTATTTTGAATATCCTATTATTTCATTCTGACATCTTTAGGTGCTAGTTCTGCATATTATCCCCATTTTATAGATGAGAAAGTTGGGGCACAGAGAGGTCAGGTAACCTGTCCAAGGTCACAAAGTTTAGAAGTTGAGGAGCCAGGATGCAAATTCCAGGAGCATGACTCTACGATTCTTAGTCAAAGAAAAGATCATTAGTTGGTCATCTGTGGGACTTTAGCCCAGATCAAGCTTCAGGGTAGGGAACGTGTACCCTTTGCTCTCATTCCCCCCCCCCCCCGCCCCTTACTTCCAGAGTGGTCTCTGGAAGATTGTATCAGGTGGGGTTTTTATATTAGGTGGGGTTTTTATATTAGGTGGGGAGCTACTTAAGGATCCCTCCCCCCACCAATAATTTATTTCATCCAACTCCCATGCTGGTAAAAATCTCTCTGATTATGATGATTGTTCACAAATAGGGATTCCGCATTTAACATGCAGCCTCCCTGGGCTCTATGCTAAAGATTCAAACTATGATTTCAGAGCCTGTATTTTTAGTAGAGTCTACAGAAAATTCTTATCATTAGCCAAATTTGGGAAACAATGACTTAAGATTATATTTTCCTTAAAACAACATTAGGTAAAAACTAAAAATAATCTGAATGAAGTAGGGACTTTAGTGAACAAAACAAAACAGAAAAGATTGCATTTTCCAGAGATCCCTAATACAAAGTATATGGTGGTGGTGGTGACAGGGGAGTTTACAGAAAGAGATTGATAAGTATCTTACCAGGGACACTCAGACTAGGGAGCAGGCAGCCCTTGGTTTTAACTGTGTCTTTTTTGCTTTTGAATTTTGTGGGCTCTCAGTTTCAGTTTTCTCATCTTTAAAATTTGGGGGCTTGGGTAGCTCAGTAGGTTAAACATCTGACTTTTGATTTCAGCATAGGTCTGGAGCTCAGTTTGCGAGTTTGGGCCCTGAATCGGGCTCTGTGCTGACAGTGTGGAGCCTGCTTGAGATTCTCCCTCTCTTTCTCTCTCTGCTCCTGCCCCCTCTCAAAAAAAAAAAAAAATTAAAAAATTAAAATAAAATAAAATGGAGACAATTCAACCCACATCACGGAATGCTGTGAAGATTAGGGCTAATGCCATAGGGAGTATTGTGTTTTGTACATTATAATTGTTGCTATTGATTTCCCACCTACAACCACATAAATGAGGTTGAACTATCAGCCAAGCAGCCAGTCACCATGGATGGTAGAAAGTCAGGCCCCAGGTAATCCTATGGGCACTTTTGAGCAAAAGGAGGAAGCTTTCCACAGATAGGACATTGTGGGCGATCTTGGGCAGGTGAAAATTCACCCTCCAAAAGCCCTCACAAGACTTGCATCTTCAAAAGGCCAACAGCTGTCAGCAGAGGAGTTGATGCTGAATTTCACAAATTTATTACCATTATTTGAAAAAAGACGTGACTAAAACGATGGGAGTCATGGTACCTTTGCACAAAAGGACGGACATTTTCACCAGCCTACTGGTGTCAGAAATGATTCCACCTTTCAGGAGAGACCCAGACTCTTTGCCTCGGGGGATGAGGTCACGGCCTTATGGGCCCAAATAGGATACAACATCATGACATCTAGATTCTTCGAGCTAGCAAATTGAGCAAGGATAGATTTCCTCATGTCTCCTTCTTAATCACATTTCCATCTTACATCCACAGCGGAGGTCTCTTACTCACTCACAGGGCCTCCAGGTGAGGAGACAGCTTAATGTCTATTTAAAGCTTGAGTATCATAAGCAAGATAAAAGAATACCTTTACTAGTGCGTACTGTTTCTTTTTTTTTTTTTTTAATTTTCTATTTTACTAACTGAAGCAATATACATGAGGACTGACTTGGGGAGATTCTGAGTTCCAAAATTTTGAAGCCATGTATGGAGCTGTGCTCTAGGGGGCGTCACACATTTGGAATATCAAATGAATAATTATGTTGGGCAACCTGGGAACAAAGTGGCCAGTGGTTCCCCAAGTACCCACCTCCCAGTACAATGGTCTTGGCTGTCGTTGTGTCAGAATCGCTTTGAAAACTAAATACCGGTTGTCCTGACCGCACCTGGAAGGTTCTGAGCAGAAAGCCCAGCAGAGGCGTCTAGACTCAACATTAAAAAAACAAAAAACAAAAAAACCTTTTTAAGTTTATTTGTTTTGAGAGAGAAAGAGAAAGAGCACAAGCAGGGGAGGGGCAGAGCCAGAGAGAGGGAGAGAGAGAATCCCAAGCAAGATCTGCACATCAACACAGAGCCCGATGCAGGGCTTGAACTCATAAACGATGAGATCATGACCTGAGCCAAAACCAAGTCGGATGCTTAACCAGCTGAGCCTCCCAGGTGCCCCTAGACCCAACATTTTTAACAAGCTTCCCCCAATGATTCAGATGCATATCAGAATCTGAGAACCACCATACTCTTGCATTGTATTGTTTTGTTTGTCCCAAGAAACTTGGTGGCAGCTAGTTCAGCTTTTCTTAATCCTTTGCCAGATTGTGTGCTAGTTTATACTTTGCTCATTCCATATTCCTTCTGTCCTCAAAGAACATCTTGGTTGGTCCAGGTTCCTTGCCTGATGGGGTGACCCAGTCCTTTCTTCCTGAAGGGGCTGGGCCAATGGCAATCCTGTCTGAATTGGGCTGCTGAAGTTTTCCATTGAATTAGAGTACAGCCCCAGGGAAACCCCCGCATTCCAGACATATTCCTCCTGACCTCCATTGTGTAGATGAAGCCTGATTTTCTCCTGAGAGTCAGGATCAATCACCCCAAACAGCACAGCGACCCTTTTGCTTGTTGATCACTGGAGTGAGGAGCCATTGTGGCCAGGTGGCAGTCCCAGCTTCCACTTTTGTGGACCCCCTCCTGTGTCCCCTGTGGGACTCCTGTTTCGGGACTAAGAGCTCTCCACCAGCAGGGCCCAGAGTCCTGGAAGGGGGAAGCAGCATGCTGTCTGTGGGTCACAAGGGATAAAATTGAGAGGAGCCACTGCCATTTCCACTCCTTGATGCGCAGCCTTGTGGATCCTGACTGTGGGAGAAACAGCAGCATGGGGGTCAATGACTTAGGGGACCCATTGCCCTAGCTCCACCAGGAATGTCACCCAGTCGATGACACAACTGAGTCTTCAAAGACCATCAATCATTCTATGAAAGTCCGCTTTTGAATGATAGGAGCATGATAAGCCAAGTGAATTCTGTGTTCGCAAGCCCATGGCTATCCTTATTTGCTGTAAAACAAAGAATCCCTTGGTCAGAAGCAGGGCTGTGTGAATACAGGTGACCAAGGCACTCCGTAACTCCACAGGCAATGGTTTCTGCAGAAGCACATGGACAGGAAGTCGCGTCCATGTGCATAATAAGTCTATTTTAGAAAAAACTTAGAATGGCAGTGGTGCAATGAAACCTAATTCTCTTGGGGAAAATTATAAATCCAACATATGAGAGTAAAAGGGGAAAAATCTCTATTTACTCTCCTTCTTTATTTTTCCCTTACCCTGTCTAAGCACCACTCCATTTCTGTCACCAGGGTCTTTGACTGTTAATCTTTGGATCTATATTCTCTGCTTTTTCCTGTGCATTTAAACACATATATGTGAATATAAAAACAGAGCTTTTTCTTCTTTACATAAACTTTTAGAGCTCTCTATTTAAATTCTTTTTCTTCATTCACTGTTCAAATAGCGTCTTGATGGGCAGGGAAATTTATGTATGAGATCTCTGTCTCTCCTTATTTCCACATCAACATCTATATCTCCATCAACCTCTAAACCCACCTCTGTATCTATAGAAAGCAATACAAGACAATAAATTGCCACAAATACAACAGTGAACTCAGAAACACAACATAACTAGTAACCTACATCTATTTTCTTTATGGTTTACTTGTTTATTTTGAGAGAGAGAGAGTGCATGTGAGCAGGGAGGGGCAGAGAGAAAGGGCCAGAGAATCCCAGGCAGGTTCCACACTGTCAGCACAGAGATGGACGTGGGCCTCTATCCCACAGAACTGTGAGATCATGACCTGAGCTGAAGTCAAGAGCTGCTCATTACCTGACTGAACCACCCAGGCACCTCACATCTATTTTTATATTTTTTACTTATTCTATTCTCTTGCATCTCTCCTTGGGTGACCTCTTTTTGAAGTTTTGCAATGATCATCCAATTGTTTTTCTTTTAATAACATTATATTAACTTTTAAAATAGCTTCACCCCCTAAAGGAGGTGTGAACAAAATAGAGAGAGCCCCAACGTACTACTTGCTGGCCTCCCCTAGTGATAATATTCTACATAAGCAGTGTACATTGTCCGAGCCAGAAAGTCAAGGTTACTGTAATAAAATAAACTCAAGTACATACCTTTTTTGGCTCTCACCAGTTTTATATGCACTCTTTTGTATGTGTGCAAACAGTTATATGAAATTTTATTCTGTGTAAATTACAGTAAGCGTCAACACAACAAGGATATTACTCTAACTCTAGAAACATTGATTTGTTTTCTGTCACTGCCATTCTGTCACTTCAAGAATATTGTATACTGTCATGTCTAAAAACTCTTCACCTGACCCCAGGGAATGAAGATGTTCTGTTTTCTTCTGAAAGTTGTAAAGTATTAAGTTTGGCATTTAGATCTATGATCTATTTGTATCAAATTTTTGTAGATGTTATGAGATTTAGGTCAAGTTTCTATGAACATCCAATATTTTCAACACTATTTGTTGTAAAGATTATCTTTTGGGGCACCTGGGTGGCGCAGTCAGTTAAGCGTCCAACTTCAGCTCAGGTCATGATCTCACAGTTCGTGGGTTCGAGGCCCACATTGGGCTCTGTGCTGACAGCTAGCTCAGAGCCTGGAGCCTGTTTCAGATTCTGTATCTGCCTCTCACTCTGACCCTCCCCTGCTCATGCTGTCTCTCAGAAATAAATAAAACATTAAAAAAAAAAAAGATTATCTTTGCTTCATTGAATTGCTTTTGCATCTTTGTCAAAAATCAGTTGGCAAAACTTTGTGTGCATCTATTTCTGGGCTCCCTTCTGTTCTATGACCTGAGCATCTATCCCTCTGCTAACACTGCACTGTCTTAATTATTCTAGCTGTAGAAATAAGTCTCAATGCAGATAGTGTATTTTATCTACTTTATTCTTTTTCAAAATTATTTTGGCTATTCTAGTTTCTTTGTCTTTCCTCACAAATTTCAGGATCAGTTTGTCTATACCTATCAAGACTCCTGCTGGGATTTTGATAGATTAATTTAGGGATAATTGCCATTTTTACTATGTTGGGTCCTTCACCTAGTGAACATAGTATGTCTCTCCATTTATTCAGGGTTTTTTTGAGGGGGGTTGTTTTTCTCACTTTTTTCATCAGCATTTTGTAGTTTTTAGCATATAGATCAGGCACATTGTTGTGCTTTAATTTCTATTTCCAATTGCTCATTGTTCTCATTGATTGTTAGCATGATTGCTTTTGTGTGTTGACTTTGAATCCTGAAAATCTGCTAAACTCACTAGTTCTTTTTTTAAAGTATTTATTTATTGATTTGTTTGTTTGTTTAAAGTGAGCACGAGCAGAGGAGGAGAGAGAAAGAATCCCAAGCTGGATCCACACAGTCAGAGCAGAGTCCCATATGGGGCTTGAATTCACAAACTGTGAGATCATGACATGAGCCGAAATCAAGAGTTGGACGCTTAACCCACTGAGTAACCCAGGTGCCCCTAAATTCATTAGTTCAAGGCAATTTGTGTCTGTATGTGTGTGTGTGTGTGTGTGTGTGTGTGTGTTTCTTTTTTTTTCTGGTAGAGTCTTTGGAGTTTTCTAGACAATCTTGTTCTCTGCAAATAAGAACAGTTTACTTCTTCCTTTGCAATCTGTATGTCTTTACTTTCGGTGAACTCCAACTTATTTATTCTCCTATTGATAGGAAACCAATTCTTACTTTCTCCCAAGTACCTCTCCTGATACAGGGACATGCTCACACTCTTTATCCAGGTCCCTAGGGGCCAGTCCTGTTTTGGAATTATGAACTGTTTGGATTTTAAGAAGATAGTTCATTGTACTTACTGAATATTTCATAACATCGCTAGCAGGCTGTGGTGCAGTACCTTGAAACGGGAACAAACAACTTTTTGCAAAGAAATAAATGAATATTCACATGAAGTGAGATAGATAAAGTCTAAAAACAGCTTCATATAATCTCTAGTCAGGTTCTGCTGCAAATGAGTTTGTGTCAAACTTAGGGGGGAAAAACACTTTCTGTTTTGAGAGGTTTTGGATTTAGAAATTGCAGAAATGGGATTGTGAATCTTCATTATATGACTTGGAGTTTGGTGTGTCTGTGAATTTGTTTTTCCTCACTTGCAGTTTTGCCTGAATGTGTTTGGAATTTCTCCTGTCATTTATTTGCTGGTATTCATCGGTTCCCTTTCTTCATTCTGTCTCCCGGGAATTCTTCAGGATTTCTGGTCTGCTAGTGACATCTGTTCTCATTTGCTATAATGTTTATTGTCTAAGTCACTTTTCTGTCATTTTAAGGAATTTGGGGCTGGAGAGTTTAAGATGTGTGTTCTGGGGGCACCTGGGTGGGTCAGTCGGTTAGGTGTCTGACTTTGGCTCAGGTCATGATCTCACAGTTCGTGGGTTCAAGCCCCACATTGGGCTTTGTGCTGACAGCTCAGAGCCTGGAGCCTGCTTCAGATTCTGTGTCTCCCTCTCTCTCTGCCCCTCCCCAGCTTGCACTCTGTCTGTCTCTCTCTCAGAAATAAATTTTAAAAAAACATTTAGAAAAATGTTTAAAAATGCTATGTGTTCTGTTTTCTGCTTTGTGACATGTGCACGTGCGTGTGCACACACACACACACACATGATATTTTTTATAATGACCACATGCTACTTTTGTAATCAGGAAGTAAATACGGCCTTGAGGAAGTATAATCAGGACCCCCCCACCCCCAACCCCCAGCAAGGTGGGTATTAGACACTTTAGTTTGAGGAGAACCAAGAACCAAGAGAGGGAAGGGGCTTGCTTAACAGAGTGGGTCTCTTTCCAGAGCTTCACTACTTTACAATACTCAGAACTCAAGGAGTCAGAAAAAAGACCAAATGGTGATGTGCCCAAATGCTAGCGGTGGTCATCTGCGGTTGGTCAGATCACGGAAGATACTTACTGTCTTCTACTTTTCTTTTCCATATTTTTCCAGATTTTCCACAGTGATTGTATAGAGGTTTTTATTTTCTTTCTCCATATTTTAAAATCTCTTCTACGGCTTGATCAAAAAAGCTAGATTCTCACATCTGTTTCTGCATTCAATCTGTTGCACCATATAGACTGTGTTGCTGAATATATAAAGAAATATCTATCCTGGATATTTTCTTGGAGGAAATGTTCATTGTTGGCAGGGAGAATCTTTAGAGAATGATACTATATGATATACCTCAAATAGCCTTTGATTCTGTCCTAGGAGAATATGATTCAAGTTCTTTAATAAAAGGAGTTGTAAGAATGTGACCGAAAAAGCCCCCCAAAAGATAGAAGTATAAAAAAACAAAACAGTGAATAACTTCAATGTCAATAGAAAAAGAAACTAGGTTCATAAATGTGGGAGAAACTACACGGTATTTATATGCAAGATCCACCCAAAAAACTCTTTCACAAGCCATTTGAATATGAGAGAAAATAAGATTGTCTTAAAATTATTAATGGTAGGGGTGCCTGAGTGGCTCAGTTGGTTAAGCACTGGAGTTTGGCTCAGGTCATGATCTTGTGGTTAATTGAGTTCAAGCCCTGCATCAAGCTCTGTGCTGACATCTCGGAGCCTGGAGCCTGTGTGGGATTTTGTGTCTGTCTCTTTCTGCCCCTCTCCTGCTCACACTCTCTCTGTCTGTCTGTCTCTCTCTCTCAAAAATAAATAAACATTAAAAACTTTTTTAAAAATTATTATTGGTTATTTTAGGACTCGATGACTATTTGTTTAAATTGCCATGAAGAAAATTTGTGTACAACAGTTGAGGAGGGTTCTAAAAGCAAACAAAATTCTAAAAACACTCAGGTGACTTTGGATGTTAAAATGTAATGTTTGTGAATAATGGCCACAAATATTTCTTTTGGTTAATATGCTTTTATGTTTATAATTAATACATAATTGAAGATTACTACACTTTATTGATGTCTAATGTGCATTGTACATTGCTATTTGTGTGATATTTCCTTATGCTATTAAAATATACAAGCCAGGAGTTCCTAGGTGACTCAGTCAGTTGTGTGCCAACCCCCCCTCCCCTTTTTAAAAGTTTATTTATTTATTTTGAGAGAGACAGAGAGAGTGAAAACAGGGGAGGGGTAGAGAGAGAGAGCCAGAGAGACAGACAGACAGAATCCCAGGCAAGCTCTGCAGCGTCAGCACAGAGCCCAAGGTGGGGCTTGAACTCACAAAACTGTGAGATCATGATCTGAGCAAAGAAATCAAGAGTAAGACACTTAACTGACTGAGCTACTCAGATACATTGAGTGTCCAACTCTTGGTTTCAGCTCATGTCATGATCCCAGGGTTGTGGGATCAAGCCCCACATTGGGCTCTGTGCTTGGCATGGAACGTGTTTGAGATTCTCTCTCTCCCTCTCTCTCTGTCCCTCCCATGCTTGCACATATTTTCTCTCTCTCTCTCAAAATAAATAAATAAATTGAAAAAAAAATTGTATAAGCCTCAAGAGGAAGAAGGAGAAGAAGAAAAGAGAAATCCAGCCTTATGTGGATATATAATTAGAAGGGCAAGGATTCACAGACATTCCCAAAAGATCTTGATCACCAGGTTCCTTGGCTGTCAATTTGACAATCATTTTTCTGGAGTAGAATCAGCAAATTACACACTTTTTAAAAAAGTGTATGATTCAGTGATTTTTAGTACATTTATGAGTTACCCAATCAACATCACAATCCATTTTAGGATGTATTTTTGTCCCCTCAGAAAGAAACTCAGCCCCCCTTAGCTATCTGACTCCCCATCCCCACATTCTCTGCAGCCCAAGCCAATCACTAACTTACTCTCTATCTCTCTCCATTTGCCCCTTCTGGACATTTCATATAAATGGAGTCACGTAATGAGTGGTATTTGTGCGTAACTGGCTTCTTAGCATAATGTTTTCAGGATTCGTTCCTATTACATCATATATTTCATCTTTTTTATTACCAAATAATATTCTATTGTATGAATAGACTTCTGTCAGTTGGCAGACATTTGGGTTGTTTCCGCTTTCTGGCTACTATGAATAATGGTGCTATGGACGTTCATGTACAAGATTTTTGATGGACATATGTTTTCAGTTCTCTTGGAAGAACTCTAGCAGTGGAGTTGCTTAGTCAAAAGGTAACTCTGTTCAACCTTAGCGGACCTGCCAGATTATTTGCCAAAGTGGTAGCACCATTTTGCCACTTGAACGGCTGCCCCATTCACAACTGTGTAAATGACCGTGTCTATAATAAAATGCACTTGTATTTTCTTTTTCAAAAGAAAGGAAAGGAAACCTATTGAAAAATAGTTGCGTGTTCTAATTGTGTACCTTCTACAAAGAAGCAAGTCACTCTGTCTTTATCAATAAAATGGGAACAACCAACAGTACCATCTGGAATTCTCTGGCAGGCACAACAGGTCTGTGCTTGCTAAATACCATGAACAGAATTCTTTCACAGAAACTCTTTGAACCTGAAACTGAGTAGTACTCAGTGACCATGGATCCTCAATCTTCGGAAAGCCTTAATCAGCCCTGGCCAGGGAGGCAGAACCGATACAGGAGTATGTGGGGGCAGCCCCCAACCCTCAATTAAAGGGCAGTTTATGCAACATGCTTTCTTTTTGAATCAGAGCCAGGGTCATTGTTGGGCTGAGGTAACATTAATTATTTTTCCGCTTGTCGGATCCCATGAAAAAGATGTGAAAATGGCCTGTTTGTGAAAGAGTGCAGGCAGAGGCTGTGAGCTGATTATGTCAAACCTAGTCAAAGCTTCCTTGGTGTGGGAGACTGTAATCAACAAAGCATGGCGGCATCTGCACCCCTTACAGGAGGAGCCCCATCCCGCTTGCCCCCCCCCCCCCCCAGCAGAGACGAGAAACCAGCTTTAACCCCTGCTGGACTGAACTGCCTTGACTATGGAGCAAAGAGATTTTACTCTCATCCACCATCTAGTACACATTTAGGGGATGGAACAGCAAAGGAGGTGACTGTCCTTGTTTTGCAGAAGAGAAGGCATCGAATCGCTCTGCTGATAGACTAGCACTGATTCTTTCTGTGACATGGGCAGCCATTCATAGACTGTTCATGTAACAGTCGAGTTACAGAGTTGCAAATTTTGAAAGATACAGAAATTGGGTTTTTTCAAACTTCTGAAACAGACCATGGAGATCATTAACAAGTGCTCCCGACTTTCTACATAAGTGGGGCTTATATTCTGGCTGAAAGGGGTGTTTCAGAGTGGCAGTTGATCATCACCCACTTCATGCAAGACTGAGAAATCTTCTATTGTCATATCAGAGGACTGAGTGAGGCAGCTGATGAAGCCCATCGCCTAACACTGCCCTTGGCAATCATTTGACCCACTGATCATCAGATATGTTGGACCCACTTTTCTTTTTTTAGAACCAATATGTTATGCCCCCTTTCCTTTTCTGAAATAAAAAACATTGATGATAAAGTCTGTTTATATATATATATATATATATATATATATATATATATAACACTTCCTTGGAGGGAAGTGACCTCCCCCAGACCACATGGAGCCAACTCAAAGGGACACCAGGACCAGAGCTTATGTGTTTGACTCCTAATTCTTTCCTATTGTTCCCAGCCCTGAGTTTCCCCGAGACACTGCCCACAGTCAATCCTGCTCATTTCCGTTACTGGTTATCAGTGCCACCAGTCACGAACTCACTGTTGCCTATAAAACATTAATGATCTAAAATGTTAACTTAAACTCTTGAAAGTCTGCAGGATTTCGATAATGTGCCCTCAGGTGATTCCAATGTAGAATGTCTATGGCTTGTTCACACTCTGAGAATGATTCCCTCAGTTTAGAGCTAGAAAATCTATGAGGGGAAAATGGTTCTATGGGCAGATAAGTTTTGGAAATCCTGGATTAGCCAAAGGTGAAAAGTACAGACGCTTTAATTAGTGGACATGAAGGTAAATCTCTAAGATAGAGTATGACGACTCATTTTCCAAGTTTATTGGATCATGAACTGCCCCTATCCTCTGCTGTTTTTTTTTTTTTTTTTTTTTTTTTTGTTAAACAGCTTGTTGCTAATGAAATAGAGACTATTTACATCTCTACCCTCATTTTGCAGATTAAAAAAAAAGAGCAGAGGGGCACCTGGGTGGCTCAGTCAGTTCAGCATCTGACTTTGGCTCAGGTCATGATCTCACGGATCGTGGGTTCAAGCCCCGCATTGAGCTCTGTGTTGATAGCTAGCTCAGAGCCTGGAACCTGTTTCAGATTCTGTACCTCCCTCTCTCTCTGACTCCTCCCTGCTCACGTTGTCTCTCTCTCTCTCAGAAATAAAACATTAAAAAAATTTACTTAAAAAAAGAGGAGTGAATAGATGCTGATTGAAGTGAGAAGTCTAAAAAGGCTATGGTAAGTCTGTGTATTATTTCAAATAGAAAAATAAAGGAGAGAGATATTTGATTCCTTTTCACTTTGATTTTCTAGGTCCCATGAGGATAAGTTCATGTCTTACTTTCTCTTTGTCAACGTTGGTTTGATGACATCTTTCCATTGTTTGGGCACAGAGCCTGACCCATAGTTGTTACTCGGATAATGCTTGTTAAATAAATTATTTAATAAATTAAATAATCAAGGGCAGTCTACTTAAAAGGTGGTGGGACAGCCTCAGGTCATCCTGAGAAGTGAGATGTTTCCTTGTATCTCTTAGGAGCAGACAGATCAGAGAACTCAATCACACTCTACAGCAAAAGCCTCGCAGAGCCAGAGAACTTTTTAACCTGCACATTTAATACTAACCATAATCAGGATGCGCTGGAACAGTTGTATAGGTTATGCACTGCACAAACTATTGGGGCATCATTTACTCAAATCCAAGAAACGTGTTTCAATTGGGTTGGGCTGACCAGACATATACACAGAAACAATTAAAGAACAATCAAAGAGAGTTTGTAGCTGTTTTACGTGCCAGGGGGTGCTATGGTTCAAGCTTTGGTGTATTTATCTTATTTTTATCCTGGGTTGGCTTTATGGGGTACAACTAGTCGTGGACTACAGGGAGTAGATTGTGGGTGTGGAGTGAGTTTTTCTGTGACAAAACCTTGTTGTTCCAGACCTGCTCACTTTCTGCCTGTTACCACTTCCAGTCAAAAGCTAGATTCCCACGCCTTTGCTCAGGCTCCTCCCTCTCCTTAAATCTCCCTTTCCTCCGGTCTTCCTGACACATTGCAGCTTATCCTGCCCGGCCCACCTCAAATGTCACCTCTTCTCTGTGGTTTCCCGAGACCCCTCTTTGGCATTTTCCTGCCGGTGACAGAATTCACTGCTCCCTCACACCTGTGCCATTGGCACCTGTTATAGAAACTGCGAGCACAATTATGAAAAACAGGAGAGGGAAACAGTTAACCACTACCTTATGCCTTAAAAAGTTCAGTCCACAAGTAAAACCCATGCCCAGTCTGTATAAAGAGCAGTGACTGTTAGCTTCTGGGTGTTTCAGTAATAGCCGTGTTTCTGCAAATTCTCGTGTGCATCTCTGTGTTCATAGGCTGCTTTTCCCCACACCCATTCTGTTTCTGTCCCCTCATCTACACCTCTTCATTGAGGGCACTAACCCGATTCTATCTTTCCCTTTAAAATAGTGTGTCTGTACCATATATGAGCTTCAAACCAAAGCCCTTGGTACCTCTGCATATTCTCTTCTCACCCTTGTCAACCACCACACTTAGTTTTTTATTCATACAACATCAGTGTGTACCTATTCTTGGTTTCACTTTATTTTAGCTGTTTATCCTTCTTCCTCCCAGCCTCACTATATATTCCCCATAATCTGCATAACTGTCATCGGAAGAATTTATAGTGTGCCATCCTGTTAATAAACCCGTTTTCTCGGTTTATTGTTTGTTTTTGTCATCGCGTTTGCTCACATTTTCCTCTGTCTTATAAATGGCACTAGTGGGACTATCTTTGTACCTTTCATTTTTGGTTATTTCCTTGGGAGATTATGTCCCAAGTTGAATGATCTGATTGCAGCTCTTGTAACATTTGAAAGTTACTTTTCCAACCAACCTGCACTACTGAACAATTTGTAAGTGTATCTGTCTCCTCATGATCACAGGATGCCACCCTTTAAAATTTTTGTAATCAACTTAATAGAGATATAAGAGTGTCTTAAACCCAAATTTGGGGTTGCATTTCCTTCTCTGTCAGAGAGGTTGTGAAGTTTTCAAAGCAGTCTTGTTCTTCCTGTATTTCCTTGAGTATCAACTATATTTGGTCACAAAATGAGGCACCCGCTTCTGTTGACCATTTAATAACAATTAGGCATAGTCAGAGATGGAGATGATGTTAATGACAATACTAGACGTAACACAGAATAAATTGTTTAATAAAAAATTTAGGAAAGATAAAGAGCCGTTTTAAACTCCCCATTTAGGAAGAGTCTGACAAAAGTCACTAAGTGGAAAGTGTGGTTGTCTTCCCAACAGGAAGGATCGATGGACAGACAGGATTTCAAGGCTCTCAAAGATTAGCAGTGCGAATCTACATGCCAGCATAAGTACTGAATAAAACCACATTCCCTCCTGTCTTAGACTTTAAAATTCAGATACGTACAGGGGCAAAGTAAGGAACATAAACATTTAATGGGCCAGATAACAATAACTCGAGGGAGGTGATGACTGGGGAGAATTGGCAAGGAATTCCCATCTATGACATTGAACTCTTATTGGGGAACATTCTTTGTGCTAATCAAAAACACATGCATGGGCCAAGTTTGGCCATTGGCCACCAGGCTGTGCCCTTTGCCTAAGGCTTCTTTCAGAGACGGTACTCAAATGCCAGCAGGGGCCTTGCGCAGATGAGGAAGATGGGGCCGACATCAGTTGCCAGACTGCACTGTCAGTGCAGTCCCACACTGGGCTCGAACTCATGAACTGTGAGATCATGACCTGAGCCAAGATTGAGAGTCAAACACTCACCCAGCTGCAGTCAGGAGCTCCATTCCTAGTGCAGTCTTACAGAGATTTGTACACAGGCTTTCTTCTTACTTTTGACACCGAGCTCCTTGGGAAAACTCCTTGAAGGAACTCACAGTATTTCCCTGGAGCCCAGCAAGTAATAATAATTAATAAGGTTTTGAAGAATGAATGAGCAAATAAAAATGTGAAAGCCTTTTTTTGTTACGCTTGAGTCGGACTCACTTCCTACACTGTCAAATGAAGATGTCTTCGGGTCCACTGATATGACTATTATTTTCCTTGTCGCTTAGAAAAACATTTATTGTAAAATACTTCACTCTTTCTAATTAAAACTTGAGAACCTAATGCAATGTATGCTTAGACTGATTTATATTTTTAACTTTTAGGTCACGAGTTGACTCATGCACGAAGAACAATGTGATTTGTGCCCCCTTTCCCAAAGATAAAAGAATATGGTGTTGATAATTAGATAGTGTTGAACAGGAATATTTGAGCACTAAAGATTGTCAGCTATCTGAGACTGAGGACTATGCCTAAGACTTAAAACAAGTGATACAGGAAATTGATGCATACTTCACATATGATAAAATTTAACATGTGAAATTCAGTGCCTTTTAGTATATTCACAAAGTTGTGCCACCATCACCACTATCTAGTTCCAGAACATTTTTGGCACCCTAGAAAGAAGGCCTTACCCATTACTAATCACTCACCATTCCCTGATCATTCCATTTACTTTCTGTGTGTATGGATTTGCTTCTTCTGGGCACTTCATATAAGTGGTATCATACAATATGTGGTATTTTGTGTCTGGCATCTTTAACTTGGCATGTTTTTAAAGCCCATTCATGCTCTGACATGTATCAGTACCAAGTTCCTTTTCATGGCTGCATACTATGACACTGTTTGGATATGACCTATTTATCCATCCATTGGTTAATGGACATCTGGATTGGTTCTGCTTTTTGGTGGTTACCAGTAATGTGGCTATGAATATTCATGCCCAAATGTTTGTATGGATGTACATTTTCAATTCTCAAATAGGTATCAAGGAATTCAAGTCTTGAGTTACAAAGTTATCCTCTGTTTTAACTCTTTGAGACACTACCAAAGTGACTGCACTATTTTACGTTCCCAGCAGTGATGTGTGAGGGTTCCAGGTTTTCCACATCTTGTCAATACTTGTTATTGTCCATCTGTTTGATTATAGATATTCTGGTAAGATTTGAAGTGGTATCTCATTGTGGCTTCGATTTGTATTTCCCTAATGACTAATAGTATTGGGCATCTTTTCATGTGCTTATAGGCCATTTGTATATTTCCTTTGGAGAAATGTTTCTTCAAATTTTTAAAAATCAGATTATTTGTCTTTTTATTGTTGAGCTATAATTTTTCTTTATATATTCTGGAAACTAGACTATTAAATATTTTCTTCTGTTCTGTGAGTTGTCTTTTTTTAAACTTTTAAAAATGTTTTTATTTATTTCTGAGAGAGAGACAGCGTGAGCAGGGGAGGGTCAGAGAGAGAGGGAGACACAGAATCTGAAACATGCTCCAGGCTCCAAGCTAGCTGTCAGCACAGAGCCCGACACGGGGCTCAAACCCACGAACTGTGAGATCATGACCTGAGCCGAAGTCGGACGCTCAACTGACTGAGCCACCCAGGCGCCCCCTGTGAGTTGTCTTAATGGTGTCCTTTGAAGAACAAAAGTTCTTAATTTGATAAAGTCCAATGTATCTATTCTTTTCTTTTGTTGCTTGTGCTTTTGGTGTCATATCAAAGATATCATTGGCTAATTCCAGGTCGTGAACGTTGATGAGTACGCTTTCTCCTAAGAGTTTTATGATATTAACTCTTCTATTTTGATCTTTGGTCTATTTTGGGTAAATTTTTGTATATGGTGTGGATAGAGGTCCAAATTCATTTGTTTCCATGGGGAAATCCAGTTTTTCCAGCATCATTGGTTGAAAAAACTATTCCTTACCTATCAAATGTCTTGGCACAATGCTTTAGACTTAAAAATTTGTATTCCTTATAGGGCCTAGCATTGTAGCATTGTTTTTCCTTTTACCCGGTAAGCAGGCAAATATGTTTGTTGAATTAAAGTGGGATTCAGAGTAATTAAAGGTTTTTTTTGGTTTGTTTTTGTTTTTGTTTTACCTACAAGGTAAAGCTTTTACAGACGACTTACCCAAAGAGGTAAAACTTTTTCCAAGACTTTGGGTATATTACTGTGCCATAAAGTTCCCCATTTATTCCTGGACTGGACTAAATTAATGCAGAAATACCAGAAAACAGCTTAACCAATGAGGGCTTACAGTTTGCTGTTTTGGTCTCCACTTTCTGGTGCACAGAATTGGGCTAACAAGGTGATTCCTTCCCATGAGGACTTTGGGCAAGTGTCTTATACTTTCTAATGCAGGTGATCTGACCGGCGTGACACAGGGTCTGGGCACCGTTACTTGCCCCTGGGGCCCCAGCAGAGCTCATCGTTCCCTCCTGATCCTCTTTCTGGCCAAGCCCACAGAGGACCCCACAATCTTCCCCAACACTGGCCTCCAGGCTACCAGGCACTCAGTCTGGATGGGTACAAAACTGAAACTTGTTTGCCTAACCCTGTAGGGTCCAAGTGAACCCCAAAGGTAATATGGCCTGTTATGTGACTGTGTAGCTCTCCAAGAGAGCCCATCAAGAGAACAAAGCCTTTTTCTTTTAATCTTAAGCTTTTTATTTTAATGGTGTTAAATTGTGAATTACAGTATTTGATTTTCTAAGTTCACACTAGTTTACATTGGGCAAATTTGTTTGTGATATAATGTGCTTATCATAGAATACCTGGTTTGGATCATATATGGGATAAGATTTTTGCCTATGTGCTAACGTGTTTCTTCTCCTCCTTTTGAGAAAGGAGTATCCGTCTCTCCTCCCACACAGCAAGAAGTCCAGAAGCAGGAGTGTTTGAGGTTTCCGGTGTCGGAGGGCCTCTGGGTTCTTCCGCTCCTGAGAATACAGACTTTAACTTTTCCAGTCCGTTTGTTGTCAAAGAGAACGGCCTACCCCGCTCCCCTGGCCTCCGCGTGAAACACCTGGACGCTTAGCATGGCCAGTGCTGCTGGTGTAACTGTCACCCGGCCCTGGACATCAGGCGACACCCCCCCTCACCCCCCCGGGAGAGAGTCAGTGAAGATGGTACCTCTTTCACCCTGGCCAAGGTCACCGTGGGCAGTGCCCGGCCTCCGGGAAGGGGGTGCCGGGCAGGCACGCTGCTCCTCTGCAGGCTGCCCTGGGTTTGCCCGGGGTGGCAGCGGTGGAAAGTGCCAGCCAGCACGGAATGACGGGAGCCCAGGTAGCAATTAAGTGGGGATAAATAGCCATTACCCAGGAGGCCTGACAACTGCTGGAGACCGCAGTCTATGCAGGAGCAACCGCTTATTTTCGCATTGATCCTCGGCGGGATCGGGCCGTGCCTTCTGCAGTGCCCCAAATAACAGGCTCACAAAGCCCGGTGCTAAGAGGTGGCATCTCAGAAGAATCCGTTCAGGTCTTCCTGTCTGTTTCATCTTAAGGCCTGGCAGGAGAAGAGATAATTACGGGTCTGAGAGTTTTGCTCCATCGCAGACAATGGAGGGATCAACAGATGCCTCTCTGAAATCAGATTAAAAAATTTTTAAAAGGTTTCGGCTCAGGAGGATACCAGCCTTTCCCACAGGTTTCAATTGGATGAAAACGGAAAAGGAAGGATGGAGAAGGAAGAAACGATGGGAGAGAGGGGAGGAAAGGAAAGTTCTTAAAAATGGCAATAATCCACGTGGCCGGCGCTACCCAGGTTTTACTTTCCCGGTTGCCTCCCGGGAGATATCTTTCATGCCATCCGAAGGCTCCTGTTCAGGACTCATTCCATTTGGAGTCCAGAATCCCCTGTAGAAGCCCATGCCCCTCTGCAGTCACTGCCCACCCCAGCTACGCACCTTCTGACTTCTATAACCCAGTATCAGCTTTGCCTATTTGAGAATTTCATTTAAAAGAAATACATAGTATGTTCTTTTGTCTGGCTTCTTTCACTCAGCGGCATTGCGAGGTCCATCCCTGTGACTGTATCAACAGTTCATTGTTTGGTGTTGTGGAGTAGTATTTCCTTGCGTAGGTGTACCTCAATGTGTTCGTCTATTCACCTACTGATGGGCTTTTGATTGTTTCCAGTTTTCGGCTAACATGAATAAAGCTACTATGAACATTCATATGAATGTCATTTTGTGGACATGCTTCTACCCAGAAATAGAATTTGCTGGGTCTCGGAGAGATGCAATTAAACATTTTATAAGAAAGTCACAATCTGGTTTTCAAAGGGGGTGACACCATTTTACTTCCCTGCTGTCTTTGAATGACCTTTTGTTTGTTTCACATCCTTGTCAACTGTTGTAATTATCAGCCTTTTAAAATTTCGCTATGAGGGGCCCTTGGGTGGCTCAGTCAGTTAAGCATCTGACTCTTGATCTCAGCTCAGGTCTTGATCTCAGGGTTGTGAGTTCAAGCCCCATGTTGGGCTCCACGCTGGGCAGGGAGCCTTTTTAAAAATAAAGAAAGAAATTAAATAACATTTTGTTATGATTGCATTTTTTTCATATGCATTTCCTTGATAACTTATGATGTTGGAAATAATTTCATGTGCTTATTAGCCATTTGTGTATTTTCTTTGATGAAATTTTTGGTCAAGACTTTGACCATTTTACTTTATTATTTTTTTAAATATTGTTTATTGATTTATTTTGAAAGAGAGATTGAGAGAGAGCATGCGAGTGCAAGAGGGGAAGGGACAGAGAGAGAGAGAGAGAGAGAGAGAAAGAGAGAATCTCAAGGAGGCTCCACCCTGTCAGCACAGAACCTGACGTGGGGCTCTGTCTTGGAAATCATGAGATCATGACCTGAGCCGAAATCAAAAGTTGGATGTTTATCCAACTGAGCCACCCAGGTGCCCCAAGAGTTTGACCATTTTAAAAAATTGGGTTGTTTTTCTTATTGCTGACTTGTATGGATTCTTTTAAATAGGGATTCAAGACATTTGTCCCATATATGCGTTGAGAGTATTTTCTGCCAGTCTGTGGCTTGCCTTTTCACACTCTTTGAAGAAGTATTGATGAAGTCACATTTACTTCTCTCTTCTTTTGTGGCTAATATTTTCTGTGTCCTGCCCAAGAAATCTTTGCTCACCTCAAAACTGTTTTTTTTTTTTTCTCTTTACCCTGGAAGTTTTATAGTTTTGGCTTATAAGTCTGGTTTATGATCTATTTCAAGTTAATTTTATGTACAGAGTAAGATTGGGGTTCGGGTTCAGTTTTTTGCACCTAAACTACATACATTTGTTTGAGCCTTAAAAAGACTTTGCTTTCTCCATCAAATTGGCAACATTTTGATTGAAAATTAATTGATCACATATAGGCGGGTTCATTTCTGGACTCTGTTCAGTTCTTCCGGGAGAATGGAAATATTAACAACATTAGAGGCTTCTAATCCATGAACATGGCTTACATCTCTGCTTTGTAGGTATTTATTTATTTATTTATTTATTTATTATTTTTTTGAAAATATTTTATTTATTTCTGAGAGAGAGAGAGACAGCATGAGCAGGGGAGGGTCAGAGTGAGAGGGAGATACAGAATCTGAAACAGGCTCCAGGCTCTGAGTTGGCAGTCAGCACAGAGCCCGACACAGGGCTCGAACCCACAAACCATGAGATCATGACCTGAGCCGAAGTCAGTCGCTTAACCAACTGAGCCACCCAGGTGCTCCTGCTTTATAGGTCTTTAATTTGAGCAGTGTTTTGTTGTTTTCGAGAGAGAAGTCTTACATATCTTTGACTAAATTTCATCCCAGATGTTATAGTAAATGGTGCACTGAAAAGCTTTAGTTTTTACTTGTTTGTTGCTAATACCTAGAAACACAATTAATTTTTGCAGATGGACTTTGTGTTTTGAGGTCTCGTTAAACCGCTTACAAGATCCAGTAGTTGTTCTCTAAGTTCCCATAAGGTTTTCCACGAACACAGTCTGCTTGTTTGTACCAACTGCTTCAAGTTTTTCTTTCCAGACTGTCTGCTTTTTATTTCTTTGGGGGGAGGAGGGAGCTCAATTTTGAATAAACCTGGTAAAAGCAGACGTCTTTGCTTTGTTCTCAGACTTAGTGAGAAATGGATTAATGTTTCACTAAGAACTAAGATATTAGCTGTAAGTATTGTCATTCTTTTATTTTTATTTTTTTGCTTATTTGTTTATTTTTAGAGAGTGCACACGTGCAGGGGAGGGGGCAGAGCAAGAGAGAGAGAGAGCAAGAGAGAGATAATCTTAACCCTCAGCACAGAGCCCCACACAGAGCTCAAATCCATGACTGTGAGATCATGATCTGAGCTGAAATCAAGAGTTAGATGCTTAACCCACTGAGCCATCCAGGCGCCCCATCGTTCCTTTAATCAAGTGGAGGAAGCATCCTTCTCTTAGCTTGCTGAAGGGCTTTGACTGTGAATGAATTCTGTCAAATTCTTTTTTTGCACCTACTGAGGTCTTAATATCAGGCTTACACTGGACTCATAAAACAAGTTGAGAAATGTTTCTTTCTTCTTCATTTTTCGGAAAGAGTTTGCATACGATGGTATTATTTCTCTCTTTAATGTTTGATGGAATTCATCAGTGAAGTCATCAGGGCCTGGAGATTTCTCTGTGGGCTTTAATTATAAGTTCAGCTTATTTAATAGATATGGAGCTTTTTTTATATTTCTCTTTTGTCTGTTTCGGTAAGTTGTGTTTCTGAAGGAATTTATCCATTTTATCTGGGTTTTTATTACATTGTATGAAGTTATTCATAAGATCCTCATAATATTTGCTTATATCCATAAGATCTATTGTGAATAAAAAGAGTTTTCCTGCCCTAAACGGGAGTTGGCAGAAATTGTCTAGGATAATCTTTCTAGTGGGAAATTCCAGGGTTAACAGTCACAGGAAGAGAGACAGCATGAGCCTTCTCTGTGGTCCTCTACTTCTAGATTCTTTTTTTTTTTTAAGTTTATTTATTTTTGAGGGGGAGCAGAGAAAGAAAGAGAGAGAGAGAGAGAGAGAGAGAGAGAGAGGATCTGAAGCAGGCTCTGTGCTGATAGCAGAGCTGAACTCATGAACTGAAACCTGAGATCATGACCTGAGCCCAAAGTCAGATGCTTGACCAACTGAGCCACTCAGGAGCCCCCTCTGCTTCTAGATTCTTATTCTTCAGCATCTCATCAGAAACAGAAATACTTCTCTCATTCCTTTTTACTTTATTTCCTTCCCTGCTCGCTTTTTTAAAGGACTTACTCCAATCTTTTGCTCTATTGCAAATAAACCTAAAATGGCAATTTGAATTTGCAATAGTAATTTGCACATACTTATTTCCTTAGTAATGAAAATTTCTTTGTGATTCAGACTCTTAAAGGTCTCAGAGGTCTAATGAGTACTTTTCACTGAGCAAGCCATTTATAACCAATATTTTGAAAACTTAACATAAGCTTTAATAGTGAGTTAAGGATATTTTACCACAGCAAGTACACGAGACATGTTTTCCTGGTCCTTTCCCCATGAACTTCCTGGAACTTGAGCTTGCAAAAATGCATATGAAAGCAATGCTCCCGCTGAGGTCATATGCATCCGCTCCTCCAACCCAGTCAATCAGGGGTGAAGTATTAAGCTCAGAAAAGATGGCCATTCTTCCCAGTTCCCTGAGTATTGTAACCTAATAACAGGTATCAGAAAACTTTCCTTCCTGGGTAGGACAGGAATGCAGGATCAAACCTTCTTCCCTAGCCACCTGTTTATACTCTATTGCCAACACTCACTCACACGCTCATGTACACACACTCACACACACACAGCAGTGTTCTGCACTGTTTCGTCTCCAAATTATCAAATTATCCCGTGGTCAAAAGGTATTCAGTCCCATCCAGTCCCTCTCAGTTTGTGGTAGGACTAATTTGTTAATGGGGCTCCAGAAGGAAAGTGCCTAATGTTCCTTCTAATTGGACATGACTGCTTCAGAATGACTGCGGCTGCCAGCCAGCTCTCACTGTCCCTGAGGCTGGATAATAAGCTTCTGCCACCAGCCCCTGGGTCCTGACCAAGACCATTTGCGATAATGAACTTGGAAGGTTCGTTGTAGATTGCAAAAAAAGAAAAGAGAGAGAAAAGCACAGTCCAGCTCTTGTCGGTGGGTTCAGTTATGGCTTCTGTCTGCTCAACAAAAGAAATTCAGGAAAGCTAGACTAGGAAGGGGTAGAGTGGGGAGCAGGCAAAGACGGACGGGGGTGGAGAGAACCCATGATGGTAGAACCAGTCTGAAATTCCTCCAGGACCAAACTTTCTAGAAGGAGTTCAGAGGTGACCAGGATAGGGATAGAGTTCCCAGTGCCTACATGGGAGGCTCTGTAGCGATGGGTACCATAGTTTAAGGTGTAGCACTTGCCACTGATCTGAAGGGACAAGCTCCCCCATACTCTTGAGCTCACTGTAAATCCCCATCACCCACACGGATACAAGAGCAGGGCCTGTTGTGCACATTTAGGCTAATTGTTACTAGAATCATTGCTGATTCTTTATTTTCTGGGACCAGATTAAACCCAGAATCTATCACTAAAACCACTCCAAAGACATTTTTTTTTTTAAATGTTTTATTTATTTATTTCGAGGAGAGAGAGAGAGACAGCATGAGCAGGGGAGGGTCAGAGAGAGAGGGAGTGACAGACTCTGAAACAGGCTCCAGGCTCTGAGCTGGCAGTCAGCACAGAGCCCGACGCAGGGCTCGAACCCACGAACCGCGAGATCATGACCTGAGCGAAAGTCGGACGCTTAACCGACTAAGCCACCCGGGCTTTTTTTAAAGACATTTTTTAAAGCCTTTTTTTACTGTTGTGAACTATGGAAAATACACAGAAAAGTGCATCAAACAGAAATGTGCAGCTGAAGGTATCATTAGAGGATACCTGCAATCATCGCTCACGTAAAGAAACAGAACTTTGCCCCATTCTGCCCTGTCCTGATCACAACCTCTTCCTTCACCCCTGAAGGTAATCACAACCTGATTTTTATGCTAATAATTTCTTTGTTCTCTTTATAGTTTCACTACATAAATAAGCATTCCTTTTTTTTTTTTTTTGAGACAGAGAGAGAGGGCACAAGTGAGCAAAGGGCAGAGACAGAGAGGAAGAGAGAGAGACAGGGCTCACCCAAAGTGGGGCTGGAGCTATGGGACTTGAACTCATGAACCATGAGATCACGACCTGAGCTGAAGTCAGATGCTTAATGACTGAGCCACCCAGGTGCCCCTACATGGCATTCCTAAACACTGGTTTTGTTGTCCCTGCTTTTGAGCTGTGTGTAAATGGGGATTCATAGAGTATATATCAGCCTGGCTTCTTTTGCTCTACATTGTAAGAGTCATCTACATTGTTTTTGTTTCTCTCTCTCTTTTTTTTTAAGATTTTATTTTTTTAAGTAATCTCTACACCCAATGTAGGGCTCAAGCTCACAACGCTGAGATCAAGAATTGCATGTTCTACCGACTGAGCCAACTGGGTGCCCCTAGATTCAGCTATGTGTTTGCATGTGGCTCCATTGTTGCTATGGAGTTTTCTGTCATATTACTGTAGCACAATATATGTGTTCAGGTGTTAAGTTGCACTTGGGCTATTGGTCAGTTTTTGGCTATTACAATGTTTCTAGGGATAGTCTTGTTCATAGATATACATATTTCCATATAATGTAGCTAGGAGAGAAACTGCTGGGTGATAAGCTTCCCAGAGAGATTTGACAATACTAGCTGTTAAGTCACTGTAGATGGCCAGAGAAGAGACTACTTATCAGAAACCCATCTGTAGCCTTATGTGGTAACCAGCATCTAAGATGGACCTGAGTGATCCCTATCTTCTGATATTCATGCTTTTCGGTAGTCTCCTCTCACGTTGCTTCAGGGATGGTCTGTGTAGCCAATAGAATATGGCAGAAGCGATTGTTAAGGATTTCCAAGGCTAGATCATAAAAGATATTGCAGTTTCTACCTGGCTTTCTTGGGTCACTCCGTCTGTTGGAAGCCAGCTGCCATATTGTAACGATACTCAAGCAGCCCTATGGAGAGACCATGGTAGCAAGCAGCTGAGATCTCTAGTCAGTGTGAATGAGCCATCTAAGAAACAGATCCCAGCCCCAGTCCAGCCTTCAGATGATGAAGCCCTGGCCTTCATCTTGACTGTAACCTCATGAAAGACTCTGAGCTGCAACCACCCATCTTAGCTTTCCCTGAATTCCTAACTCTCAGGAGCTGTGTGAGATAACAAATGTTTGTTATTTGAAGCTTCTAAGCGTTGGGGTAATTTGTTGTGCAGTAACAGACACCTTGGTTTATCTAGACTGGCTGAGGTAGGAAAACAAAGCATCCCCATATGTCAACTGTTCAGAAATTACTTGTTGTGTATATTTATCCTCTTCTCCTGCATGGTGTAGAAATATTAAAATCGCATTCAACTTCAGACCAAGTTTTTATTCTTCCATTTTCCTTCTTTTCCTCTTTTCCTTCTTTCCTCCCTCCCTCTGTCACAAGTACTCTTCTTCTCCTAAGTTTCCAGAAATAAGAAGTTCTCTGGCATCAGACAATGTGGGTTTGAATTCTTGCTTCAGAATTTACAAGCTGAGTGACCTTGGGAAAGTGTCTTTAAATCTCTGTGCCTTGGGGAGGCACCTGGATGGCTCAGTTGGTTAAGCATCTGACTCTTGATTTCGGCTCAGGTTATGATCTCACAGTTTGTGAGTTCAAGCCCCTATGTCAGGAGCCTGCTTGGGATTCTTCCTCTGCCCCTCCCCTGCTTGTGCTCCCTCTCTCAAAATAAATAAATAAACATTAAAGAAAATAAAATGTTTCTTTTACAAAAAAATATTAAAAATTAAAAAAATCTCTATGCTTTGGAACCCATTTTCCTCAGTAGTTAAATAGAGATAGTCATACAACTATCCTCACTGGAAAGGACAAAATAAAAACACGTGCAGCACTTAGAATGGCTGGCACATACTAAACATCCAGTAAGTGGTCATTATTATTCTCTCTTCTCTTCCCCTCTGCTCTGCTCCCTCCATCTCTCCGCTCCTCTTCCCTTCCCCCCACCCACTTCGGTCTTGCCTCATTTGCTTCCTTCACTCTCCCCTCTTCTTCACTGTCCTCACTCATTTACCCTTCAGCTTCTGTTTTCTCATCTCTCCTGCTTTCTCTCTCCTCGCAGCTCCCTTCCCAGCCTTTCTGCCAAGACTCTGGCAGAGCAAGCTTCCTGTAACCATAATGGCCTCCATGGACCTGGTAAACCAGCCGCACCATTAAACAGCCCCTTGTCAAATGATGAGACCCGCAGCCGGGACACTAAGCATCTCACTGTCAGTTCCAGCACCAGGGCGGTAACTGGACTCTTCACCGCTCCGCTCAGCTCAGGGGAAGTTGCCTCGAATTTTTGGTTTCTCTTTGTTTCCCCTACTTATGACACCAAGTTGTAGATAGTTCCTCCTCCTCAAATTTATTTCAGTGAAATTTATTTCCATTTAAGAGATTCAAGAGCCTGTTAAATTATTACATAAGCAGCAGTTGCTATAAAATTTCCGCACAAAACAAGAATGAGTAGTGGACAAGAGTAGTGTTCTCCTTCCCCTGTGCTCCCAATCCTGGTTGGCGTGAGACCTTCTTTTCTATGTTCAGTAGGTGTTGTGGTTTTGTTTTCTTTATCTAAGTGGGCTTCCAAGCTCCACAGTGTTGCTGTGACTTTCTTTTTTCCGCTTAAAACCTATGATGGACCTCTGTCCACATCATGACCTACTTATCCACCTCATTTTTTTCAATGGCTGTATGTACACCATCGTTTATCCCTTCTTCTCTTGAAGGACATTTAAATCCTTATCAAATTTTTACTCCTAACAATGTTGTAATAAACATTCTTTTATACATATATATATTGTTGGGCACTATAGGAATATTCCTTCAACATAGATTTCTAGCATTATTTTTCATGGGTCCCTGAGCAGATCACTTACATTTTGAGATATTGCCACATTGTAACAAATTTGAAAGGAAATTTGAGCAGCTGCTCATTTGAAGGTGTATGGAGAAGAAACCTGGCTAAGGACCTTGAAGGCAAAGGCCCCGGGGGCAGAAGGGAGATAGACCTGGTCCAGGAACTGAAGGAAGATGGGATGACTGGGTTTAATGAAGAAGAAGAGGAAGGTGGCCTCAGCTGAGGTTAGTGACATAAACTTGATGGAGTTAAAGAGGGCCATTGGGGGATTACATTTATTATAAACGCTATTTAGAGCCATTGAACAGTATTAAACAAGAGTGACTCTATTGATGGAGATCTCTGATTACATGGTGCCTTCAGGCACTCACCTTGAAGTCAAAGCCAATCTTTAGGTTTAGGTCATTCATTGACAAGAAGACCGCCTCCTCTTCTGAAAAGATACAAGGACTACTTGAAGTGTTCTGGAGATAACCTGATTGATCCAGGGTCCCAATGCTTTTTTTTAATGTTTTATTTCTTTCTGAGAGAGAGAGAGAGAGAGACAGCGTGAGCAGGGGAGGGTCAGGGAGAGAGGGAGATACAGAATCTGAAACAAGCTCCAGGCTCTGAGCTAGCTGTCAGCACAGAGCCTGACAAGGGGCTCGAACCTACGAACCGTGAGATCATGACTTGAGCCAAAGTCAGATGCTGAACTGACTGAGCCACCCAGGCGCCCCAATACTTTTCAACTAAATGACTCAGATGATGACAGTAAAAGTTCTTTTGTGTTGAAAAAATCATGGGGCCACTAATCCCTTGAGTTTTCATGCTCTAAGAGGCCGAGAGAGACTTAGGCTTTCGAATGGTTTGAAGGGAGCCTGGAGAGGGAAATTCCAATGAGTCAAGATAGGGAAGAGAACCTCAAGTCAATTGAGGAGATCGTGTGGTAAGAAATTGTGGTAAGAAATCCTGGAGAAAAGAACTCACAAAAATGAGTAACTTTCAAAGGCAGATAGCTTTGAGAAGGGAGCTCCCAAGATTCTATGCTGTTCTGAAACAGAGCATCTGGAGGGAGTGGTTTTCAAACTTTTTTGCCAATGTACCCTATAAAGGAATTTGAAAACACTGTGTACTCTTTAATATACTTTTTAAGTTGACATTAAACATTTCTTATTTGTTTAGCTGGATTTTTGAATATATGCACACATGTAATTTAAAACATAATTGTGTCATCTGTCTTTAAATCTAGCAAATGCAATCTAAATGTCACAGTCACTTTCATATTTCTCGGCTGTTCAAAAAGATACATAAACCACTTCTGTACAGTTGGAAATTTTACATCCCACTTTCTTCCTCCAACCTTATCATAATGTAATTTTTGCTTGAAATTCTTTTACTGACTTTTCACTCTCATACACCTCTGTGATAAACCTATTTAGAGGTTCCTTTTTTTCTAATGTTCTAAAACAATAACACTTTACCTTAATGTATGTGGCTATTTCCAATTATTAAAACCTAATTGATCAGAACATCGTAAAATAGTTCAAAATTTGATATTTATTATATATAACAAACATCTATCAAAAACAGTATTTTTTTCCTCTGCCAATTAGTTCGTTTTTCTATCGATATGATGGTTAATTTTATGTGTCAACTGGGCTAGCCTACGGTGCCCACTTGCTTGGTTAAACTCCAGTCTGAAAGTTGCTGGGAAGATCTTTAGATGTAATTAGCATTTGAATGAGTAGATTTGGAGTGAAGCAGATTACCCTCCACAATGTGGGTAGGTTTCATCCAATCAATTGGCCTTATGAGCAAAAACAGTTTTCTCAAAGATGGCACTTTCCTTAAGATTGAAATATGGAAACCCTGCTTCCTCCCTGATGCCTTGCAGAATTTGAACTTCAGAGTCTCCAGCCTGGCAGCCTGTCCTACAGATTTGGGGATTGTCAGTCATCCCAGTTGTGTGAGTCTATTGTTTAAAAATAAATTTCTGTTTCTGTCTATACATCCCTCTGTTGTCTATCCATCTATCTACCTATATCTCTGTATCGGTAACTCTTGAAGGCAACTTGTTCGTGCAATCAAGTTAATACTAACTAACACTAATAACAGTGCATTTTGTAATTTTTCCTGGTACCTGTGGAGAAAGTTCCAAATATACGTGCAATTTTTATTTTTACGGAGAAGTTTGGAATGTTTTACGTGAGTGTGATATACAGAGAAATGGACACGAGAGTAATTGTACTTTAGTAATTCGTTTCATGGTTGAATAGGATTGCATTCAATCACAAAATATTTGCAAGTAAAATGATATGTCTGTTTGCTTCAAAACAATGGGGATAAGGAAGTAGGTAAAGGTACAGAGAAAGAGACCGTCCCAATTTGTTGAAGCTGGATGATGCGTACATGGGGTTTCACTGGATGATTTTTTCTAATTCTAAATGTGCTTGCAATTTTCCCAAAGAAAAGTTAGAAAGAAGAGAAACAAACTGGTTGTGTTTCTAATTATGTTTATTATGCCTATTATCATTTTTGGTTTTTTGATCTGTAGTTGATCTACCACTGACTTGGTAGATCAAGTGCCTTCAGGCAGATTTCCTAATTGTTTTTTAGTAGCAGGTCTGGTTTGCAATAATGCAAGCTGCTATTGATAGAATTACCCAGTTTTTTTTTTTTTTGATGGCTTCTTAATCCTTTTTCATGTTTTCAATGATCTCTTTAATTTCTTTAAACATCTTAAATATATTTATATTGGCTTTGCAGCTTTTTCTGCTGACTCTTGGTCTTAAAACCTTGTTTTGTCATATGTTTTTCAATTGTAAACTCCTATTTGTTGGAAAACTACCAATGGGAACCATCTTAGGTTTCTGAAGGAGGTACATACTTTCGGAAAGAATTTGCATTATATTCTGGAGACATCTTGAAACATTCCCAGGTTTGGCCCACTTTATTTTATTTTTTAACTCATGATAGAAAATTTCAAACAGGCACAAAAGTAAGGTTTTTTTTAATTTGACAGGTTTGATCATCAACTCATGGCCAATCTAATTTCATTAAAAAACCTCCATCCACATCCCCCTCACATATCATTAAGAGTAAATTCAACATCATATAATTGTATCCATAAACATTTTACTATGCAGAGGCACGGGTGGGTCAGTTGGTTAAGTGTCCAACCTCAGCTCAGGTCATGATTTTGTGGTTTTGAGCCCTGTATAGGGTTCTGTGCTGACAGCTCAGAACCTGGAGTCTGCTTCAGATTCTGTGTCTCCCTCTCTCTCTCTGCCCCTCTCCAATTCACACTCTGTCTCTCTCTCCCTCTCAAAAATAAATAAACATTAAAAAACAATTTTTAATATTTTACTACACACCTCTAATAGATAAGTACTTTAATAAAAGGCCAAAACTACAGTATGTTATCACATGTAAAAAAATGAACAATAATTTCTTATTATCATTTAGTATTCAGACAGTGTTCAATTTCCAATTATATTATGAAAGTTATATTTTTTCTGTATATTTAATTGAACTATGATCCAAATAAGGTTTTCACATTGCAAATAGTTGAGATGCATGTTAACTTCCTTAACTTGTAAGTTTTCCCTCCATCTTTTTTTTTTTTTCTTGTAATTCATTCATTGAAAAAACTGAGCCACATGTCCAGTAGTTTTTCCTCAGTCCAGCATTTGCTGAATGCAACCCTCTGGTGTGTTTGACGTGAGTTTTAGAAGTTTCAATAGATTCAGTTTCGATTATTTTTACCTTTTTGCTACCTTACTTTATTTTAATGAATTAATTAATGTTTTTGAGAGAGAGAGAGCAGGGCAGAGAGAGAAAGAATCCTAAGCAGACTCCATGCTCAGCAGGGAGACTGATGCGGGACTCAATCTCACCACCTTGGGATCATGACCTGAGCTGAAACCAAGAGTCAGTTGCCTAACTGACCACCAAACTGACCGCCTAACTTACTGAGCCAACAGGCACTCCCTGTGATTTCATTTTAAATTAAGATGCTTATCTTAACATTTTTTCTTGACCTTGCAAATAATGTGAGGACAGGTCCATATCCATAGGCACCCAGGCTTTTGACTGAGTTTTCTAAGGAGACTCTCCTTGTCCTCCCCAAGAACCAAGGCCAGGACAGTCTTCCATGCTGCCTTCTCCTGAAACCAGAGTCTACCCCCCCCCCCCCCCCCCCAACCCAGCCAAATTCCAAATTTGCCTAAAGTGTAGGCCTTTGTAGGCATCCAGCTTTAAAGAGGGGTCTCTGATCTTACTCCTTGCTGTGGAGAGTCTCCTCCAGGTCCATGTGTGTGCTCTATAGGCTTCGTGCCTGGGGTGAGTAGGTGCCTTGGGGCAGCTGATAGCTGACATTGGTGATTACCCTCATTGCTTCTCCTCAGGATTTCCCCTTTTGTGTTTGTTATTACTTTTTGCAAACTCACCCATGCAATTTAAATTGTGGAACTGCTGGGGCACCTGGGTAGCCTGGTTGGTTGAGTGTTGAGCTTTTGACTCTTGATCTCAGTCAGGTCATGCATGATCTCATGGCTCATGAGTTCAAGACCGAGGACCACGTTGAGATCTGTGCTGACAGTGCAGAACCTGCTTGAGATTCTCTCTCCCTGTCTCTGTCCCTCCCCTCGCTCATTCTCTTTCTCTCTCTCAAAATAAGTAAATAAACTTAAAAAAATAATCAAGTGTGGAACTGTTTTGTAATGGAGGATATCAGTATATTTACTTTTTTTCTGGAAACCCTGAACTCATGTGAAAACCAAGTTTTAGAACTACCTTTGAACTATCTCCTACCTACTATTTTGAGCAGAAGTGGGCTTCGTGGACTTTCATTCCAGGAAATGATGTTAAACCTGAGACCTGACTTACAAGTAAAGAGGGGGAGTGGGGAGGAGACAATGAGACAGTGCTTTGGAAATGGGGAGGAGTATTCCAAACCAGAGCAAACACTGGCATGAAGTCTTTGGGGCAGAGAAGGATGGAACAAAAAACTGGAGCAATGGCAGAGGGCCCAGGATGAAGCAGAGGGAAAGACCTACTTCATCAGGCTTCCTCAGAGAGTCTGGGCTGGAACAATGAGATTCCCACCGCAACTGAAATCTTCACTGTGATCTTACCATCTAGCTAGCCTCCCTTATCTTTACAAAGGTTACGGGTGTACGAAGGACTTTTCCCTCCTCTTCAACATCGGATAAGTATTATCACTGCACCGGTTGGGAAGTTGTGGCTGGACAAGCTCAGATTCATGCTCCAAGAATGGGGCTGTCCTGTAAATCTATGTAGAGCAGGTAGGCTGGTCTGGGTGGTAAATATCCCCCTCATATTTCTTTGCTCAAATCTTCCACCTTCCTTTTTCTTGTGTTGTTTGGGAGGCATTTTCCTTGTCAGGTAAATCCAGCCCCAGAGTAACTAAGGGAGCTTGGGTGGCTTCCCCTTGGGGGGCAGCTGCCCGGGAAGCCAGCCAAGTTGCCTTTTGGTCTTCTGAGGGGAAGCCAGGGTACAGGTTGGGGCGAGGGGCTGAGGAGAGGGAGGGCTCAGCCTTCTTCATGTGCCTGCCAATTGCCTTGTATACCCCTGCCACCAGTCATCTCTCTGGAGTTAAAGACACAATTTGAAGGACTCCATTAAAAAGGATAGACATGTTGGTTAGCAAACTTTGAAAGACCTCATTCAGTGATGCCCGAATAATGTTTCACTCTTGTCAGAGAGTTTGTTAGTTCCCTAGGGCTCCTGTAACAAAGTACCACAAAGTGGGTGACTTAAAACAACAGAAATGTCTTCTCCTACAATTCTGGAGGTTACACGTTCAACATCAACATGGCTGACAGGGTTGGTCCCTTCGAGGACTCTGAGGGAGAACCTGTCACATGCCTTTCTCCTAGCTTATGGTGTTGCCGGCCACCCTTGGCAACCCTTGGCTTATTAGATGTCTCGCTCGGTCTTCACAGGCACCTGTCTTCAGATGGCCATCTTCTTATAAGGGGACTGGTCACACTGGATTAAGGGGCTTCCCTAATCCAGTGTGACCTCATTTTAATTTAACGAATTGCATCCACAGTTATTCTAGTTCCAAATAAAGTCAAATTCTGAAGTACTGGGGGTTAGGACTTCAACACATCTTTTTAGAGGACACAAACTCATGATGGGGAGAGAAAATATAAGAAAAGATCTAGAATCCTTGTTTACTCCTCTGCAATCTGGCCAAATGTCACCTGGTGTTTTTAACTTCCATAGGATTCTAGGTCTATATGTCTGAGAATATAACAGTTCAATTCTTAAACTTTTTAAAAAATGTTTTTATTTATTTCTGAGAGAGAGAGAGAGAGAAGCAGCATGAGCAGGGGAGGGTCAGAGAGAGAGGGAGACACAGAATCTGAAGCAGGCTCCAGGCTCTGAGCTAGCTGTCAGCACAGAGCCTGACGCGGGGCTCCATCCCATGAACCATGAGATGATGACCTAAGCTGAAGTCGGACGCTCAACCATCCAGGCGCCCCTGAACAGTTCAATTCTTCAAAAAAGGAAAAGAAAATCTCCAAGTTTTCCTCATCATTGGACTCGTGTGGCATCAGAGTCCACGGGGTTCTGCCCCTGCTGAGGGCCTCGCCTGGAGCCAATAGGGCTGGTTTACTGTCGTCTCTGGCAAGAAGATTATGAAGTTACAAGTTGGGAAGGAGAAAAATTGGAATCTTTTTGGCATTGATTTTGGAGTTTGATGTGAGATAGGGATCTTAATGTATTGTTATTCCAATGAGTATCCACTTATTCTTCTGTTCTTCATTGAGAAAACATATGTAGCATGTTGATTTGAAGTGCCTCCTCTTGTTCCACACTAAAGCTTTATGTATATTCGTCTCTCAACCCAGAATTGTAATGTGAGTCCCTGTTTCTTCAGGTGTCCTCCAGAGAGTGTGGAAGTTCTGTTCATCTACATCTCCCATGTTTATTATTTTACCTTTTTGTCTTGTGCTTGTTATTGCTCCAAAAGGAAGGAGGCTGTCCCCCATTATGTTTACGAATTGCTTATTTCTTTTTAAAGCTTTTTTTTTTTTTTTTTGAGAGAGAGGTCATGAGAAGGGAAGAGCAGAGAGAGGAGAGACAGAGAATCCCAAGCAGGTTCTGCACCGTTAGCACAGAGCCCCGCTCGGTACTCGATCTCATAAATCATGAGATCATGACCTGAACTGAGATTAAGAGTCAGCTGCACGGGGTGCCTGGGTGGCTTAGTCGGTTGAGCGTCTGACTTTCGCTTAGGTCATGATCTTGCGGTTCGTGGGTTCGAGCCCCGCATCGGGCTCTGTGCTGACTGCCAGCTCAGAGCCTGGACCCTGCTTCAGAGTCTGTGACTCCCTCTCTCTCTGACCCTCCCCTGCTCACGTTGTCTCTCTCTCCTAGAAATGAATAAAACATTAAAAAAAAAAAAAAAGTCAGCCGCTCAACCGACTGAGCCACCCAGGCACCCTACTAATTGCTTACTTTTAGAATTTAAAAGAAAAAAAACTACTGATTTTTTTTTCACTTCTGTTGCAGTCTAATAAGTCCTAATAATTTTTCAGTATTCTTTTTTTTTTAATTTTTTTTTTAATGTTTTATTTATTTCTAGGAGAGAGAGACAGCGTGAGCAGGGGAGGGTCAGAGAGAGAGGGAGACACAGAATCTGAAGCAGGCTCCAGGCTCTGAGCTGGCAGTCAGCACAGAGCCCGAAGCGGGGCTCGAACCCACGAACCGCGAGATCATGACCTGAGCAAAAGTCGGACGCTTAACCGACTAAGCCACCCAGGTGCCCCAGTATTCTTTTTCTTTTGTTCTTTCAGTGTAGCCACTCACATCATCTGAAAATAGTGATTGATCCTATCCTCTGAATATGGTCTGTACTTTCCTGCCTCAAGTTCTTTGATTTTGCTCTGAATTGTCTGAAATCTCCATCATTCATATCTCCTGAAAGTCTACTCTTCATCAAGACTTAATATCTCTATTGCACTTATAGGAGGATTAGGAGGAACTTAACAGAAAACCATGGGGGAGAAGAAGGGGGGAAAATAGTGGGGGAGAGGGAGGGAGGCAAACCATGAGAGACTCTTGAATGCTGAGAACAAACTGAGGACTGATGGGTGTGTGGGGGGTGGGGGGAGATGGGCATGGAGGAGGGCACTTGTGGGGATGAGCACTGGGTGTTATGTGGAAACCAACTTGACAATAAACTATTTGTGAAAAAAAAATAAATCTTGCATTTAGAAAATCCCCAAGTAATTAAAAAAAAAAGACTTAATTTCTCTGTGAAATGTCTTGCAACTTCCTAGGAAAAGTTAAATTTCCTATCCTTGAACTTCCATAAAACTTTGTTCATGCCTTTATTATAACCATAGCATACTGCATTATAATTATCTGCTTATAAAACTGCTTTCCCTTAGGACACTTGAAAAAGTGTGCCTTTCTTCTCTAGGCAAGTTGGGAAAGTTCTATTTGGGTGATACAGCAATGAAGCCCTTATTTACCGATGTGTTTCCTCTTCTGCAATTTGATACTTGATACAGACAAGTGAGTGCGGGAGCCACTCAGACAAGGATGAAGAGACAAAGGAGCCCACTGGGAGAGGAAGAGCTGGAACCAGAACTCAGATCTATGACTGTGGTCTTTCTGCCCAGATGCTGAACTCCAGCAGGTACCTACTGTCTCCAAGGCTCTCTGTTGGCAGCTAGTGCGGGGACTGGATCCACCTGGAAAGGAGGCGGGGATGCTCTTCTTTGTCCTGCACCCTCCTCAGACCCTAGTTACTCTTCTGCAGCCCAGACCCAGCAAGGGTTCGCTGACGGGGCCTTGAGAAGAGTCCTGCCACCTAGAGGCCCCAAGGCGGAGTTCCTCTTCCTAAAAGCGGTCCAGGGCCGGAATTCCAATAGCTTCAGCCGACTTTGTTACCACCCCCACCCGTAGCCCCAGGCGGTGTTGGTGTCCGAGGTGGAGCCTTCAGGTTAGAGGCTGCGCACCCTGAGAGCTACGGGGTCACGCTTGCAGAAGTAGGAGCCGGGTAGGGGGCTCCCTTCTCTGTTTCCCACTGCGAATTCCCAACTCTGCCTGAACAGAGTGGAAGAAAGGCTGTGGCTGCAGGGACTCCCGCCAGCTCGCTGCTCTCTGATCCTCCCTCCCACCTAGAAGGCTTCGGTGTAGCCGGGATTGCCGGGCGGGGGAAACAAGGCAGCTTTATTTTGCATAATGCCTTCGGACAAACGGCCCCAGAACGCGGCGGCGGAGGCGGCTGTCAGGCCAGGAATGCACACACCTGTACCTGGGAAGGTTCCTTTGAATTCTTGCTGTTCGGCGGTGTCCCGGGGGCTTGGCCGCTGGCGGTGGGTGGGAGCTTGGAAGCCCGTGCCCTGGGGGGGAGCACCCCACCCAGACCTCCAAGTCAAGCGGCCACCAGGGGAGAGATGGCACACAACGGATTTCTAACGTTCCCCCATAGAGCCTTCCTCTCGTCCCTGCCTCCCTCCCACCTGCAATTCCCACCCCTCCCCCTGCTCCATCCCAGTGGAAGCAAAGTTTTCCAGAGAAAGAAATATTTGGATGGACAGACTTCCTCAGGGGCTTTCAGACATAGAATGGATCGCAGAGTGCACAAGGCAAGGCCCTTTTATTCTGTTGGCCTGAGGTTTGCTCATAGCTGTTCCTGCACCCAAGTTCTTAATCTGACAGATGAGGAAACCAAAACTCAGAGCAGTTAAACGCCCTTGCCAATTCTCCAGCTGATCGGTGGCAGAGTGGCTGCCGTATTTGTTTCTTTTTTTTTTTTTAATTTTTTAATGTTTTATTTATTTCTAGGAGAGAGAGAGAGAGACAGCATGAGCAGGGGAGGGTCAGAGAGAGAGGGAGTCACAGACTGAAACAGGCTCCAGGCTCTGAGCCGGCAGTCAGCACAGAGCCCGACGCGGGGCTCGAACCCACGAACCGCGAGATCATGACCTAAGCGAAAGTCGGACGCTTAACCGACTAAGCCACCCAGGAGCCCCATTTGTTTCTTTTTTTATAACTTGTTTCTGTCAGAATTACACAGCCCTTCTTGACCTTATCAGATTAGTACTGCTTAGGAATCAATATTTTGGAAACTTCACATGCAATGTCCTATAATGTGATCTGAGGGAAACAGATGATATTCTCTGACTGCACCCAGCCTAATGCTCAAGAAGGTAACCCAGATGCAACAGGAAGGAGAAATTGCAGATTTGCCCTGCTTCATGCTTAGATCAGATGCAGCTCCAGAGCGAGAGAGAGTGAAAGCTTGTCAACCCCAGGACAGGCCAACCTTCAGGCAGGAGATAGCGAAAGTAGGAGTGAGATATATATGTGCAGGTGTACAGACTATAGTTCTACCTGTTGCTTTCCTTTAGATTGACATAGAAGACCCACCTGAAAAGTTTATCCTTAACCTCTGTGAAGTGAGGGCAAAGGGAGTTTTCTGCTTTTTTCCCTCTTGGATCAGGGCAAGCAGAGGAGAGAGCTGGCACTCAGAGACCAAGAGTTTGAGGCAGAACCTGTCACAGTTCAAGAAAAACCCAAAAAGGGGAAACAGAGGGAGGTCTGCAGGCCCATTTGGCCCTGGACCACCTGTCCAAGGGGGTGTGTCTTACCTTTGTGGGGCCCTCCCGCAGCTAGAACAGAAAGAGCCATGGCTGTGTTCTTGAATAAGGGCTGGTGCAGAAGGAGAGAGTATATGAGAGGGATCAGCAAAGCGAGATGGAAGGAGGGAAGGAGGAGATAGGGCAGCCATGGACCCTTACCAGACCTCTTGTTAGAGGAGCATTTATTTGAGCCAGAAAGCCCTGTGCAAGGTATGGCCAGCAGGCTGATAACAATGGAGTTGATCATGAGGGGTACAAGGACAGGTCCCCTAGCTGCAGTGGGGTGAGGGTGGGGGACCATAGGCCTTCTCCTGGGGTATAGAGGGCCTGGACTACAGTTTCGGTCCTCAGGCCAGCACATCCAGTCCTGTGTCTTCCATCTGGGATAGGATATGATGGATGAGAGATTTCAGCTGGAAAATGATCTTAGACGTTTCTTACATCTGCAAGGCTTCTGAATGAACAGCACTATGACAAACCACAAGAACTCCAAGCATGCAAAGAAGCCATCACTGTGGTTCCAGAACCAGTTACATTCCCCTGTGTCTTCTGGGTCCAGTTGGGTACTGGGTCAGGGGACAGCCATTAGGCTGTGCTACGCTCATGAGGAGAAGAAGGCTCACAGAGGACCAGGGCTTGCAATCTGCAAGTTGTGTCCAAAGCAGGTCATATATTTGAGTACAGTGGCAGGTTGCATTTTTTTTTTAATGTTTTATTTATTTCTAGGAGAGAGAGACAACGTGAGCAGGGGAGGGTCAGAGAGAGAGGGAGACACAGAATCTGAAGCAGGCTCCAGGCTCTGAGCTGGCAGTCAGCACAGAGCCCGAAGCGGGGCTCGAACCCACGAACCGCGAGATCATGACCTAAGCGAAAGTCAGACGCTTAACCGACTAAGCCACCCAGGCGCCCCAGGTTGCATTTTCTAAAAAAGGATGGCAACAGTATTTTCGGTCTCACATGCCTTCCAGAATCTTGTCTCTCACCATCAAGAGATGAGGACTCTTTCTCCTCCTCTTGAACAAGGGCAGGCCTTTGTGACTGCCCCACCTGATAGGCAGAAGTGACAATCCCTGATTTCTAAAGTTTGGTTATTAAAGGTGGTACAGTTTCCACTTGACTTTCTCTCTTGGGACATGGGAGCCCTGAGCTAATACTGAAGAAGTTCAGGTATCCTGAAACCACCACGTGGAGAGACTACCCATATCTATACATATATCATCTCTACCTATATTGAGAGAGATGTTCCTGGAGCCCCAGATGTTCTACTCCCCGGATGTTTGGATCCTCCCTGTCCAGGTGCATGGGAGTGAGTGACCTTCAGATTACTCCAGCTACCACTCCTTGGCCACTCTAGCTGCTGTCATATAGAGAAGAGATGAGCTGTCCTTGCCAAGCCCTGCCCAAACTAGAGACTCATGAGCATAAGTGTTATTTTAAGCCACCAAGTTTTGGAGTGGATTGTCGTACAGTATCAGATAATCGAAACACATGCCTGTTTCTTCACCTCATTTGGTGCTGTCAGTAACCATAAGAGGTGTGTATCACCATCCCTAATTTATAGGCAAGAAAACCAAGACTCAGAATAGATTAGTCACAAGATGTTATGGACTGAATTGTGTCCTCCCAAAATTCATATGTTGAAGCTCTAACCCCCAATGTGATGGTATTTGCAGCTGGGGCTTTAGGGAGATTATTAAGGTTAAATGAGGTCATAAGGGTGGGCTGTAAGCTGTTGAGATTGGTGTTCTTTCAAGAGGAACAGACACCAGAGAACGCTGGTCCCCCTGTCCCTGTGGGTACACAGAGAAGAGGCCATGTGAAGACACAGTGAGGAGGTGCCCATAATCTTGGGCATCATTCATATTGCAGTTCTCTGATTCTAAAGTCTGCAGCACACTCAGCACACTGCCTAAATGTCTAAACAAGACTCTGTTCATGGTTTAGACTCACAAGTCAGGCAGAGCCAGAGCAAGGTAACTTTTAATTCAGGATTTGCCTGATCTGCTGTTAGAGTTCAGATAATGGTCCAGGCCTGGGTCAAGGGCCAGAACCTCCAGCCAGCGAGGCACTCAGTTCTGACCTAGCCTAGGATGGGCCTGGCGTAGGCCCTAAACGATTTTAGGGACTCTCAAACTAGATCAGGAAATGGGAACATAACCAGGATTTTTTTTCTTTCCCTTCTTTCCTCTCTTTCAAAGTATTTGTTGAATGTCAGTAATTTGCCGGGTGCTATTCCAGACATTGGGAATTGAGTAGCAAATAAGCCAGACAAGGTCCCTCATAGCATGGAACTTACATTCTAGTAAATGTAGTAAACAGAAAAATAAATGAATAAACACAAAAAGAAACAAATTAGCTTCTAACTATGATACATATTGTGAAAAAAATTAGCAGCTGGCCCGATAGAGAATGTCTTGGGGGGAGGGGAGGGGATCTGAGGGGTGAGATTTGAGCTGGAATGTAAAGAATGAGAAGTGGCCATCATGTAAAGAGTGGCAGGTAAGTGCTCCAGACAGAGGGAAGAGCAGGTGCAAAGGCCCGGAGGTGTGGAATCTTAGCAACTGCTAAGATTATAGAGATGATGTGAGGCATGGTATGAAGGATAGTTGGTGGGGGAGGCTAGATTTTACAGGCCTTGTAGGTCGCAACAAGAAGTTTGATTTTAAGAAACTAGAGGTAAGATTGTTGTAATCATGGTGCTGAACAATAAATGCACAGACACTTGTGCTGATAGAAAGCATGCTCTCCCTCCCTGTGAGGGTCCGGAGTGTGCCTGGTGATGAGCCCTTTGTCTGTTCATCTGCCGAGCCAGGACCCCCTCTTCCACCACTGGGGACACGGGGAAGAAATGACCCCTGGTTTCCTTCCAAAATTGCTTCTCAGGGCACAGGGACATCAGAACATTGAGTGGCTGCTCTTGGGCATAGGAGCTGACAGCCCAGGAAGGAGTAAAGGAAACCACAATGCTGGTACTCAGTCCTACTGCTGAAATTACAACAAGCTTGGTAGTTTATAACAAAACAAGCTTAGGGGCACCTGGGTGGCTCAGTCGGTTAAGTGTCCAACTTTTGCGTCCGACTTCGGCTCAGGTCATGATCTTGCAATTTGTGAGTTCAAGCCCCACACCGGGCTCTGTGCTGACAGCTCAGAGCCTGGAGCCTGCTTCAGATTCTGTGTCTCCGTCTCTCTCTGCCCCTCCCCTACTCACTCTCTGTCTCTCAAAAATGAATAAATGTTAAAACAAAACGAAACAAATTTATTGTCTTACAGTTCTGGAGGTTAGAAGTCAGAGATGGGTCTGGCTGGGAAAGATCAAGGTGTTGGCAGAGCTGGGCTCCTTTCTAGAGGCTCCACAGGAGGATTTATTTCTTTGAGTTTTCCAGCTTCTAGAGGCCATTTGCATTCCTTGGCTCATGCCCTGCCCCCATCTTCAAACCCAGCAATGGCAGGTTGAGTTCTTCTCATGCTGCCAGCTCTCTGGTCCAGGTTCTATGCTTCTAAAGACCCATGTGATTAAATTGGGCCCATGTCTTAGGGCTGCTGCAAGAGAACACCACAGACTGGGTGGTTTATACAGAATACACATTTATTTCTCCGGGTTCTGGGGGCTGGAAGTCTGAGATCAGGGCACTAGCGTGGTTGTGTTCCGGTGAGGCCCCTCTTCTCCGGCAAGACTTCTCGTATCCTCAGGTGGCAGAGGAAGTCTCTTTTGTAAGGAGACTAATCCCACTCACAAGGGCTCTGCCCTCATGACCCAATCACCTCAAAGACCCCATTCCTAATACCATCACATTGAGGGGGTAGGTTTCAAGTGCTGAATTTTGGAGGGACACAAACATTCAGACCATAGCAGCTTACCTGGATAATCCAGTATAATCTCTCCATCTCCAGATCCTTAACTTAATCACACCTGTAAAGTCCCTTTTGCCATGTAAAGTAACAAAGTCACAGGTTCCAATGGTTGACATGCGGACATCTTTCTGCCTACAACAATGTTAGTTAAGGGCTAAGAGAAGAATAAAAGTGGTTAAGCCTGGAGATCTGCAGGTCTGCACACCCAGATAGTCTATTGGTGGGCTTTTTGTCAGAGTTTTGTGCTTGCTCAGGGATATGAATATGAACACTAAAAACAATCATCATTTATTGGGAACCCATCATGTACCAGCCGCCTTTCTATAACTACCATACTTACTACTTATAGTAATGAGAATTTGCACTTGCTACAGGCCATGCATTAGAGGAGTGCTTTGCATATGTGATAAGAATGCAAAGCGCTTAATACTTGCAGAACTAGCTTACTAGTGCCTCACTTTGGAAACACTAGTGTGAGCTGGCAGGTGCCCCCTCCTAAGTGTCTAGTTGCCAGACTCACAGGGACCTGCTTCTGAGCTCAGAGACACAGGTACTGGTTAAGCAGTGCCTCCTTCTTAGGAGTTTGAGTTTCAGCTCCTTAGTGCCCCTCCTCTAAATTTCTAGACGTTGATATTCTTAACCTCTTTCCTGTGTTGCCTCAGCCCTGGGAATGATAGAAGCTTCCTGTAATTCTTATCCTCATGATACCTCAAGGGTTAGGATATACCCTTTCAGTCACCTAGTTAACAAATGTATACCTAGGTAACATTTTTTAATATTATATTTCCTCTATTTAAATAATGGTACTGCTCCTGACATCTGCATGGTTCCTGGAAATCAGGGGGTAGAAATAAGGTGGGGCCTTTCACTACTGTAATTAATAACCCACTTGCAGAATTTTTGCTTTCCACCTCCACCATGTTGAGCTCTGTTGATTTTATTTTATTATTTTTTAATGTTTATTTATTTATTTATTTATTATTTTTTTAAATGTTTATTTATTTTTGAGAGAGAATATGCAACCGGGGGAGGTGCAGAGAGAGGGGGACAGAAGATCAGAAGCAGGCTGTACTCTAACAGCAAAGAGCCCAATGTAGGGGTGGGATTCACGAGCTGTGAGATCCTGACCTCAGCCAAAGTTGGACATTCAATTAACTGAACCACCCACCTGCCCCAAACTCTATTGATTTTAAAGTCTTAATTCCTAAGGAGAAAAATGCTTCCATCAAAGGACACATTGGCAATTCCATTGAACCACTAGGTGAAACTACCACCTGGCCATTTTGGTCCTCTCGTGACTCAGCAGAGAAAGAAAAGCAATACTATTCTTTGTGGAGACAGGGTGATTGAACTCGGTACCAAGAAGGAATTGAGTTGCTGCTATGCAGCAGGGCATGAAGAACACGCTTGGAACCTAATAGATTCCCTGGGACATCTCTACATACTTCCACTTTAATGGTAAAAGTCAGTGAAAATGTCAATAACCAAAAGAAAAAAAAAAGGCAAAGACACTGAAGATTCAGACCTTCCAAGAATGAAGGTTTGTGGCGTTTGGGCACTTGGGCAGGTAAAAGGAAACACAGAAGGGGTTGTGGAGAAGGAAATTCACAAATGTCAACTATAACTTTAAGACCATTTACAGAATTAAGACTATCAGAACTAGGCTTATTTGCTTCTTCACTTCTGTGTATGTGTACAGATTAATTTACCTCTTCATTCTCCTTCTTGACGTGATGAAGACCTTTTGAAACTTTGGAGTAAACCAGGGCTGAATCCCAAATTTTCATCTTTCCTAAAACCAGGCTCTCATTTTAGATAATGTTGTCTATGGCTTTAAATCTCATTTATATTCCAGTGACTCCCAAATTCATATCTCTTGCCTTGGCCTCTCACTAGAATTCCAGGCATATATGTTACTCTTTACTTGATAGGTCCACTTGACAATTTAGTATCAGAAACTTAACATGGCTGAGACAGAACTTGCGATTCCATATTATCTCCATACCACCTACACAAACCTAATTCTCTCTAAGTTTTCTCCTTTGCAATAAATGACACATCTAGCCAGTACCTCAGGTAAAGAAGCATAGAGATCTCGATTTCTTTCTTCCTCTTACTCTCTGCATCCAATCCATCAGCAAGTCCTAATAAAGATGTCTCCAAGGTATACTTTGATCTGTAAAATATTTCCACATCTTACCATGTCCTTCACTACCACTCTGGTCCAAGCCAGCATGTTTTCTAACATGGACATCTGCAGTAACTTTCTAGAAGATATCCCATTCCTTATCCCATTTTGTGAATCCCCCACACCTCATCCTCTATATGGTAGCCAGAATGATCTTTTAGAAACATGAATGAGTTCTAAATTCCTCTAAAGCTTCCCTGACATACACATCATATGCTTTTATCCTAGTCTACAAAGCCTTACCAAATCAAATTCTCTGACCAACTCTCTGACCCATCTCATGCCTTTCTTCTTAAGGCTGAGACATTTGTGAAAGTCCCAGAGTTCTGTCATAAGGAATAGAGCCTACATAGGGGGAGATGCAGAGATGAAAATTCTGAGGCTCAACATCTCATGGCTGGTACCTATTGGTCTCAGCCTCTGTGAACTGAGAATCCACTAACCCATTCCCCCCCGCCCCCCACCTGCAGTCATCTTTAAGATGATTATAGCTCCCGGAGATCAACCCCCCTCCAGCCCACCTCCATTCATCCCATAGCACCTTATTACCGACTCCTAATACCTGACAAGTCTCTTTCTATCGATTCTCAAGGAATTACAACACAAAGGAAGCAGAGATGCTGCTTGTCTTTGTCCTTTGTCATGCTCCAGCTCCCCCGACTTCGGACATTAAAGCTTCTGTCAGAGTGGATAAACTAACCTCCCTGAGTTCCGACTCTAGGTTGTTTTGATTTTGGCTTTTGCAATTTGAAACCTTACCCACCTTTCCAGCGAAAGATCGGGGTGCAGAAGACAGCGTGTGAGTTTCTTTTTTCTGTCAGGAATTATCCTCTTTGGTAATTGTGGTTGTTCAGGTAAACTTAATAATGAGATAATAACTAGATACATCCGTTTCACTTTGTATTGGAGATCCAAGCAAGGAGATCTATGTCGGTTGGTCTGTCAGTCAATCAGAAATCATCAGAGAAGTTAAAAAAAAAAAAAAAAAAAAAGAAACAGAAAAAGAAAGAGAATACTTTCCAAGCTCTGCTTTAAAGCTATGGAATCAGAATTTCCAATGTTGGAGAGATATTTATAGGAAATTAAGTTTTAAAAGCTTCATGACTGATTCTAAGGCACATCCAGGATAAGATCAGATCCTTTACCAGGTTTCCCAGGAGTGGTTTAAGTGTTCTTGCCCTCAAAGACACCACCTGGAACTCCAAATAGAATAACAGACTTGGGGCATCTAGGTGGCTCAGTCGGTTGAGCATCTGAGTTTGGCTCAGGTCATGATCTCAAGGTTCCGTGAGCTCAAGTCCCACATCTGACTTGCTGCTGTCAGCACAGAGCTTGCTTTGGATTCTCTCCCTTTCTCTCTGCCTTCCCCCCTCTTGTATTCTCTCAAAAATAAATAAAATATTAAAAAAATTTTTTTTAAAGAATCATAGACTTATACCTCTTATCACACCTTTTATTTGTAAGTTGAGAAAAAGAGGCCAAGAGAGGTCAAAAGTCACCATCCCCAGCTCTCTACACCTTCCTAGTGTCAAAGCCAGGGCCTCAACTCAGGTCTTTGAATGAATAGGGCAGAAGGAAAGCAGAATGTATCACGGCACAGTGATTCCCTAATCAGGGAGATCAAACTTCCAACAATAAGGGAAGTCCTGAAAGGGAAAAGGGAGGAAACAAATATGGATACTCTGAAGGCAAAACAGTCCTGGGGAAGGTCAGTAAGGGGCAAGGGCAACATCCATTCCCACCCCTCCCCCTCACCGCACCCCTCCCCCGCCTGGGCAGCTAGGATGGATTTTCCCAATGAAAGTAACTCTATCTGGCAGAGTTGCTGGAAGGATGGGAAGGTAACATCTGGTGAGGGATAAAAATAGAAAGTATTATTGGGCTTTTTGAGGCTGCTCACTTGAAAGAAGAGAATAAATCATTCCTTTGCCCAGAGCCCTTATCTGTTCTTTATGCCTTTGACGGTGGGTGTGTAGCAGGTGGGGATAGAGAAGGGGGTGGTGAGGAACTTTCTCCTCAGTGGAAATCCCCTCTCGGTGGTGCATCCATCGCAGGGAGATGGGGGTTATTTCCATAGTATCTGTGTGGGGAGGAACATCTCCAGAGAATAATGGAGGGACAGATGTGAATGAAACACAGGGAGAGAATAAAGACAGACATTGGCTGATGCAATCATAGAAACAGAAAAGTCCCATAGAAGGGGAGAAATAGGAAAAAGAAGAAAGGAATGAGATAGGACCTATTAGACTCCTAGTCCACTTTATGTGTCTCATGTTTTTTTGGCTCTTGGGTTTTCTAGGCCTTCTGGCAAATCGCTCTTGGGGCTTAGTCCCTCTCGGTGTCCAGTGCTTATGATGAGGTTTCCTCCAGGGTTTTGGTTGAGAATTTGGTTAGGTATTGAAAGGTGGGGTCAGGGGACTGGTAGTGTTTGGTTGTCTACTCATAACCAGCGGAGACTCCAAAGATGCCCCTACTCCTTGATTTCTCCCCCAGGCTAGAAACCTGGCATTCTTATTCACCTTTGACTTCCAGCCCTATCCCCTTGCAAGCAGCCAGGCTGATGAGATTTTCTTTTAATGTGCATCCCCTCTTAGCACAAAGGCCTCTATTCTGTTCAACTGATATCCTGCTCCTCTCCCTATAGTCAACATTTCTTTAGCCTTAATCCCTTAAAACCCCCTTAAACAACTCAAAAGCAATAAAGAGATAGTTCGTGGTTACATTTCTCTCTTTTGCTTTGTTCTTCCTAAACCTGTTCTCAGATTGCAGGCCAGAAGGTCTTTGTGTGAATGTTGACTCATCTCATTCCTAATGAGATCACCGACAGCATAAACTGGGCGGCTGGCTGCTCCTGGGTGGGGTGATGGGTAACAGAGCTGTCTGGCTATGGGACGAGCTTCCCGGAGGAGATGAGAAGGAGGGGGACCTTCTTTCTGTTCCTGGGACTTTACAACATCAGTAGCTCCCAGGGGCCTAAACTTGTGATCTTTGGATACTGTAAGCTTGTCCCCAAGTGACTGGATCTCTTCTATCCGCCCCTACGGCCCCCAAACATCTACACCTGTAATAAGGTTGGCACTTTGTGTCCCATCTTACTCCTGGGGTTTGTAATACAGCCACAAGTGGAAATATTACTCACTAAACTATTAACTTCATTTTTTTTTTTTTTTAGCACAGAGGTGTTTGATATAAATTAGCTAGGAAAGATAGATTAATTTTTTTTAAGTTTATTTGTTTAGTTTTGAGGGAGACAGTGAATGGGGGAGGAGCAGAGAGAGGAAGAGAGTGAATCTCAAGCAAGGTCCTCACTGTCAGCACAGAGCCCAATGCAGGACTCAAGCTCACGAAACCGTGGGATCATGACCTGAGCTGAAACCAAGAGTCAGATGTTTAACCGTGCCACCCAGGCGCCTCAAGATAGATTTTTAAATGAAGAAAATAAGTAAATCTTTGGACTCTAGCTGAGGAGGACAAGCCTTGGCCAAGTGAAGAAATAGAAAATCCAGAATGCAGCCTATAGGAGCTGGGGCAGGGCACCTGCTAGTGAATGTACATTTGGACAAAGCTTACTGCTTCTTGGAACCTAAGAACCTCCCCTGTAAAACAAGGAAAGTAGAATGTTGCTAGGTTACGTGATCTTGGCAGGTATAGACCAAGAACAAGTAGAACGGATCAATGTGCTTACTATTAAACAGTAATTGGTAGGCCAGATCATGGAGCAAACTATGAAGTGTTATTGCCTGGATGCCGTGTGTGCATGCATGAGTGTGCATGATTAAATGAACTGTGATCATGTGGCAGCATCATTGAAATGTGTTGTATGGCTCAACGTGTGGTCTATTCTGGTGCACTTGAAAAGAATGTATGTTCTGCACTTGGTGGATGTAATGTTCTATAAATATCAGTTAGGTCAAGGTGGTTGATAGTGTTGCTCATTGTCTGTGCGTTTGCTGATTTTATTTGTCTGATCTATTCATTGCTGAGATAGAGATCTTAAAGTCTCTAAATATGATAATGGAATTGTCTTTTTCTCTCTTTAATTGTGGCACATTTTATTTCATGTATTTTGAAGCTCTGTAATTAGGTATACACACATTTGTGACTGTTAAGTCTTCCTACTGAATTGATCTTTTTGTTATATGAACTGTTCCTCTTCATTTCTCCTAGTACTTTCTGTCTTGAAATATATTTTATTTGATACGACTATAGCCACTTCAGCTTTATGCTACTTACTATGTGAATGGTATATTCTCATCCATTTAATTTCAGCTTCTAAAGAAAGCCTGTAGTTGTCTTAGCTTGGGTCATCATAACCAAATTCGTAGACTGTGTGGCTTAAAAAACAGACATTTACTTTCTCATAGTTCTGGAGGCTGAGAATGCCAAGATCAAGGTGCTGGCCAGTCAGTAGCTGGTGAGGACTCTCTTCCTGGATTGCAGGTGGCCACCTTCTTGCTGTGTTCTGACATGGTGGAAAGAGATAGAGCAAACTCTCACATCTCTTCTTATAAGAACACTAATCAGATCAGGGGTCCACCCTTCTGGCCTCATTTGACTTTGATTAATTTCTTATTCCAAAGGTAGTCACATGCTGTGGGGTTAGGGCTTCAACATATTTGGAGAGGGCACAGTTCAGTCCATAGCAGCTGGGTCTTGCTTTTTTTTTTTTTTTTTTTTAACCCATTTTGACAATTTCTTCCCTTTAATTGAAGTTTCATTTCAGTTCATTAATTTTTAATGTAATGTTGATATGTAATGTTATAGCTTTATTATTTGTTTTCTATGTCTCTCTGTATTTTGTTTTTCTTTTCCTCCTTTCTTTTCTTTTATTATTACTTGAATATATTTTAGAATTCTGGTTAATTTTTTTATTTTTTAAGTTATACTTCTCTGTGCTGCTTCTAAGTGGTTATTCTAGGATTATAATATACATTTTTATCTTTTAACCATTCACTTATAGTTACTGATTTTTTTACTTCCTGAAAAATACAGAAATCTGGTAACCATATATATCCCTTACCTCCTTCTTTTATGTGATAGCTGTTATATGTCCTTTGTCTACAGGGGTTGTAAATTCCCCAAGGAATGTTGTAATTTTTGCTTTCAACAGTCATGTGTATACTGAAATTAAGAGAAAGCAAATTTAAAAAAATCAGTCTTTTAATTTACCCAGATATGTACCATTTCCAATGCTCTCTATTCATTTCTAAAGATATTTGTTTAAATATGGTAATATTTTCATTCATCATGAAGAAATTCTTTACTGATTTTTGCAGTGAGCCTCTACTGGTGAAGAAGTCTGTATTTTACCTGCAGTCTTGAAGGATATTTTTGCTGGATATAAAATTCTGGTTTGGTAGTTTTTCTTTTAGGTACTTTACGGTGTTTTTCACTTTCTTCTGGTCTTCATCATTTCTGATGGTGAGTCAACTATTATCATTACTCCATTGTATATAATTTGTCTTTTTTTGCTTGCTGCTTTCAAAATTTGCTATGAACCTGGGTGGCTCAGGTGTTTAAACATCTGAATCTTGATTTCAGCTCAGGTCACAATCTCGTGGTTTGTGGGATCGAGTCCCACATTGGGCTCTGTGCTGACAGCATGGAGCTTGCTTGGGATTCTCTCTCTCCTTCTCTCTGCTCTCCCTCCCTTCATCTCTCTCAAAAAATAAATGAAGAAACATTTACAAACTTTGCTCTGAGCATATTCTGCTTTACTTTATTAAAAAGTACTACTTAAAAAAAACAGTTAGTAGCTGCTTTAAAATTCTTAATACTTCCATATAAGAGATCAGCCCATAACAAATGAATGATGAAAGTGGATGTATGATACTCCAATTCCCTTACCTTTTGAGGGCATGATTGGGAGACATGTGTTTGACACTAGCTCTTAATATTCTTTTTTTTCTTTCTTTTCCTTTTTTCTTTTTCTTTTTTTCTTTTTTAGCTCTTAACATTCTTAAAGGGTTACAAGTTCCAGTTGCCCTCAATGGTTATAATACCCCTTAATAAAGCTGTCTTCCCAACCCTATTTCATAGCCTCCCTCCCCAATTGGTGTTTCCTTCACCAGTAAAGCAAACCATTGGCTCTTGAATCTTTATCTTTATCTTAGGGTCCACTTCTAGGGAAACTCAGACTAAGACAGAAATTGTAGTTGAAAAATACTGTCTGTAAGTCTTGCTATGCAAAGTATAGTCTGCAGACTGGTAACATCAGAAATCACTTGGGGACTTAATCAAAAAGCAGAATCCCAGGCATCATTGCCTGAATTATAATCTCCATTTTAACAAGATCTTTGGGCGATTTGTGTGCCCATTAGTTTGAAAAGCAGCAGTCTTTTTGATACCTGTTCTTTTAAGTTTGCTGACACTTGCTTCATGACTACATGGAACATTTTTATAAATGTTCCATTTGTGCTTGAAAATAATGTATATTCTCTAATAGTTGGATACAGATTTTCTTATATATTGTTTCATCTAAGCTTCTTAATTGTGTTGTCCAAAGCTTCTATGTTTTTTTGTTGATTTTTTTTGTCTGCCTGACCTACCATTTACTGAGAGATGTGTATTACAAACCCATAATATAATAGCGGATTTGTTCATTTCTCCTTATAGTTCTATCAATTTTTACTATATTTTGGAGCATTAAGGGTTTATAAGTATATTGTTTTATATTCTGGGCAAACTGAATCTTTTATCATTATGTAGTGATGATCTCTACTCTTAATGATGCTTTTCATCTGAAATCATATTGTGATGTTAATGTAGCCACACTTGCTTTCTTTGGGTTAGTGTTTGATATATCTTTTTAATTCCTTTTACTGTCAGCTTTTGTTTTTACTTTTTTATTTTTTTAATTATTTATTTATAAAGTGTGTGTGTGTGTGTGTGTGTGAGAGAGAGAGAGAGAAAGAGAGAGAGCACTAGCAAATGGGGGAGAGGTGGAGAGAGGGAAAGAGAGAATCTTAGGTAGGCTCTGTGCTCTACACAGAGCCGATGCAGGTCTTGATCTCACCACCCTGAGGTCATGACCTGAGCTGAAATCAAGAGTTGGACGCTCAGTGACTGAACCACAGAGGCACCCCCAGCTTTTGTCTTTAAGTTTAAGGTTTGAATCATAAAAATCATAGCATTGATCTGGAAATTCTGATCATTTGTTATTTTTGAAATTTGCCATTGTGCAATATCCAAGAATGTTTCTCATTTCTTTTGTTTTCCATTCCTTACATCCATTCCTTTCAACCTTGACCTTTCTGTTTCATATTGTTGGATGTTAACAAGACTCTGGTGATCCTTGGTTGTCTGCTCATATTTCTATTTTTTTTAATAGTTTATTGTCAAGTTGGTTTCCATATAACACCCAGTGCTCATCCCAAGTGCCCTCCTCCATGCCCATCACCTCCCTTCCCTTCTCCCCCACCCCCATTAGCCCTCAGTTTGTTCTCCGCATTCAAGAGTCTCTGTTCATATTTCTAAATCAAAGACTCCTGCTAAGTGTTTGTAGCTATGACAAATATCTCTGCCATTATTCAAGTCTGTTTTCCCAACAGACCTCACCCTTGAATAGGAGGCTGAGTAGACAGTGCCTATAGAACATGTACATGGGGGGCAGCAGGCTGGCGGGCAGTTGGGAGCCCTCGCAACTGTCAAAGAGGAAGCCTTTCCTTAACAGAAGAAATACTATGGTATATTTACTTTGGGGGGAAGAGATGAACGTCTCTCAGCTTTTTCACATCCATGATGGATGTGCAGAGTTACCAGGCTTTGCTCTACTTCTGGCTCTAACACCGGGTCCCAGAACTTCCTCAGCTGATCTTCCAGTTCATTCAAGAGCTGTTCTCAAGGGTTTACCTGAGGATGATGGTCCCATTGACTGCTCAGAGCAGGAGGGAGAAGCTGCACAGGTGATCCTTAACTAGTTACCCCAGTGATTGCCTCTTGACAACCCACCTGGTCTCTGCACTTTGAGATGAAGACTTGAAGTTTCCTTAGGGACCTTCTTCTTTTTTTTTTTTTTTTTTACTTTTTAAAAATGTTTATTGGGGCGCCTGGGTGGCTTAGTCGGTTAAGCGTCCGACTTTCGCTTAGCTCATGATCTCGCGGTTCGTGGGTTCGAGACCCGCGTCGGGCTCTGTGCTGACTGCCAGCTCAGAGCCTGAAGCCTGTTTCAGTCTGTGACTCCCTCTCTCTCTGACCCTCTCCTGCTCATGCTGTCTCTCTCTCTCTTTCCTAGAAATAAATAAAACATTAAAAAAAATTAAAAAAATGTTTATTTATTTTTGAGAGAGAGACAGAGCATGAGCAGGGAAAGGGCAGAGAGAGAGGGAGACATAGAATCTGAAGCAGGTTCTGGGCTCTGAGCTAGGGGCTCAGAACCCACAAACTGTGAGATCATGACCTGAGATGACATTGGAGGCATAGCCGACTGAGCCACCCAGGTGCCCCATCAAGTTATTTAAAAATTTTTTTTTTTTTTTTTTTTTAGCATTTATTCAGTTTTGAGAGACAGAGAATGAGTGGGTAAGGGGCAGAGAGAGAGGGAGACACAGAATCTGAAACAGGCTCTGAGCCATCAGCACAGAGCCTAATGTGGGGCTCAAACCCACAAACTGTGAGATCATGACCTGAGCTGAAGTCGGATGCTCCCATCAAGTTATTTTAATAACCCTACTTAAAAAGATGTTTCCTTTGGAACACTGGAAGAAACAATAAGCATCCAAGCTCCCATTTTAACTAACTGGAATAATTATTCCTATTAACAGACTTGATTTTGAATATTTTGTTGTAATTCAATTATTCATATGTCCTTCCTCCTCTTCTAGTGTTTTACTATTTGAATTGTAACTATTCATTTTTTTCTTTTCTCACCTAATCAGAATAAATACTTTAATTTCCTTTTCCATCATTTTTTCTACCTATGACACCTGTGAAACTTTATACATCTTCCTAAATCACAATGTCCTTGATAACTTAAGCTTTGTAGAAGAGACACCAATCTGGCTTTTGTCTTCTATTGCTAGAGTTAATGAAAACTGAAATCTATACCTAATAACTATAGCTTTTATAGGTGAATCAGTACTTTGGAAGTTTTCTTAGAAAACGCCAACTTTCTAGCTTATTTTTGCATTCCGTTAAAAAAATCACATTCTTTTAGCTGGAACACAAACTTTGGGGGAAAACAAATCTACCCATTTTGACAGAGAACTAGACTTTTGCGGAAGGACACTTCAAGTGTAACAGGTAGAAATACACAAGTTTCTCAAGGCACACACTGCCTGTAGTGCTGCCCGCGATGAGTGACCTTCAGAAACAGAGTCTGGGGACCGTGGGCTCTGATTTTGAGTTTCCTGGGGGACCTATTCATGTTCCTTCCTCCACATGGGAAGCTGTGCTAGCTGTTCCACATGGCACTGGACGTTTATTATCTGAATAAGGCAGAGCGATACCTCTACCACTCTTTCTCTTGGTCTAGGGTATGGACCTATGTGTGCAGGGTAAGAGAGAGAGAGAGAGGAGAGAGATTATTGTCTCAGACACTCTGGAGAGGGAGGGGTAATGTGGATCCCTGTCACAAACCACTTTTTCTTCTTACTATAAAGTAACAAAAACAAACAGCATCCTAACCTCTCTGCCGGGGAATGGGGCTGCTGTTTACAGATAAACAGAGACCTGCTGCCTGTTAGGATCCCAGGAACAAAATTCAGTCAGAAGATTGAAAACACAATTGTGTTTACAGATCAGCAGCGACATGCCAATGTCATGTTGGTGGCAGAAGGCTAAGGTCATGTTTACTGCAAGCAGAGGTGTGGGGAGCTGCCACGGGGGCCCCCGGCAGGGGATCATGAGGAGGAGGGCTCCTGCAGCTGTGAACCTACACTTGCCTGATGGAGATCGCCTCAAACCTCAAACCACTTGGCGAGGGATCACCAGAGTGAGGGCCTGAGATTGTTGCTCCGCACAGCATCAAGGCCCCTGGGTGGGGGGAGGGGGCTGAAATGGGCCACTTTGGCCCTGTGAGCAAGCTCTGATTTTCCCAGTTATCTGAAACTTGGCTTCTGGCTGGGGAAGACCCTTCTCCAAACACTAAACCACAGTACCCTAGGGTCACAAATGGCATTAAAAAAGCATCTGCCCCAGGGGTGCCTGGGTGGTTCCGTCAGTTAAGCATCTGACCCTTGATCTGAGCTCAGACCTTGATCTCAGCTCAGATCTAGATGGCGAGATCGTGAGTTTGACCCCACATTGAGCTCCACACTGGGCGTGGAGGCTACAAAAAAAAAAAAAAAAAAAAAAAAGGCGTACACATACTCCTGTGATTGATGCAAGACAAAAACTCTCTGCCTCAAAGAAGGTATTGACTGTCCCGTGGGTCAGTCCCTGTAGAGGCAAATGGCACAATGGTTATAAGTGTCTGTTCTGCAGTCAGAGAGACCTGAGACTATTCTGGCTCTGCCACAAACTTTCAGTATGACCTTAAACAACTATTTAAGCTCTCATTGCCTGAGTTTCATCGTCTACAAAATAAAAATTAAATTGCCTGTCTCTTAGGATTAGTAAGAGGATTAACAGAAACAATCACGGAGAGTGCTTTCCACATTTCTTGCTGTAGGTACTAAATAAATGGTTGCCCTTGTTATTACAAGGACATTTTGGGGGAGAGCCTTGCATCCAAGAGAATTCGGTACAAATTAATGATTTATAAGGAGTTCTCATAGCTCAGGAAAATAGCCTAGCCGATCGGCTTCTCAGCTGGAGGGCTACACAAAACCGCAGCATCAAGGTGGAAGGTAGGTAACCATCTCATCCCAAGGTGCCTTGCATTTCCCCAGTGCTGATTCTGTGAGCCCCCTGTCCTGGGAAACACGTTGATCCCAGGCAAAACTGGATGGTTGGTGGCTCTAGAGGCCAACAAGAATTTGATTGGGGAATGATTAAAAGTAAGTACTTCATGGAGTATTTGCTCCTAGGCTGACCCACTGTGTCTTAAAGCCCAGGCTTTTGGTGAAAGGGGCCTAACAAGGGATAATGGTCCTTGGCTTCATTTCTTGTTAATGGCTTTAATTGGAGCTAGGGTTATCTGGCAGAGCAACTTCCACCCAGCCTGCTGGGCAAATCCCCTCCCCACTGGGCCCAGTCACCAGGCAGATTGGTGTGGGGTGGCAGGGACATGGCTTTCTCTTGCTCTTCTCCAGGGAGAATCCACGCAGGATGTTTAGGTGATGCTGGCGACCATCTGCGCTCTAGGGCAGACCCCTAGGATGAAGCTGGGTCTTCACCGACCTTGATCAACCCCGTAGTGAGCAGCTGTTGCCCTCCACCCTGGACCCCACCTCTGTGGCCCCTCCTGGACCTCATCCTCAGCATCAGGAAGAATGAGAATTGAGACTTCCAGAGTTCAGCTAGCCTTATGTCTCCAGGCCAAGTGCTGTCACCGCTTGTGATTTCCAACGTACTGTCAGACATTTGGGGGTGGCATCGCAACCTGTCCTGATTGGTAGGAGCCACCGATCAGCACCCCAAGATCCTTACCATCCTTCCAACTTCCTCCCCTGAGCTCCAGGCAAGAGTAAAGAGTTCTGATTAATATTAATATTTGGGGTGTGTTCAAGCATTCAGTATGCATTTATTGATTGAAAGATGTTTAGGAGTTGGAATACTTAATTTAGGAGTTGTAATACTTAATTTCCAGCTAGTATTTTCACGTTGATGTACATGAACATATACTATTTCTACAGTACACATTGCATAACAATACATAAGCTTGCAGTACAAAGATGTACTTGGAGTATATTAGTGTGTCAGTTTCCTATTGCTGCTGTAACAAATTACCACAAACTTAGTGCTTTAAGCAACACAAGTTTATTCTCTTATAGTTCTGGAGGTTAGAAGTGACCAAAATTGGTCACTCGCCTTTTCCCCTCCCTCTGACCCTTGACAACCACTAAATAATATGTTTTCTGTCTCTAGGGATTTGGACATTGCATATAAGTGGAATCATACAAGATGTGGCCTTTAGCAAATGGCTCCTTTTGCTTAGCATAATATTTCCAAAGTTCATCCATACAGTAGCATGAATGAGCACCCCGTTCCTTTTTATGATCAAATAATCTTCCACTGTATGAATACACCATATTTTGTTTATCCATTCATCAGTTAATGAACATTTGGGTTGCTTCCACTTTTTGGAGGCTATGACCAATACTGATGTGAACATTTGTGTACAAATTTCGTGTGGACATATTTTTCATTTCTCTTGGATTTATAGCTAAGAGTGGAATTGCTGGTCAAAAGGTAAGTCTATGATGAACATTTTAAGGAACTGCCAAAATAGTTTCCAAAATGATTCCACCATTTTGAATTCTCACCAGGAGGAATGAGAGGTGCTCTTTCTCTGCATCTTTGACAGAAATTGATATTTTCAGATCTATGGATTTTAGATAATTTAAAGGTGGATAGTGGCATCTCATTTTTGCTTCAATTTGCATTTCCCTAATGACAAATGATGTTGATATCTTTTCTTATGCTTAATTTCCATCTGTATATTTTCTTTCATGAAGTGTCTATTCAGATCACTTGCTCATTTTTTAATTTGTTTTTTTTATTGTCGAGTTTTAAGGTTCTTTGTATATTTTGTCTTTATCAGATATGTGGTGTCCCACCAAATGATAAAGGTTTTATTTTTAAGTAATCTCTACACCCAACGTGGGACTTGAACTCACAACCCCGAGATCACTGAACCAGCCAAGCACCCCTAACCAAATGATAATTAAAAAAAAAAAATTAAAAAAACATTTAAGCCAAGAGAGGAAGGGAGACTAGGTGGGGAGGGCGTGGTCTCTGGAGCTGGTAATCTTGAATTCAGTTTCTGGGTCTGCTCCTTGTTAGTGATATGACCTCCTGGAGTCTCAGTTTTTCCCTCTAAAGATGAAATAATATCTGTCTCTGAGGGTGTTTAAATAAGATGATTGCTAAAAATGGCTGGTGCTTAACAGAGATTTGCTAAATGGCAGTTTTAACCGACTTACCTTATCTAGGTTCACTTGGCCAGCAAGTTGTGGAAGCCGAATGTACTCTAGGGGTTTCTGCTTCCTAAATAAACCTGTGCCTTTCGCACACAGTCCCCAGTAGAGGGCAGCATCAGGAGTCAGGCAATTCTGGGTGCCAATTTTACCTGTGTTCCCTGCTAGCTGGGTGACACTGGAAAAACGACTTCCATCTCTCTGAGCCTCAGTTTTCTCATCTGTGAGGTTAGATGAACCAATGTATTTTTAAAAGAGTCTAACACTGTCTCAGGAAACTAATAGATGGTATACATTTGATTTATATACATTTCAAAAAGATACACCATGGAGTATTGGGAAGACTCTGAACTAAGAGTCAGAAGTCCTGGGCTCTTGTTCTATCTTGGCCTCACCTTGCTGTGTGACCTTGGTCAAGTCTTGACCTTTTGTGACTTTGGAGGCTTCATCTTTTTTTAAATTTTTTAATGTTTATTTATTTTAAGAGAGATAGAGAGACAGAGCATGAGCAGGGGAGGGGCAGAGAGAGAAGGAGACACAGAATCCGAAACAGGCTCCAGGCTCTGAGCTGACTGTCAGCACAGAGCCTGATGTGGGGCTCAAACCCACGAACCGTGAGATCATGACCTGAGCTGAAGTCAGATGCTAAACTGACTGAGTCACCCAGGCACCCCTGAAGGCTTCATCTTGATTAAAGCATTAGAATGACTAGGGAGGGGGAGCTTTTAAAATACCAATAAAAATTATGAAATATATGTGTGAATGATAAATACCAAAATCAAGACAGCAGATGGTTCTGGAGAGGAAAAGAGGTAAATGAGATTGAAGAAGGACACACTCAAGTTTAATTGTATTTATGACACTTTCTTTCTTTTTTTTAAAGTTTATTTTCAGAAAAGCAGAGTGTGGGGGAGGGACAGAGAGAGGGAGAGAGAAAATCCCAAGCAGGCTCTGTGTTGTCAGTGAAGACCCCAATATGGGGCTCAAACTCACAAACTGTGAGATCATGACCTGAGCCGAAATCAAGAGTCAGAGTTTCAGCCGACTGAGCCACTCAGGCACTCCATGACACTTTATTGCTTAAAGAAAATTTGACATAAATGTGACACAGCTTGTTTAGCTTTGATAAATCTACGTGGTAGAATATAGTGGACATTATTCTCTATAATTTTTATTTTCTTATTTTTTATTAATTCTTTAAATATTTATTTATTATTGAGAGACACAGAGAGACAGAGCACGACCAGGGGAGGGGCAGAGAGGGAGACACACACACAGAATCTGAAACAGGCTCCAGGCTCTGAGCTAGCTGTCAGCACAGAACCTGATGTGGTCTCGAACCCACGAACCATGAGATCATGACCTGAGCCGAAGTCGCACGCTTAACCGATTGAGCCACCCAGGTGCCCCTAATAATTTTAAAGGGAGAGAAGAGTTTGGTGAAAAGGAGATGTTGTTACTATTTTACTGGACCTGATTTGTAAATTAAACTCTTTCATAGTATGTATGTACAGGAAAACACATAGGATATATGGGGTTCAGTACTATCTGTAGTTTCAGGGTCATGGAACACGTGCTCCATGGATAGGGAGACTGCCGTATTTCTAAGGCAGAGGCAAGGTTTCCTGACATGCAGGATGAATCCCGTAGGAGGGCAAGAGGAGTCAAGACTGTTGGACTGGGCAGCTGACTCTAGTTAACCGGAAGACGATAAGTTTGTATTGCGCAGGCCACCAGGTCTGGGACAATTTGTCGTGGCAGCAATGGAAAATGAACACTGCCTACAGTGTGAAGGGGTAGAGGAGAAGAGGAAGCAGCCAGTGGGGTTAGGGGAAAACCAAGATCAGGGTGTCCTGGGAGCCAAGGAGGAGGCAACTGGAGGCGGTGTCATCTGTTTGTTGCCCGCAGGTCAGATAGGATGAGGATGGAGATTCTGCCATTGGACTTGGGAATGTTGGGGGGGCAGGGGGTATAATTCTTTGAAGAGTTTCCTGGAAAGGGGAACAAAGAAATGGGCTGATAGTTAAGAGATGTTTGTAAGGACGCCTGGATGGCTCAGTTGGTTCTTGATTTTGGTGCAGGTCATGATCTTGCCGTTTGTAGGATTGAGCCCAGCGTCGGGCTCCACGCTGACAGCACAGAATCTGTTTGGGATTCTCTGTCTCCCTCTCTTTCTGCCCTTCCCCTGCTCTCATACTCTCTTTCCCTCTTCAAAATAAACATTAAAAAAAAAAAAAGGTGTGTATAGTGGTTGTTGTTTAAACAGAAGAAGTAACAATGTGTTTGTAAACTGATAGGAGTAATCTGGAGAAGGGGAGAAATGCAGAGGGTGGAGATCAGCTGGAGGGCCGTCCCTGAGCAGCAGGACAGCGGCCAGTGTGCAGTTAGAATCAGCCTTCCAGGAGAGAGAATGGCAACTGTCAGGAGAGCAGAATTGGCGGCTGTTGTTGCTGGTAGCTGAGTGGCTTTGGCACCAGGAGTCTGACCTTCTCTTCTGCTCTCCCCGCTTTCTCAGGGAGCTGCAAGCTGGTGCAGAGGACGAGGGGATATGTAGAGAGACCTAGAACAGTCCTCTAGGAGAGTGGGAGCACGAACAGACTAGAGAAACACAGCATGATTGCCAGGCCACGTGCAAGATGCACTTAAGGTTCAAATATCTCCAAAGGGAAATAAAGGAAATGGAAATCATTAATGAAAAGTAGATTCGCCAAGTGCAGGTTTCTCCTGATGCCAGCCATCGAATTCCCAGCCCACATTTGCCTGAAACAGGGGCTCTGAGCCCATGGTCTTGGACTCTCATCTATGAGGCCTCTGGGCTCTGTGTTGTTACCCGCCTCCCGGGAGCTAGTCTGATGAATATCCTGTTCTGTTCAAGGCCAGATGAAACGAATTTTTCTGTTTCCAGCTGCACCACACCCTTTAGAGACCTCCCACTGAGGTCTGGTTTCTGGTCTAGACAAGAGACTTCTTTTTTTTTTTTCCTCATTTGCATAGCAGAGATTATTGACATCAGCCAGATCCCAATGAGTGCACAAACCTGTCTCAGCCCAGGTTCTCAGCCCCAGCCCCGCTCCCATCTCCTCTCCCAAGTGGCATCTTCCTTTTCTGTGGAGAAGCATATCTAGTAAAAGTCCTGTGCGTACGTAACAATGACACACATCCTATGGAATGATACAGTGACCATCGTGGGCTGTTCTTCCACAGACCTTGAGAGCACTCAGGGGGAAAGTGAGCACCACCAAGGAGGGCGACAGGGAGGAAGTGCTGATTTAGAAGGTGAGGTCAAAGACAAAAGTTCCTTATCCAGCTTGGTCAACATTCTGGCCATATGTAGGACTGGGGAGTTAAAGCTATTGAAGAAGGAAGAGACCTAGAGCAGGTCACCATCCAATTAGGAAGATAGTTTTATATGCATATGAAATAGTCTGCTTCCATTTTCCATGGAAGTTTCCAGGATTCCTCTGCTCCGTTAGGAGTCAACTATTTGCTGTTTTAGCTGGAGGACGGCTCCTTTCCTATGTCTATAATCACATTTACCCACTCCCTCTACCTAGAATGTCTCCTCCCCTAATCTCCAACATCCTTTTTGGGTGTCAAGTTCTTCTTAAAAATTTACCTCCTGTATCAAGACTTCCTCAGTTTCTTCAGCCAAAATTTGTGTAAATTTCTCCATGAACTCTTAAAGCAGTGTCTTTCAAACTTCCCTTCTAAAAATTATGATCTTGCTAAAGAGAACTTTTTAGATTTTTTTCCCCCTAGTAGCCTCCTGAAATTGTAATAACCCAGGGTAAAAGCATCCAGGAGAAGGCTCGGTCTCCAGGACTTTAAATCCATGGTAACAAGAAGGAAGCAATACAAGTCACATGGCTAAAAAGATGGGCATAAGGTGGGGGCGCCTGGGTGGCTCGGTTGGTTGGGTGTTCAACTTCAGCTCAGGTCATGATCTCACGGTTCGTGGGTTCAAGCCCTGCATCAGGCTTTGTGCTGACAGCTCAGAACCTGGAGCCTGCTTCGGATTTCTGTGTCTCCTTCTCTCTCTGCCCCTCCCCCACTCACACTTAGTCTCTCTCTCCTTCAAAGATAAATAAACATTAAAAAAATGGACATAGTTAATTTCCCTTACTGATTTGAGTAAGGTTCTGCTCATAGGGTTCCAGGTTCCTTGATTTCTTCTTTGACCAGAAGACCACTCACTGACACGGACACCAAAAACCTGGCTTAGACATTGGGTTTAAAGCATAATAGAACCAGAAAGAACATACAAAATATAGAAGGTCTCCATTTTACATTTATTTATTTTTGACAGAGTAAGACAGAGCGTGAGTCGGGGAGGGGCAGAGAGAGAAGGAGACACAGAATCTGAAGCAGGCTCCAGGCTCTGAGCGGTCTGCACAGAGCCCGACGTGGGGCTCGAACCCACAAACTGTGAGATCATGACCTCAGCCAAAGTCAGACACTTAACCGACTGAGCCTCCCAGGTGTCCTGAGAGGGTCTCCATTTTAGAAAATGATTGAGTATCTTAAATTTGAATCAGATAAACAGTGGATAGATTGTAAGACATTCACACTACTAAGTTGCCTTAGAGTGTGCCTTTAGGTAGTAGTATTGTGTGGGGCAATGAAAATAGAATTTGACTTGCAAAAAAAATAGACACAAATTTTGGGAAACATATATTGTATCGAGCATGGTGCACTAGTGTAGCATCAATCTGAATACAAAATATTGTGTCTCAGGGAATAGGGAGGCCTGAGGGGAGGGAGAGAGATGGACAGGGGATAGTCAGAACACACACATATATTGATTAAGTTCACCATCTTTACAATTACAATAGTAACATCAAAGAGCACTGATCACAGATCACCATAACAAATATAACAATAATGAAAAAGTTTGAAATATTGCAAGAATTACCAAAATGTGACCTAGAGACATGAAGTGAACAAATGCTATTGGAAAAATGGTGGCGACAGACTTGCTCACCACAGGGTTGCCACAGATTTCACTTTGTAAAAAAAAAGCAAAAAAAAAAAAAGCAATGTCTGTGAGGCATAATAAAGCAAAGAGCAATACAATGAGGTATCCGTGTATAAAATTAATACTTAATCACTGCAGAAAAGTTCGAGAATACTGAAAAACATAAAAACCTAAATGGAGTAATCCCAACTATCTAGAACTGGCCACTGGCAACATTTTGATGAGCATGCTTCTGTCTTTTTGCTACCCAATCCATGTATCTATTTATCTACCATAGCCATCTCCCTTATCTTGCTTTCTTGATTTGTTTCCTCTTCTTTCTAGACATTTCTCTTCATGGGTTTCTTTTTGTCTCTCCATTCTGATGACACTGTTTGTCTTACTGGTAAAGATTTACAGACACTGTAAAGGACCTCCTCTTCCTCATCCTTGAATACGTACATTCAATGAATGTGTGCAGAATGAATGAACTTTCTCAGGCAAGATAGAGATTTTCTTTAGCCTACAACTCTGCTAAACACTATGGCTATTCACAGATGTTTAGTTCTCTTTTCCTTTAGCCCATGGTAAGATTAGATTATACTTCTCTGCCTGTTGAATTTAGGTGGGACTGTGTGACTTGCTTTGGGCAATAAAATGTGAGCAGAATAGATATGTCACATGGGCACAGAGGGACGACCAATACACACTTTGCCAGTTTCTTTCCCTCTGCTTAGGTGATTAGCCATGTTCCATTTAGAGGCTCTTCCATTGGGGTGGGGGGCCTGGATTAGGAATGATGGTAAAAAGGCGCACCTGGGTGGATCAGTTGGTTAAGCGTCTGACTTTAGCTCAGGTCATGATTTCATGGTTCCTGGGTTCGAGTCCTGTATCAGGGTCTGTGCTGACAGCTCAGAGCCTGGAGCCTGCTTAGGATTCTGTCTCTCTCTCTGTCTGCCCCTCCCTGCTTGTGCTCTGTCTCTCTGTCTCTCTCTCTCAAAAATAAATAAATAAACTGGGGTGCCAGGGTGGTTCAGTCGGTTGGACATCCGACTTTGGCTCAGGTCATGATCTTGCAGTCTGTGAGTTCAAGCGCCACATGGAGCTCTGTGCTGACAGCTTGGAGCCTGGAGCCTGCTTGGGATTCTGTGTCTCCCTTTCTCTCTGCCCCTCTCCTGCTCATCTGCTTTCTCGCTCTCTCTCAAAAATAAACAAAACATTTTGAAAAATAAATAAACTTTAAAAAAGAAAAAAAAAAAACAATGGTAAAATGAAGCAGAGCTCCCAACTACCCACAATGGACACAGAACACAAGCATGAAATCAGCCTTTGTTGTTTTATACCAGTGGTTGGTAAACTATGAGCGGACTGTGTTTGTAAATAAAGTTTTATTGCAACACAGCCATAGCCACTGATTCATGTAGTGGCTGTTCTCTTGCTACAAAGGCAGAGTTGAGTAGTTGTTACATAGACCATATGGTCTGCAGTCCTAACTGATACACATTCTAAATATCCAAATGAGTATTAGGAACAGGCTGGAGGGAGGAGAAAGCCACAGCACTGATCCTAGAAGAACTGAGTAGCTAAATCTGCTTTTCTTAACCTTTTAAAACCCATCATGGTCCTTTTTCATATATTCCTTAATATTCAAATATTCTTTTTTTAAATTAATTGTTTTACGTTTAGTCATTTTGAGAGAGAGACAGAGTGTGGGGGGGGGGAGGGGCAGAGAGAGAGACACACACACAGAATCCCAAGGAGACTCCAGGCTCCAAGCTGTCAGCACAGAGCCCGAGGTGGGGCTGGACCTCTTGAACTGCAAGATCATGACCTGAGCCCAAGTCGGATGCTTAACCGATGGAGCCACCTAGATGCCCCAAACAAAACTCAAACCTTCTTAATGTTTAAAATGTAAATCACTTGTTCTTTACTGAGAATAAGTCAAAACTATGGTAATTTCTGGAGAAAGTTTTACTTTGATCTTGAAAGAGGCCCTTTTTTGTTTTGTTTTGTTTTGTTTTGTTTGGCGGTCTATCAGGGCAAACAGCAAGTCTGAAAGAACAGAACGCAGTGAGCTTATCCTCTGCTGAGTAATCACTGGCAACCCTCTTCCTGGGTTCTCATAACCACGGTCTGGGTGCTTGGAAGGACCGGGGCTTTATAGTCATCACTAGCAACAGGAGAAACTCCAGGGGAGATGCCAGGAGGGTTCTGCGTGGCAGGGGGGTGCTTCCCGGGGACATGTGGTCCCTCTCAGCCAGAGCCCAAGGGGGAGGCTGCAGGCAGCCCATCCCTGGAACAGGAGGATGAAAGGCTGAGGAGTCAGAAGGACATAATCTGGGGGTGAGGGTTCTCGGAAGTGAAGGATCTGCAGACCAAGGGGGAGGGATGACAGCGAGTGCCTGGAAGGCTTTGCGCAGTGCTTTATACCTGCGCCAAACTACCTGAACAAGGAGAGACTGTTCTTTGGAGAACCCTCAGTGATCTGTACCTGCCGGGGACACTCACAGCTTCCGTGCCCTCTGGGGCCCAGCCCACCTCCTCTGCTCCCCTCCCTTCTCTCAGGACTCCTTGTCTATTTCTAGCCAAAGCCTAGACTCTACTTCCTAGGACACTCCCACCCCCTTCCACCCCACACCGCACGATACACGCACAAGAGCTGTTTACATTTCCTGGGAGCACAACTACCCCGGGACTGTGACACCCCATCTCCAGGTTCCAGCCCCCCCTCAACCAGTGCCTAATCAAGCCATCTGGAGTCCCTAGCCCCTTTGCCTCATTGAGTTCGCCTATAAAATTAGGAGTTTGATGATAGAATCTGTAAAGTCACTTTGAACTGTTTCAAGGTGTTTCTGCAAATCCTTAACAGGGAAGCAGAGATCACTGAAAACAAACAAACAAATAAAGGAAAGTTATAGGCTTTGGGGAAGCCTCAATATATCCTCATAAAAGTTTTGTCTGAGTTATGGTGAAGTGAAAATGAGGCCAATCCTTTCTCCAACTCCTTTTCTTGACAGAGGGGAAGCTCCTACTATACAGGAAACTGTCATTTGTGTGTCAAAAGGTGGGACTCACAGTAAGGTTTCATGGTGCTTCCAGAGGTCAGGAGTCTCAGTGGGGATCTGGATCCCAGATAACAATTTGTCTCAGATGTTCTCCTTAGTAAAGGTACCAGGACAAACTTTTGGATATGGGGACAGGCCTGAAAGTTTTGAAACATTTAGCCATTAAATATTCTATTATTCTATTCCTTAAAAGGAGGAGGAGAAGGAGGAGAAGGAGAAGAAGAAGACGGAGAAAAAGAAGGGAAATCTCATTATTTTATTTAAGGCCAATGATGCTTATCCAGCCTCCACCTCTCTGAAAGTCCTGGCTTCTTGATCCTACCTGCTGACAGAGGCACTCTTTAGAAAGCCAGATAATAAAAGAGTTCAAGTGCAGACTTCAGAGTCAGACAGCTTGAGTTTGGCTCTCCTCCCACCACTTACTGAATGGTTAAGGGCAAATATATAACCTTTTCTAAGCCTTAGTTTCTTCATCTGTACAATGGGTGCCTATTTTTAAAAACATTTTATTTTATTTATTTTGTGAAACAGAGCAAGCTAAAGAGCAGCAGAGAGAGAGGGAGAGATAGAATCCTGAGCCCCAACAAGGGGCTCCATCCCATGGAATCTTGACATCATAATCTGAGTCTAAATCAAGAGTTGGACGCTTAGCTGAGTCATCCAGGCACTAAAATAGTGGGAACCTATTTTATAGAACAATAGGTTTAAACGAGAGAAAATATGGGGCTCCTGGGTGGCTAAGTCAGTTAAGCGCCCCCAAATTCAGTGCAGGTCATGATTTCAGGGTTTGTGGGTTGGAGCCTGGCATCAAGCTCTGTGCTTACAGATTGGAGTCTGCTTCAGACTCTGTGTGTCTCTCTCTACCCCTCTCCTACTTGTGCACGCTCTCAGACTCTCACTCTCTCTCTCAAAAATAAATAAATAAGCATTAAAAAAAATAAATGAGGAGTGCCTGGATCGCTCAGTCTTTTAAGCATCTGACTTTGGCTCAAGTCATGATCTCATGGTTTGTGAGTTCCAGCCCCACATGTGACTCTGTGCCAAGAGCTGCTCTAAGCAGCTCAGAGCCTGGAGCCTGCTTAGGATTCTGTCTCCCTCTCTCTCTCTCTGCCCCTCCCCTGCTTGCACTCTCTCTCTCAAAAACTAACGTGAAAAAAATAAACGAGAGAAAACAAGTCACGTCCTTGGGGCAGGGTCTAAGGAATAGTGAATGCTCACCAGATACCAGCAATTGCTACTATACTGGATTTTCAAGGGCCACATCAGTCTATGGCAGGAGATGCTTCCCCAGCCCCAGACCCCAGTCTGCCATCTGCTCTTTTCCCCACAGCCCTTCCCCGCCTTTTTAAAAATAGGATTCACCATTCCTTGATGCAATATAGGCAAGCTAGCCTTTGGACTGGCATCCTGAGCGCCAGGCAGAGTGGGAGAGAGCTTATGGAACTGAAGAAACCATTGGCAACCAGGGGCCCTGGGCGTTTTGATCCAGAAACCTCCCTTTTCATCCTTGGTTGGTGGGCAGGGGGCAAAGTGAATACAGGAGGTCCAAAGGGAGCTTCCCTTGTGGGGCAAGGGATGGACGGAGAGCTTTCAAAGCCCGGCTCTGCCAAGGACTTGGGCAAGCACTTGGTCCACGGTGGGACTCAAGGTGAACCCAGAAGACTTTAGAGAAGGTGCTAAACCCCTCCATCCCCTTCTCCTTCGTTAAAAGAAAGTTTTCTCCCGTCTCCTTCCTTTTTAGAGTTTACCTGGGGCTTCCCCCTGACCCAGACACCCCACCACCCATGAGCCACCTGGGGGAGGGAGTCTCACCAAAGGCGCTGGGGCCCCTTCCAGGTGCAAAGCGGGGACCTGGGCCGGCCTGGGGGCAGGTGCGGCTGAGGATTGGCAGACGGCTCGGCCAGCAGCCGGAGCCCAAACTTGGCGCGCGCTGCGGGCCGAGCTGGGGCGGGGAGGGTGGGGGAGGCGACAGGAGGGGGCAGGTGGGGATGGGGGGGGGGCGACATCAAAGGCGCCGGGGCGCGGGGCCGGAGCTGATCCGCCAAAGCCCCGTCCTGCTCACCAGCATGTTTCGGCTTCTTTCAGAAGAGAAAATTCATCCGTTAAGGACGGCGATTGCTTTGGTTCCTTCCAAAGCCGCCGCTCGGAGGAGGCCGCCGGGCTTCTGGGGACGGGACGGGCAGTCCCCGCGGCACTGCCCTCGGCGCCCGCCCGGCACGGTGGCTCAAAACTGCCCAAATGACCGAAGGAACATGAAGGGAGACAGACACTGAGGATGCAGATCTCTGCGAAGACGCGGGCGCCCGGACCCCGCGGCGGCCCAGCCGCAGAGGCTTCTCGGGGGAGGACCGCTGTGGTTCCCAGCCCTGGGACCCGAAGTTCTGGGACTGGACAGAGAGGGGCGACATTTGCCCCTGGCAAGATCAGTGGCTGGACTCCCGCGCAGGGCTGTGCACCCCGCCTTCCTGGGCTTTGGAAAGGGGGCAGTTTGGGGGTGCCAGGCAGATTATGAGGAGAGGGCCGCGTGGCTCTGCCGCAGCTGACCTCCAAAAATAGGTAACTGAGAAAAGTGAGGGCGGGGGTTAAAATAAATGGCTAAGAAGGGAAAAGATGCAGAAAACGCAAAGGGAAAAAGGACAGTGGGAAAAGAGGGTGGGGTCAATGGGAACAGTCAGTTGCTGGGTCCGCGCCAAGATGAGAAGTTCGCAAATAAAAAGTGGTTGGTTGTGAAACATTAATTCTCAAAGTGCTTCCCTGGACCCACAGCATCAGTATCACCTGGGAATTCCTTAGACCTGCAAACCCACTGCTCAGAAACTTCCACCCAGCAATCTGTTTCACAGGGTCCTCTTGGTGATTCTGATGCTGGCGCCAAGTTCAAGAACCACTGGTACAAAGGAAGGGCACTGGCCTGGGGCTGGGAAACTGGGTCCCTAGGTTTTCCCATCAGTAACAGGGACAGCCTAGGACCCGGCCGCTGAAGGATGGGGCCGGGAAGGTCACACCAAGTGAGATGGGTCGGGTTGGGAACGTCACACCCCAGAGGGCCTGTGCCCTGTTCCAGCCAGTTGTTGTCTGGCTTGAATCGAGGACAGTTGTTGCCGTATCATCTGGTTTTGCAAGAGGAGCTGGGAAACGGGATTTTAAAAATATGAAATCTCTTGTTTCTTTTTAATGTTGGCAACTAACTAAACATTTTAAAAACATTGTTGGGTCTTCACTGCAGGCCAAGCAAAACACATCTGCAGCCCAGATTTGCCCTCCCACTTTAGGCTTCTGACTCCACGATCTCATCTTATTCTGAGAGGGTCTGTGAGACATGAAGTGTGGCCACTGTCCTGAGATGGAAAAAGTAGGACTTCTTGAATGTATAAGAAAATGTTATTGGGGCGCTGGGTGGCTCAGTCCGTTAAGCCTCGGACTTCGGCTCAGGCCATGATCTCACCGCTGGTGGGTTCGAGCCCTGCGTTGTGCTCAGAGCCTGGAGCCTGCTTCAGATTCTTTGTCTCCCTCTCTCTCTGCCCATCTCTCCCTCTCTCTCAAAAATGAATAAATGTTTTTAAAAATAAAAAAAAGAAAATACTATTAATAGAGAAAGCTTTTCTGACACCTCACAGTCACATAAAACTATGATTGTACCTTGAATTGAACTGCCTCCTTGCCATTCTCTGTCATCCTCTTAATCAGAAAGCCTCATTGTCCTCATAATTTAGGCTGAAAAACCCAGAAAATTAAGCCACCTGCTCAAAGTCACCTGTCAGAGCAAGCCCGTGGAAGTGCCGTCTCCCGGGCCACAACTTGCTTGTGAAGGCCCATTGTAAAAAACATCCTGTTTATCAAATGTTTTTCCTACATGCCAGTGATTGTTCTAGGGGCCTTCCATGTATTAACTCTTTTAATCCCACAACAGCTCTATGAAACGGGTATGGCTATTGCATCACATTTTATAGATGAGGAACCAGAAGCCCAGAGAGGTTAAGTGACTTGCCCAAGGTCACCCAGCCTGTATGCAGCACGTAGCAAAGTAGGGATTTGAATCCAGGCATCCTGGCTGGCTCTAGAGCCCACCACACTTTCCTGCCTCCCTTGCTGTCAGTGATAAGTCTCATTCTGTCCTACCCTAGGAATGTGGCAGTGCAGAAGGACATAAAGGGCCTGTGCTGCTGGAGCTGCCCGGGTCCAGTGCACGCGGAGCTGTGACCCAACCAGCTGGGGGAAGGGGGGCCCCTCTGCAGCCTACCCGCTAATGTAGCCAGTTGGGCTTAAGGTGTCACCGAGTTTGACAGCTTTAACAAAGGAGGTGTCAGGCGGAGGAGATGAAAGAGCTGTTTGTTTGAGGATTAGAGCCTTAAGAAATGTCTGCAGCTCTGCAGGCTGCATTTCTGCATCTTCTCCTTCTTGTTCCTGACAGAGGTTCTCAGGGTTTCAGAGGCAAGAATCCTCTGTAATCTAGTTTAATGTTACAAGGCTTTCTAAGCAGAGGAACTGTCTCCTGTTCTTAAGGGCTCCAGGTGGCAAGAGCACTGAAAAAGGAGGCGGGAGACCTGGGCCCTAGCTCCAGCCTTATAAATAATTGGCTGTGAGGCCTGGGGAAACAATTTTACCTTTCTGGGTTCCAGATGTTTCCTTTCCTATGTTGTCTACTCAGGTAGCTGCTCACCACGTGAAGCTAAATTAAGAATTCAACCTCAGGGGGCACCTGGGTGGCTCAGTCGGTTAAGTGTCTCACTCTTGATTTCAGCTTGGGTCATGATCTCATGGCTTGTGGGTTCGAGCTCTACATCGGGCTCTGCACCTACAGTGCAGAGCCTGCTTGGGATTCTCTCTCTTTCCTCCTATCTCTGTCTCCCCTGCTTGCATGCTCTCTCTCTGTCTCTCTCAACATAAGAAAACACTGAAAAAAAGATTTTAAAAAGCCAGTTTCTGAAGCCACATTTTCGGTGCTCAATAGCATTGGGTGGTACAGATATAGAATATCTCTGTTATGGCACAAAGTTCTACTGTGTGGTGCTATTTGTGATTGAATTAGATCATCCGAAAGCCCTTTGAACATGTATGTTCTATATTTTGTCTATTTCTGCTACATGAGCAGTCATGACTCATATCTGTGAGACAGGCCCTAGGGAAGGCTAATCTCTGCCAGTGAGATAGATTTAGTGAGCTAGTCCATTCTCAGCTAGTAAATTCGCCTCGTGGCCAAGAGCGGCTATTAGGGAGGCATCCCATCAGAATTACTTGATGCAGCTTTTGACCAGGAACATAATTCCTGCTCTGTGAAGCCTACTGGCTCACACAGCAAGTGGACATTGGATCTAATTGTCTGGAGTAAAAGTAAGAAGACTATTGAGACTTCGGGAACTCTCCACAATCTGCCTCTGGCCTGGTGTGGGGATGAAAACATTAGAAGGGCACCATCAAATAATAGTAAAAGCTAACAGTTATCTAGGACTCAGCAAATGCCAGGCATTGACCTACGCACTCAACATCTCTTAACCTATTTAACCCTCATAGCAATCCTATGAGGTGAGTACTACTGTTGCCCCATTTTGCAGAGGGGGATCCTGAGGTACAGAGAGATTCGGCAGTGCCCACTGTCCCACGACTAGTACGTGCTGGAGCTGGGATTCGAACTGCCACATAAAACACAGCACTGAAATTCACTTTTGACTGGCTGTCCTGTTTTTTTGTGGGCTAGGTCAGCAACCCTAAGTGAGGTCCAAGTTCAAGCTTTCTGTCTCAGAGTCTTTGTGCCTCTATTTGTTGCCTCTTCAAAGAGAAAGGTGATTTTGAACACTGTTGTAAAACACAAGGAAGCACCTCTGTGGAGCCGTGCAACTCCCCTTCTCTATGTACCCCCAAGTCCTCGTGCTTAAATGCATGAATGTCAAACAGAGCGTGAGGAACCTTGGGAGTACACATTTTCTGCACACTGACAAATGACAGGTGCCCGATAATAGGATCCAGTTCTTCTTTCCTAAAGCTCAAGGCCGGCTTCACACCTGCACAAGTAGACTCTGTTATTCCCACAATTCCAGACCAACCCACCTCCCCCAGCTGCCGGTGAAAGTCCTTTCATTACTTTAGCTTTACCACCAGCCACAAAAGTCAGGTCGCTGCATGACAATTCCTGGGGCTTATATTTAAAAACAGTTTCGGAGCACCTGGGTGGCTCAGTCGGTTGAGCGTCTTGATTCTTGATTTCGGCTCAGGTCATGATCTCACGGTTTGTGAGTTTGAGCCCTGCCTTACGTTCTGCACTGACAGTGTGGAGCCTGCTTGGGATTCTCTCTCTCTCTCTGCCCTCTCCCCATTGGTGCTCTCTCTCTCAAAACAAATAAATGAAGTTTAAAAATTAAAAAATTTAAAAATATGGTTTCGCAGCCAACTCTAGATCTGCTGGAATGGAATCCTCAGGGGCAGGACTAGGGACATCGATAGTTTTAATAAGCTCTCCAGAGAGTTCGGTACAGTGCCCAGGTGCTGCCTCGAGCCCTTGCCCACTCTTGGGAACTTGCCCTTCCTCTTAAGGGCCTAACCTGCATCACATTCCACACACCTCAGCTCCCAGTGCCTACCACCTACCTTATTTCTAGTCTCTTCCACCACTACCTATCTCCTCCATCCATCTCTTGTTTATTCTTCCTACCCAGAGCTGGATCTTCCCAGGCTTTCTTGTCTAGTGCTGTTTCAGATTCAATGTAGTCAAATTTCTGCCCAGTCACTATATCCATAGTCACGTGACTCATTCTGGTACCACCTCCATCATCACAGAATCATTGTAGTTGGATGTGTGGACAAGACCTCAAAGGACAAAATCCTCATTTTACAGATGGATAAAAAGGCTTCAAGGGATGCCTGGGTGGCCCGGTTGGTTAAGCATCCCAGTCTTGATTTCAGTTCAGGTCATGATCTCACGGTTCTTGAGATCAAGTCCTGCATTGGGTCCTGTGCTGACAGTGCGGAGCCTGGCTTGGGATTCTCTGTCTCCCTCTCTCTCTGCCCCTCCCCTGCTCATCTCTGTCTGTCTCTCTCTCAAAATAAATAAGGAAACATTATAAAAATAAGCTGGAAAAAAAGGCTTCCCTTTTTCCAGCATGAAGTAACCCTCCCAAGGTGCAAGGAGAGCTTGAAGGGAATTTGTCTGGAGAATCTGGTCTCCTGAGACCCAGGCAGAGGCACATAAAATATCTCATATTTCCAAGCTAGATCTGATCTCAAACAAAAGGTGTTTGGTACATTTTTACCCTTGCTGTAAGAATGGTTTTAACAATTGGAAGTCTACTGATGAGTGACCAGCCCCAATCAACTGACCATCGCCCAGGAATTCTTGGAGTCTCTAAAACATGAGATAAGTAGGCCTGTCAACCATTTAATTAACTATGTGTACTTTGCAGAAACTATGACTCCACTACCAACAATCTGCACTGATAGGTGAGCCTGACAGGAGGGCAGGGGGGTGGGGAGCTGGGTGTCCTCTATAGCTTTCAGCTCAGAGACTAGACAAGAACCCTTATTTTTCTTTAAAACACCACCCAGGGACGCCTGGGTGGCTCAGTCGGTTAAGCATCCAACTTTTGATTTCAGCTCAGGTCATGATCTCACGATTTGTGAAATTGAGCCCCGCATAGGGCTCTGGGCTGATACTGAGGAGCCTGCTTGAGTCTCTCTCTGCCCCTCCCCTCTACCCCTCTATGAGCACATGACCATTCTCTCTTTCTCATAATAAATAAACATTTAAAATAAGAAATTTGAAAAATTTGAAAAAAAATAAAAAACTTCCCTGAGCTGCTATTTATTTAGTAATTCAGTCTAATTTGCCAATGGCTTTTTTTAATGTTTATAATTTTTTTTTGAGAGAGAGAGTGACAGCACAAGCAGGGAAGGGGCAGAGAGAGGGAGACAAAGTATATGAAGCAGGTTCCAGGCCCTGAGCTGTCAGCGCAGAGCCCGACATGGGGATTGAACCCGTGAACCGTGAGTCCATGACCTGAGCTGAAGCCAGATGCTTAACCAACTGAGCCACCCAGAGGCCTCTGCCAAGGACTTTTTGAATATCCACTGTATCCCCAGCACTTGTCAGTACCATAGTGTATGGGAAAAGAAATGTGTGCTGTCTTACTGGACAGACAAGACAGTAGGAGATGAGACAGTTAGTGTAAGCTCCTTCCAGGGTGCAAATCAGTGTGGAGCAACTTTTGGCACTAAGATACCTGCAAACGAACCCTTCAGTGCATTCATAAAAGCTGTGTGTTGAACACAGGTCTGAGTGTTAAAGAAATGGGTGGAGGCAGACAGGATGTGGCCCCTGCCCTCGGTAGGCTGTTACCAGAAATGAAAACGACCAGGGGCCTCTGCCTACCCGGGGCCCTCTGCTGCATCTGGTAGTGTTAAGCAAGAAGAAGACCATCAGGCTTGGGGTGGGGAGGGTATCTGTGGCCCACCTCCCTCCAACAGTGATTTGAAATGAAAAGAGGGCTCCTTTTTGTGTACATGATCATATATGTGAATGTAAGACCCCATCATCATGCCTGTTAATGTATGCTACACATGTATCACACATGGGCAAGCTACTTAGCTTCCTCTGCTTCCATTTCTTAATTGGCGAACTATCGAGAGCTATAACTACTTTCCTGGACTGTTGCGATGGTTTAATTAAATCAGGTGTAACAGTTAAACTGCCTTAATAAAGTGCCTGACTCCTGGACATGGTATAAAGAGGGTCTGCTAACCACCAGTCAATCCTACCACTTGGAATAAAGATCAGCCCTACTCTTTATGTGGTTTGGAATTCCACAGAGCAAACGCTAGAGGTTGATGCTATTACCAAATCACCAGAGCAATGGGGTCCTATGGCCCTGTGGCAGAGCGTGGCCAAAAAAGGAGAGAGAGAGCAAGAAGTGCAGAGAAAAGGCAGAAAAGAGAGAGAAATGGGGAGGAAACAGGGAGAGAGAATGTACAGGCATAATAAGAGCCAGGTGGGAGAGAGATTTGATGTTCGTTTTGGACAAGCCATTCATAGCCCACACAAAAGAAAGCAACGCTGTAATAGATAATTATTTAGATAGTATCTACTTAATCAGTCCCAAATAGTGCTCAATTACTACAGAATTAGAAATCCTTAATTATTGGTGTGGAATTTCAAAAGAAGGGCTCGGAAGGATGCACACGCTCCCCGCTGGGTGCCCAGGTGGGACCCAGGCGTGCCAGGCTGCTGCCATCACTCACCTGGGAGAGGGGCTGTGCTGGTGTTTTCAGAGAGCAGCTGGGACAATTATAGGTCTGTGGAGAACAGCTGGAGATCTGGGAGAAGCAAGTGGGAGCTAAGCTGTGCCCGAAGCTATATTTGAATAGTTGTATTTTATCTGTGGCTGTTTTACTTGAAAAGAAAAAGCCATGATGCATGCTGAATGAATGAATGAATGAATGAATGAATGAATGAGAAATACTTTTATTACTTTCATTCATATTCTCTCTCATGCTGGCCCCATTCACAAAACAGAGAATATTCGTTTTATGTCTCAAAGAGGGAATACGGATTATAGTAAAGTAACACATTGCACTAGATTATTATTTTTTTTAACATTTATTATATCATTGAGAAACAAGAGACAGAGCATGAGCGGGGGAAGGACAGAATCGGAAGCAGGCTCCAGGCTCTGAGCTGTCAGCATAGAGCCCGATGCCGAGCTTGAACCCACAAACTGTGAGATCATGACCTAAGCTGAAGTCAGTGGCTTAATTGACTGAGCCACCCAGGTGCTCAGTACTTTACATAATAAATAAAATCTCCAATAACCACCCTGTAATGGAGGGACTATTATTATTCTCATTTTAGAGATAAGGAGCCTGAGGAATAAAGGTCAAGTAACTGGCTCAAGTTCCCACAGCTGAGTGGTGGGGCTGAGACTTGCACTGGGCAGTCTGGTTCCAGAGTTTGCATTCCTAGCCACTTAGTCACCAGCACAGTGAGGCTGGAAGGGACTGGCAAGGAGGGTAGAGGGTAGGGTCCGAGCCTGTCTCATTTTCCTGGAGAAGCCCACGTGGAGGAGGCCCCCTCCGCGGCTGGCGGTGGGCCGCTTCCTCCAGTGACTTCTCAGCTCCTGCAGGGGTGTGATACTCAACATATTGCTTCTCTAGAGTCATAAAATGATGATGTGCGTCCTACCCAGTGAGCACAATTCCTGCTCCTTCTCCCCCAGAATCATTCCAGGAAAGCTTCACTGCAAGGCCAAGGGGTCCTGTAGGCACTTTGGATGTGGCAGAGATTTCTCTGTGGTCACATCAAAGCTCTGCCAGTGGGTTACCTCTTGAATGACCACATAGAGCCTTAACTAAAAGCCGGAAGTTCACCTGTGACAGGAGGTTAAGGATCTGTTGCTAGAAGATGGCACTGTGCGGCCTCAGGGGGAAGCCAGAGAGGCTGAAGAGGTGTGGGGGGTGTGTCCAGGGGCCCTCTTCCCACCTTGCAGAAGCTTGCTGCTCTGTTGTCTGATTTTCCTCATGTGTGTATGTACAATTGTGTGTGTGTGTGCACGACTTTGCCCTGACAACACGGCAGACAGTGGCTTTGAACTATGAGCCTGGAGAACAGGGCGGTGCTGTGTCCCTGTTAGCTGTGTGATTGGGGTCAGCCGGCTTCCTTCTCTGGACATCACTGAGCCGACTTAGAAGGCAGAGGAGCTCGAGATGTTCTAACCTAGACTGTACGGTCTCCCCCATCGCATCCCTAAGAAGCAGCTCCTCCCAGACCCCAGGCCCTAGTCCTCCCTTCCTACCCCAGGGGCCACCCTGACGCAGCCACCCATGAGAACTCCTCAGCCTCCCTGTTGATATTTCAACATGTTCCCCCCTCCCCCCGCGCCCTGCTGTGGGGGCCAAAGCCACAAGCAAATAGGCATGTCCAAACTATGGTTCTCACAGCACCGCCAGGCAGCCTGTTCTCAGAGGTGAGCCCCATCCTGACCCAGACTTCCAGCCCGGCTTGCTTATCTGCAGACGCTCTGTTCCTCCAGGCCCAGCTTGAGAGACTCAGTTTCAACACAGCCCAGCAGATCCCAATCTTCCCGGCCCGCCCCATCCTCGGGCGCTGCCTCCAGCACACGCTCCCCCATCTCGGAGACTCGGCTCTTTGTCTGCAGGAAAGGAGGCACCCACACCTTCCCTCCTGAGTTTCCCTGAGTCCCCGGCAGGAATGGTGACAGTAGCACAGGGCGCCGGGTGGGGTCAGGGGGGATTGCACAAGCCTCCTCTGGACGGGCAGTGAGAGCATCTATTTATTATTTTTCGGCTGATTTATGGGGCTGGCAGAGTCCTGCCTTCGGTGAGAAAGCCTTGGGAGCTTGAAATCCGAAAGATTGTGGCAGTGACATTAGTGGCCGCACGGCAGGACAGGAGAGCTTTGAGTCTTAAGAGATGACTACGCATCTCGTATGACAGGGCCAACTCCAAGAGCTCAGCTCCTCCTCGGGACACTCCACTGGTGGCCTTCGCAGGAGAAGCCACTCTTTAGGGGATCTTAGAGAGGCCGTCGTAGCCAGCTCTATAGATTCTCTTGGTCTGAGGACGACATCAGGGTACTTTCCGTCTTCGGTAGGGAAAAGGTATAAGTTAGTCCTACATCCACGCCGCTGTTAGGAGTTTGTGCTTTGCCAACAATTGACTTCCACCCACAGCCCGAGTTCAGTTAATTATGGGCTTCACCAGAAACCTAAATAAACTCCGAAGTGGCAAATGGACCAGTCGGGTCTCCCTGGGTCTCTCCCGGATCCTCCTAGAAGATTCATGCTGAGTGATCCCTCCACCTTCTCTCTAGGCTGTTACCGAGACCACCTTCAAGTCCTATCCAGCTTCCCAGTGCCCGAGCCAGTCTTCCCTGACCATCCCCAGCCTCATGATCACACCCTTTCTGAGCAGTGACTGCACGCAGAGGCACCCACGTAATTTGGCCCTCCATTGTGCAATATTGTCTATTGTTCCTTAGCTCCTTCTTATCTGTGTTATCTCCCTAGAGAATCTCAAAGACTAGGAGGCCTATTTTTTATTTCTTTTGGAGCCCGTCTTCGATTATTTTCTGGCAAAGTACTGATCACAGAGTTGGGGCTTAATAAGTGCTTGCTTGATTGAGAAAGATAATACATTGTCAATAGATGAAAGAAGCCAGAGATAAGGCACAACTGTTCAACCCCCTTGGGAGAGACAGTTGCATTTACCAATTGTTGTCCAAGCTCCCCTTCATTCTCTCATGTCCCTATTGGGGGTCACGTGACTGGGGATGGCCAATGGATTATGAGTGGCTGTGCCAGTGTCACTTCCCATCGGAGGGACGTCAAGCCATTGGGAGCTTTCTGCACTGTTCTCTGTTCTCTGCCCCTCACCTGTTGGTATGGCCGTGTTACCAGAGAATGGTATCTCTATCGGCTTGGGTCTCTAAGTGACCATAGGGAACAGAGCTTCCAATTTGAAAGTCAGTGGTGTCACCAGAAATAAACTTTGTATAGAACTCCTAAGATGTGACTTATATGTGAATTTAGGAAACAAAACAGATGGACATAAGGGAAGGGAAGCAAAAATAAGATAAAAACAGAGAGGGAGACAAACCATGAGAGACTCTTAAATACAGAGAATGAACTGAGGGTTGCTGGTGGGATGTTGGGTGGGGGGTGGGCTAAATGGGCGCCGGGCATTAAGGAGGGCACTTGCTGGGATGAGCACTGAGTGTTCTACGTAAGTGATGAGTCACTAAATTCTGCTTCTCAAATTAAGATTACACTACCTGTTAGTGAACTTGGATTTAAATTACAAAATAAACTAAATAAAAAACAAAAGCAACTCCTAAGGTGTGAGAGTTTGTTACTGCAGCAGAACCTAACCTGGTCAATGTGATGCCTAGTTTACTTAAATATTTTTAGACATAAGGGTGATCTTCACATTGGAAAGGGAAGACGCAGAGAAATCATTTTAGTCCAAGATAGGCCAAAAGAGGGCATCTTACCTCTTTCATTTGTCTGCTGTGCCTCTTTACCATTTTGTTGTTTCTTAAAATGGGGTCAAGGGAGGGGCACTTGGGGGGGCTCAGTTGGTTGAGCGTTGGACTCCTGACTTCAGCTCAGGTCATGACTTCACAGTTTGTGAGTTCGAGCTTCACACTGGGTTCTGCACTGACAGTGCTGAGCCTGCTTGGGATTCTCTCACTTTCCTTCTTTCTTTTTTTCTTTTTTTAATGTTTTTTATTTATTTCTGAGAGAAAGAGACAGCATGAGGAGGGAAGGGTCAGAGAGAGAGGGAGACACAGAATCTGAAACAGCCTCCAGACTCTGAGCTGGCTGTCAGCACAGAGCCCGACATGGGGCTCGAACCCACGAACTGTGAGATCATGACCTGAGCCGAAGTCAGATACCCAACCAACTGAGCCACCCAGGCGCCCCTCTCTCTCCCTTTCTGCCACTCCTCTGCTCATACTCTCTCTCTCTCAAAATCAATCAATCAATCAATCAATCAATACATACATACATACATACATACATAAAAGTGTGATGAATGGATCTGTGCACTGCAGATTCCTGGACCCCACTCTAGACCTCCTGAGTCAGAATCTCTACTAATAACTGTGCATCTGTATTTTTCACACACTTCTAGGTCATTTTTATCCACAGTAAAGTTTGAGAGATTCTGGTCTCACTTCTTTAGATGAGATATTCTTCGATCTGTGGCTCAAATCCTTGGCTGCACATTAGAATCACCCAGGAAGCTTTTAAAAACATTGGTTCTCTACCTCACTCCTCCTGACCCCTTTTAATTGGTCTGGAGAAGGGCTTAGATACAGTTTTATTGCTGTTGTTATTGTATAAAGTTCTCTCTGATGACTTTCATATGAACTATTGACCTGGATTAATTGTTTGAAACCATTTTCAGTTCAAGGCGCCTGGGTGGCTCAGTCTGTTGAGCGTCTGACTTCTGCTCAGGTCATGATCTCACGGTTCGCGGGTTCCAGCCCCAAGTCCTGCTTTGAGCTGCCAGCACAGAGCCTGCTTCGGGTTCTCTGTCTCCCTCTCTCTCTGCCCCTCCCCTACTCGTGGGCACACTCTCTCTCAAAAATAAACATTTTAAAAAAAGCATTTTTGGTTTATATTTCAGAGGGTCAACTAAGGGAATTGTTTCAAGATGAAGACATGAGCTAGTGTGAGTGTAACGGGCATGGGGTCCTGATTTAAACACCTTTAACAGCAACAGCGAGATTCTCATTCACTTGTGACTCATCCCCATTCAGGTGGCACCACTGGCACCCACCATCCTTGGGACCTAGGGGCATGGGTGGCCTTACTCAGGTGAAAGGACATTGTCGGGGACGAAACTTCATCTTCCAAAAAGAGTATTTCCTTGAAACTCTGCAGCTTTCATGAAAAAGTATTTCTTGTCGCCCAGTTCTGCTTCAACCATTTTCCTTATCTGAAAAGTAGATTTAATGGGCAGTTTCTACCTTATAAGGTTGTGGTGAGAATTAGTTCGACAAAAGCAAGTAACACACACATTTGCCACAAACATGTGTGTACACACACACACACACACACACGAGGGCTCACTGTACACAAAACTTTTTCTTTCACGCAGGTGAGTCAATTCCTAAGTTTTATTCTAGTAACTGTAGACTGATAAACTTGGTGTCTGCCAACCCCAACATTTTAGAATCAATCTTCCAACAGCGATCATCAGGAACTGATACAGGTTCACTGAAAATAAGCCCTGCCAAATAAAAGCCTTTTTCTGATAAGATTGGTTATTGAATTGGCAAATTGGTAGGCATAACGTATCTTGACATAAATGTCGAGGAAGGCATTTGGCCAGATGTTTTTCACTGTTATGAATAATGCAAAAGCATATGCTTTTAGTTGAATTCTTCAAGTGTATCTAAAAATATTAATTGACGGCTTTGTGAGCTTTCTGTGGCATTGTGTAAGTTTTACCTTAACTTGGAGTCCTTCAGAAAGTCCAGCGTAGCATCTCACGCAGTGTGAAAACACCATACAGTTTTATTAAATGAGTGCCGGAAAGGGATAGAATTCTAGTTAACTTCTCCTCATGGCTTTCTTTTTGGCTCCCTTGTGTTCGATATATAGACTTGTAGCTTAGTTAGATAAGCATGATGGATGATGAGGTCAAGGCTGCGAATGTTCTCTACGTGAAATCAGTGGGGAATAAGATGATCTCTTTTTTGGTGCATTAACAAGGACATAAATGCAGTTGGGGAGATCCGGCTTAATGCAGTGTTCATGTAAAATCTGTGTTCACATGACAACGAAGTTCATTTGAGTCTGTATTGTTCTTGGCAACTGAAACATTTAAGAATCTTAGCATTTATTGAACCATGACGCCGTCTAAGTGATGGTCTCATTTGGTGACCATCGATGGTCACCATAAGACTTCTTTGGTTCTCAGTGTAGTGGGCTAAGTAGTGGCCCCCCAAAAGGTGTGTCCACTCAGAATCTGGAAAAGATCCTTTGCAGATATTATTACATTAAGATGAATTAAGTTAAGTGAGATCATCTGGATTTAGGGTGGGTCCCAAATCCAGGGACAGATGTCCTTATAAAAATAAAGGAAGGCAGTGAAGAGGGAGGCAGGGACTGGTGAAGGGCAGCAGCCTGGTGAGGAAATCTGAGGTTTGCCAGGAGCCCCCAGAGCCTGTAAGAGACAGGAATGACTGGATTGGTCCCTGAGCGCCTTTGCAGAAAATACGCCTCTGCACACACCTTGATTTTGCCCATCTGGCCTCCAGAACTGTGAGAGCATAAACATCTGTCATTTTCAGCCACCCAGTTCATGATGATTTGCAGCAGTGGCCACAGGAAATGAGCTGTCACTCTCACGGTTAAACAGAGGTGTGGTGATCAGAACAGTGAAGAGTCTGGGCAATAGGATTGATCTTTAGGGATTTACGAGGCTGCCAAAGAGGAGGGAGGGAAAAAACAACCTGGATTTGAGTATTTTTGCTTGGCATGTTTGGTCCCTCTTAGGCTTCTCGGCACCTCTCTCCATGTGCTGCCTTCTTCACTCCTTCCTCAGGAAGAAGCTACTGAGCACAGACTGTGCCAGGCCCTCCTCTTGGACCTTAGGGATAAACCAGTGAACGACACTGGCAAAATCCATGCCTTCAGGGAGCTTGTGTTCTACTGGGGAGGAGTTCTCGATAGCAAGAAATTGGAAAATAGAACAAAACCCAGACTTTTGTTTGTATTTGGTTCTTTTAATGTGTATTTTGTTTTTGTTTTTGTTTTTTTGAGAGAGAGACAGAGACGGGGGATGAGTGGGGGAGAGGCAGAGAGAGAAGGAGACATAGAATCCAAAGCAGGTTCCTGGCTCTGAGCAGTCAACACAGACCCCAATGTGGGCTTCAAACTCATGAGGGAAAAGACCATGACCTGAGCCAAAGTCAGACACTTAACTGACTGAGCCACCCAGGCACCCCTGCTTGTAATTGTTTTTGAATGCCCAGCTAGACTAAGATTTAACCCACCCCCAGCAAGAAAGGCTTAGAGTTGAGCAAGTGTTAACATCTAGGGTGAGTTAAGAGACCCCTCTTCCACTTTGGAGAAAAATGAAAGTCAGAATTCTCTTAAACAGTGGTTAATAACAAAGAATTTGGAGAAACTTTCCAAATTTTCTCTGAACTGTCTTTTTTTTTTTTTTTTTATGTTCTTCTTTGGCAATGATGCTTAGTGGTCACAACAGATGTTATAGTTTTTACTTTTATTTAATTATTTACTTAAAACTTTTAAAAAATATTTATTTTTTTTTAAAATATTTTTTAAATTTATTTCTAGGAGAGAGAGAGACAGGGTGAGCAGGGGAGGGTCAGAGAGAGAGGGAGATACAGACTCCCAAACAGGCTCCAGGATCTGAGCTGGCAGTCAACACAGAGCCCGACACGGGGGTCGAACCCACGAACCGCGAGATGATGACCTAAGCGAAAGTCGGACGCTTAACAGACTAAGCCACCCAGGCTCCCCTTTAATATTTATTTTTGAGAGAGAGAGAGAGAGCGAGAGATACAGAGCACAAGTGGGGGAGGGGCAGAGGGAGAGGGCAGCACGGAATCTGAAGCAGCTCTAGGCTCTGAGCTGTCAGTACAGAGCCTGATGTGGGGCCCAAACCCATGAACCGTGAGGTCACAACTCGAGCTGAAGTCGGGCACTTAACTGACTGAGCCACCCAGGTGTCCCTAAAGGCACATTTAAAGGAAAAGTATATGAATTTTTCTGTAGGCTCAGGACTCCATGAGAAGCCTGGGTGGTTGAATCATGAAGCATTACTATCCAACTAGTGGTAATTTACTCTAATTGAGGACAAAATACCTAGGAGGAATTGAAATGTCTCTTGATTGCTACTTTGTAAAAACCCAGACCTTAACGAGACCCTGAGAAGCAGAGAAAGTATTTTCATTTTTAGGAAGGAAATTAGCAGGAAAACAATAAGCTTCTCTTGAAACAGAATCCATTATGTGTCAGTTGCTAGAATTCAGGGTTTTCACAAAGGAAAAGATACCACCAATGACAAATGTACCAATATTTATACTGAAGCCAGTAAATTCTGAGGGCACGGCTCTATCAGAACAGACATTTTGGTCATGTAGCTGCAGAAGTAGACTGCTCCACAGTCCTTGATGATGAAAATTTCATTTGTTATTGTTGACTTTGTTTTTGACACAATGAACTTCGTTATACAGTTACATTCCCAAGAGATTTGTTATTATAAGCCATGCTGTGTTCCAGAAGGAAGGGATAGGGGTACGGAGAAGCAAGCTCCATTTTTTTTTTTTTTTCCTTCCTGGGAGACTCTGTTTAGGAGCGGAGACTCTGTTTAGGAGCAATGGAAATAAACAATTGATGCGAAAGCCTTGAAGGCTGGAGGACTTCTTGCTCTTTCTGTAATAATGGCCAGTGAAGATGAACAATCCAGAAGCCACTGCGTAAAACCTCCTAGGCCTTAATGGCCCGAGATCTTGCACAGAAACCACATCCAGGGCCATGGATTTACCCGAACAAATAGACGGAGGCCTTCCAAAGCTGCAGCCTAAATGCTGTTTACACTGTAAATAAGAAAGACACAAACAGCTCTCTGATGAGCTGCTGTCACATCTGGGCTGCTTCGTGGGAACAGACACCTTAGGGAGGCCTGGCTGGCAGCAAGCCCTTTCCCAAAATCTGCCCTCCTGGTAAAACTTGGGAGATGCTTCAGATAAGAAATCTGGAAATGAGCATTCTTGTCACTTTCCATCTCATTCTTGAAAACAACCTCTGAGCTTCCTCACCTCCTATTTCTCTGCAAACTTGCCATATGGGCGTGCGTAGCAGGAATCACCTTACTCAGCAGCCCCGCCTGGTGCTGGAATCCTCTGTTGTGCCTTCGTCTGTAGAGGCCCAGATATTAGCATCCTGGTGACAGTGGGCGCGTCGGTAAGGTCACTACTTCTTGAAAGAGCACTCTGTGTAAAGCTCTGTGCTCCTGGGTACGGAAGGTACAAAGGGAGATAGACAGTCCCTGCCCTCAGAGCTGTCAGATCAACTGGAAGGATTTGACAACGTGGAGGTGGTGAAGGATGGCCCGTAGGAAGGGAGAACCAGGCGCAGCCCTCACCCTGAGCCTAGGACACCTCCCCCGCAACCCATGTGCCGCTACCTGCTTTCCACTCAGTGTCTTTCTTCTCCAGTGCGCCCAGGAGATTTTGCACGGAAACTATGTCCAGTGGAATTCTGCTGGCTTCCCTTGCCCTTTGCACATGCCCCTCTCTACAGACACCCCTTTCTAGGCTGGTGTGCTCCCATCCCTTCCTTTTCACCCAGCCACGCCAGCACACTGGCTCCCGTTTCTCCTCCTCCATGAAATCCTCTGTGAACCATTTCCGTGGGAACTCTCATGGCATTTAGTGTATGGACCTGTGGTTCTCAAACTATGTATGTGCTGGGGTGCCCAGGCCACTGCAGCAAGTTCACAGGGTGCTGGGGAATATTTTAGATTTTCTCAAAGAAACATCTGTCAGATGTCACGCCAACTACTAGCTTAGGGTTTCCACTTGATTGTGCCACATCCCTTATGACAGTGTAGGGTTTTTTTAAATGTTTATTTATTTTTGAGAGAGAGAGAGGGTGCGTGCATGCACGTGAGCAGGGGAGAGGCAAAGAGAGGGGAACAGAGGATCCAAAGCAGGCTCTGCTCTCACAGGCTGACCGCAGTGAGCACAATGTGGGGCTCCGACTCACCAACCGTGAGCACGACTTGAGCCGAAGTCGGATGCTCAACCAACTGAGCCACCAGGGGCCCCTTGGCAACATATTTTTGCACTTGCTGTGATTAAAAGAAAAGTTTTATGTGAAAATCAATGTGTAGCAGGAAAATACGGTGGCAGTGTTGTATCTATCTTGATTCCATGGTCTGAAAAATCGTGCCGTGCCCATAAATAAGTAATTGTAATTATTTAATGATGAAACAGAAATATTTTTTGTTTCAATCTTTAGAGTATTAATTTTTCAAGTGGCTACTAAGTTGTTAAGCCATAAATACTTATTAAGTTGTTTGGACCTAATTACTTAATTACTTAATAAATGGAACTGTTGGTATTTCATTTGGCTCAGGGGCACCATCGAAAAGTTAACTAAGGCACTAAAGGTTCCATCTTAAAGTTTGGGAACCTCAGGTCCAAAACCTTCATTTGATACACAGCATTTACTGCATGAATTCTTGGTTTATCTCCTCATCTGGGTCCTTGTGAAGCAAGCCGGGTTTTGTTGGTTTGTTTATTTGGTTTCCCCTTGGGCTGGGCTTGAGAAGAATGAAGGAGATTTCTCCAGAAGACCTGAAGTGGCTGCAAAAGGAGAAAAACTGCCCAGCAGATGGGTTGGAGAGAACTGGATGGGTTTAGGTGGGAAGAGAACCCAAACAAGGGAAAGGCCAAGGGGAATCTATAAATAAAATTAAGTTTAATTAACTATGAGGTTAGAGGATTGTATCGCTTCTATGCAAAGGCATGTCCCCACTTCTCTGCACTGAGCTTTTGAACAGCATATGTTTTTCATTATTTCATAATGATGGGTATATTTTAAGTACTCTTGTTTTATTACTATTAATAGATGTTTTAAAGTGAGTACTAATGAGGGAATGAAAAGTTATTTCCACTTGTTTGTTTGTTTGTTATGTTTTGTTTTGTTTTCAAGGCTTTATATCTAGAGCTTTCCATGCTAAAAACACTCTGCCTTACCATTCAAACAGAATGCCAGTTCACCCACTGTTGACAGCTAGATGTAAAGATGAACTCGAGTGGTGTCTTTCGCCAAAGAATTTGCCAGCTCCTGGTGGATAGGAATGATGCATATGCTATGTTCTTTCGATTCCTTGCAAAGAGCCTTGAGTGCTAAATGGCTATGGATTTTTCATTGATCGGACCCATGGGGGCCATGAGCAGTGGAAATCTTGGGAAATTATAATGATGGTTTAGAATTTAGGTCGACAGCCAGGAAATCTTTGCTAACACTATAGCAGGATGAGTGGGTGGTAACTCAGACCCTCAGGACTCAGTTTTCTATGACAAATCTGCAATGAGGTCTAAGTAAGTTTATGTGGCAGAATAGTGCACAAAATCAACACGCAATAGTCCATCTGAAATCAACAAGCCAATCGAATATGTGCTTCCCTAAAACTGACCCTTTCTTTTGTCCTTTCTTCCTCCCCCAGACTTCCGGCCTTGTGGACTTTATATATTCTTCCTTGCTTTGCCCTCCCCTCATGGCGTTTCTTTGATTTCTGTTTGTCGACCTGTCCTTGGACCGTTGGCACACACCGTTGGCTCTTACATTTGTGTGCTTGGTGCCTACTGGCCCTCACTCAACCTGCCATCGTCAAGTGTGACGGCTGCCTTGGTGAGGATCCGGTGAGGATCGGGAAGGGTGTAGCTGTGATATCTTCCAAGTTCAAACATGCGGCCGCCTAGTGCCTCCCCCACCCCTCCCTCAAAAAAGAACCTGTTGGTGAGATTTTCCTTTGAGCTTAGAAATTTACAATCAAGTAGTGGTTACATAATTGACTCTGGAGCTAGGCTGTCTGTGCTTGAAAACCAAATTCTGGCTTCGCTATTAATGTCGTATGGTCTTTAGCAACTTCCTGAATGTCTCTGAGCTTCTGTTTCCTCATTTATAAAATGGGGATAAAAATAGCATCCGTTTCATAAGGTTCCTGCGAGGATTAAGGGTTTAATGTGTGACAGTGCGCAGGTACACCAGGCTGGAGGGACTCAGTCACAGGCGGGCGCCGGGTCTTCCGTCAAGGGCCTTGTTTTAAGCCTGCACTACCATCTGCTGGCTGTGTGACCATCATCAAGTCCTGTGACCTTTCTCTTGGCCCAGGTTTCTTCAAAGTGTTGGTGGCACCTGTGTAGCTGCTTCAGTATGTTGTTGTGATAGCAAACTGGATAATTCTGTACAAACTTAGGAATTCAATTTGTTGTTAGCGGTCCCTTTGCCCCCTCTTACAGTCGGCATAAAGCATGGTCACGGCCTCTTTTCCCAAAGGAGGCTGCCGAGTGCTGGACACGAGCGCTGAGGCCCAGCCCAGGCATCCACCAGCTGCCATGCTGGATGTGCGCTGAGTAGCCATTTTACCAGGGACGCTCAGGGAGATGTGTTTCTTGGATCCTGCCTGGGCTCATCAACAAGTCCAAAGTCTGGTTTTCTGTCTCTCCTTTTCTCAATTAGGGAAACAGTCAAGGCACTGTCGGTTCTCTTTCAGGTCTCAACAAGCCCAGGCTGCCCTGAGGGAGGAGGAGGACAGGAGAGGAGACGGGAGGAAATTCTCCCTGTAAAACTTGGCTTTGACTGAATAGCTTCCAGTTGCCTTGAAATCCAATCTTCTTTTGAACTCAAATTTGCTGTCAGTCACATTTTTGGAAGGCAATGTACTCCAGTCCCATCCTGACAGCCAGGGGTGATAATACCTTTCCAAGAACCCACTCCAGGGGTGGCAGGAGCCAGCTGCCTGCTAATGTTCCCTTTCACCTGTTCAGAGGCTGGAGTGTCGGGGGCTTCAGCCCTGAGGGTCCCTGCAGACATCTTATTATCTGAGGGTCCCTCTTTCTCTACCTGTTGCTCCTAGAATGGAGGCTATTTTGATCTCTTTTATACCCTTTGCAATGCCCAGATGCCTGGCTTCTCCCTTCCAACCAACAAAACTTGGCCTCGTACGGACTGTCACTAACTCATGAATTAATTAATTCAAGAAATATGTATTGAGTGTCAACCATGGGGTCTGGGCGCTGGAAGAACAGTGGACAAAATGAGCCACATGCCCGGTCTCCATGATGTACACCCCTAACGCTCAGCCAACACACAAGGTAGGGACTGGGATCCATCAGAGAAAGAGGCCTGGACTTCAAATCAGAAGGTCCCGGTTTGAGAGAGGGCTCTGCCACATGAAGGACACACGACCTTGGGTAAACCACTAAGGCTTCCCGAACCTCACTTTTCTCATCTGTAAAATAAATGAAATCATTTTGCAAGCTGTAACGTTCCATTCGAGTTGGTGCAGTGCAGATCCACACTTTGTACAACTCCAAACTTTTAATTTCATGACATCAGGAGCATTTATTGAGCACATGCTCTGTAGCTTGCCTTTGGAACATGAAGGTGAGTAGGACATGGCCCCTGCCTCCTGGTAGAGGAGACACACACAGAAAGAGTTGATTATAAAGCTGTGTGATGGTGAAAGCAGTGATAGGCCCATCCAAGAGAACGATAGGAGAATTGAAGAGGGGACCTGACCCAGCCCAGGGGTGAGAAGGAGGAGGAGACATTTGTGCTGAGTTTTAAATGTGTTGGAGGTAGCCAGACAAAGAGAGTAGCTGGGGAGGGGGACCTTCTGGAAAAAGTATGGAAACCAACCCCAGTGCAGTTCCATGGTTCTAACCATTCAATACCAACAGGGAATGATGAGAGAACTGATGTCCACAGGGACCAGCTTCTGGAAGGCCTTGTCTGCCGTGACCTAACATTGAAAGGCTTTGAGCAAGGGCATCATAGCAGCAGCTCTGTGTTCTAGTTAATGGCAGTTGTACAGAGGATTGATTGAAGGGAACTCCGCAGAGGCTGAGACCAGACCCCACTGCATCCTACATGCAAGGGAGCCTGAATGAGGGTGGTGAGAGCTTAGAACAGATTTGTGAAATATTTAGGAGCTGGAATCACAGGACTGGGTTGTTGCTGGGAGGTAGAGTGAGTAGGATCAGGAGCTGAGATGACCCCCAGGTTCCTAGCCTGAGTGCCTTGGGGGAGGGCGTAGCAGGGAGTCAGGAAAAAGAGCCAAGTTTCAAGGGAGAGATGACAGGTTTAGGTGCTTGTTGAGTTTCTCGATGGAGCTGTCTTGTGGCAAATCAAATGCAGGCAGTCCTTGCTTTGTGTGGTTCCATGCACATGGATTTCAGTTGCCACATATGGTGAGTAACACCAGTGCACAACACCACAGTTCACCTTTCAGTTACTACGGCATAGGAACTGTGAGTAATTGCGTAAAACACCTACTTCTCTTGAGTTCATACATCACTACATAATAACAGATGTGCATCATGATCCATGACCAATCGTGCCATAAAATAAAGAGTGTGTCCAGATTCACAGAAATCAGGAGTAAAGCCCCAAGTCAGGCTAAGACATATCCCTGGCCCTCCCCTCCCATCCCCACCCCTCACCTGGACCAGGGTTCCTGGAAGAAATGGAACTTTGAGCCAAGCCCTCAAACACAGCGCTGGAGGACTGTCACACCTTCCAGTGTCTTCAGAGTGAAAGCAAGAAATTTGCCAGGCTCACCTGGCAGAGATTTTCCTGTTTGGTGCAAGCAAAGTAATTCTTGTCCTACTTAACCTGGAAACCACACCCAGCCTCCCAGAATCACAGATGAGAAGAGACAAAGACAAATATCACTATAGCTTTCCTCTGGCCCCCAACAAGTGTTTGACACCTCTTCTTGGACTGAAGAAAGAAGAGGGGGAGAGAGGAAGAGGAAAGGGGTAGGGGAGAGGGAGGGAGGAAGGTAGGGAGAAGGGGAGCCGAGGGGAGGAAAGCAAGCAAGAGGGAGTCAGGAGTAGGGGACAGGGAGAGAAAATGGAGCAGCTGAGGCTTTTCACCCAAGAAGCATCATCTTTGGTGTAACTGGCCACAACAAGCCTTAGAAACTCAAAGGACTGGGGTTTTGCTTTGGGGCAACGAGCATGGATGGTCCTTTAAGGTGTCCTGTGTCTGTTTCACAGTAAACCAGGAGGAGAGGAAACCCCGAAGCAGCAGGTGGCAGAAAGGGAAGGAGAGGACAGGAATGAGGTCTGGAACTGGCTTGGGGTGGGAGTTGAAGGAGAAAGAAAGATGGCAAGGTGGCCACGGAGGAGGTCTGCGGGTGTCTCTACCCTCAAGCCTGGGGTCCCCAGCTCCTCACCAGCACCCCCAGCTCTAGCCTGGCAGGAGGCACTACAGAGTCTCTACCGGGGGCTGCAGCGCCCCCCCACCCAAGCAGGCGGAGCTTGCTGGGTGAGCCAGCTCCCTCGGTGGTCAACCCAGATCCACCCATGGCCTGCCCACATCAGTCAGAGGGAGCCCTGCCTTCACAGCGCCACACCTCCCCGCCCCCTGCCCGCACCAGGGGGCACTGAGTCCCCCACAAGGTGAGGGGAGACCTGCCAAACTCAATTCTGCTCTGAAGTCAAAGCAAACCTAGTATAAACACAGTGGGCTCTGTGAATTATCCACATGAAATGCTTAATGCATGTAGCCTGGAGCAGATGAGATTTAATAAGGGGATGTTCCCATGGTGATTTTATTAGAAACCTCAATAGTAATCAACTACAATTTATTTATTTATTTATTTGAGTTTATTTACTTTGAGAGATATAGAGAGCACAAGCAGGAAGCAGGGGAGGGTCAAAGATAGAGGAAGAGAGAGCGAGAGAGCAGGGGAGGGTCAAAGATAGAGGAAGAGAGAGGATCCCAAGCAGGTTCTGTGCTGTGAGCACAGAGCCCGATGTGGGGCTCTAACTCGTGAACTATGAGATCATGACCTGAGCCAAAACCAACAGTCAGATGCTTAATCAACTGAGCTACCCAGGTGCCCCTCAGTTACCATTCACTAAAAGCCTATTATCATGTCAGCCTCTGGGCTCCCGGTCCCTTGCCAGGGTACTCATCTCCCTGAAGTCCCTGTCAGGACCTGTGCCCTGACACACACAGGAATACAGACACACACACATACACACACACACACACACACACACACACCCCGCTACCAACAACATTGTAGTAAGGAAACTCCTCTGAGGTTCAGTGACGTTAAGTAACTTATCTAAAGTCGTGCAGCTAGTAACTGGGAGAGTCAGAATGGGAAAGCAGGACGGGCTGACTCCAAACCCACAGCCTCTGTGACTGACCTGTCCTGCTTCTGGTTACACTCCAAGAACTTTCCAGGCAAACAGATTCAGCCCTTTCTCTCCCTCTAGGCTCATTTGTGCAGAGGGAAGCAGGTCCCATACTGCGAATTTCCCCATGGAAAGGACCCCACGATGAAGAGCAGAGGTTCTCAGCCTAACCCCCATTGCCAACACCCACTCAGCTGATATTGGAAGCAGACCTCTCAGCACCAGGCAAGGCTTTGTGATGACCAGAGCCTTGGGCAGTGGCTCAGCTACAACCCCATGAAAGATCTTGAGCCAGAGGCTCCCCACTAAACTGTTCCTAGACTCTTCACCTAGAGGAACTCTGAGATGATAATCTTGTTTTCAGCTTCTAAGTCTTGGGGAAATTTGTTATGCAGCAATTGCTAACTAACACAGGGTTTAGTGTATTGCAGTGAGGGTTTCCAGTTTTGTAAAACAAAACATTTTCTCATTTACTGAAGCCAGTGGAAGTTAGGTTTCTGTTACTTGCAGCCAGACGCACACTAGCTGATCAAAAGACCACACGTGATCTGTCTGCAGCCTGCCCCTAGCGGCATCTGAAAACACTCCCCCCTTGAAAACCATTCCACCATGGCCTTCCTCCCCATCCCCTGAGCACACCAGGCTCCTTCTCACCTCTGAGTTTTTACCCATCTTGTTCCTGCTAGCCAGAGCTCTGTCCACTTTATCTTGTTAACTCTTTTGAGTTTTTCAGACTTTAGCTTGAAATCCCATCTCTTGGTAAAGTTCCCTACCCCTGCTCCGAACTATAGCAAGTTCCCTTGTTATGCACCTCAGAGTGCGATGTACCTTTCTCCCTCTCTCGGGGGCATTTATCACACAGCTCTCTGATACTTTGTGTAAAATAACCATACTTTGTGCACCCCCTTGGTTACCTCTGTCTCCCTTCTCCCTGAGGACAGGGCTTGTATCTGCTTGGACACCAGTGCACCGTGGTGCTCAGCACGCTGCCAGAGCAGGGCAAGCTCTCAATGAAGAATTAACGAGTGAATGAACAAATAAGTGCACTGGGGATGTACACTGGAGGAGGGTCAGGACTAAGTGCATAGACCTCAGTCATCCGTACGGAAGGGATGTGTGAATTCCTGGGAGAATGCGTTCCCCCAGGAAACATGTACGAAAGAAAGGAAACTTGACATCACCAACCCCTGGCAGCTGTAGAGGAGAGAGGACCCAGAAGAAGTGGTCCACGGGTGGCGTGTGACCAAGCCCGAAATGCCACGGTCATTCCACTGTCAGAAGGAGAGGTAGGATGCTCAGAGCCAACCGAGCCAAGGAGGCGCCAACTGAGCTGGGAAGCAGAAAAGCAGCCCAGAGTGTGGGGCCCTGAGAAGGGCACATGAGTGACTCTTCCTCCTGGAGCGAATGGGCCAGGACCAGCTGTCCCCTCCTCACACTGGTCTCCCCATGGGCACGGGGAGAAGATAGACCAGTGGAAGTGTAACACTTTGCAGGCAGGGACAACGACAGCATTTTGCACAGAAAAGGGCTTCCTCCCAACAGATTCTCATCGCAGTACTATCACGGCCCCCCAGAGAGGGCTGTACCAACCACACACGGGTCACGGGTCAATGGTGAAGTCACCCCGGGAGTGTCATTTCTCTGGACAATGTAGGCCCACCTCCTCTTTTCTTTAAAGGGCTGAGGTAGGGGCTCAGATCATCCTGACAATGACTTCACCTCTACTTTTTGCTCAGACCCTAGCTCATATGTCTAGGCGAGCCTGAAATCCTCTGCGTTCGTTACAAGTTCACCTATGGGGTATTTACCCAATAAGGAATGATACGGACCTGACTAACACAGTGTCTATCTAAGTGTCTGAGTCAGGGGATGAAATTTCCTGGTGAATGAACTTTGCTCCTTGAGCAACAAAAAGTAAAAATGAAGTGAAGCATTGTCAAACTCACACACACACGCACGCACACGTGCACACACCTCAGTCACCCCAAAGGCAACCTGCAACTCCACACAGGCACCGTCCTTCTTTCCCACCGTCGGCAAGGGGGAGTTAAGGAGATGGAAAGAGAAAGGAAAAGGAAAGAGAAGGAGAAGGGTATGGATGGGAGTGGAGACTAGCGAAAGGGGGGGCCGGCAAACGTTTTCTGTAAAAGGCCAGGTGGTAAATATCTTAGACTTTATGGGCCACATAGTCTCCCTCACGACCGCTCGGCTCTGCTGTTGTAGCAGAAAAGCAGGCAGGACAATACACAAACAAATGAGACTGGCTCTTTTCCAAAAAAATCTTATCTATGGACGCTGAGATTTGCATTTCATTTCATTTTCATGTGTCGCAAAATATTCTTCCTTTGATTTTTTTAAAAAGACTTATTTGTTTAGAGCAGTTTTCGGTTCACAGCAAAATCAAAAGGAAGGTACGGGGATTTCTTGTATATCTCCTGTCCCACATGTGTGCAGCCTCTACCGCGATCGACATCCCCACCAGAGGGAACATTTGTTACAATTGATGAATTGCCATTGATGTGTCATTATCACCTGGAGTCCATGCTTTACATTAGGGTTCACTCTTGGTGTTGCACACCTTTTATCAACTATTAAAAAACGTACAACCATTCTTAGCTCAGATGCTATACAAACCCAGATGGTGGGCCAGGTTTGGCACACGCCTGGAAGTGTGCTGACCCCAGGTCTAAAGTAAGAAGTGAAAATTATTACAAGAAGCCAAGTCTTTAAGCCTCCATTCCCTCTTGCCTTCCCCTTCTCCCTGCCCCCCAACCTTCGTACCCCACGATATTCCAACTTTACCCTGTGACAAACACTCATACTTTCCTTCTTAGCTCCTGCCTTGCCTGTCCAATAACAGATGCTATACTTACACTCACGTTAGCATTCAAGAAATTAGCATTCAAGAAATTCCTTAACCACACATTCACATTTCAATAGCTGAAGGATTAAGGAACTTCCAGAATTTTCTATAGAGCAAGGGTTTTTAAAAAAAATAGGGTAGGCAGGGCACACCTGGCTGGTTCAGTCGGTAGAGCATTCTATTCAATCTCAGGGCCATGAGTTCAGGCCCCACGTTGGGCATAGAGATTACTTAAAAAAAAAAAAAAAATAGAAAAAGAGTACATGGGAGTGGTAGGGCCTGTGGGCCTAAACATGACTTTTAAAACTCATTTCTAGGGGCGCCTGAGTGGCACAGTTGGTTGGGCGGCCGAGTTTGGCTCAGGTCATGATCTCATGGTTTGTGAGTTCAAGTCCCACATCGGGCTGTATGCTGACAGTTCAGAGCCTGGAGCCTGCTTCAGATTCTGTGTCTCCCTCTCCCTCTCTCTCAAAAATAAATAATCATTAAAAAACTTTTTAAAAAATGTTAAAATTCAGTTCTATAAAGCATAGGTGCACCCAATTTTTTTCTCTATTGTTATGTTATGAAGTAAAAATCATTTCCTGCTAACTATAATGCCTGCATTTAATGTAAAATTTTTCTTACCTACTCAATATGTGAAGTGATTTATCTCTAAGGTCTAAAAATGTTCAGTAGACCCTACTTTTGGATGAAACAAATGATCAGGTACTATAGCTTGCAGGAGGGAAACGATTTACCTATATATACTTCTGGAGGGCTCATGTCCTTGCAGTTATATTTGGGGAAACTTCAGCCTGAATGTTTGTAGTGAGACAGGCCTGGCTCCAAATCCCATTTTGCCATGGGTTGTAGGACTTACCTTCTTGAAGTTTCTGTCCCTCCACTTGCAAGCTGGACAAGCTGGAAATAATAAAGGTCAACTGTTCTGATACCAAAATGAGCTAACAAATATGAAGTGTCTCACTAATGGTAGTGTTCTTTAAACTTTCCATGTCTGGAGTCTCTTGCTATCCATCTAGCAAAACTTATTTTGAGTGTCAGTTTGGTATCAGTAGCAACTTTCTTTTTTTTGCCATAGAAGTAAAATCTTAAAGCAGAGTAAGTAATAAAAAGGCATTCAGAGTAAACTTCGTGGACTGAAGTTTTTTTCTGGCTGTCTCAGAATATTCAACTTAGAGTCAATTCCTTGTAGCAATAATTAATAGCACATTAGGAAATGGAGCTGCCTTTCTAGAAGTAATAAAGCTGGACCAGAACATGAGCTCATGGCTGCTCTTGGCTCTTAAGTCTCTTCTGAGGAGGAGAAGAAGGAGAGCCTGCCAAGGAATGTCGGGGGGAATTATCAGGCTTGTGGTTTTGCCAAAGTAGAATTAGCCAGGCTCTAACGCATGCGGTGGGCGGCGTGCAGATGGAGAGGCTGCTGGAAGCAAGGCAGGAGCCTGGAGAGGTGAGAGGCTGCAGGGGAGGGCTAGAAGGACAGTGGCAATGGGGTCATGATGGGGAGTGGAGGGACACTGCAGACATTGTGCCCTTGGGTGACAGATGGGCCTTGCTATAAGGCCCAGATTCAGAATGTCAGAGCTCAAAAAGTCCTCCACATCAGGTGGCTCTACTCTCTCAGTGTACAGATGACAAAACTGAGGCCCAGCCGTGTTCTGCTTTGGCCAAGGACATGCACGTTTCATGAGGGAAGAACCTCATGGCGTGTGGCCGGTTTTCTAGGGCTCATTCAGAGAAGGGAAGTCCCGTGTCCTGCTTTGGCCAAAATAGGAACTGATGTCCAGAAAGCGTGAAGCTCATCTCGTGAAGGTCTTGAGGCAATGACAAATTCTCATGCGTCACCTTTAGGCAGAGAGGGTACCACATACACACAGACTCACGCTGCTGTTTTCTTTCTTTTGGAATATGGAGGTTGTGGGAGCGGAAGCCAACTGTTAGAGCTTTTTAAAAAAATTTTGTTGCTCCTGCAACAAAAATTTATAACATGTATTATAATAGGTTGTAATAAGTATAGTATAACATAACTTATATTTATTATAACATTATAATTTTGTTATAATATTTATTACAGTGAAATATGAATATTAATGCTGTACCAGACAGTAGTTTGTGGAAATGACTCCTCCTCTCCATCCTCCGTCCTGAGAGACGGCCACGTAATTGAATGCCTGTGACCAGCTCGGGGGTCCCTGAAAGCACCTCCTGACCCTGATGGATAGGCTCCCAGGAGGGAAGCACCTGCTTGCTGATGCCCTTACGCTGGGAGCCATGGCCCATCAGCTGAAGCCTCCCTTGCCCACTCCAGGCTCCTCCCCTGGGCTGAGCACCCCCACTAACCCCCTCCCCACCAGGAGAGGGCCTGGCAATGGGAGAAGGTGGTCGCTGGGTTTTGTGGGAGAAGAGGTGCCAATTACAGCCTTTATTAGGCTCACACCCGCCGTCTCACCGCCTTTCGACTGCTGCCGACCACACACACACTCGTTCTTCTGCACGGGGACAGAGCCCTGTGTGGTCCTGCCGTCTCACCTATAATAAATCTGCGAGCTTAATAAAAGGCATCACTTCTATCTTTTGATCTCTCTTGAGTTACTCATTAGCTCTGGGTAACACACTTCTTGACTGACAGGCCCTTCCCAGGGAAAACCCGAGCTTTGTGGTCCTTCAAACAAAAAGCAGCATGGAAAGGTAGGGGTGTGTGTGTGTGTGTGTGTGTGTGTGTGTGTGTATGTGTAGGGTGGTGCACTGTGTGATTTGAAGGAAGGAAGAAGCGGAAAGAGGAGCTTGGCCACCTCAGGAGACGTCTGGGACAAGGTCCCCAGAGGAGAATGAGCATCGCCCAGGAGCTGCTGCTGCTGGTGGAAAGTTATAGAACCCTCAGGGTTATTGAAACCCTGTATGCCTCATCTGTTCCAGTCTTTCCTCCTACCTTCCTTAAGAGCTTTCTCAGGAGTCCATTTCTCCATGGAACCTCCAGGTCTTAAGCTTTAATTTAAAATGAGTTTCCTTTAAATGTACTACAACCACTTTCTTGTACGACCTCTTGCCTGTTAGTTTTTTGAAGGGATCAATATTGTATTTTCTTTCCCACTTTCCAGCACACCCAAAACCTGCTCTCCTACCCACCATGTGTAGACATTTGCTGCATTTCTTCTGTGCTAGGTTCTGGGCTCTCATACTATTTCTGTGTCTGCACAACAGCTCCATGAAGTATGGACAGTTATGATCTGCATTTAACACCTGGGGAAACTTGGGCTCAGAGAACTGAGGTAAGTTGCCCAAGGTCACACAGCTAATAGGAGATGGATCATGGATCACATCCTAGGGCCGACTGAATCCACAGGCCCTGCTTATCCCTGCTCTGCCCCAAACCACTTGCGTTCTGCCTCACCTGGGCTGCTCCCATGTGCATGCATTTTGCACTCTCCCCAGCACCAAGCCCAACATTGAAGCGAAGTTCCCAGAGTTCCTGCCTCCCTAGGACTCACGTCATGCCCACTTACCCGGGGTGACTTCACCCTGGGCCTCGGCTGCTCTGGGAAACCACAGCCACTCAGGGAATCGTGGGGAAGACGCCAGACTCAATATCGACTCACTGTGTGTTGGCGTTTCAGCTGAGAAAACAAAATTACCAGCCATGTTTGGTCCTCTTTACCACCCAGACACAGCCTTCCTCATAGCCACCCCCACAGGAAACCACACTACGGCGACCACAGGCAGGGCCACATGGAACAGAGAGGCAGTGTTGCCCGGTGGCTAGGGGTGCAGCCTCTGCAGTCAGCTGAGGCAGGGCTGGGCCCCAGTTATGCCCCCTAGGACCTATTTGACCTTGGACAAGTAACTCAGTTTCTCTGCTAGGTCTCCTAATGTGTAAAAGAAGGATAATAATAACGCTTATATCACATATATATTACATGAGATAATCCATGTAAAGACCCTGACATAAAAGAAAATGTTTTTATAAATGTTAGGTATTATTAGTGTCATCGGTTGAATTGAGTCCCACCAAAAAGATGTGTTGGAGTCCTAACCCCCAGTTCCTGTGAATGTGACCTGGGTTTGGGTCTATGCAGATGTAATCAAGCTAAGATGATGTCATTGGAGTGGCCCTAATCCAGTATGACTGGTGTCTTTATGCAAAGAGGGAAGTTGAGACACAGGTGTGCCCAGAGAGAATGCCACATGAAGACACAGGCATAGAGGGAAGATGGCCACATGAAGATGGGGACAGAGATTGGAGTAAGCTGCCACAAGCCAAGGAACCAAGTGACCAGAAGCTAGGAGAGACAAAGAAGGATCTTTCCCTAGAGGTTGCAGAGGGAACATGGCCCAGTCCACACCTTGATTTCAAACGTTGAGCTTCCAGAACGATGGCATAATAAATTTCTCTCCTTTTAAGCCACCCAGTTTGTGGTAGCCCTAGGACACGAATACAACTACCATTAAAAAGATCTCTGGTTGGAACAAAAACAGACACATAGACCAATGGGATAGAATAGAGAACTCAGAACCGGACCCACAAATGTATGGCCAACTAATCTTTGACAAAGCAGGAAAGAGTATCCAATGAAAAAAAGACAGCCTCTTTAACAGATGGTGCTGGGAAAACTGGACAGCAACATGCAGAAGAATGAAACTAGATCATTTTCTCACACCATACACAAAAATAAACTCAAAATGGATAAAGGACCTGAATGTGAGACAGGAAACCACCAAAACCCTAGGGTAGAAGAGGAGAAAGCAGGAAAAACCTCCTTGACCTCAACTGTAGCAATTTCTAACTTGACACATCCCCAAAGGCAAGGGAATCAAGAGCAAAAATGAACTATTGGGACCTCATCAAGATAAAAAGCTTCTGCACGGCAAGGGAAACAATCACTAAAACTAATAGGCAACCAACAGAATGGGAAAAGATAGTTGCAAATGACATATCAGATAAAGACTAGTATCCAAAACCTATAAGTAACTCACCAAACTCCACACCCAAAAAACAAATAATCCAGGTAATGGGCAGAAGACATGAACAGACACTTCTCCAAAGAGGACATCCAGATGGCCAACAGACACATGAAATGATGCTCAGCGTCCCTCATCATCAGGGAAATGCAGATCAAAACCACACTGAGATACCACCTCATGCCAGTCCGAGTGGCGAAAATGAACAAATCAGGAGACTAGATGCTGGCGAGGATGTGGAGGAATGGGCACCCTCCTACACTCTCGGTGGGAATGTAAACTGGTGCAGCCCCTCTGGAAAACAGCGTGGAGGTTCCTCAAAAAATTAACAGTAGAACTCCCCTATGACCCAGCAATAGCACTGCTAGGAATTTACCCATGGATACAGGAGTGCTGATGCATAGCGGTACATGTAGCCCCAATGTTCATAGCAACACTCTCAACAATAGTCAAACCATGGAAAGAGCCCAAGTGTCCATCAACAGATGAATGGATCAAGAAGATGTTGATCTATACAATGGAACACTACATGGCAATGAGAAAAAATGAAATCTGGCCATGTGTAGCAACATGGATGGAACTAGAGGGTGTTATGCTGAGCGAAATAAATCAGGCAGAGAAGGACAGATACCATATGTTTGCACATATAGGTGGATTAGGAGGAACTTAACAGAGGATCATGGGGGAGGAGAAGGGGAAACATAGTTGGGGAGAAGGAGGGTGGCAAACCATGAGAGACTCTTGAATACTGAGAACAAACTGAGGGCTGATGGCGGTGGGGAGATGGGGAGGGGGGCGAGGGGCATGGAGGAGGGCACTTATTGGGATGAGCACTGGGTGTTATATGGAAATCAACTTGACAATAAACTAAGAAAAAAAAAAGATCTCTTGTATGGAAGCCCCAAGACTTCTGCCCTAGTTTTGATTTTTGCTTCTAAATAGTTGTGTCAACTTGGACAAACTATAGAGGCATCAAGCATTAGAACTGAAAAAGACCTGATGCTCAGGTGAAGAAACTGAGGCCCACAGAGGGGAGTAAGCAGCAGGTAACCCCAGCGAACCTGTTACTTCATCTGTCAACAAGAGATAATTATCCCTGACCTGCCCGCTTCACTGAGATATGGTTGAGGTGTTGATCAGATCACTGAGGCAGACCAGTGCCCTCATAGTCACAGCGTCACAGCAACACACACACACACACACCACTGTCTTCACAGGAGCACCCTTGTCAGTTTGCCAGGATTCTGGTTGATTTAGGCCCATGATGAGCTATTTGAAGCAGGTGAAATCAGTAACAGCCTCTGGGCACCCATGTGACCGTCAGCCCACTGGCTGATGGAAGAGCTGGTTAAATGTGCCACTTGAGAAGCAGTGTAGACAAGCTATATTGGCATCCACAAAGGAGGGCTTGGTCTCTTCGTGAAAAATATGACGAATCAGGACACCTGGGTTCCACACCTGGTGCTGCTTCCTGACTCAGTATGCCTTCTTGGGCAAGTCTCTTACCCTCTCTGGTCCTTCGTATGCCTATCTGTAAAACGTGAGCTGGGACCTGCACCCAGGCCTGTGTGACTCCAGATTCTCGGATCTTAACCACCATCTTATACTGCCAAGAGAGATGAAACCAACTGGTCATTCCAGGGAGTACAGAATGTCAGTAGGGCACACATGTATGTTCTGAAATCACAGAGCTGACAGTTTAGGAGGTCACATGGCTTGGCTCAGCAGATGATAACCTCCATAAGCAGATGTTTGTATTTAGCTTCTGGACATTCCAGTAATGTTTTCCTCTCTCCTCTTGAGGATGCTTATTCTATTGGCATGGAAATAGAAAGGCTGAATTTATAAAACCCAAAATGCCTCCGTTTTCATTCTGCCTGTAAAAAAATTTTTTTTAATGTTTATTTATTTTTGAGAGAGAGAGAGAGACAGAGATAGAGCACAATTGGGGGAGGGACAGAAAGAGAGAGGGAGACACAGAATCCAAAGCAGGCTCCAGGCTCAGAGCTGTCAGCACAGAGCCCGACACACGGCTTAAACTCATGAACTGTGAGAACATGACCTGGGCTGAAGTTGGATGCTTAGCTGACTGAGCCACTCAGGCACCCCAACTGTTTTCTTTTTGTTTTAGCTCACATGACTTTAGGCAAATCACTTTGTCCCTTAAAACTGATGAGGAGACTTTGGCGGGTTGGGAGGTGAGCAAGGCAAGGCTATGAAAGCGCCTGGAAGCCCTGAAACATGACAGGTGCTCAGGAAATGTGGGTTTATCTCCCATGTGTTAACCTGGAGCTAGAAGATTATACCTACTCCTTGTACCTCGGTCAGTGCTTCAACCACCTGAGGACAACTCTCCAATGGTCCCCCGACTATTAGCGTTCTCGTACATTCCTCATCCTCTTCTTCATTGCCATCATCACCATCACCAACGACACCCTCTTCCTCTTCATCATCTTTTATCATTGCCATCTTTGTCCTCATTGTCACCACAGCATGCATTTGAATTAACCCTAGAATTTGTTATGTATTTTCAGAAGTGTAGCCAGTGCTACTGCATCCAAGATTCACTGAGCTAAATATTTTTTTTTCTTTTTTGAAAGAGTTGAAGTACAGTTGACATGCAATGTCACACCCTTTGCAGGTGTACAGCACAGGGGTTGGCAAGTCTATACCTTATGCTGTGCTCACCACAAGAGTCGCTACCATGTGACACCATCTACAGCTATCACAATACCATTGACTATTCACCCTGTGCTGTATGTACCTTTCATCCCTGTGACTCATTCAATCCATGACTGGAAGCCTCTATCCCCCACTCCCCTCGCCCATTTTGCCCATCCCTCCACCCTCTGCCCTCCAAATATTAGTCTTAAGTTTCAGATGGTGAAACTGCATTTCAGAGAAGTGTTTTTAGCAAGGCCATCACCCAGCCAGTTCAGGTCACACACAGAATGAGGTAGGGCCCTTCAGATGTTTCTCAGTGAGGTCTGACATTCTCCATCGTGTTCTTGTGCAACTGACTTCTCAAAGGGAAGATTTTGCATTTGACTGTGTGTGCGTGCAGGCGTGTGTGTGTGTGTGTGTGTGTGTGTGTGTGTGAGAGAGAGAGAGAGAGAGAGAGAGAGAATGTACATATCCCTGGAAACCTTGGAGCCCTTCTTCTGCCAAGTAGACTTGGGATTCAGCCCACACCTGCAAGATTTGGATGTCTTTTGTCCCCTGAGAATCTCACTTTGCCTGGCTAATCCAGGCAGAGCTGCCTGCTGCCTGCTGCCTGCTGCCTGCTAACAGGACACAGTTCAGACCAGAATATTAATGGAGATTACAGGAGAGAAACTAGATCTGGGGGAGGGAGGGAGCTGCCAGGCAGGGAAGCTTGGCATCCGGGTGGGAGCCTTCCATGGATGATCCCTAAGCATTTAGAAGCAGGATGGGATGGAGGAGGCACCTTCCCTGGGGTGCCTAGAGCTATCCATATCCCGTACTCTGTCCCTAGGTTGTTCCTAGGACAAATCTGCCCATACTTTTGTTTGCACGTGTAAATGGCGTGCACACATCTACACCCTCCCCCGCCGGCCCCCGCATATCAAACTCTGCTCACTATAAGTAGGGTGACCCTGCAGCCCAGTTTGACAGGGACAGTCAGGTTTGCATCTGTTGTCCTAGCACCCTGTCTAGTTTACCATTTGTCACCAAAGAGTATCCCTGTTTGGACATTAACTATAGAACATCCTTCCAGGGACAAGTATCAAAGAAGACAGAGGACAAGAGCCATCAAATGAGGGGCTTGCCCTGCGGTTCAATGGGAAGAGCATTAGACTTGGAAGCAAAGAACTTAGTTTAAGTCTCAGCCGTACCTCTTTCTACCTAGGTAGGACTCAGTTATCTCATCTGTAAAATGGGTATGATTATACCTACTTTACAGCGATATCAAAGGTGAATGGCCTTAGTAGGCTCTGCTCTCTGCAGCATCACCTTTCTATTTCAGTTACCTCTGCCAGTTTTTCTCCAGCTTTGTCGAATATATTTGGTCACATGAAATCAGTGGGGGCCTTGGACCAGGGGCCAGGGCTCAGGGCTCACCAACTGTGGGGTCTGCTCAGAGAGCTATAAAAAGCTAGTTATGACTAAAAAAATCCACCCCATCTCAGTGTTGCACCGGCTGGAGCAGCCACCCCCCCTGGAACTGCTAATTTGGTAGATGGATTTGGAAAATCTGGAAGATTATAAAAAGCATTTACTTGTTGGGGGTTTAGGAAATTAGATCCCCCAAGCAGAAAGCAGTACTGGGAGGTGGATTAGCTACAATAAAGGGCTGAATCTGTGTCGGGGATGGAGAGAATGGAGGCAGTCCTGCAATGCCGTGCCCCTGGGGAACATGGCCCAGAATGTTCTCTCCAACCTGGTTACGGAGCCCAGCACTGTGTTGGTGAGCTCTAAGGTGCTACTCTCCTGCTCCCTGCCACAGCTTGTGACCAACAGGGACACACCGAGCAGTGCCAGCATGCCTTGCTGACCATGCTGGGTCCTCTTCCAGCCACACACCAGCTGAGTGCCTGACGCCTTAACTACTCAGAGCCGTAAGGCACCTCCAAATACAGAAGGTACTGCCTGGGCTTCTTCAGGCTGTTTCCTCCTCTCAGCGAGCCCATGTTCTTCCCACCATGTGAAGGCAGCTGCCTTTGAACTCCCAGCTAAAGACTGTTGACTTTTCAAACCTTTTCTTGACTCTGCTTGATCCAGGCGGTATGACTTGCTCCTCCCCCGCTACTTCCCTGGGAGCTCACTACTGTGAGCGTGCAGTTGTGGCAGGTGCTTTACAAGATACTCTATGTCTGTCTCCCTCCACCCACAGGAAGCTCCGAGAGGGCAGGCCCAGTGCTCGCTCAGCTCTGTATCCCTGCGTCGCCACGGTGATCTTAGTCAGGTGAACCTCACTAAGACTTATCTAGACACAAGGTGTTCTGGCCCCTGTATTAGTCAGGGTTCTCCAGAGAAACAGAACATACAGGATGTTAGTTTTATATCCATATAAAATATTACATATTAATATACAAATAATTATATGGAGAATATACATTTATATATACATATACAGAGATTTATTATAAGGAATTGGCTCACATGATTATGGAGGCTGGCAAGTCCCAGTTCTTCAGAGCTGATGTCCCAGTTCACGTCTGAAGGCTGGAAGCTGCTGGCAGGGGGACGGGGGTGGGGGGGCGGTGGGGGGGTGGAATCAGCCTTTTGTTCTATTTATTACTGCAGCTGGCAATTTGCTTTACTAGGTCTACCCAATTCAAATGTTAATCTCATGTAAAAACACTTTCACAGAAACACCCAGAATGATGTATAACAATATCTGGGCACCGCGTGGTTTAGACAAGTTGACTCAAAATTAGCCATCACTTCCCTCTTGTGTTGGATGTCGTTTAAAGGTGATGAGCATGCATTGTTCTCCCCTTCTGTCCTCTCCAGTGTATCGCAGAGGCTAGAAACCTGAGAACTACATTTCCCAGACTCCCTTGCCAGCAAGGCTATGGTTAAAGTTCTGCCAATGGACCAACTTGCAAGAGATTCAGAAGCAAGGCAAGAGGCATCCTCTCTCCAGCATCGGGGACTAGAGCATACATAAATTTCTGCAGACGTGAGTTTTTGCAGAGGCCGGCTGGCTGTCCCATTCTCCCCTGGTCATCTGTGCTGGCAGAAACAAGTTCTTGCACCTTCTGACCTCTGGATTAAAACTTGCAGGAGCAGTCTGACCAAAATCTAATGGTCCTTGATGGCTTCTTCATTCTTGGTTTCTTGTTCCGCACATTTCCTTCTTGAAATATGCAAAGTGGGTTTTCTTTTTTTGTACTGAAACGCCAGTGATTCATCATCATACTGACCTGAATGTGTTTGGACTCTGGGTTTGTAAATACAAAATTTAAGAAGTAGAACTATACCAATATTAATACATTCTTCACCAGAAGAGAATTTTCAGGAGCAAGTCTCATTAAGCCAATATGATTTCTAGGTCAACTTTCTACACAACACAGTTATACAGATTCCCCCTTATTTCCATTTTTATTCTACTGAAAAATTTTAATCAGGATCATGTTTTTTCTCTTTTTGCTCTAAAACTAAACAATGACTGATTACTTGCTTATCAATCAGGCTTTATTTTTGTCAAATTAAATAATGATACCATATCTTCTAGCACTATTATTATTGCTTTGTGGCTTTTATTTCTACCGAATCTAATTTTCCTAGTCAGCTCTAAAATTTTCAATTTTACCAAGAAAATTCAATTCTGTCCATTTTAAATCCATAACCAATTTTACCATATATAGCTTGAGCCATTCACAGTTTAATTATATGTTGAATAGTTTTACAGAGACCAATTTTTCTTGGACCAATTTTAGCATTTTTGGTGTTCCTCAAAAGATCTGACATTGTGAATACAATAAGAAATGTACATTTTTGTCTTTGTCTGTGGTTCCTAAAACCTTGTAATTTCCTAAGTTATTAGAGTGGTAGGGAAACTTTTGTGATAACATTTGGGTTTTTGTCCTCAGTTCCTGAAATAGCTCCAGAGATACAAGGGTAAATGAATGTTTCTTATTAATCATAATGCATGTCTTTCAACAACACCTGAGTTTGTTAATGAGGTGATTTTTAGAAAGCCCCTAGATAACCACAGGATTGGAGCTGGTTGTGAGGGAAACAACCACATGATTACAGGGTTGGAACTTTCACCCCCCCACCCCCACCCCATCTTTGGATAAGGAAAAGGGGCTGGAATCTGAACTAATCACCAGTGGCCAATGATTCAATCAACTGTGCCTATGTAACGAAGCCTCCATAACGAAACAAAAAGGATGGAGTTTGGAAAGCTCTAGGTTGGTGACCAAGAACATACCCACTTAAAAAAAATTTTTTTTAATGTTTATGTATTTATTTATTTTGAGAGAGAGAGACAGAGAGCAAGCAGGGGAGGGGCAGAGAGAGAGGGAGACACAGAATCTGAAGCAGGCTCCAGGCTCTGAGCTGATGCTCTGAGCTGTCAGCACAGAGCCTGATGCAGGGCTCGAACCCACGAACTGTGAGATCACGACCTAAACCGAGGTCAGATTCTTAACCGACTGAGCCACCCAGGTGCCCCAAGAACATATCCACTTGCACCATGACTCCACAGCTACAGATGCTCTCCTGTTCCAGACCCTTCCGGACCTCATCTTAGGGTATCTCTTTGCTGTTCATTCTTATATGTACTTCAAGATCCTATGCAATAAACGGGTAATCTAATAAATAAACCCTTATGGCGAGTTTACTGCGAGCCATTCTAGCAAATGATCAAACCCAGGGAAGGTTTGGTCAAGCCCAAACCTCCAATTTATAGCCATCTTAGACAAGTTGTAAGTAATCTGGGGGCCCACTTCAGGCAACTGGTGTCTGAAGTTGAGGGAGACAGTCCTGTGGCACTGAGCCCTTATTTTGTGGGGTCTGAACTAATTCCAGCTAGTATGAGGACTGAATTAGAGGATGTATGGCTGGTGTTGCAGAGTTGTTTGGTGGGGAAAACCCACACACCTGGTGACCAGAAATGAAATATTCCATGACCAGAGTATTGTAGTAGAGATAAATAGAGGTGTCTTCCTTTTCGATGCGATTCTTCAGTTTTCAGATTTTACTGTGCACATTTCAGGTGATGTCAGATTTCTTCTCTCTTTTATTTCTACAGCTGAATCTCACCAGTGATTATCACTGTAAATTAATTGTACAAAGACTGATTCTTTGCATTGTTTTTTTTTAATGGCATCAGAAGACCATCAGAAGAACAAAAACAAAGGATGTATGTACACAGTAAGTTCATAGCAGTCTTACTTCAATATGACAGGGTTTCCTTACGTATAAAACAGACCTGTTTTGAGGATTAAACAATACATAAAATGCTCAGCGTAATATCTGGAGCATAAATTACTCCATAATGATTAGTCATTATTTATTAATTCTAAATGTTTGTGAGTTAAATTAAACATTGAACCCTGTGAGATGGCTATCATTATTTCCCACTTTACCTACGAAGGAGCAGAGTAAATTGGTGGGCAGCCTACGTTAATCTCAGACATCAGCCCAGAGCTTCTGAAACTGGGTGCCAAGTTCTTTTTCCTACCCTATACATCTTTGCAGGGGAAAAAATGGTTCTGTCCCAGGAGGAGACAGTCAGCTTAGGTCTGTGCCATGCCAAGCGGATACAGCTGTGATACACAGGCCAGGTTATTGCCGGAATTCTGTCTGAATGCCTGCTGAAGACAGGCCAGGATACGACCCACCCATAGGGAAACATAGGGCAAATAGTAACAAAATACCAGGCAGTCTGCAGAAAGTTGGGGCACCGGGCAAGACCACGATGGACCCAACCGACCCAAAGGAACCAATGACACCTCAGAAACTCCAAAAACGTTAGGTAGGAAGGAGCAGGAAAGAGCTGGAAGGTATCAGAGATACCAAGACCTCCGTAGCTCCCAACTCAATGCCAGCTGGCCTATCAGGGTTCATGAGAATCAGGGCAGTGAATGAGAATGGCAACTGGGCCAGGGCAAGGGCTATGTATTCGCTCTTCATTGTTGTTTCACAAGTTCCCATAAATTTAGTGGCCTGAACAAGAGGCACTAAAAAAAGAGCGTCTTACAGTTCTGAAGGTCAGAAGTCCAAAATCCATCTCAGTAGGCTAAAATCAAGGTGAACACAGGGCTATGTTCCGTCTGGAGGCTCTAGAGGAGAACCCGTTTCCTTGCCTTTCCTTCTTTGGAGGCCGCCCACCTTCAGCAGCACCAGGCTGAGTCCTTCTCACGCTATCACTGTTCTGGTTCCTCCTTCCAACTCCCTCTCCCACTTTTGGGGACCCTTAGGATTATATTGGGCCCCCTTGGGTAATCCAGGATAAACTCCGTATTTCAATGTCAGCTGTTTAGCAGCCTTAAGTTTATCGTGCAATCTTAATTCTGCATTGCCATTTAACCTAACACAGTCTGGAATTGTGGGAATAGATTCTGGGAATTAGCATATAGACATCTTCGGGGCCCATTTTTCTGGCTGCCACACGCTGAGAAAAGGCAAGCTGGCAACAGTGAGGAGGGCAAGAGAGAGCAGGTTACCGTGTGTGATTGGTTTAGTCCCCGCACTCCCTTCCAGCTGCCTGGCAAATTCTGGGGGTTGGCGTGATGGAGCTTTGGTCAGGCATATCTGGATCAGAAGCCTGGCTTTCACACGTAATGATCGGTAACTTAGACACTGAGTTATTTCCTCATCTTCAAGGGGGTGATGATAATACTTCAGGCACATATATTTTGCAAAGGTTTGATAAGATCTCATGTGTGAAAATACCTAATGCATTTCAAGTGTTTGATTTTCTTCTGCTGTCACCCACTTCACAACATGTGGGCGCTCTTGTCTCCTGATTAACATTTGTTTACTTAGTCAATGTACATGAAATGTGAATTATGTGCTGAGTACGTATTGGGTGCTGAGGGAGAGCCAGCGCCAGAGCTCTGACCTGTCTGACCTTCAAAAACACAGCAGGAGATACAGCTGGGTTGTGCGAAGGGCGGCGGCAGAGACACGAGAAGTTGGTGAGGTGTGTGCCTCTCCCAAGACCCATGTGTGTCACTCTTTGTGAGGCAGTGTCTAAGGGAGTCCCAACTTACAGAGTGGGGCTGCCGAGTGAAAAAAAATAGGAGTTAAGAGCACAGGGTTTTAATTCGGATCTAGATTTCTCTTTTTTAACTTTTTATTATGAAAAATTCCTAACATTAACAAAAGAAGAGAATATAAAACTGCCTTGTTGCAGGGGCACCTGGGTGTCTCAGTTGGTTAAGCGTCTAACTTCAGCTTGGGTCATGATCTCACAGTTCGTGGTTCGAGCCCCGCGTCGGGCTCTGTGCTGACAGCCAGATCAGAGCCTGGAGCCAGCTTCGGATTCTGTGTCTCCTTCTCTCTCTCTGCCCCTCCCCCACTTGCTCTTTCTCTCTCTCTCTCTCTCTTTCTCTCAAAAATAAACAAACATTAAAAAAATTTTTTTAAAAACTGTTGTCTCATCCATTAGCCACTAGCCACATGTGGCTATTAAATACTTGAAATATGACTAGTCTGAATTAAAATGTGCCGTAAGTGTAAAATCCCCACCAATTTCAAAGATAGTATTAAAAATATAAAATATCTCATTAGTAATTTTTACATTAATTATTTTTGGTTTGATGGGGTAAATAAACTGTATTATTATAATTAACAATACCATTCGTTCCTTTTTAAATGTGGCTAGAAATTTTTAAATTATATACATAGCTCAAATGAAATTTCTGTTGAATCAAGCTGATATAGAACACTGAATCCCCCCTTCATTTTTAAATTTTAATTTTAATTTTAGAGAGAGAGTGTAGGTAAGTAGAGGAGAGGGACAGAGGAAGAGAGAGAGAATCCCAAGCGGGCTCCGTGCTCAGCACAACCCTGGGATCATGACCTGAGCCAAAATCAAGAGTTGGACATTTAACCGACTGAGCCACCCAGGCGCCCCTGAATTCCCACTTTAAGTGAGTCATTCAACTTCAACAATTACCAATTTATGAACATTCTAGTTTCACTTATGTCCCTACCAACCTCCACCCCCACTGAGTTATTTTGCCATAAATTCTAGCTATCATATTATTTTATATATAAATATTTCAGTATGTGCCTCAAAAAGAATTATTTTTTTTTTTTGAGAAAGAGAGAGCACACACATGCACACTTGTATGCAAGTGGGGGAAGGGCAGAGGGAGAGAGAGAGGGAGAGAGAATCTTGAGAAGGAGGCTCCACACTAAGCATGGAGCCTGACATGGGGCTTGATCTCATGACCCTGGGATTATGATTTGAGCCAAAACCAAGAATCGGATGTTCACCCGCCCAAAAAGAACTATTAAAAAAACATAGTCTCATAATTATACTTCAGAAAAATGAATGAACATCAATTATATCTCAATAGAACTTGGAAAATCCTAATAATTTTTGATATTATCAAATAGAGATTTTTTTATTCCAAGCAAAATGGAATGGACAAATTATTCCCTCTTCCTCCCTCTAAGTAAACCAAACACCCTGAACATAATAAATAAGACAAATATAAGAAAATTCTGAGAGGTGAAAAGGAAAGTTGGATAAGAACCTCAGGATTTGAGGAACTACATTATTCTCTCTTCTTATATATATTATGGCTTCCCTCAATCTGGAGACACCAAAAAGTGTGAAACAAAAACAGAAACAAAAACTAATCTCCAAGAAAATCTCTAGCCAAAGGACTGGAAGAAAAGAGGCCTAGTAGATCAAAAATGTTTTTGAAAATACTCACTCTGCTCTAACCCAGCACCATGGGAAAAACAAGGACCTCTCAACAACCGAGGTCAAGTGGGAGCCTAGGCTTTTGCCCATGCCCAGTGGCAATAAGTTTTCTCTTTTACCCCCCTACCCCCAACCCCCAACCCCACCCCCCACCCCCAACCCCACCCCCAGCAGCACCAGCAGAGACTGAGGGGGTAGTCTGGACTTCTGCATTACCTGGCAGTAATGAGGTGGCACCCTCCTTCCTCTGTTAGTGCAGGGTCAGTGAGACCTGCTAGAATAGAATATTTGTTTTTAATTTTTTTTAACATTTATTTATTTTTGAGAGGCAGAGAGACAGAGCATGAGCAGAGGAGGAGCAGAGAGAGAGGGAGACACAGAATCTGAAGCAGGCTTCAGGCTCTGGGCTATCAGCACAGAGCCCAATGCGGGGCTCAAACTCAAGAGCTGTGAGATCCTGACCTGAGCCAAAGTAGGCCACTTAACCTGCTGAGCCATCCAGGCGCCCTTAGAATAGAATATTTAAATAACGCCCAGAGTCTCATAACAGAATACTTAACATACCTAGTTTACATTAGAAAAACACTCTTTATACCAAAAATCAGGAATACCTCAACTTGAATGAAAAAAAAAAAAAAAAAGACAATAAAAAAGCACTGACCCAGGGGCTCCTGGGAAGCTCAGTCGGTTAAGTGGCTTCGGCTCAGGTCATGATCTGCGGTTCATGAGGTCAAGTCCCATGTCGGGCTCTGTGCTGACAGCTCAGAGCCTGGAGCCTCATTTGGATTCTGTGTCTCCCTCTCTCTCTGCCCTCCCCTGTCTTTTTCCCTCTCAAAAATAAATAAACATTAAGAAGAAGAAGAAGAAGGACTTGTAGACATCAAAAAAGAAGAAAGAACATGGGAGAAATAAAATGTGAATAAGTACTAATAGGCTTTACTTTTCCTCTTGAGTTTTCTGAATTATGTTTGGCGGTTGAAGTGAAATTTTAACATCATATGATGTGTTTTTCAAAGTACATACAGTAAATAGTTTAGACAATTATAAATGAGGGATTTAAATGGAGGTAAGATTTCTAATTTTCAAACAAAATGATAAAAGGTTTACACTAGTAGACTTCTATGTTACATATGTATATATAATACCTAGAGCAATACCTAGAGTGGCCCTTTTAGGGGCACCTGGGTGGCTCAAGTCAATTAATCATCTGACTTCAACTCAGGTCATGGTCTCACAGTTTGTGGGTTCGAGTCCCTGCTTCAGGTTCTGTGCTGACAGCTCAGAGCCTGGAGCCTGCTTCAGATTCGGTGTCTCCCTCTCTCCCTGCCCCTCTCCTGCTTGTGCTCTGTCTGTCTCTCTCAAAAAAACACAAATGTTTAAAAAATTAAAAAAATAAAGATGATAATACTTACCTCCTAGCATAGTGCCTGGCACATACATAATAATTGTCAGTTATGATGGGTCCTTCTCAAAAATGTTATTACTGTAGCAGAAAACAAGATACTATTACTGCTGTTTTCCAGATGTGGGATATGAGAGGAATGTTGTGATTGTCATCCTTTACCTCCACATCCATCATTTTACAGGCCTGCACGTTTTCACAGACCCCTCCTTGTAAATTTTGAAGTGACCAATGAAATGGCCAAGGTGCTGATGTTCCTTGTTCCAAGAATGATTTGACTTCATGTTCAAGTTTGTCTCCTAAGCCCTTTATTGTTGTCGTCTCATAAGGGCACTGTTTTAGCTTGACTGTTTCCTTTTTATCTAAAACAGTTGCCAAAATCAGTAAACCACAGCCGCCAAAAACTCAAAATTGGCCCCAAATCATGTACTAAGTTGAATGTTCTTACAATCCTCACTTTACAGAGAGAGAAGCCAAGGCACAGAAAGTCTATGGAACTTGCCCAGTCACACAGGTCATGAGAAGAGAAGCTGGGATCTGAATCCCGGTCGTCTGGCTCTAGACTTTTTATTTTTAACCGCCTTTCTACAACTGCTTCCTATAGGAGGAAGCTGAGGCTCTAGTCCTTTGCCCACAGTCGCACACAGCTCAGCTACTCTCAGAGATCAGGGTAAAACACAGACAGGTCTGCTAGTGAAGCTTGAGTGGTTCAAAGGGGCAAGGGGAGGAGAGATCTGGCATTTACTGAGTGGGTTTCTACTAGCTCAAGCGCTACACCTTGCACTGTTGCAAATTATTCAATTTAATCTCTGATCATGGGAAGTCAGCAACAGGACTCACATTTTCAGATAAAGATACAGATGTTCTGAAAGGCCCAGAAGAGCTTGGTACTTAGAGGCTGAATCTTCTGTCTTCCAAGCTGCAGTTTGTGCCACTGCTTGGGCGAGCCAGGTGACTGCTGTGGTGTGACTGCTGTGGTCACACTCTGGCAAGAGTGAACCCCCTGTCTGCCAAGCAGTCAGCATTCAGAAGGCTTCTCAAGTCAGATTCCTACCTGTGATCCCATAAGATGGTAATTCAGATGACTGCGGCCACGAGTTCCCAAAAGCCCAATGTACTGGCTGTGTGACAGAAACAGGCCATGAAGAGAGGCATATAGGTCAGGGAAGTCTTGTTACATCCTTCAGCTGGCCCCTTGATCAACAGAATCTGAGCACATAGGACTGGTCCACGTAAGGGCTAAACCAGGCCTGGAGAACTGGCCTGCATTAAAATAGAAACATAGGTGATAGAAAGGGAGAGAGCTCCTAATCCCCCTTTGGGGCAGAGGAGAGATCTCCCTGGATTACACAGCACTGGGCCTGGAGGCAGAACAGGACTTTTAGCTTTCAAGTGGTAAGACCTCAGCCAAGAGGTCATTCACCATCTGTGTGGGCACGGGTCCTGGGCCCAGTGTGGGAGATGACCATAATATGAACAAGCAGAGAATCAGAGACCCAGGCTCATATCTGTGCACAGCAGGACCTCAGACAAGGTAATAAAGCTGCACTGTGACTCAGTTTCCCCACCTGTAAATCAACATAGTCACACCCAGTTCACCTGCCTCCCACTCCCTGCCCTCAGGGCTTTATTCAAGTATCTTTGCTTCTTACCTGGGTTTCTGCAGTGGCTTCCTGCAATGGCTTCCTATCAGGTCTCCGTGTCTCGTGGCGGGCATGGACTGTCTTCTGTATCCTCTCCTAGCTAAGCTTACCTCCTGTTATGGACTGAATGGTGCCTCCCAAAAGACATGCTGAACTCCCACCCACCAGTATCTGTGAATGCAACCTTATTTAGAATAGAGTCTTTGTAGACTATGGCTTGCCCACCCCACTCATATGAAAGCCCTAACTTCAATGTGACTGTGTTTGGAGATAAGGCCTTTAAGAGGTGATTAGGTTGAGTCAGGTCATGGGGTGGAGTCCTAATCCAGTATGACTGAAGTCCTTGTAAGAAGAGGAAGAGACATGAGGGACACATGGGCACAGAGGAAAGGCCACATGAGGACATGGCCAGAAGGCAGTCATCCCATCCACAAACCAAGGGGAGAGATCTCAGGAGAAACAAAGCCTGATCTTGGCCTTCTAGCCTCCAGAGTTGTAAGAAAATAAAGGTCTCTTGCTTACGTCACTCAGTCTGTAGTATTTTATTACGGCAGCAATAGAAAACTACACAGAGCCCGATATGGGTTCTGGCTCATACGTATGGCACCAGCCTACTCTTGACGCTCCTCACGTTGCATCCATCTTTCTGTCTTAATTACCTGACCTGCAGACTTCAAGCTCCAGTATCAGAGAAGATAAACCCTCCCAAGAATGCTGAATGGAACCAGCTCCCACAATTGCACATATTCAAATCCTATAGCAAATCTTAGGGTTCTGCTTCTCTGACAGAAGCCTAAATTATTTGGAGGGGAGGTTCTTACACAAGCCTATAGGGGAGCCCTGGTGTGACTGAAACTCTGAGCTGAATGAAAGGAAATGCGCTGGCCGAGGATGTGGGCAAGTTGACAATACACCTACCATGCTTTTCTCTCAGAGCTTGGGTGGGAGGGAGCCAGACTGCCACTGGGGCCCCTCCAGCGGAAGGGAGGAAATAGAGGCAGAGGTGAGGTGAGCAGATGGGGCCAGGCACGTACCTGGTCTGCTGAGCAGATGCTGGCGGCCCCACCTGCGAACTGCCAGGCCCTGTGCGAGATCAAAACCCTGCAGCCCCAGCACCTGTGCGCCAGAAGGCCCAGCCCTGCTGCGGCAGGTAGGGACCCAAGAGCCAGCTGCTTCCTCCCACGTGACAAAGCCTGGAGCCTCCAGCTGTCAGGGATTAGAGTGCACCGCCCTGGGTCACTAAGGGGTTAAACTACAGGCAGTTGCCATCTCCTCTGGCTTTTTCTTTGCTGCTGGCTCTGGCTCTGCAGTTTACTGGGGGCTCTGGGATTGGGGCAGTCTTCAACTGCAGGCTACCCAAGCAGAAGATGTGGCCTTTAGGAGTAATTTTTTTTTAATGTTTTATTTATTTCTAGGAGAGAGAGAGAGACAGTGTGAACAGGGGAGGGTCAGAGAGAGAGCGAGTCACAGACTGAAACAGGCTCCAGGCTCTGAGCTGGCGGTCAGCACAGAGCCCAACGCGGGGCTTGAACCCACGAACCGTGAGATCATGACCTAAGCGAAAGTCGGACGCTCAACTGACTAAGCCACCCAGGCGCCCCTAGGAGTAATTTTTAATGAACACAGAACACAGTCAGCCCCCAGGGTTTCGAACATCCGGGCCCAGGAGTCCAGAGGCCTGGTGGAGACGTGGAAATCAAAGAGAAACCACTGTGTTCCAGACACAGGGTAACTTACTGAGCTCCTACTACGTAGCAGGTGGGTTTGTAGTTATAATTTCAACCATCTATGAAGCAGGTTTTAGCATCTGCATTTTCTAGAGAATTCTCTGAGGCTCGGAGGAATTAGGTTAGTTAACGAAGGTCCACAGGGAGATTAAAAAGCCAACAGGAAAATCAAAACTCACTTTTTCGGATGATAGGGTCCTTCCTCATCTCACTGTCTGAGGCTGCTGCTTGTTTAAATATCTGTCTTAGCCCACATGGGGCTGGGCTGTGAGTTGGGGGTGGTGGCGGGAAAAATAGCACATGGCAGTGGTTCTCAACGTGTAGTCCAACAGGGACAGCCTCAACATCACCTGCCACCTTCTGAGAAATGCAGATTCTCAGGCGCACCCCAGACTGAGTCAGAAACTTTCTGAGTCAGGAATGCTGGCACTGAGACCCAGGCATCCTTGCCTTAAACCTCAACTATTTCACCCTCAGACTAACTGCAAGGATGATGCATAGTATCATTGCCCCCTTTTTTCATGAGGACATTTTCTGACGAGCACTGGATCCAAACCCTGACTTCACCACTTCCTGGCTGTGTGACCTTGACCAAGCTACAGCCCTGGTCAAGCCTCACACTTGTTTCCAGTAAAATGAGGTGCTGTGAGCTTGGTGCCATGCCTGGCAGGTAGTGAGCACCAGACGGCTGGCAGATGGTATTGCTGTGGTTGGTCAGGGCCCTGAGAGGAGAAGGAAGAGGCTCTAGAGAATAATGCAAGCCACCGCTCTAACTGTCTGGGGCCTGACCTCCCTCAAGAACTCCGGAAGGGACAGGCTCCCAACCCCCTTCCTCTGCGCACAGTGGGTAGGGCACCCCAGTCTCCTGAATTTTAGAGAGCGCACAGGGGATGCTCATGCCCACTCTGGCCTCCCCGACTCTGGCTTGTCATTCGCCTTCCCCAGGCCTCATTTTCCTATAAAGAGAAGGGCTGAGATGTGCCTGGAGTTGACTTGACCCAGGGACTCCCTGGGCCCTGTGTGGGCAAGGGCTTTGACAATAGTCCAGGCACTGAGGAAAACAACCATTCCAGGGAATGCAGCCATGAAACAAAAGATGTACACCACACCCTCTCATCTACCCTAACAGGTCAGAGACATTAAAATAGGAACTTTCAAATGGAGGAAGCAGAGCGCCCTTGGCCCTAGGTCACTTGCACCTGGCTCTCACTGCATGGCCAACTTTGCTCCTGAGGCTCCTCAAAGAGGCAGCAGGGAGTATCGAACCCCTAATCAATTCCTCCTGGACAGATCTGGCTTCAAGGTGGGGAACCTGGTCTCCGGTCTGCAGAGGCCAGCCCCACACTTAGTGGTTTCTGGCTCTAGGAAAAGACAGTCATGTTAGTGCTGAAGGCAGGGGCACCTTTCTGCCTCCTCACATGCCATCTCCTTTCATACTCAACCACGAAATAAAGCCTCCCCTTTATGTAACAATAGAGCACTTTTGGTCTCATCTGCTCCTCATAGCTGCTCTCAGAGCACACTGTCATTGCTCTCATTTTCCAGAAGCTTGCACAGCTACAAAGCAGCAGGGTTGGGATTGGAACCCGTCCTCTAACGACAAATGCCAGGCACTTTAGAACTAGGGCTCCTAAAGCGGGGTCTGTGAAGCTAGAGCCGTTGAGCCTCTGAGAGGGCTCCGCTGTCTCTGTTCAAGAGGGAGGGCGTGGGTTCAAGTGGCCCAGCTTCCAGTCCTGGTTCGTCAACTTTCTAGCTGTGTATCCTTTGACAAGCCAATCGACTTCTCTGAATTAAGTGTCGTCGCTTGGGGCTGTAACCGGATAAGTTGAGAATGGTAACCTTGGCTGTTTTATGGCTCTCATGGCCTCTGATTTGATTAATAATGAGTGGAGCGTCGTTGTTTTACAGTAAGATGGTTTATTTGGTGGTAGGCAACATTTTTGGGGAATAGAGCCACAGAGTGGTGGCTAAATAACAAAGGGACTCCAAGATGACCAGGTCTGGGGCCATACCAGTGGTGCCCATCAGAGCCCTCCCCTGCCCGTGGACTGGACTTCTCTCACAAAAGAAGCGGGTCCAACCAGGTATCCCTGGTGGCAATTTTCATGCAGGAAAGGTCTCTGTGTGATCCCTACAGGGATTCATCTGCCTCTCTTTGAATGCTTCCCGTGTTGGGAGTTTCCCTCATGGGGTAAGCTCTCACGGGTTGGACGGTTCTAATTGTTACTAGACTCTTCCATGGAGCATGTCGGGACCAGCCTCCCTCGACCTCGAGCCTTCGGTCTCACTCTGGCCTCTGAGGCCCCGGGGTAAGTCTAGGCCAAGAGCCCTCTGGGTATCTGCAGACAGGCTCTGGTGTCTCTGCCAGCAAAGTCTCGTGTTTGTTGTGAGTCCGCGGCTCTGGCACCTGTAACTACCCCCCACTGTACTCCTCGTTTAAAAATTAGAGTTAATTAAATTCACGTAGGGAATTTCATAACACCTAAGGGATAACAGTAATAACACTACCACCCGTTCCCCCTCAGTGTGGTGCTTCGTTTCCTTCAAAGAGCCCCTGCAGGTTTTGTTTCAATTGATCTCAGCACCCCCCACCCCTGAAATGGGCCAGTGGGGGATTAATATTCTCATTTCATGGGTAAGGAAACTGAAGCTCAGACGTCCAGTGACTTGTTTAACAGTGAAAGCAGGGACTTGTACTGGGGGCTCCTGAATCCATGGCTAGTGCTTTTCTTCCCCCCCGCCTTTTATTATTTATTTTTGAAAAAGATAGAGACAGAGAGACAGAGCGCAAGCAGGGGAGAGATACAGAGAGAGAGGAGGACACAAATCTGAAGCAGGCTCCAGGCTCTGAGCTGTCAGCATGGAGCCCGATGTGAGGCTCAAACTCGGGAACTGTGACATCATGACCCGAGCTGAAGTCCTATGCTCAGCTGACTGAGCCACCCAGGCACCCCCTGTTAGTGCCTTTTCTACTACAGCTCATTATCAGAACTAATGCCAGGTTAAAAAAAATCCACTTCTAAGAATGTATCCTATAGAGGGAGTCTGGGTGGCTCAGTCAGTTAAGTGTCTAACTCTCGATTTCAGCTAGGGTCATGATCTCATGGTTCATGAGATCGAAGCCCTGGCTCAGGCTCTGCACTGACATCATGGAGCCTGCTTAGGATTCTCTTTATCCCCCGTCACTCGTGCTTTCTCTCTCTTCTCAAAAATAAAAAAGAAATAAACTTTAAAAAATCCTTAAAAAAAGAAAAGAATGTACTCTATGGGAATATTTATTTAAAAACGCACACATTTGTGCAAAAGAGTGATTATTGCAACATTGTTGTCAAATTATTACTTGCAATCTGATTGTCCATCAATAGAGAATTGGTTAAAAATTGTGGAACAGCCTTTAATGGAATTCTACACCGCTTTCAAAACAGTGGAGGTATATTTGTGCATAGACACAGGAATAATGAATCTGCTGTTTGGCTGAGCATGCAGTGTTGAGTGGATGAGAAATGCATTTTTTTAAAACTAGGTATAATATCCCATTTATATTTCAGAAATCTCTATGTTTAGATGCACATAAAAGTTTAAAGGACCCACAGCAGCTCTTAGCAGTGGTTATCTTTTATTTGTGTGTGTGTGTGGGGGGGGGGAGTTGGGGGAGGGCCAGGGGGGTAATTGAGAAAAGGCAAGCTGTGCTCTTTACATTTCTCTAAATTTTAATTTTTTAAGCAATAAATGAAGAAAGTTTAAAAACATTCAATGGGGTCTTTCATTCTTTACAGAGAATTTTTTAAAAATAAGGTACATTTTTATTTGAAAATATATATCTAGACCCCAGAGCATTGCCACAAAACAGTCTTATTTGCTTTCAAAGTGGGAAAATTTCAGAGTTCCAGTCGAGTATATGCTAAATTGGTCTTCCTTGAAGTATTCATGTCATCCTCAGGGACAACACTCCGCTAAGATTCTCTTATGCCCGTGAATAATCTCGGGACATGTTGGGTGGGAGCTCATGCAGTTCAATGGTTAATGGGGCTCCTGGTGGACTCTTTCTAACAGCTGTTTGAAAATTTTAATAGCAAGGACAGAAAAGGCAGTTATCAAGCCATACATTGTAATGTATGCCATACATTGTAATGACAGTAATAGTCGTAACAACAAAAGCTATTGTTGCTGCCATTTTTTATTTCTAAACTCCCCGAGGCCAAGGCCGTGTCCTGTGCAAGAAACAAGTGCATCTTGTCTACTTTGTATCTCCGGCAGTGAACACAGTGCCTGGAGTAGGGCTCCATGAACATCTGGGTAAATATCTGTTGGTAGAATGAGTGAAAAATCTATTTAGATTCTGACACGTTCACCACAAAGATGGTTTGCCCTGGTAATGCTGCTTCAGGAGTTTTAAAACAAAAGGATACTTAGTTGTCCAAAAATTAATACTCACGATTTCTTTTCGTTGTTAGAAAGCCTGGCAGATCCTTCTTTCTGATTCTGCCTCAAGGCTGCCAGGTGGAGGGCAGGGCCTTGGGGCCGATCTGGAAAGGGGAGCCCTCTTACAGTAGCAGCTGAGTGGTGAGCCTCACCACCCACCAGACAACCTGCACACAGTGGCCCCATGACAACTCTCTCCCGACATCCCAGGGTGATGTTTCCTAACTTGGGGATTGACACAGGTTTTGAACTTTTTCTTTAAAAATATCTACTGCAGGGACACCTGGGTGGCTCAGTCAGTTAAGCCTGACTTAACTGAGATTAAGATCGGACTCTTGATCTCAGCTTGGGTCATGATCTCGTGTTTTGTGAGGTCGAGCCCTGTGTGGGGCTCTGCACTGACCGCGTGGTGCTTGCTTGGGAATCTCTCTCCCTCTTTCTCTGCACCTCCCCCACTTGTACGTGCACATGTTCTCTCTTGCTCTCTTTCTCTCAAATAAACTTAAAAAGTACCTACTGTGTCTTTAGTTTATTGTCCTAAATGTCATAATCAAATCATTCTTTGTATGCACATGTACCCACATTCTTTAACTTCTAGATAGAGGCCAGAGCTCCCCACTTCCTTCCCTTTTCAGGTTGTCTGTGCTCTACTTTCTTGCCATAGATGGTTCTGAGGTGGTAGGACTGTCTGGTCGAGGGGGCAGTGGGGAGGGGTTCTTCAGGATTAGGGGATGGCCACTGGGGAATAGCTGAGAGCAGTGTAGACTACAAAATCCTGACCCTTGACTAAGGCTGAAAGTCATGGCTACAGGAAGTCCTCAAATTTCAGTGGTCACCCAGCTCACCAGGGCCATGACCTTGCAGCTTTTCAGAGGCAAGCAGCCAGTGTGCCTCTGGCCACAGAACCCCAGGGCCCTAAGCACACCGAGAGGATTCAAATAGTTCCAGTCCTGCCCACTTGGTAGCACCCTTAATGATAGGCTTTTTGGCGATTCATTTAAATAGAATCATTCTTAGGAATCTCTTCTAATTATCCCAGGGTCTGATGAACCTGGTGTTTGGTTAAAAAAATTTTTTTTTAATGTTTATTTATTTTTGAGAGACAGAGAGACACAGAGCACAAGTGGGGGATGGGCAGAGAAAGAGGAAGACACAGAATCTGAAGCAGGCTCTAGGCTCTGAGCTGTTAGCACAGAGCCTGACACTGAGCTTGAATCCTTCAACCGTGAGATCATGACCCGAGCCTAAGTCAGATGCTTAACCTACTGAGCCACCCAGAGCCCCTTGGTGTTTGGTTTAGAATCTTCATCTACTTGGTCATCCCAGGGCTGCCAGCGCCTCACCTCGCTTCTCTGCTTTGCTTCCAAGGAGCTGTGTAGAAATCCTGTGTGTGAAGGGAATCCCCCTGAATGCTCCCGGTGTTTGAGGAAATCTGAATCCCAACCCCCTAGTTCTTTATTGCTGTGAAACAATATTACCACAGACTTAGTAACTTAAAACAACACACATTAAAGGCGAAGGGGATTAAGAGGTACAAACCTCCAATCACAAAGCGAGTAAGTCACAGAGATGAGAAGTACGGCATAGGGAATATGATCCATAATACTGTAATAACGTTGCCCGGTGACAGATGGTGACGGCACTTATCATGGTGAGCATTGCATAGTGTATAGGATTTTTGAATTACGTTCTCGTATGGCTGAAACTCATATAACTTTATACCCTGGCTATATTTCAATAATAAAATAACTTAAAACCCCACCTATTTATCATCTCACACTTTCTGTCGGTCAGCGAAGCTGTGCCCTTTACTTTGGGGTCTCTTACAAGACTATAAGCAAACCGTCACCCGGGGCTGGAGTCTCTGAAGCTCGACTGGGGAAAGATCCTGTGGCAGGTGGCCGGATGTCATTCCTTGCAAGGTTGTTGGACTGAGGGCTTCAGTTTCCTGGCCACGGTTGTCCGTGGCAACCCCCTATTTCTGGTCACGTGGTCTCTCTGTGGGACAGCTCACAATACAGCAGCTGGCTTTACCAAAACTGCCCTGGGAGACGGTCTGCTAGCCAGATGGAAGTTCCAGTCCTCTGTGAGGTCATGGGGGCGTGGCCACCTGGGCTGCATTCCATTGGCTAGAAGTACATCACAGGTTCCGCCCACACTCAGTGGGAGGCATGGATACCTAGAGGCAAGACGCATGGGGCCATTTAGAGTCTGTCCACCACAGGGGTCAGCAAACTTCTATAAAAGGCTGGAGAAGACACATTTTAGGCCTGCAGGTCAGAGGGTTTCTGTCAGATCTCTGCCCTTGTAACGCAAGGTCAGCCGTAGACAGGCCATTAACAAAGGAGTGTGTTTCAATAGAACTTTATTAATGGATGCTGAAATTGAGTTTCATATCATTTTTACAGTCACAAAATGTCATTCATCTTTTGATTCCCCCCCCCACCCAAAACTACATACCAATATAAAACCATTTTTCGATTGTGGGCCATACAAAAATAGGTAGGGGGCCAGATTTGGCAGGTAGGTCATAGTTTTTGCCATCCCTGCCCTAGTCTATCAGGAAAATTAAATTTTTGCATATCAGATTTTCTTAATGGGAAGGACTCCAGAACTGCAGACTGTAGGGCGACCTCTCTGCAGGTGGTCAGCTTCTGCAGTTGGGTTTTAGAGATGGTTCAGTTCCTAGACTCTACCCCGACTCTGGTAAAGGAGGGAGACCGCCTCACATTTGCCTAATCTGAGTACCCCCTCACATTCACTCTGGCAGGCCAGCCGTGGAGAAATGTGTATTTGTCCTGAACTGACTTGTCCTGCAGATAGAAAGCATCCTCTGACCAGCACATACAGGCCATTGATAGGGACATACAAGTCCAGAGGGGCAAGGTGACTTCCCAATACTGGGGCTGGGATTGGACTCTCAAGGTCACTTCCCGTCTCCCATGTCAGTCCACGCTGCTCTTTTCTTGTTCTCCTTCCCTCCTTCTCTCTCCTAACCCAGCCACCAATCCCTCAAGCAGACTGAGAGTTCTCTGAGGCCTGATGGACCATCTCCCTTTCTCCTGCCTGCCCATCCCCTTCTCACCCCTGCCATTGCCTGGGGAGTAAGGGATGGGGCCAGGTGCACAGTAGGTTGGAGGGGGAGGGCGGCAAGCTCTCATGGAGACCAAGTAAAATCCAATGGGTATCTATTAAAAAAACCAAACATTTTCATAGTGTTCTGTATGAATGTATACTTCTTGAGCTGCTGACTTTGGAGCCGCAGAAAATGTTTGATGCTGTCTGTCCTCCGTGGACTTCCCTTTGACCTGGAGGGGGTAGTCCCACATGACTGTTAGCTTTCAGTTTGTGAATAATAAATGAGTATTTACTCAGTGAAATTACACCCAGGGGCTTATAATAGTTTGTCTACTGTGATCTTTTAAAACATTAATAGCATCATGCCTCCCCCTGCTTGATATCCTTAGAATAAAATGCAAAGTCCTCTCTGTAACTCACAAGCCCTGTCTGACCTGGCCCTGTGAGCTTCTTTGACCTCTCCTAACCTTGTCTTCACATTTTCTGTAGTGTCCCTTTGTTTCCCTAACAGCCAGGCACATGCCAGCCTCAGGGCATTTGCACTTGCTGTTCCCTCTGGCCAGAAGGCTCTTTCCTAGGGCTTTTTGAAGGGTTAATTCCTCCTCATTCAGGTCAAGATTTAAATGATGCCTCCTCCAAGGGGCCCCCACTTATCTCCCTTCTGCAGGAAGTCTGTTAGTTCCTCCGCATGCCTTCTTAGCCCCTGTAATCATTCTCTTTGTGGGTTTATCGGCTTTTTCTCATTTCCTGCTACATCACTAACACTTTCCATAGAACCTGGCTCTTGGGGATGACTCCATGAATATTTACTAAAAGAACCCAAAAATGTTTCCTTTCTCTCATAAGAAATAATTGCAACCCCTATGTCCTTTGGTGGTCACACAAACCAAAGTATGTCTTCCTCATCAATCCTACTCAGCAAAGAAAAGGTACAAACTACTGATACAGACAGCAGCTCGCATGGGACCTCAAGGGGATTATGCTGCTCAAAAAAAGTCAACTTGAAAGGTTACATACTGTATGTATGTATATAATATATAATATATGTAGGTATATTATATAACACTCTTGAAATATCAAAGCAATAGTGAAAGAGAGGAGATTAGTGTGATTGTGAGGGGTGGGGGCCTAGAGTCCAGGGAGAGGATGGGAACCTATGAGGGGGTCACATGAGGGGCCTTGTGGTGATGGAGCAGCTCTGAATCTTGATACTGGAGGTGGTTAAACAAAGCTACGTGTGTGATAATTGCAGAGCTGTATGCACACACACACACAAATGAGTGCTTGTAAAACCGATGGGATCTGAACGAATTCTGTGGATTATGCCAATGTCAGTTCCCTAGTTTGAGATTGTACTGGTTACACTCCCCATCCCAGGGAGGCTGCGTGAAGGGTACATCGACCTCTCTACACATTGTCTTTGAAACCTCCTGTTAATCTCCGTACACGTGGCTTTTGCAGCCTCCTGTGAATCGACAATTGTTTCAAAATAGAAAGTTAAGAAAATGTTCTGCACCCGTGGAAAAAAAAGACAAGTTTAAATTTTTTTCAAAATTATTTTTATCTTATTTTTGAGAAAGGTAATGAGTGAGGGAGAGGGGCAACGGAGAGAGAGAATCCTAAACAGGCTCACACTGTCAGTGCAGAGCCTAATATGGGGCTCAAACCCACGAACCTTGAGATCATGACCTGAGATGAAACCAAGTGACAGATGCCCAAATGACTAATCCACCCAGGCACCCCAAGTTTTAAATGTTTTTAATATTAAATCTATTTCTATAGGCTCTATTGTTATTGCCATTGTGATATGAAGTATATCTAGCTCAATTAAAAGCCTTTTTCAGAATGAATTGATCAACTTGTTTTGCCTCTACTATTCATAGACAATTCTTTTGTCTTATTTTGGGGTTGGGTATTTCTCTCTGGTTAATACCTGACATGGATAGAGCTTTACAGATCACACAGGTCTCTCACAGGCATATTTCACTGGAGACTATTAGTACTAAGGCAGTACTTTGATTGGTATCTCCATTTTATAGATGAGAAAACCAAGGCTCAGGTACAAAATGGTATACCTTAACTAAGAGGTAGAGCCTGACTGACTCAGGGCCCAGGTCCCCTAATTCCAAAGGTCCTCTCTTCCCCTTTTCCACCAATGACACAGGTTTGAGTACCCGTTTGGAGATCCCACATTCATCTACATTTATGCCAATATCTAGACACTGGAGCCTATACCTTCTTTCCTCTAGAGGGGCGGTGGCCTCCAGCCTCAACCAATTCCAAGAAGCTAATTAGCACTTCTTTTTACAAAACTCAAGGTGGACTAAGAGAGAAAGAGACTCTGTTGGTTGTTGCTCATTTGCGGATGTTTCCCTTGCAAAACCACATCAAAGCAGGGAAGCCCACCATGGACTTGGCCGGAAACCAAAGCTCCGCTGGCCAATCTGAGAAGCGGCAAGTTCCGTCAGGCCGAAAACCATTTTATCTTCTGGGCCCAGATTCCTCGCTTAGAGTTGATGGAGGCGGGGCCTTCCCCAAGCAGCAAAGCTCTCCTGAAGTCCCCAGCTCTCTTAGGGAGCCCCCAACTTAGGAAGCCCTGCCCTGTGCAGGCCTGGCTAGGGCGGGAGGTGAGCCTTCCGGCGGCCCCCACATGGTCACGGAGTGCCTCCCAGCTGCAGAGCATCGTCCTATTCAGGTACTGAGCAATGAAAATGTGTTTTCATCTTCCAGAAAGGCATCACCAAAACACATGCTGGTTTTGAGGGAAGAGATACAAGAGGAGTCGCCCTCTCGGGTGCTGAGCGTGTGTGCTTGAGGGCGCTCTGGGAAACACACAGTAAAAATGCCATGGGTCCTCCTGCCCCACCCCACACAGCAAGAGATTCCAGCATTCGGAACACACAGAGAAACATTGCAGATCTCCCAGGGAGATGTCTAGATTAGATTTGAAGGAAGCACAGGATTTACAGGATACAGGTATGGGTTGGTGGGGGGGGGGGGTTGCCTGCTGGGGAGGGCATTTAAGCAGGAAGCACTAAGGACACACCGCTGCCTGTGCTCCCATATCTCTGAATGTAGCTGTGTTCCATCCATCTCCTTGGCTATACTCTGAGCTTCCTGGGGGCTGGGCCGGTGCCTTTTGCCTTTATATCTCAAGTGTCTAACACTATACCAGGTACACAATAGGTACAGATACACCTTGAGTGGATGAATGGATGGGTAAATGAATGAATGGGGTAGCCTCTGAGTAGTGGAGATAAATAAATGATTTCTGGGTTGTGAGGGTGACACAGTTTTATACATGTTTTAGGAATATCACAGAGACAGGCCTGTGGGAGCCCTGGCAGTAGGAGAGTTTGAGGATTTTAGTTGGGTGTTTTAAATCTAAGAGGATAAGGCCAGTCATTTGAATCCTTCCTTATCCCCCCAATCTGACCTCTGGTCTTGTAAATAAAGAGCCCCTTTTAGGCTTGGTACGTACAGGAACTGAAAGACCTCAAGCCCATTGGAGATCTGAGGTTTCAGCTCAATGTGGCAGCCACCTTTCCATTCACTGTGCCTTTCAGACGCCTTGGACTTGATAAATATGAGTGAAATAGGAGTTGATTCATTAAAGGAAAAGCCCTGAGGACTTTCATAGCTACAGAGAGGGGGGACACGTTTTGGTCCAGCCATTTGATCTCTCTTCCTATGTTGGAAGAGTTCCCTCCTTATAAATCTTTGTGACAAGAAAAGCCTTCCTTACATTAAGGAAGTAGAACCCATGAAATTGCTTACCCAAGTGTCCTTACAGAGCACTGGCATGGGACCAAAGCTAGCCACCCAGAAGCCCCTCCCTGCCTTGGCCTTTAGTGAGATGCCAGTGACACTTCAGCCACAAACTCCCTATGGGGACAATCTCATCCAGATGGACAGATCACTGCAGTGATCATCCAGAGAACATTCAGTAGATCCAGTGACTCTTCCCTGCTGCCAAAGGCCATAGTTAGCCGCAGCTCTGCCCCTACAGCTGAGAGATGTCTCATACAGAGAAGCGTGAGCAGATCCAACTTAGGAGAAGGGCCTTTGATTAACGAGTGAACACTCCTTGATTCACTCTTTCAGGTTCTAGACAGTGCTCCATGTCTAAGGCAGCCGATACTTGAAATTTTTTTCCTATACCAATTGTTCGGAATGTTCTGAAGAGACAACACTTGTCTGTTTCAGACTAGATGGGAGGTTAAAACCCTAATGTAGAGGCTAAAAATACAGACCCTGGGATCAGACAAACTAGCATTTGCTTCTAAGATCCTCTAGCTGTGGGACTTTGGCATCTGGCATATGGTGAGTCCAACTAATTGAGGCTCTTATTATTATCACTACCTGGGGAAGCTATTTGAGGAGTCAAGGTTGGAGAGAAAGAGAGGAGACAGGTTGACTCCAGGAACCCCACCCAAGCACCTGGCTTAGCCGTGGCAGACAGTGGAAGGGGGATTAAATATGTTTAGCAGAGCCCTGAGGGCAGAGGGAGACCCAATGGGAGAAGCTAGAAGGTGGTGTATTCGGCCTCTCTACCAGACTTTCTAATAATAACGTGAACAAGTGCCAGGGTCACTTGGTGGATGGAAGTAGTATGGAAGACATCTGAGCCAGAGTTGGGAAACTGTTTGGTGAGCTATTGGCAAGGAGATTGAAACAGACATTAGATTCGATCAAAAGGGAACACAATGAAACTTCCTTTTTAAATGGATCTTTCTGTGAAAACCCAGGTGATGCTGTGCTTACTCAAAAGGCATGCTAAGCCTATGCTTAGAACAGCAGGCGGATAGGAAGAGGGAGAGACAAATGCTTCATTTGAATATAAACGCAGCTAGAGTTTTTCCAGCAGCAAAACTAGAAATGAGCCACATTAATGTCAGTAATTGAAAATAAGTTGTATATAGGGATGGGGGCTTCCTGGTCTTCTCAGTATTCAGGGCCTTTAAAGTCTTAATCTGGTCCTGTGCCCATCATAACAAACAGGTCAGACAGAACTGCCTTAGAGACAGCAGGAGCAAGAGCTGGGAGCCCCCTCCCCACCGAGGCCGCTGTAGGGTCACTGAGGACCCCTCCAGAGTCATGGAGCCCAGTCTGCAAAGTCCCAAAGAGCTTTCCGGTCCTGGGATTAGGCCAAGTTCTTCCCACCTCTACACATTGGCTTGAGCTTCTTCTATGATAGTATTTAATTTTAATTTGCTTAGTAATTTTACCTTTTCCATTTTCCCCCATGTCTATTATCTTAGTTCACTCTTACAACGTTCCCTGTGATTATCCGGATTTTATTGGTAAGGAAGCAGGTGGAGATCACACAAAGACCTGAGGTGTGAACTGAGGGAGCTGTATTGGTACAATCGTGGTGACGAATAATAAGTGTCTGACTCATCCACGTGTGCCACTCCCTTGTCCCCCATGAACCCACTTCAGCCCAATCCCCAGTGTATCACTTTCATTTTATGAGAGATTTCTGTCACTTCCCTCCCCAGCCTATGATATGTGGCTCTAACAGTATCCAGCTCATCACAGTCTCATGGCCCCCTTGATCCCCCAGAGATCAGAGGTCAGAGGCTCAATTTCAACAAGAACCCACTAACCTGTCAACAGCTGTTTTTGAAATAATGATACATAGTTGTCTGCTGCAAATGCCTTTACCCTGTGGAGGAACCCCGAGTGTTGGATCGTTGCTGTCTTCCTGGGGTGTGCAGAAGCTCCACCCGGCCGCGATCTCAACCATAGACATGTCTGACGCCACACAATGTCCCAGGTCGTACCAGCCATGAGCAGGGCTGCTCTGCGTGTCCTATAGTCCAGATCTACCGTAGGGTCTGCTTTTACTCTGGGCCCCGTGCAAAGCTCGCAGCCTTCTGTAACACCTGATAGATGGATCACAGGGGGATTCCTAAGTACGGACGATGTAGCTTCCGAAACCCAAAGAAGTCTACTGAGTGTTTTGTTTCTTTCTCGGTAGTAGGAGTTTAAATGTGCAGTAAGTTGTCCTTACTTTGGAAGCTTAATCTGATCGGGGCTCAAACCACTAGACCCTTAAAAGCTTTATCAGTATAGTCTGTCTCTGAATCTGTTATGGTTTCTCTCTAGAATATATGTCTAAGCCTTTACCATGGCGTCTAGAGCATTTGTTACTTTTTTTGCACACTGGATCAAATTAGCATGATTTTACCAACGTATCATGGAGACCAAGGGGCAGCCTGTGTGCTATGCGGTGTTAATAGGTGTTGGACCAGGAAAGCTCAAAGCTCTATTAGCCATATTTTTGCTCTGAAAATATTTAAAATATCTACTTAAGAAAAATATGAGGGTTGGGGGACAGGCTAAATGGGTGAGGGACTTGCTGGGATGAGCCCTGGGTGTTATGTGTAAGTGATAAATCACTAAACTCGATTCCTGAAATCATTATTATTACACTATATGTTAACTAACTTGGATTTAAATTAAAACAAGAAAAGAGGGGTGGTTGGGTGACTCAGTCGGTCATGCTCTTGCGGTTCATGAGTTTGAGACCCACATTGGGCACTGTGCTGACAGCTCAGAGCCTGGAGCCTGCTTTGGATTCTGTGTCTCCCTCTCTCTCTGCCCCTCCCCCACTCACACTCTGATTCTCTACCAAAAAGAAATAAAATTTTAAAAAAAATTTAAGGGGTGCCTGGATGGCTCAGTCAGTTAAGTGTCCGACTTCAGCTCAGGTCATGATCTCACGGTTCATGAGTTCGAGCCCTGCGTCGCGCTCTGTGCTGACCGCTAGCTTAGAGCCTGGAGCCTGTCTTTGGATTCTATGACTCCCTCTCTCTCTGACCCTCCCCTGCTCACACTATCTCTATCTCTCTCTCAAAAATAAATAAAACATTAAAAAATTTTTAAAAATAAAAAAAATTTTAAAAAGAAAAGAAAAACACTAGACATTCATACAGGTTCCATTAATATTATTACATCATAGTCTTCTTTTTTAAAATGATTTGCCATATTGAAGAATGGAAGGAAGCATTACCTAATTACACACGTGTGACACCTAATAGCCTCTCGTGATGTGTCGTATTTAACCACTGACTGATCACAGTCAGCCTCACTACATATTCAGACATATAAAATCCAACATATTCGTGATGAGATTCAAAGTTTTTCGTATCCTAGACATAGTTACTGCCTCATATCATCTTCGTGGATAGAAGAAGGAAGTTCTAATAAAAAGCAGAATCATATGCTCCCAAGCTAGGTTTGAATCGTAGAGCCACACAATTAGGCAGCCTCCACATGAAAAGAGTTTGTAAAAAGTTAGGAGAAGAGCTGTTCAAAATGAATACATCAATTGCCAACAATAATAACAGTAAGACACAGAGCAAACAGTACAAGATGGGAAGTTGATCTTTTCTCCTTTGCTACATTTTACTGGTGACAGAAACAGAATATATAAATAGCTTTGGTATTGAACCTCGTAAGGAAGACCCTAACCAGCTCCTTGCTCCCAATATTAAGTGAAAAGGTGATTTTTAACTAATTCAAAAAGAATTCTTCCAATTGAAATAATTGTTGAGAGGGTCATACTTTATAAAAAATGTGTAAAATATAAATATTTAAAATCTTGATCTATTTAATTATTAATAAAATTAAGTTGGTTTAATGTATAGAATTTGGCAGTTCTATTTTACATTAAAAACATAATCTCTTGCTATAATTTCTTGGTAATTTCTTGCTACAATTAATCTGTAGGACCATGTTCTTTCCATCTGGTGTGGCCCAAGCACATGAGTTTAATCACCTTGGTGTCCCTTCCATCCGTTGTACTTTTAAAAAGTATCTCACGATGGTATAAGTTGGTGAAACATGGTCACAAGAGCTAGTGGATATGTGTAGAGCTTTGGAGTCAGAGCCCCTTGGTTTGAACCTACTTTCTGCCATTCCCTACCTGTGAGCCTGGAGAACTTCCTCAACCTCTCTTAGTCTTCATTTTCTGGCATCAGTCTGAGAGCAGAACCCCAGTTTCTTGGGGGACAAGACAGTCATGTTAAATGAATGGCAGCCATTAATATTTGCCAGATACAAGCAGAGACGGTGATAAGAAACATTCCACCCACGGATGCTGACAGAGGGGCGCTGGGGCCAGCCTTCTGCCACCCTTAGGAAAGTCTTGCTCTTTGTTCCTTCTTTGCATTTTGCCTTCAGTCTCCTGAAAACGCCTGTCTTGTTCCCCCCACAGCTGCCAGACCTTCCCACGGCTTTGGTCCTGTCTCAGTGAGTTACGGGACAGCCCAACTATGGTCTCCTTCCTACATTTGTCTTCACAGAAGCATCTTTTTTTTTTTTTTTTTAATGTTTATTTTGAGAGAGAGAGAGAGAAAGTGAGCAGTGGGAGGGGCAGAGAGAGAGGAAGACCGAGAATCCCAAGCAGACTCTGCAACTGTCACGCAGAGCCCTACATGGTGCTTGAACCCACGAACCGTGAGATCACAACCTGAGCTGAAGTCAGACACTCAACCGACCGAGCCACCCTGGTGCCCCTTGGTGCATCTTGAAACTGCCTGGCAACTGGCAGTTTCTCCAGGAGCAGCCACCCGGTGCTGGTTTTAGATTTTTGCCTTGGCGAGCTCTCTGTCTCCCTGTCTCAACCTCTCTGTCTCTGTTTCTGTCTGTCTCTCTACCCCCACCCCCATCCCCTAACACCCTTCAGAAGTGAAGGGCATACACCCACCCTCCCAGCTGTTAGGGGTTTGCTGCAAGCAGCACCGAGCCCTACCTATGTAGAAATTGTCTCAGATGAGGACAGTCACCTCACTCAATGTCCCTCCTTCTGGGGTGAGTCCACATACAGTTGATATGGGGGACAAACACTGCCCACTCCTGCTTCTTTTCCTTCCCTTCCACAGGTCGGCAGCCCTACTCTGTTACCCCTCTCCCACGCCACCCCTCCCCCTGCCGGGGTTGCCCTGCTTTAGGAAGGTTCTCGGGGGCCCAAATCCCCCTTCCTGAACTTCAGATGTCAAAGCTCCTGTTTTGTTTTGTTTCTCACGGGGAAGGAAAGAAAAGGAGACTCCCAGAGGAGAGAGAGAAGAGGGAGAAGTGGAGAGGGGTGAGAATAATAAACCTGCACATCTGTAAAGCCTAAGCCACTTGGCAGAAGGATTTTATCCACATCGTTTTAGAGAGGAGGAGGAAGAGGCATTCCTACCTTTGGGTACTGAATGAATACACGTGATCTTTGTATTTTCTATATTTTCAGAATTTTTTTTTCAATGAGAAAATAATCAGAAAAAAACCCCACAATAAAGCTATTTTGAAGGAGCAGGAGGAAGTGAGGACACAGGGCTGGAGGGCTTTAATCTTCCCTTCCCCCATTCCGCCCACCCCAAAAGTAGCCCCGTCCGAGGGTGGCGGTGGGCAGAGGAAGTGGGGCCGCAAAGCTCCGAGGCAGCTCAAAGCCAGGATTTCTGGTGGAGCAGATTCCCCCATTCTTTGCTTCCAGCCCCAAATCCCACGCTTACTCACTTCACAGCACCTACTTTTAACCTGCCAAATGCCACTAAATCTGCAAATTAAACCTCTGATTACAGAATTCCTTTTGATGTAAAAAAAATGTGGGGATTTTTAAAATGTAATTATTCATGCACTAAGATTTTAATGGTGCTGCTTTTCTCCCTCTCTCCCCCCTTTTTTTCCAGGGCCGGGTGATTCCCCCATGTGGGCCTGTCCGGGCAGCACCACGGGCCGGGCTGGGCGCAGGAAGGAGCCTGCAGAAGCTGTCTGGTGCAGATTAGGAGTATGCTCTGCTCTGGGGAGGCTGCAAGGGTCCGGAGCCCCAGGCCTCCACTCCGCAGCCTCCGCACCTTGCAACCAGATAACAGCCAGATGCAAGTCTGCAGTGCGATTCCCAAGCGAGGAGCCTTGGACTGAGGGTCTGAAGTCCTGGCTTCTGCTGCAGGCTCAACATCCTGGGTGCTGGGAAAGTTCTTGAATGGAAACTCCAGAGCCCGCCTGATAAGGCACAGAGCAATGGGGAAATGGCTTGGCTTGCCTTCGTTTTCCTCCTCTGGGCCTCACTCCCCGCCTAGCGGCAAGCAAACTGAAAAAACAAAAGTATTTTTTAAATTGTGGTAAAATACACAGAACATAAAATTTATGACTCGAACCATTTTTACGTACCCGATTCAGTGGCATTAAGTACATTCATAATATCGAACCATCACCACCGCCATCGATCTCCAGAATATTTCCATTCTCCCAAACTGAAACTCTGTATCTATTAAACAATAACTGCCCATCCCCCTCTCCCCTCCACCAGCCACCATTCTCATTTCTGTTTAGGAATTTGCCTCTTCTAGGTGCTTCGTGGAAACAGAATCACATGATAGTTGTTTTGTGTCTGGCTCTTTCACTTAGTATCATGTCTTCAAGGTTCACCCATAGTGTAGCATGTGTCAGAATTTCCTTCCTTTTTAAGGCTGAATAATATTCCAGTGTAAGGATATATCGTATTTTATTTATCCATTCTTCTGTGGTTGGACCCTTGGGTTGCTTCTGCCTTTTGGGTCTTGTGAATAATGCCGCTATGAATGAGGGTATCCAAGTATCTGGTCAATTCTCTGCTTTCGGTTGTTTAATGTACATGCCCAGAAGTAGAATTACCAGATCATAGGGTCAGATTGATCTTTTAAACACGCAAGTTAAGCCATTTTGTCCAAAGCCTCTCTTGGAGCCTTCAAGGGTCTGTATGATGCCAGGCTTGGGGAGCTCATCTCATCCCACTGTAACCTTGCACGCTGGAAACACTCACACTTGCCTCCTTGGGGATTCTCAAACACCTAAGCACACCCTACCTCCAAACCTCTGCTCTGGCTTGTGACTTCCCCCTAGAATGCTCTTTTATTTTATTTTATTTTATTTTATTTTATTTTTTTGTGAGAAAGACAGAGAGGAAGAGAGAGACTCCCAAGCAGGTTCCCCACTGTCAGTGCAGAGCCCAACATGGGGCTCAAACTCACCAACCCTGAGATCATGACCTGAGCTGAAATGAAGAGTCGGGTGCTTAAGCTTAACTGACTGAGCCATCCAGGCACCCTTCCCCCCAAAATATTCTTGAGGTGGACTTTCTAGTTGTCATCCCTGGGGTGGCAGCTCCCCAGCGACCCTCCCTTGACCACCCCACCTAAAGCTCGCCCTGCCTCTCCACCACCTCTGCCACATCTTCACCTCTGCTTACTCTCCTTCCCAGCCGCATCACAGTCTGGGCTTACCTGGCTTATTTATTTATTTCTCGGTTGCCTGCTCCCTGCTTCCTCATCATGAAAGCTCCTGAAGAACACGTTTATTATCTGTCATATCCCTGTGCCTAAAACCATGCCTGGCTTCCAGGGTCTGTCTCCTTGGCTTGAAGATGGCCGTCTTCTCCCTGGGTCTTCACATAGTCTCCCCTCTGTATGACATCAGTCATGTTGGATTAGGGCCCAGCCTAATGATCCCATGTTAAGTGAATTAGCTCCTCAAAGACCTGTCTCCAAATACAGTCACATTCTCTAGTACTGGAGTTTAGGGCTTCAACATTGCAGTATTTGGAGGACTACAATTCAGTCCACAATGGCTAATAAACCATTAGCTAAAACCGACCACCCTTTCACAAGATACTTGACTCACTCCCTGTAAGAAACTTTCATGAGCTGCCCAACCAGTGACTTCCCCTTCTCAGAACCACCCCAGCAAATTACCTACCGCCCCCACCATTTCATGTCTGTTAGTGTACGTGTGTGTGTGTGTGTGTGCACATAGGTCTCTGGCAACTACTAAAGAGTGGGGTCTACTTTTTCCTCAGGATGCCTCCTCCTGCATGGTACCAAGCACACAGTAGGGGCTTTGTAAATACCGAATGTTCAGCTGGCCGCAGGCACCACACCTGAGACTGAGAGCAATATATGTTATTTGGTAGAATCTCATCCCCAACTCCCTACAAGTGAAAGAAGCAGCCCAGTGGGGGGTTGTCAGAGTCTAAGGGTGTGGGGAGCAGGAAGGAACACAGAGAACATGACATGAGGCCAATGCCACTATTCAGACAAGGACACTGTCCTTATCCACTCCTCTGTCTACCACAAGCACCATCTCTGTCCCTGGGACAGGCCTCGAACCAGACCCACTCACCCAAGCATAGCAAGCTTTCTTTTATCTAGGAAAAAAAAAAAAAAAGGAGGTATTCCAGTTCACTGAGAGCAACCACTTCAATCAGAAAGATTCTCAATTTTCAAAGAATAGTGTCCACTAGAAGGAAGATTCCTGAGACCAAAATGGTACCTTGAAGACCACTCCTTTCTTTGGTGATACTGGTGGCCTTGCCAGTGTGACAGGGCCTCGGTGTCACCATCCTGAGTGTCATCCCCAGCTGCTGGTTCTCTGTGGGGTCTGTGAGACTGGGATCCCCTGAAAGTCGAGATCTACAACAAAGCTCTAATTTGAACACAACTACTTCCTCCACTTCTCTTTCTCATCAGGCTGAGAGCAGAATATGGCCCCAGCCCAGACTGCTTATTTAACATGTATGGACTATTTTACCATTTTATTTATTAACCATTTTCCACTATCCCATCCTCCACATTGCCTCCAAAATATTCTTTCTAGAGTATAAATCACACCATCTCAGTCCCTTCCTCCAATCATTTAATCCCCGTCCCTGCCCACCCACATCATTGCTTCTAGGGATAAGCCAGAAGCTCCTTAGAAAAGCATGGAAGTGGGGTGCCTGGGTGGCTCAGTTGTTTGAGCATCCAATTTCAGCCTGTGTCATGATCTTGTTGTTTCCGTGTTCGAGCCCCGCGTCAGGTTCTGTGTTGACAGCTCAGAGCCTGGAGCCTGCTTCAGATTCTGTGTCTCCTCTCTTTCTCTGCCTTTCTCCAACTCATGCTCTCTGTCTCTCTGTCTCTCTCTGTCTCTGCCTCTCTCTCTCTCTTTCTCTCTCTCTCTCTCTCAAAAATATATAAAACATAAAAAAAAAAAAAGAAGAGCATGGAAGTCATTCTTGACATGGCCCCTGCCTCTCTCTTTGTACACACTCTATCACTAAGATGCCTTTAGTTACAAGGTACAGAAAATTCAGCCAACACAGATTTCTATATAATTACTCTTGTTATCTCCCCTAACTAGAAGTCCAGAGGTAGGAAGTTGCAGGCTGCCCAGTTCAGAGTTCACAGCATCACTGAGAGCCGAGGGCCTTGTCCCAGCTCTGCCATCCTCATGGGGACAAAGTGGCTGCAGTGGCTCTAAGCATCCCTGCCTCTCATTCTAATGTCAAGAAGCAGAATCAGTTGTGGATGAGTTTGCCTTTGCATCAAATGGGCCAAACTAGGTGACAGGCCCTTTCTAGAACTGGCATGGGGAATGGGACACTGCGATTTCCCCAAGAACCAGGGCTCATCCCAACCTTTGTTTTTCCTTTGAAGTATTTCTTGTCCCATCCGTGGCAGCCCATCCAGTCGGGCTACCAGATGTCTTCTCATCCAATTATTCAACAAACACTGACTGAACATCCAAGAGGTGCCAGGCATGGGGAATCCAGTAGTGAGCAAAACCAGACAGTGTGCTACCCTCATTTTGTCCATATTTCTAGTATAGTACTTGATGTAGTTATTGTTTTGTGGAGTATGTGATATTAGGCCCCTCTCTGAGCTTCAGTTTCCTCATGTATAAAAGGACATAATACTGTCCACTTTAATGTTGCAAGATTTAGAGATAATGTAAACCAGGCTATGCCCAGTTTATAGAGAGGGTTTCTTTTGCTTTTTTTTTTTTTTTTTTTGAGAGAGACAACTAGAGCAGGGGAGGGCAGAGAGAGAAGGAGACAGAAAGAGAATCCTGAGCAGGCTCCACGCTAACAGGCTAACAGCGATGCGGGACTCAAACCCATGAACCGTGAGATCACACCCTGAGCCGAAATCAAGAGTCAGGCGCTTAACCAACTGAGCCACCCAGGCGCCCCAGTTTATAGTTGATGTAACTCCTTACAGATCTGTTTCTCCCAGATGAAGCGTACCTTACCTGTGTGGGCACTCCTTTGAGAGCCTAGAATAATATCTTCAAATGCATTAGAGAAAGTACATGCGATAAGAAAGGCATCTGATGATATTGAAAGACAGTTATTTTTTAAAAATACTTGTAATATAGAAACACTATGTGCTTTACCTCTAATTAAATAACATAATATAGTTTCAGATCTAATATTATTTCGAAGTGTAATGATGAGTGTTAATAATATTTCATGACATGTACCATTGCTTTAAGGCCATGGGACAATGTCTGACTTGTAGCTCTGGCAAAGGCCCGGTGCTGCTGGTGTTCACCGGTTTTCTGTGGATGCTTTGGGAGTTATTAGACCTCAGATTCAAACTCTGTCCCTGCAATTGGGGCAGAGATGGCCTACTTTCCTCAGGCTTTGAAAAGAGTGCCCAATAGGCTTCAATACCTGAGAGATTTATTATATATATGCTTATTATATATACATACTTATTATACACACACACACACACACACACACACACACACACACACACAGAAAATGAGACCATACAGAAAGGTGCAGCCTGGGCCTTCTTTTCAGACCCCAGAATCTGGCAGGACTTTAAACAAATTCTTTTTGTATGTGGCAGTAGCCGTGTATATCCTATTTCTTTCCTATCCCAAATGCCAAAAGATGGCTGCTTGAACCCTGCAGGGATCTACTCCAACTGCAATGACTAATCCCTAAGAGAACCCCCAGGACTCCTATCTCCGGGCTGAGCCCGGAAGGGGCGGCTGGAGTGTGTTCACAGGAAGTAGTGCTGTGCAGAGTGAGGCAGGCCCATCGCTCTGAAGCTGCCCTGACTGACTGGCCCTGTGACCTTGGCTAAACCAACTCTCTTCTCTGAGTTTCTGTGCTTAGTTGCAAAAAGTGAGGGTTGAGGGAGACGTCGTTGGTCACACAGGGCTGTGGACATTCGTTCTTGGTATTTAAGAATTCTCAGTCAATGTGGAGGGTTTTTTGTTTTTTTTTTTTAATGTGATTTCTTAAGTTTTTTTAAAAGAACATTTTCTGGGTCATCCGTCTGGTCGCCTTAAAATTACTTCTTACGTATCATTCCAGTGTCTGCATTTGTGTTTGTATTTACAATACTGTCTCAATTGTCCCAAGGCAATAAGGAAGGGTAGACCATGTGACGAACACATGGGGAGGTGGTGTCCAGCAAAGGCGATATGACATCACAACGTACTGCTCTGGGGATGTTTCCCTGTGGTTAGAAACCAAAAGTAGTGAACAAATGAAGTTATTCCATCACAAGCAGAGCATAAATATGCTCAACAGACAAGGAAAATCGTGCCTGAGGAGTTCAGTGCCATGGTTACCTGGCACCAGGTGTTGGAGTGCAGGCTGTGCTGTATTACACACATTAATGAGATTACTTTGAACTCTGATTTTGTTTGTAGATTTGTTCTCATTTAATTTGAATTTTTATTTCTGTTTATCTTTGTATGGGAGTTATCAGTATAAGGAGTTCACAGGTGGTTTTATGTTTGTACCTGTGTGAGCAGCATTATTACAAAACAAAAACTACTTAAGACAACATTGGAAGCCTCTATGATAGATACACACACACATTATTTTTAAAGGAGGGAGGTCCCAATATTAAATTTGAGAATGAACTAAAATAATTCTTCCCCCACTCCCACCCGGATCTTCAGGGGTTCTAATTCCTGGAGAACAAAGTCAGGCACGCATGCCTGTAGGGGGCGGGGGTGGGGCTGGAGGCAGCCGCCTTTGGAGGGAGAGGGCCTTGGGGGGTGTTCTGCTGCCCTCTGCTGGCCATGTGAATCATTGGATCCTTCATCCTGGACTTGGACAATTTGGAGGGAGTTTTTCCCTAGAGGTTCGGGGAAAGGGCGCGAAAGTGACCTCTATTGGCAGGAGACCCAAACTGAATCCATTCTCCCAGCAAACGCTGTCTCTGCTTGGGGATGAGGCTTGGATAAGGGATCGTGGAAGGAAGACAGTGATCCAGGTGATTGAGGAGTTGCGGGGGGGAGGGGGTGGCGGGGCAGGTGACACTCCGTGGGTCCCCCTAGCGGCCAAACTGGGGGAAAGCTCTAGTGGCTTCTCCCTGGCCGGAAGGACCCAGAGCCTTGCCTTGGTTCTCGGTTTTGTACCTGTTACAGGACCTTTGCCTTGGTTACTCAGCTCCTGAGCATTCATTCAGAGGGAAGGAAGTCCCTTTGCCTTCTTATAAAAGATCTTTGTGATGCCCAAACTATTGAGGAGGAGAAGGAAACAGTTCGGAATCTAGGAGGACCTCCTCGGTACCTAGCAGACCCCTGGAGACCCAGCCCCTCCTCCTTCTCCCCAACCGGCTCTGTCCGGCTGCCTTCCTTCTTCTGGTGGGCCCTGTAGCCCTTCTGCTAGATCTGTTCCACTCAGCCACTCACGGAGTCACACGCAGGAAGGCTGGGTTTGGGGGCTAGGTCTTGGATCACGGGGTATTGGACAGCACTCTTGAGGGCATGATCAAGTATTCAGGGAGCAGGCCCTAAACCAATCACTGCAGCCCCAGGGGCTCAGCGCTGGAGCTGGAGCAGGAAGACTGGGCCTTGAGAGGGCTGCTGGGACTTCCGCCTCCACGAACCAGTCACTCACAGCCTTGGGGCAGGCCCTGAATGTTGTCCAAAATTTATCCTTCTACATAAGTCAATCCCAGCCCCATCTCTTCCTACTCTTTCTCTCCCGCTTGGAACCCAACACAGAGCCCAACACCTGCAGGCTGTAGATGGATAAACTGATAGGCAGGCCTTAAAGCGAGCTTTCTTGAGCAAGATGGAGAGAAGTTAACCCTCTCTTCTTTCAGGAGGCTAATGGCCCAGCCCTCCTTGCGTTGCTCATACTTTGTTCATTTGGGGACACAGAAAACTCCAGTCTCCCCAGCTCCATGCAGTCTTCCCATTGGGGTCCCTCAGGCTGGGCCTCCCAGCCGGCAGCTGACCCCCTTCAGAACTTCTGCCATGCCCCTCTCTTCCCATGACGACACCGACCCCACTTACCAGACACTTGCTCCCAGCCTTCCCCAGGGAGGAACTCAGCTCCCAGTGGGAACCTGAGCCAGAACAAGCCCCCGGCAAAGGTTCTGGTTCCCTGCCCCCTCCCCTGAGCATCTGGCTCTCTTCTCCATGGACACGGACATCTCCCCTTTATCCTTCAGATGACTGCAGATTCTGAGTTTAAGAGAACCTGGAGGCCATCTGGCCCAAAGTGTCTCTCCTGGTCTAGCACGATGTTTAAGCTCACAGGCCCTCTCGTCTCTCCTCCCACCACTCACTGGCTGGGGGGCCTTCAGCAAGTTACTTAACCTCTCTGAGCTTCCTCTTTCCATCTCTAAAATGGAGATCCTAACCGTACTTTCTCATATAGTCCTCATGAGAACTAAAGGAGTCAATGTCTGGAAAGCACATTGGCTTCACAAAGGGCTCAGCCCATCATCGGTGCTCAAGAAAAGGAATCAATCCATCACTATCATCACTGTGGATTAGCAAGGCTTGTTAACCAGCAGGCAGAGCCATTGCTGACCCATCCATGTCGTTCAGCCCCCAAAAGACCCTCGTAGAGCCTGTTGCCGGGCACATTGGCTGAGTGAGGCAGCTCAGGCTTTGCGTGTGCCCAGAGCTTTGCCAGCATGGTGCGGCCACAGGAGAACTTGGTCCTGGAGGAAGAGGCAACCTCACAGGCAAGATAAGACTAATTCACAAAGCAATTAGTAAAAAAATACAAGATGGCTTAAAAGTACTAAATTGTTCAGTGCAGGCTATAATTGTGTTAATAAGAAGAGCCCTTTGTGCAGCATTTTAGCATTTACCCAGCGCTTGGAGATACATTGTTTCATGTAATCCTCAAAACAAACCAGCAGGGGAAGTACTGTAATTGGCAGATGAGGAAACTGAGGCTCACAATGGTGAAATACCTGGCTTGTGATCACACCGCCAGTGAGTGGTTGACTCAGAAAGGACATATTCAACCGATTCTAACTTTGTCTGGTGTGTGTGTGTGTGTGTGTGTGTGTTGGTGTGTAGTTGTGTGTGTGTGTCAGGACAGTGGGGCTGTGTGTACCTTTATGGGGTGGGTCCCTTCTTCCAAGTGTGGTGACCTCTCAGATGTCTCTGAACTGTCCAGAGGGCAGGGATTTCTGTTACCCCTATAACCCCTACGCTGCCCTGAGGCCCTCAGAAATAAGGCAGCAAAAGATAAGGAACTAGTATGGCTCAGGCCAGCCCGCAGTGGGCCCTGGGGGCCAGCGCTGGTTAGACAGGCCGGCAAAGCAGGGTTGCAGCAGACCCCGGCGGGCCTCTCAGAGAAGCAGAGCTACGCTCCCAAATCCATCCATGAAAGGGAGGGTGAAGGAGGCCCCAGAAGCAGGAACACAGCCGGGGAAAGGATGGAGTGTGGGCAGACCACAGAGCAGCTACATAAGACATGGTATAATGGAAACTATACAGTGAACTTGAAGCCACTGGATCTGGGTTCAAGTCTCGGCCTCTGTGCCTAGTGGTACCACTCCAGCAAGGTCCTCTTCTCCTAATGTGGCTCAGTTTCTTCGTCTGGAAAACGCAAGTAATAGCAATACCTACGTCACAGGTTGTGAGGATTCAGTTACAGTAAAACCTTGGTTTGCAAGCGTAATTCGTTCTGGAAACATGCTTGTAATCCAAAGCATGTGTATATCAAAGCAAATTTCAAGAACCGTTGGTTCAGTTGTGATCATGTGACGTTCAGTGTCACAAACTACTTGTATTGCAAGACATTGCTCGTTTATCAAGCCAAAATTCATTAGAAATGTTTCTCACCTTGTGGAACACTCACAGAGCAAGTTACTCCAATCCAGGGTTTTACTGTAGTTACTTTGTAAAGTGTTATCTGGCACATAGTAGGCGCTATCAGACCCACATGCTGACTTCTGTGGGCCCTGGGCCCTTTTGCTCTCATGGGCCTCTTCCTCCATAAAAAATGTTTAAAATTCTATCGTACAACTGTGCTGGTATAAAGATGAATATAAGCCAAGCTGGGTTATATTGTCTCTTTCGATTTTAAAAGAAATGAAAGCATTTTCATAGGTCTTTAAATGTGTCATGACTCTGAATCATCAGCCCTCTAACACCTGGTGGGTAAATGGGCCCTGGGGCTCCATCGTGTTTGCTGATGTAGATATTACAGTGTCTCAGAAACTTTCCAGGGCTTTGGCCTGTAAGTGTCACCATCTTTCCTTTAGGAATGCTCTATCCATCCTCCTGTGGGTCTAGCATTCCTGCCCTTCCATCTTTATACTGAATGCCATGCTTCAATGTCAAGTTCTCAGTAGGAGGGCACCCTCCACCTTCTTCCTTCTTTCCCTGGGCATCACAGAGACATGGGGCTGGCATGCTGTCCTGCAGGAGTGGCACCCTGAAATCAACATGGATGACCAGCTCCTTTAGACCTCAGGGCATGGGAAGCAGCTCCGGAGGCAGGACACCTTCTCCCTGCACCCCTGAGCATGGTACCAACAGCGAGCTCTAGTGCCCCCCGAAACTCATTCCATGATGTGCCTGACTCACTTGTCTTCCAGAGGGGGACCCCACCCCCTGCCATCACATCCAGAGCAGAAGGCTTGTGCTGACCTTCGCATGTTTGTATTGGCCTCATCTCACCCCCCTCGATTCATACAGGATGTGAGCCCAGTAATGCAACGAAACCTGCAACTATGTGTTTCTCAGTTAGGATGCTAAATTTTCATTGAACACACTTACTTGTATTTAGACTTCATAAAACTTACAGCTAAAAAAGCAGATTCACATACCTGCATTTTTCTAACCATACTTGAATTTTTTTTAAATATTTTTAACGTTTATTTATTTTTGAGAGAGACAGGCAGAGTGCGAGTGAGTTAGGGGCAGAGAGAGAGGGAGACACAGAATCCAAAGCAGGCTCCAGGTTCTGAGCTGTCAGCACAGAGCCTGATGCTGGGCTTGAACCCATGAACTGTGAGATCATGACCTGCGCCAAAGTCAGACGCTCACCCACCTGAACCACCCAACTGTACCACCCAGGCACCCCTTGAAAGTTTTTTAATGACTGCATCAAGTAATGTAAGAAATTAAGACATTTAAATGTACATTAATTAAAATTTTAAGAAATGGAAAATCGAGTGCGTTAGTCATACCAGCCACATTTCAAGTGCTCAGAGTCCATACGGCTGGTAGCTACTGAGTCTGACAATGCAGGACTCGATCGTGAAAACGGTAGAAGCATAGAGCATGCACTCGTGAGTGAAGACAAAGTACACCCTACAACTGATAAATAAGAAATTACGTATCAACTTAAACTCCTCAGCCAGGACTTCCCAACTTTGAGTGCACAGAAGACTTACTCAGGGAATTAGTAAGAACTGCAGATGTCCAGCCCACACCCAGAGATTTGCCTGTGAAGGTCCATGGTAAGGGCCAGAAGTGTGGATTTTAAGAAGCCCCAAGGGCCACACTTTGAGAACCATGGCACAGTTAGCAGGCAGACGGACAATCCCAGGGATGCCACAGCGGTGGTGCTCCTGCAGCTTCTGGAACACCCTGTCCACACACACCCCCACAGCCAGCATCTCCAGTAAGCAGGCACAACGCCACCATGGTGAGAACACAGAGCAGTTCCAGAACAGAGCAAAGGCAGCTGGTCCCCAGACCATACTGGGAAACCTCCTGAGAATCTTCTACACCAACTCTTAACAAGAAGGTGTGCAAAGCAGTTTAGAGGGCATGTCTCCCTGGGGTCTGGAGCCTGAAGGAAGTCAAATCCAGCCTGGCTATTCTGGAGCATTTGGGAAGTGACCTCTCTGCTTCCAGCTTAGGTCCTCAATGGCGTTCCGAAGCATCAGCATCCAGTCGTCACCCTTCCGCATCGGGGTGCAGCGTGTCTCCTTACTCTCCAGAGCCAGGATCTCTGCAGGGGTCTCTGGGGTCAGCCCGGCAGCCAGGACAGCTTCTGGGAACTTGGCTGCAGAGGCGGGGGCCAGACAACACCGGGGAAGGCTGTGGGATGGGGCAGGGGGAATAGGAGGGCAGGTGGGAGAACAGGGGGGCAGAGAAGGGAAGGAGAAGGCGAGGAGGGAAGAGAAAGAAGATCAGGGGAGAAATAAAGAAAAAGAGGCGTTTGGTACAATGACACTGCTACGGAAACCGCTTTCCTTTGTTGGAGCCCCCGCTCAACCACCACCTGTCACAGTGGCTGTCCCCAGAATATATCACACACCCTCCTCTGGGACCACCGTTTTCGGGGCACAGTTCCACACAGCACTGTCATGCTCAGTGAAGCCATTTGTTCAGACTCTCGTCTCCTGTGCTTGGGGAAGAGGAGGGCCCCTGAAAGCCAGAGTATCCCAGTGACCCGGGCGCCCATGGCCCGCACCTGGGCTGCTGCCGCTCCGTCTGTTGATAATGGTAACTCACGGCCACGGCTGAGTGAGGGCACAGCAGGTACTGGTTCTCTTCCCAACAGCGAGCCATGGTCTGGGTGATGGCCTCATCCGACACTGACTCAGACGTCACTGTCCCTGAAAGCTGATGGGGCCCAGGGTCAGAGGAGTGGGAATCAGGGTTGGGGGGAACCCAGGGAAAGTGACCAAAAACTCACTACAAAACATAGCCAGACAACACCAGAGGCTCAGATGAAGTCTTCAGTTCAGAGAGAAAGCTGGTTCCCCCCACCACCACCTCCTGCTTCCTTGTTTTAAGTTGATCACTCAGCCTGGGGGAAGGACCATTTGAGTTTCAAGTCAGTAAATTTAGTGAGGATTAACTCAGAAATCAGCAAATTAGTATATCATCTTGTTCAACAAACTGACAAAACACCAAAGGTGACAAACATTCTTGGTGCCTTGTCATTGGTGCCTCCCTTTCCTGTGGGTGCAAGACACACCTTCCAGTCAGTTCCCACCCATCTCAGGTAGCACCTCCTCCAGGAAGTCTCCCCCTTCCACCCACAGACAGGAGAAGACTCCCTTCTCACTGTCCCCTCAGTGTGGATGGTAGAGCTGATCATTCTCTGAAAAGTTATTGCATGCTATTGAGGTGCCAAACACCTTGCATATACTTGACTGCAGCAGCGACCAGAGGGTGTAATAAATCATTTGTACAGCTGCCTGTCCCATTAGGGTTCACAGGAGAATGTATTTTCTTTATCTTTGTATCTCCAGTACCTAGCACAGTCCCTGGCTTACAGTAGAATGTTGAATGAATGAATGAATGAATGGAACATCTGTTCCAGCAGATGCAACATTTTGTATGTGTACAGCCAGGGAGAGAATGAAGACATGTGGGCTCTGGTGTCTGTTTTCATGGAGCACCTCATTTACATGAGGAGAAGGAATGGGGCTAACAACACAAACCATTAACCAAGTAAGTTGATCTTTGGTTGTATTATGGTCTGAATGTTTATGTCCCCCCTTCCCCAAATTCATATGTTAAAAACCTAATCCCAGGAGCATCTGGGTGGCTCAGTCGGTTGAGCATCTGGCTTTGGCTCAGGTCATGATCTTATGGTTCATGGGTTTGAGCCCCCGTCAGGCTCTGTGCTGACAGCTCAGAGCCTGGAGCCTGCTTCAGATTCTGTGTCTCCCTCTCTCTCTGCCCCTCCCCTGCTCATGCTCTCTCTCTCTCTCAAGAATAACTAATATTAAAAAATTAAAAAAAAACTTAATACCAACATTATGGTATTTGAAGATGGGACTTTGGGGTGGTAATGAGGTCATGAGGGTGAAGCCTTCCTGAATGGAATTAGCACCTTTATAAGAAGAGACTGGAGAGCTAGGTAAATGTCTGTCACCATGTGAGGATATGACAAGACTCTGGCGTCTGCCACTTCTATGAAAGTTGCTCTCACCAGAACCCAACCATGCTGGCACCCTGGTCTCAGACTTCTGGCACCAGGAACTGTGAGAGATAAATATTGTTGTTTAGAAGCCACACCTCAGTCTCTGGTACTTTGCTCTGGCAGCCCAAATGAAGACAAGTTGCATCACAAGAAAGATTGAAATTCCACTCCGATCTGCATGGATGCCTAAACCCAGAGAATTCTATCCAGTTCTGGGAACAAGTCTTTAAGACTGACTTTGACTATGCAAAATTAGGTCATGGAAGGGACAGCTAAAGGAACTGGGAAGACTCAGCAGAGAAAAGAAGACTCTCTTCAAATATGGGAATCAGACGGCTCCCCAGTGCACAAGCTGGAAAGAGAAGATTCCGGCTCAACATAAAGAACTTGTTAATGATTAGAGCTGATGTAGGCTAGTGAGGACCTGGTCACTGGACACACACATGGACTGGATGACTTGGTGGGATGTGGTAGAGAAAATTAAAGGCACCGTCAACATATGAAATCCTTTCTCTTGATGTAAAATAAGTGGACCATCACCAGGCTGCATTAAAATAAAAGCAGTTCTTCCCAACTAGATTCTTACCATTCTGAAGAAACAAAATGTCTCCTTTTCCTTAAAAAAAAAAAAAAAAAAAGCTTAAGAGGACAATGGTCTCTGTCCATAATGGATGGGCCAAATGGCTTCCAAGTGTTGCTATTGCTGACGATCAACAATAAATTTAAAAAATAATAGTTAATGTATCAAGCCCTATATTTCCAGGCAATATTCAAAATATTTCATGGGCATTAATTGACTTAAATTTTCAACAATGCTATGTTAGGCATCCTCATTAGCCCTACTTTACAGATGAGGAAAGTGAGGCACAGAGTTTAAGAAACTGGCCTAACACTTGTGGGGATGAGCACTGGGTGTTATATGGAAACCAACTTGACAACAAACTATTTGCAAAAAAAAAGAAAAGAAAAGAAAAGAAAAGAAAAGAAAAGAAAAGAAAAGAAAAGAAAAGAAAAGAAAAGAAACTGGCCCAAGCTTTCACAGCTGGCTTGGAGCCAGGCCCTGTCTGACTCTGAACCGATACTGCCTCTCCTCATTCAATAAATTCGTCCATAGAAAGAGACGGCCAAAGGGCCAGGCTCATAGCAGGTGCTCGAGAAACAGGTGTCCTTTTGCCCTAGACAAGATTTTCAAGCCCACGCTGGGTTGTGTGGCTGCACCCTTTGCTTTGTCCGTGGTGCGTGACTAACCTTGTCATGCAGTTCTTTGGGTAGACTCACACTTTGGGTCCTTTCAAACTGCTCCATGAGGGCTCTCGTCACCTGCCTGTTGGAGCCAGAGAGCAGCCAGAAGATTCTCTCCATGTTGTAGGGCACCTGAAAAGGCAGGGTACCGGGCGCCACACTGGTCTCAGCCCTTGTCCATTCCCGCCCAATCAACAGCTGGGCCAGACCCGCACACTTTCCCACAGGTCTTACCTGAATGTCCATAGCTGATGCCAAGGTCTGTTCAACGGTCTCAGACAGAGAGAAGTCGCCCTGCTGGACAGTCCTGTGGATGATGTCATTGCGGTTCACTGCCACGACAAGGCGGATGGGCAGGCCCATCTTCCAAGCAAGGCACCCAGCTTAGGGCAAGTCAAGAGAAGAACAAGGTTTTCTCAGACATGGCGCCCAAAGTATAAGAAATGAAATTTAGATAAACTGGACTCCAGCAAAATGAAGAAACTCTTGTGCTTTTGAAGATTTTGAAGATTTGTGCTTCAAAGGACCTGATCAAGAAAACGAAGAGGCAGCCCACAGAATGGGGAAAATTTTGCAACTTGCATACAGAATATGTAAATAACTCTTCTGACTCAACAATAAAAATACAAATAGCCCAATTTAAAAATGGGCTAGGGTCAGGGCGCTTGGGTGGCTCAGTCGGTTAAGCATCCAACTTCGGCTCAGTTCATGATCTCACAGTTCATGGGTTTGAGACCCGCATCGGGCTCTGTGCTGATAGCTCAGAGTCTGGAGCCTGCTTTGGATTCTGTGTCTTCCTCTCTCTTTCTGGCCAACCACCCCCACCCCCTCACCTTCGCACTCTGTCTCTCTCAAAACTAAATAAACCTTAAAATTCCTTTTTAAAAATCAAAAGAAAATAAAAATGGGCAAAGGACTTGGACAAACATTTCTCCAGAAGATATGCAAATGGCCGATGAGAACATAAAAGAAACTCAATATCATCAGTCATCAGGAAACTACAAACCAAAATCACAATGACATACTGTTTCACACCCATTAGGATGGCTAGCCTCAAAGTATTCGTGGAGAAATGAAACCCTCATATATTGCTAGTGGGGATATAAAATGGTGCAGCTGCTCTGGAAAAGTCTAACGGTTCCTTAAAAAGTTAAGCATAGAGTTATCATATGACCCAGTAGTTTCACTCCCAGGCATATATACTCAAGGGAAATAAGTACAGATCCACTCAAAAACTTATACACCAGTGTTTATAGCAGCGTCATTCATCAAAGTTACAAAGTTGAAACAATCCAAATATCAATATTTGAGAAATGAGATAAACAAGAGTGCAGTACGTGCACACAATGGAATGTTATTCAGCCATAAAAAGGAATGAAGGACTGTTCCGTGCTATAATATCGATGAAACTTGAAAACATACTAAGTGAAAGAAGCCGGACACAAAAGGTCACATATTGTATGATTCTAATGTATATAAAATGTCCAGAATAAGCAAGTTGGTAGAGACAAAACAGATCAATAGTTGAGCTGGGGAAAGTAACTGCTAATGAGAACAGGGTTTCTTTCCAAGGTAATAAAAATGTTTTGAAATTGACTGGGGTGGGGGGGGTTGTACAAATCTGCGCATATACTAAAAACTACCAAGTTGTATACATTAAATGGGTGAATACATTTTTTTTACATATGTAAATGTTTATTTTTTGAGAGAGAGAGAGCAAGTACATGCAGCAGGGGAGAGGAAAAGAGAAAGGGAGACATAGAATCCAAAGCAGGCACCAGGCTCTGAGTTGTCAACACAGAGCCCAACTTGGGGCTCGGACTCATGAACTGTAAGACGATGAGCTGAAGTCAGGTGCTTAATGGACTGAGCAGCCCAGGTGCCCTAAATGGGTGAATTGTATAGTATGTGAATCGTATAACAATAAAGGTGTCACTAATAAATAAAAATAAAAAACAAGAAAGAGGAGGAGGAGATATTACAGTACCCTGATACTGTTCTCCACCTCTCTCTCAATCTCTCTCTCTCTCTTACACACACACACACACACCAGGCACACATGTTCACTACTATTTGCAGAAGAGAAAATGGAGTTCTGGGAAGTGTAAACGACCCACACAAAGCCTGCTGAGTGGCACAGTAAGGGTTGGAAAGAGGTCTAAGTCCAGAGCACATAGTCTTGCCCCCCCAAAATCAGCCTTCTGGAAGCAGCACCTCCAGATGGCACCTCTTGGGGAGGTCCCTTGGGAGGATGGAGCAGCACCCTCGGCCCACCTGGCTGCAGTTCCTGTGTGCATGGAGCAAATAAGGAATTCCTCACCCTGAGAAAGGGAGAGCCCCAAAAGGTAACGTCATACTTCCATGGGTGGCTTGTCTCTGGCAGGTCGTTAAGAGGAATTAAGGGATCACCACGCCACCCCAACATCACCCAGAATTTTGTGAAAGCACGTTCACATTCTATTTCACTTGATTTGCATGTAAACGTCATGATACCCGTGTATGGCAGAGGAGACAGGGATGCTCAAAGAACCCGGGGGTTTAAACTGAAACAGCTGGTTCCCAATGGAGCAGAGGTAGATAGGAGCACCCTCTGCAGATGCTCGCTTTGTGCCAGCCACGGTGGTAGGCACTGCGGCACGTGCAGGCGGCATCATACACCAGAGGGCAATGCGTGTGGGGAGCACGGTGGGCTTTCCCCCGTGGGTGGTGGTGATGGCTGACCTATCCTTGCCTGACTGCCAACTCCCCGCTCTTCCCATCCCCGTGTGAGTGGAAGAAGTCAGGAAGCCTCCCGACCACTAAGATGCTTTCATGGTGGCACGTAAGCCATGCTTGGTGCCCATCGGAAGCAATGCCACCAACAGGGCCATCAGAGACAGTAGTGCCCATTAGGAGGCAGCCTGGCAAGCTCATGAGGACACGGGCTCCGGAGCCGGCCTGCCTGGACGGTCATTCTGGCTCTGCCACTGGCCAGTGTGGAAGCAGGCGCAAGCTGGGCGAGTCCTCTGTGCCTCTGCTTCCTCATTACACTGTGGAGATGACAGCACTGTCTTCCTCATCGGTGCACGTGAGCATTAAATAAGGCGATGCATGAAAAGCACTGAGAGCAGAGCCTAATAGGTCGTAAGTGCTGGATAAATGTTCATTATTATTCTAGAAGAGGATTTTAATGTCACGCAGCGGCACAGAGCTTCACCTTGACAAAGTTCACACACACACGTGAACTCTCATGTGCACCTCACAGTAGTCCGAGAGATATGATAAGCTATCTGATATTGCTTTTTTTTTTTTCTCAGAGAGAGAGAGAGAGAGAGAGAGGCAGTGTGAGCACGGGAGGGTCAGAGAGAGAGGGAGACACAGAATCTGAAGCAGACTCCAGGCTCTGAGCTAGCTGTCAGCACAGAGCCCGATGCGGGGCTCAAACCCGCAAACCGTGAGGCCATGACCTGAGCCGAACTCAGACGCCCAACCAACTGAGCCACCCAGGCGCCCCCCCACCCCCGCCCTGATACTGCTTTTATAGCTGAGCAGCAGAGGCTAAGGGACTGCCCAGTGGGCATGCAGCCGGGGCCAGTACCCCAAGGCCAGCCCTCTCTCCATCTCACACGGCCTCTGGGGAGTGATTCTAGGAGTGGGAACACGTTGTGCAGGGCGACCTCTTTGTAGGCAGCTGCCCAAGGCTGGGAGCAAAGTCCAGATCTCTGGAAGGGGGTGCTGCCAGGCCAGCACAGTGGTGAACCCTGATCTCATCTCTCCACACTCTCCTGAGCAGGGTTCGCCCATCTTTCCCTCCGGGACGTCCTCTCAAGGAATTAGGGGGAAGTTTGCTGAGCACTTGCCTGTCACCTTCATAGCTAGGACTCAATCTCCCTCCTCACGGTTGCAGCCGAGGGGTGGCAGGAAGGACTAGGGCCACAGGCACTTTTCTGGAAAGCCCATTTCTGCCCAGGGGTCTCCTTACCTGCAAGGTTACCTGCAGCCCCTGTGGGTACAACCACCTCCACGGTGGGCAGGGGGTCTGTGTCCAAGGATGGTGCACACTGGAAGTAAGCGAAGAAGTGGTGGGCCATTTGCACGAGGACCCGGGACCAGTTGATTGAATTCAGACTCATCAGATTGTGCTTCTTGACGAAAGTGACGTCAGCAAACACAGCCTTGATCGGCTCATCGAGCTCATCGCTGTTGCCCTCCACTGTCAGGGGAGAGGGTGGAGGGTGGCTCTCAGGAGCATGAAGGGTCCCCGGGGGGTCAGCACTTGCCTGCATCAAGGCCCTCCCACACTGAGCCCATCCTGCTGCGACCTCCACTCGGCCTTGGGTTTCTGCTCCTCCACGTCGTGGCCTCGCTTTCTAGACGCAAAATTAAGCAACTCACAGAAAGAAACCATGTCTCATATTCTTGTGGTCATACTTCCACTATCTCTACCATTATATAAAGTTAGACATAAAATGTCAACCTTCCAGGATATTCGGGAAATGACTGCTCTTTGCAGTCCGTGCCCACCTTCCCCACTCTCTAGGAACAAGGAGGGATGGTTTATGAGGCTGTGAGGTGGTGAGAAGCTGATCTTTTCTTTACTCCACAGTCCTCTAGCAGGGGGTGGGCGTAAAGAGTCGCTGGTCCCGTATGGTCTGACCTTCTCTCGGTTAGATCACAGAGAGGTATTCTGTTCCCTGCTCCTACGTGGTAGGGATGCTGGCATAGACCTTTCCTCCCTGAGCTGGGTGTGTACCCAGTTTAATTTATGGATGAATTACTCAGTAAATTTATGGGTGAGTTGGCTACTAGTCCAAGTTGTGTTCCTCAATCCAGCCCAACTAGCAATCATGCCAATATGGACCTCTTATCTGACACCTGGGTCTCTTTCTCCACTGGATCCAAGCTGGGAGGAGAGGGGTGAGATCTACTGCGGGAAGTGCAAGAGAAGGCACTGAGGTTGTTATTCATTCCACCCTTTGCACTGAGTAGCAGCAATGAGGCTAGGGGGCTGACTCTAGATCCACACACTAGGGGATGTGTGCTGGGGTTCTAGAAAAAAATTCACTGCTCTTGAGACAGAGCCACAGGAAGAGAGACCTGGTTACATTAAGTAAGCATTATATGCCACAAGGGGAATGAGCCTTAGGATCAGGGAAGGCAGAGCAGAAAATGCAGAGAATCTGGGTCCCTATTGAGGGACTGCTGAGTCATTGAGTCAACTGTTTAGGAGCCTAGCCCACCTCTGGACTTCCAGTTGCGTAAGCTGGAAAATATTCTTGTTCAAGCTGGTCTGAGTTAGATATTCTGTCACTTCTGGCCAAAAACATCCCAAATAATGTGTAACTAGCACTTGCTGATTACTCTCTGCTTAAGAAGAACCAAGTATATGAGGCACCTGGGTGGCTCAGTTGGTTAAGCATCCAAATCTTGATTTTGCTTCAGGTCGTGACCCCAGGGTGCTGGGATCAAGGCCCACATTGGGCTCTGTGCTGACAGCAACGGGCTTGCTTGGGATTCTCTCTCTCTCCCTGTTGCTCAGCCCCTCCCTCACTCCCACTCATACTCTCTCTCTTTCTCTCAAATAAATGAACTTAGAAAAAAAGAGATTCTCTTTTTAAAAAATATAAAATATATATGAAAACTAATGACTTTATTTTTTTAATGTTTCATTTATTTTTAAGAGAGAGAGATAGCACAAGCCAGGGAGAGGCAGAGAGACAGGGACAGAGGATCTGTGCTGACAGAGGAGAGCCCCTGGAGGGGTTCAAACTCATATTCCTCAAGATCATGACTGAACCACCCAGGTACCCCAGAAATTAATGACTTTATAAAACATCATTGTCCAACATACAATGACCCAGGTGGTCCAGCCCTACCCCTGAGCTCACTGGTCTAAGGGAAAATGCATATCCACTGTTAGCTCTGGAACTAACACATATCCTCCTAGAAACCAAATCAGAAGATTCCAGAAAGGAAAGGAAGAACCTGAACAGTGCTCTTTAGAAATAGAAATTAATTTTCTCTAAAGTCTGCTGTGCTGCCTTATTTTCTCGAAGCTCAGAGCGTGTACAGAACAGAAATGCCCTTGAGCTCCAGCAGTAAGACATTAGTGCATATTGCACTCAATATCATTGACATTTCTACTAGTGTTTTACAAATGGGCACCATTCTCCAGCCCATGGTCAGGAAACAAGCTTACATACATGCCACTTTTTAAATTTATTTTTCTTTTTTGAGGGGTACCTGAGTGGCTCAGTTGGTTGAGCAGCTGACTTCGGCTCAGGTCGTGTACTCCTGGTTTGTGAGTTCGAGTGTTCTTTGGATTCTGTGTCTCCCTCTTCCTCTGCTCCTCCCCTGCTCATGCTCTGTCTCTCAAAGATAAATACATGCTAAAAAACTTTTTTTAAATTATTTTTCTTTTTTGAGATAGAGAGAGAGAATGAGAAAGCAGGGGAGAGGCAGAGGGAGAGGGAGAGAGAGAGCCTTAAGCAGGCTCCATGCCAAGCACAGAGCCTGACATGGAGCTCGATCTCACAACCATGAGACTACGATGGTGAGATCATGACCTGAGCCCAAATCAAGAGTCGGACGCTCAACCAACTGAGCCACCCAGGATCCCCCCTCACATGCCTTTAGACAAAAGCCTTCCAAAATCTGGTGCAAGACAAGAAGGGAGTCGGTGGCAGGCCAGAAGTACAAAAAGTTATTCTCTGCTTTGATTCTAGGCAAAGACAGCCCTAGATCCATAACTAGCAGTTTTAGTGCTTAGGGTATAACAGAGGCCCTCAGGAGCCCAAATAGCATCCATTGAAATTTTGCAGTGAGTGCAGAAAAATGCAGCCAAATATGGGCAACCACCAAACCTAATGTGTAAGACTTCGCCAACACCTGCATCAGCTAAACCTGAACTTTTCACTGGACTGTGGATATGCTTGTTAAAGGGAAGAGTCTAGAAGGGGCTTTGTGCTTACTTCTGAACAAGTGGACAAAGGATAGTCGTGCTGCTCCCATAGGTAAGGTTTCTTTGCACTATGCTTCGCTCCTTGACAAAACCCATGTTCTATGCAAACATCCTCTAAGGGGTCATAGCAGTAGACCAAGCAAGTTGTAGAAGGAGTGTCTTCTGCCACCACATTTGCTCTCCTGCCGGGTGAGTGACCAAACCAAACCAGACCCCCTAGACAGCTTCCCCAAGGCCAAAGTGTATACAGTGTACAAAACCTCACCAAGACCCCTACTGCTCATGCCCCCACCCCTACTTTGGGGCTACCTGCGGTCTAGCTAGGTGTGAGAAGTGGCAATAAAAGTATACAGCTCCACTCAAGCTCACCCTGCCCTTCTGTGGTCTCGATTTCAACAAAATAGATGCCCTGACATGAAAGGAGATAGTTTTTTGTGTTGCTTCAAAGGCAAAAGGCCCAAATTCCTGGTGTGGCTCAGGAAGGGGAGTCTCTAGTAATGGGCACCACTGACTGATTTCCTGTTTTAAATACTTAGACCTGCTGGGGCACCTGGGTGGCTCAGTTGGTTAAGGGTCTGACTCTTGGTTTCGGCTCAGATCATGTTCTCACAGTACGTGGGTTCGAGTCTTCCCCCCCTCTCTCTTTCTCTCTCTGCTTGGGATTCTCTCTCCTTCTCTCTCTGCGCTCCCCTGCTCGCTCATGCTCTCTCTTTCAAAAATAAATGAACATTAAAAAAAATGATTATTTAGCTATGTTTGTGCCATCGAAACTTCCAGTATCTCAGAACAAAACCCAAGTCACTTGGCTTGGGCTAATGGATCTGGTGGCTGCCTGTATATATGGCACCAGGAGACTGAACCTGCATAAAGGTGGCATTCTTTGGGTTATGATTTTCAGCCTCCAATTCTCAGGTCGTACTGTCAGTATTGGTTTATGCACTTGTTACCTCCAATAGCTTATGAAACCGTGTTGCCAAGAGCTTGCCCAGAGCTAAGCCAAGGCATATACCAACCTCATGGCTGATGACGGAAGGGAGGGACAGAGAAAGGGCAGGAGGAAGGATGGCCAACCAACCAACTGCCCAGGTTTATTACAGCCCATCTCCCAAAACATACCCCCCCACACAAGGCAGGGCCGTGCTTTCCCTGGAGCCTCCTTCCCAGCACTCACCTCCAAACACATGGACGTTCTCCTTTAGCACTGTTGTCATCTGGAGCTCTTGAATCTTCGTGCAGTGACCCTTGGGCAGCAGAACGATGATGTCCATGTTCTTTGCCCCTTGAACACTCTCAATGGCAGCACTTCCTGTGTCCCCAGACGTCCCTGGATAAGAAGAAAATATAACTCTCCCCTTTAGAACAAGGGAGACAGAAAAGGAAAGACATGGCCCCTAAAGCACGGCTGTCACGTGAGGCAATGTCTGTTTCAAATACCTGAAGGGTAGGAGCCTAGTGCTTAATCTGGGGCCCGTTAACCTCCTAGAGATCCGGGGATTGAAATCAGGGCATCTGTGCACTTGGTACCATATAGTCTCACGTATTTTGTGTACTTAAAAAATTATTCTGTGAAGGCTCCATAGCCTCCCTCGGACTGTCAAAGGGGTCCAGGGCACAGAAGGTTACAAACCCTGCTCTAGAAAAACCAGTAACACACCCTCCTTGAGAGACGCCAATGCAGGGCATCCTGTGGATGGAGGCCGGCAAGTCAGGGCCCCCAGGGGGCTCACCTACGACCACAGTGACGTGCTGCTCCTTCTTCTCCAGGAAGTACTGCAGGAACTGTGCTGTGCAGGACAGGGACAGGTCCTTAAATGCATACGTGGCCCCATGCCACAGCTCCAACACGTTCAGCCCGTTCTTCAACCTGGACAGGTGGACCACCTCTCTGTGGCGGAATCTGCTGAAGGCTCGGTCGATCAGACCTGCGAGGGGAGAGGGGTTGGACGCTGGAGGAAGGGCATTATCTCTTCCACAGGTTCTCTCTCTGCCTCTTTACACTTTTGAATTTGAAGTTCCTATCTCCTGCGACCAGATCAGAGGCCAAAAATGTTTATCCCAAATGATTCGGTATAGGAATATAATTGCATAATCTGAGAAAGAAGACGTGAACCACACCATCCATAGATTCTTCAGTGAAGAGAAGAGAAATGACACTATCCACTTCCTTTTTTTACTTTGTAAACATCATCGTTTGGCTTTCTTGTGTGTATGTGTGTGTGTATGCCGATTAAACAGTTATGCAACAAACAAATCAATGTCTCATCTTTTCTAATGTTCCTTCCTTTAAAAAAAATTTTTTTAACATTCATTCATTTTTGAGAGACAGAGAGGGACAGAGCACATGTGGGGCAGAGAGAGAGGGAGACACAGAATCTGAAGCAGGATCAATCAGCACAGAGTGCGACGTGGGGCTTGAACCTATGAACCGTGAGGTCATGACCTGAGGTGAAGTCGGAAGCTTAACCGACTGAGCCACCCAGGAGCCCCCTAATGTTTCTTCCTAAAGAGAGGAGGTTCTTTGTTTTTGCTCTACTAAATCTCACATCGGTGATACCAGAATCTTAGGATGGTTTACCTATAATCCTACCTAAGGCACGTCATCTTAGGTAGTGCTTCTCAAACTTTAATTAGCAAACTAATCACCTGGGATCTTTAAAGACAGATTCTGGTTCAGTAGGTCTGAAGAAGTCTGAGAATTCTGATAAGTTCCCAGACAATGCCATCACTGCCATGAGAACACATTTTGAGTGGCCCTCTTCTTCCCAGCCCCAAGCTCTCACCATTACGTTGTGATTATATCACTCGTTTGACCCATGGACCAGCAGCACTGGTATTTTCTGGACACTTGGTAGGAATGCAGAATTCTCAAGCCCACCTCAGACCTACTGAATCAGAATCTGCATTTTAACAGGTTTCCCAGAGCAATCCCTGGGTATAGTCCAGTTCGACAGGAGCTGGTCCAGGATACTCTCTCTAAGTCCTTCCTAAAATTACCATACAAGGAAATAAAACAGCAATCTGAGGGTCCAAGTGCTTTGTATATAGGTAGGAAGAATCCCACCATTCAAGTATCTCAGGATGCTGGTGATATTTCTCATCTTGAAAAGGGTTTTGAACAATAAATGAAAGGGAACAATTCTCTGCAGATGCCACAGGGCATTCATTTTATTGGAGATGGAAGGTGGAATGGAATGGAAGAACTCTTAGGGGGAGATTTCCATTTCTGGGATTCCAGAACCTGGAAAAAAAAAATTCTAAGTTTGGGAAATAGGACTAGGAACCTCCTAGGAGTTTAATGATGGATTTGCAGTTCTGTGGGAGAACTGGCCTGGCTGGGAGTTAGGTGGGAGAGTTTGGAGGCTGTGGGGCACTCACCATTTAGGACATCTCTTGGGATGAGCTCAGGGCCGATGAAGAGGGCACACAGCTTCTTTACCAGGCCGGGGTAGGAGAGCATACTCCACTGACGCAGAGTCTTTGTGCTCAGCTGGGGGATCTCCTCTGGCACGAAGAGACCTCCATCAGGAGCATAGCCAGAGAAGAGGGCTCCCTCAAAATCGACTCGTGGAGCCATTCCTCGAGTGCTGATGTACCACATGATCCTGGCAGCCTGCAGAGGGTACAGTCCCAGAGGCACCTGATCGCCAAGCTCAGTGCCCCACAGGGAGAAGCTGAAGCATACACAGCACCCTCAGCTAGCCCCTGGACCACGACTCATTTGGCGTAGGCATCCCAGACGGAGAGACTGGAGCCCTGTTGAGTCTCATGCGAGCTTCATCTGGAACTGCCCAAATCATGACCTCTCCAATCCAAATGAGGCAAATTCGCTGACCTTGGGAGAGAGGATACCGGGGCACAGGCACACGAGGAAAGGAGAAGCCTTGCTCATCCTCACTGTTGAGGATTAAGGGAACTGGGGAAAGATAAAAGCAATAATAAAGCAACTGCCATTTTGATAGCCCTCTTGATAAGGAGAGGACCACCCTTTTGAGAGATGTCTGGGTCCACTTCTGCTAAGAAAATAACCACCTTCAATGGTTATACAGCAATGTTGCCTATAACTTGGTCATTCCTCACTCTGGTACTTTGTTGGGATCCACTTTGTTGGGATCAAGTTTGTTGGCAGCTATAAAAAAAATAATTCCTGGGGCGCCTGGGTGGCTTAGTCTGTTAAGCGTCCGACTTTCGCTTAGGTCATGATCTCGCAGTTCGTGGGTTCGAGCCCCGCGTCGGGCTCTGTGCTGACTGCCAGCTCAGAGCCTGGAGCCTGTTTCAGTCTGTGACTCCCTCTCTCTCTGACCCTCCCCTTCTCACACTGTCTCTCTCTCTCTCCTAGAAATAAATAAAACATTAAAAAAAAAATAAAAAAAAAATAATTCCTATCTGGGACCCTCCCTGAATCAATCAATTAAATTAGAACCTCTATATGAGAGCTCCTTGGGTGAGTCTATCATGCAGCTAGGATTAAGAATACAGGAACTAACTTATCTCACTTTGCCCAGGACCTTCCCCCACCCTGTTTTAAAACCGGAAGCCCCATGTCCCAGGAAACCCCTCAGTGCCGGACAAACTAGAACGGTTTGGTCATCCCAGTTGAAAACCAGGGCCCTACTTCTCAGCCTAACCCTGGAAGAGTTAGAAGTGCTGACCAGCTACTCTTAATACTGTCTAGCCAAGGCTAACTGGCCCTGCGTGGGTGGGTTCGGGACTCTCTGATTAGGGTTGTGGGGTGGGGGAGTGTCCGAGGGCACTCCAGGCCTAACTCTGGTTACAATATCTCATCAGTTAGTTTCCCAGGAGCGAGGTGCCATGTCGAGGAGCTGAGCTTGAGCTCTGAATACCTTTCTCTGGCCCATGGCAGTAAATTCAGGAGCTCTGATTTTAAACCCTCAAGGCCACAAACATTTCAGGAAGGGCCCAGCGAGGTGAAGACAAGTTCTAATAAAGGGTGGGGCAAGGCGAGCACTTGGACCCCAGCGGCTGAGTCTCTGGCCCCTGAGACCAGGCGGGGCCCCTCAGGCCCGAGGCTCCAGCAGGCTCAAGGTAGGCGTCTGCTTGTCTGGCTAACCAGGCCCTGGGTCACGGGCAGGAGGTTTCGGTAAGCGCTGCAGGATAAGGCACACTCCTAGCCTCTGAAAACACTTCTCAGTTTCCGAGAACTGCAGAGACCCTACAGAAGGCGCAAAGCCTCGGAAACCCTCGACCCTCCCAGGTTCCTCCAAGTCCGAGCACAGTGCCCCAACTAGACTACAGAAGGGGACAGGGAGGCCGACACAGCCACGCGGAAGTCAGGGTGGAGCGAAACCGAGAGAAGTTCAAAAGCGCAGATAAGACCGCGACCGACTCCCGCGGGGAGGGCGCCGCGATGGCCGGAAGCGGACGCGGGGAGGAGGGTGGCCCGGCCCGCTTGAGTGCGGGGAGGCTCGGCCGCGGGGGCGCTGGCTCGCGCTGGGGCGGAGGGAGGTGACCGCGCGAGCGGGCGGCGCCACCCCGGCTCCCGGGCCGGAGTCGGCCGGCCTGGGCCGGGAGGGGGAGCGGTTACCGGGTCCCGGGCGCGGGCGCGGCTGGCGGGCGGCGGGGCCGGGCTGGCGGTGCGCGCTGGACTGGGCCGCAGGCTCCGGCTTCCGCGGGCACAGTGGGAAGGGCCGCGGGGGAGTGAGGCCGAGCGCGGAAGAAAGCGTCGCGGGAGGCGGGGGAGGAGGGCGCCGAAGGGAACGGCAGCGCGGGAGCACCCGTTTAGTCCTCACTTGGCATGTTTTTAAGGCACCTTGCTAATCGCTTACATTCCGTTTCGTAATCTTCATCGCAGCCCTGGAACCTTATTTTTTCAGATTAGAAGACAGAACAAGATGGAAAGAAGAAGCCTTTGTCTTCTTTGGGCTTCAATGCTTTTCGCCTGCAAAATCAGACGTCTGGACAGACTCCTTGTTCCTGAGACTGGGGCTAGTCCTTTAGGAATTCGTAATCCACAAAGATACATGGCATTGTTTTAGCTCAACTGTTCTTTGTCGGAAAACGCGTTTTATTAAGTATAGATCTAGTCTAGAGTGAAGTGCCTTCGCAGTTAATTTTTTTTTTTTTTTAAAGAAGCCAGACACTTGAAAAACTGTCCTCTAGCTGTGGCAAATGCCCCTGGACTCACATTTGTGCTTCTGGGTCCCAAGCACTTAGGAGGCAAAGTTTGGGGAGCTGGATGGATGTCAGCTAAGGTTTAGTCGGTGCCTCTGGGCCGGGCCTGGTCAGTGTAGCAAGCCCAGCTGGGACTCACAGGGACAGAGGACTTGGATGGGCGCCCCCCTCCTTTCTTCTGCTATCTATAACATTCTGCTAACCCTGTGGTCTCTGCTTACTCAGGTTACCTCTCTCCAAACTTTGGCCCACATGTTCTCATTTGACATATCTACACAAGTGTACCTGCCATTGACCAACTCTAGTTGGATGGGTCTCAGATTCCAGAAAGAGAAAGTCTGATCAGTCACTGTTCAGCTAATGGACGGTGGTCATGGAGTTCACATATATGCCAGGGAGCCATATTCCCAGAGAGGGATACAGGCCAGGTAGGATCTCCCACGTCTATCCATCCCTTCTATCAGGTATACTTAACCACTCAAAGGCCAGGGAAACTGAAGCACCTGGCAAAGATGCCCTAAGACACAGCTGTGTTGGTTACAATGTTCATGACCAACCAGGATGGAGTCTCAAAACTCCACAAGGACAAAAGTACTTTCCACAGAGTTCTCCCACCAGGCCGGACTCCCAGAGGCCTGCAAGACTTCTTCATTATTCTGTAAGCAGAAGCGATGGCCAGAGACTCTTCTATAAATCGTCTGACTCCCTCAGATGAATAAAAACTTCTGCACAGACTATGAGGAGAACAGAATTCTGAAGGCCAAGCAGGAATAGCCGGAATGTGTTCTCTGAGACTTTGACACTGGACCACTGTTTAGTTTTTATAAGATAAAAAATTGCTTTTATTTATTTTGTTTTTTGACCCTACAGATTAGAGTGTGTAGCTGTTTGTGGCTTTGAAGCCAGTGATTTTCAAAGCAGAGCCCCAGGGCCCCCGCAAGTGTGCTATTTCTTTCACGTGTCCCTACAAAGTCCTCTAAGGGAAGCTTCTACAAGACTGTGAGCATAGAGGATTTACCGTGGTCTCCATACAGAGGGCCAGGGCCCTCTGTAAAGATTAGAGAGCGCACAGGAAGCTGGAGGAGCAAGTGACCTGCCCAAAGCCCACCAGCTGTTTGTGCAGAGCACAGGCCGGCACTCAGGCTTATTTTGGAATCCCTGCGAGGCCAGGCAGCAAGGCAAAGAAGAGAAAATATAGCATTCAGAGAGACATGCCTGGGGTCTCTGAGCATTTTGACCTCCTAAGTTGAGAATTCATTGTTTCACTTAATGTGTGCGGTGGTTGTTTGAGGCAATGGGGTGGTATTTAAGCTCCAGTGCTCTGAATCCCCCTCATTACTCTGGGTTCCTGACTCTGTAACTAAGAGTTTCAAACAGACAGTCTCAAAATATCAAGAAAAAACAGACTAGTATCATTCCAACTACCTTTTTTTTTCAGAAATGGACACGCCGATCCTAAAAATTTATACGGAAATGCAAGGGACTCAGAATAATCAAAACAATCTTGAGAAGAAATTACCATCATGGAAGACTTACACTTTCTGAGTTTAAAACCTAGTACAAAGCTGTGGTAGTCAGGACAGTGTGGTGCTGATGTGAGAATAGACAGATAGATCCATGGAGTAGAATTGATAGCCCAGAAATAAGCCCATACACATATGGTCAACTGATTTTTAACAAGGGTGCCAAGACTTTTCAATGGAGAAAAAATAATCTCTAAGCAAATGATGATGGGGTAACTAGACAGCTACAGGTTAATGGGGAATTTGGATCCCTACCTCACACGATATGCAAAATTCACCTCAAAATGGATAGAAGATGTAAATGTAAGAACTAAAATGGTAAAACTCTTAGAAGAAAACTGTGGTATGAATCTTCATGACCTTGGATTAGGCAAAGCCTTCTTAGATGTGATACCAAAATCAAATGCAACAATAACAAAATAGACGAATTGGGTTAATAAGTGTTTGTGCATCAGAAGACATGATTAAAAGCAAGTGAAAAAGCAACCTGCAGAATGAGAGAACATGTTTGCAAATCACAAATCTGCTAAGAGTTGAGTATGCAGAATATAGAAGAAACCGCTACAACTCAATAATTAAAAGACAACCTGATTTAAAAATGGGCAAAGGACTTAAACGATGTCTCTCCAAAGAAGATCTGCAAATGGCCAACAAGCACTTAAAAAGATATCATAGTAATTAGGAAACTGCACATCAAAACCAGAAGGAGATACCACTTCACACCTACTAGGATGGCTTGCATCGGAGAAATTGTGTTGGCAAAGACGTGGAATAATTGGAGTCCTCATATACACACTGAGACCCATTACTGGCGGGAATGTAAACTGGTTTAGCCACTTGGGAAAACAAGTTGGCACTTCCTGAAAATGTTAAAGAGTTACCTGATGGGCGCCTGGGTGGCTCAATCGGTTAAAGCATCTGACTCTGGCTCAGGTCATGATCTCGCGGTTAGTGGGTTCAAGCCCCGCGTCGGGCTCTGTGCTGACAGCTAGCTCAGAGCCTGGAGCCTGTTTCAGATTCTGTGCCTCCATCTCTCTCTGACCCTCCCCTGCTCATACTCTGTCTCTTTCTAAGAAATAAATAAAACATTTTAAAAAATTGAAAAAAAAAAGTTACCTGATGACCCAGTTATTCCATTCTTAAATGCATGCCTAAGAGAATAGAAAACATATCTTCATACAAAACCTTGAACACAAATGTTCATGGAAGCATTATTCACAATAGTCCCAAAATGGAAACAACCAACTGTTTATCAATTGATGAATGGATAAACAAAATGTGATATATCCATACAATGGAATATTATTCAGCACAAAAAGAAATACTGTAGCATGGATGAACATGTTGTGACACAGACAAACCTCGAAAACATTATCCTAAGTGAAAGACAGACAAGTTCAAATCCTATATGGTTCTCCTTATATGACATGTCCAGAATAGGAAAATCCATAGAGGCAGAAAGAAGATCAGTGGTTGCAAACTGAGTGAAAGGAAAATGTGGAGTGACTGCTAATGAGGATAGGGTATTTTTAGGGAATAATTTAAGTGTTCTGGAATTAGACAGTGGTGATGCTTGCACAGATTTGTAATATACTAAAAATACTGAGCTGTACACTTTATTTTTTATTTATTTATTTTTTTTAAGACTTTCAGGGTCCATTTTTAGCTTCTTTTAACATCAGAAGGAAGAACATCAACTTTCAAGCCAGGAAATTATGTTATCTTTACACCAAGGTAGTTATAGAATATAATTTTTAATACCATTTATGAAGGAGAACCCCACAAAGGCAAAAGTGCCTTAGGCCCATAAAAGTCACACTGCAGGCCTGAGGAAACCACCAAGTAATGAAAATACTTTTAACTTCCAAGGGAAACATTTCATTCACTTGGATTAAATACTGCTCTGTAGCTCTGCAGCCACGCTCGACTCCCTCGTGTTCTCCTAAAAGTGCAGCAATCTCCCGAGTCATGTCTGCTCACGCTATTCCCACCATCTACATCATCTCTTCTGTCTACACCATCTTCTCCACTGGGCAAATATTCTGACGTCTCTCACCTTTGTGCCTTTTGAAAAGGCATTGCAGCCCTTGGTCTCTGGGTTCTGACTATTCGCATCACCTTCATCAGCCTTTGCTTTGCGTTTTAATCATCCACTCAGGGAGCCAGCCGTACCCTAAGTCTGTAGGTGCGGTGAAGCTTAGCGGTAAAGACCAAGGATTTCGAACTGGGTCCTAAGTTTGAAACCCAGTTGTGCCATGTTCTATCTATGTGATTTTTTTGCCAAGTTGGGTCACATACTTTACTTCATCTGTAAAATGGGAACAATGATAGCATTTGCCTCATTGGATTGTTATGAAGATTATTTGAGAATACACACATGTGTGCACACATATTCACATACACAGACTTACTGCTGGGAACATAGTAAGTACTATGTAATGATAGATATTATCATTATTTAATGTTAATTGATATTATTATTATCAATTGCTAGGCCCTAAACATACAAAGAGCCCCTTACGGGGTTCAAAGTCTAGTGGGAAAACCTGAGCTGTACACTTTAAAAGGTGGGTTTTTTTAAAGTTTATTTATTTATTTTGAAAGAGAGAGAGAGCACATGTGCGAACCAGGGAAGGGACCAGAGAGAGGGAGAGAGAGAATTCCAAGTAGGCTCCATGCTCAGGGGAGCTAATCTCACAAACCGTGAGATCATGACCTGAGCCAAACTCAAGGGTCGAATGCTCAACCAACTGAGCCACCCACGTGCCCCAAAAGGGTGATATTAATGCTATGTGAATTATGTCATAATAATAAATTGCAAAAAACATAAAAACTGAGTGGTTAGGAGTCACATTACCCAAAAGAGCTGCCCAGAGACAAAAGCTTTGAAAGTGTGATGGGGCAGATAGGGCCCTGAGAAGGAGCAAGTTGCTCCCACTGGGAGTACAAGACAATCAGAGTTTTGATCCAGACATAATTTGATTCATCAGGAAACAAGTTTAGAAATCATTTCTAAAAACTCAGAACAAAACAAGCAAGCCTCTTCCAATGCTGCAAGTTTCTACTGGGTAGTTAGTATGCACTCCTTTCTGCTCTTTTAAATAAAGTCTTCCGTTGATGAATTTCTTTGGAATAGTAGTCAATGGGGCATAATTAATACAGGTTGGAGATACCTTTTAACACTCTGATATCTGGTCTTACTCCATAACTTTTGAGAAATCTGCAGAAAACCCTGAGAAGGGCACAAATAGTTCTATAGTTGATGTCATTTCAGGTGCTGCTTTCTTACCATCTGAGCAAAGTGTGCATTTATAAGAGATGCTTGTTATAGGGACTGGATGCTGATTTCTCAGTCGCCTTTTTCCTTCCACTGGCCTGTGCTAAGCATTGCTCTGTGTGGATGAAAGCCTCTGTGCCAAGTTCAAAGGTACTTTTGTTCATGCAGACAGGAAATCATGCCTACCCACTGATTTCCACTGAAGCAGAATTAAGTAAAAGCCTAGACTCGTGTTCCATTTTCTCGGGACCATTGTCCATACTGACCCTGTGTGTTCTGCATATTTTTTCAGAGTGGTAATAGTTCAGCAGTCACGGGTATTGTTGGCTGTCAGGACGGGAGGTCGTGTGCTGGCCTTCTGTGGACTTAGACACGTCATGTCACTGGAGCGGACTCTTGTTGCTTTGTTCTGGGAGGGGAACTGGTCCCATGCCACCTGACAGGTGCTGGACCTGCCCTTTGCTCTTCCACTCTCTCAGCCTGGTCTCACGTTTCCTAAGAATCTTCACATATATTAGCCCATTTATCCACCCGGCCATCACGTCATTTCCAATTTTCAGGAGCTGAGACTCAGCAAGATGGTGGCCTACCTAAGGGTACATGATTAGAAAGCAGTGCTGCTGGGATTCACCCCCGCTTCAACATCCAATTTTCTTTTTATCCCGCCATGACTCTAAGTTGCTTGGGACTTGGAAAAGATTTTTTTCCATGAATCAGGCATTCTGTAAACCGGGGAAAGATAGCAGTGTAGGAGCTGCCTTACAAACATCCTGGGACAGACCGCCATGAGATGCTTGACCAACATCCACATTCACCTACTCTTCTGATGTGGCAAGAGGTGCAGCTAGAAAAGTCACGAGCCCTCAAACTTCTCTGCCTTTAGGGGTGACCAAGTGAGCAAGTTTGGGCCAATGAGATATAAGCTGAAAGCTCTGGGTCAGTTTCCAGGACAGCTTTTATAAGGAATAGACTCAACTAGTGCCCCTAGGACTCAGATTTGTGGCCTGGTGTTAAGTCGGAAACCGTGAAGGGTCTGAGATGTTACCCTGCTTGGAAGCTAACGGGTTAGCGTGCCACACTTTAGGTATATCTCCTGACAGGAGACAGGGGGGTTTCTGGATCAGAGAAACTGTTGATTACTCCTGGCCAAAGCAGCCAAATCAGCATCTTAGCACCAGTTCACACATCTCCACCCCACAGGGGAGGTGATGGCAAGAACCCGATGTTACCTGCACATGCAGTGAGATTGGCATCACCGTAGAGGAGCCCTGAAATGAGATGTTTCGTACGCCGTTGGCACATTTGCGTATTGAGATGACTCATTAATCCTCAGTAGTTCTTGTCGCTATAGAATTTAGTTAGTTCTGAGCCCACGTGGCCCAAAAGATTTCTCCAACATCACCTTGAAATATCCCAGCCTTCACCCACTGCGACGATCGAACAGCACTCAGCTTTCTTCAAACCAAGTGTTTTCATATCTCTAGCTATTGCCATTCCCTCTGACAAAATGCCATTCCCAGCCTATTCCACAACTGGCTTTCTCTCGCCACTGAGGTGTTTGCATTAATGTCGTCTTCCCTGAGAACCCTCCCTGACCATTTTCCCTTCCCTGTGTTTCTCTGTCAAACTACTCTTCTTATTTTCTTCATAGCACCTACCGGATTCTGAAGATCTCTTGCTTGCTTGTTGTGGTTCAGTTTATTGTCCACCTACCCACTAAAACGTCAGCTGCTTGGGAGCGGGACCGTGCCCCCCTCACCACTGTGCCTACAGACCCTGGGCCCAGCACCACCCATGTAGGCTCTTAATATTTGCGGGTTTGGGTAGGTGTGACAGCCACCTCTCTTTTCTAGGAGTGAGATGGTATATACTGTTTGTCACTTTGGATCGGGCTTCGAGCGCCCTCAGAGATCACCCTTCCCCCATCACCCTCATATCGCCCTGTTCCATTGTCTTCATAGCACTTACTGCATCAGATTTATGTGCTTCTTGGCTGTTTTCTCCCCTCTATTCTAATGGGAGCTCTTTGAGGGCACAGACCTTATTTGTGGCATCCACCACCCACGCCCTGGCACCTGGAACAATCACCAGCCACACTCAGTACATGCTTGAAATGAATGTACTTGAATGAAAGCATAAAATGCATAGAAGATGAAAGGTCTGCTTGAACTGTCAGCCACCTAAATGTCATCGGTTAGTTATTTAGTAAAGGCCAGCCTGCAAAAGTTGATGGGAGACTGATATGATTCCATAATTGGGGATGCCTTGGTGGCTCAGTCAGTTAAGCATCTGAGTCTCCATGTCAGCTCAGGTCATGATCTCACCCTATGTTGTGGCCTGCACTGACAGCATGGGAGCCTGCTTGAGATTTTCTCTCGCTCTTTATCTCTGCCACTCCCCTGCTTGCACTCTCTCTCCCTCTCAAAATAAATAAACTTAAAAAAATTCCATAATTGGTGGCTAAGCTAAGCATCCCTAGAAAACAATGGTCAACAAAGGTATTTTCAAGCTTCAGAATGAGAACATGTTTTGTTTTGTTTTGCAGATGAATACATGGAGAACTAGAAAGTCTGCGTAGACTGAAGTGGTCTCAAATGTAGAAAAGAACCTGCAGCTGCATAACTTTCTTCCTCTGGGTGAACCAAACAACCATTTCTTGTGGCCTCAATCTGAGTGTAGCCCCTATTCTAAGAATACTTACTGTCACCTATTGATAGCATTAGATCAGTGGTTCTTACACACCAGCGTGTATACATATCATCTAGGCCTATGCTTCTCAAACTTTAACATGCAAAAGCTTCACTGAGGATTTTTAAAATGTCAATTCTAATTCAGTAAATCCGGGACAGGGCTGAGATTCCCAGGCGAGACCAATGTTGCAGGTCTGAGGACCAAACTTTGGATAGCAGGTACCTAGAAGGTTTGTTTAATGCAGATTCCTGGGCTCAATCTCCAAGATCCTGATTCCAAAGGTCAGTAGGGGAGGCCCAGGAATCTTTATTTTATTTTTAAAAAATGTTTAATATTTATTTATTCTTGAGAGAGAGAGAGAGACAGAGACAGAGCATGAGTAGGGGAGGGGCAGAGAAAGAGAGGGACCCAGAATCTGAAGCAGGCTCCAGGTGCTGAGCTGTCAGCACAGAGCCTGACACAGGGTTTGAACTCACAAGTTGTGAGGTCATGATCTGAGCCGAAGTCGGACACTTAACGAACTGAGCCACCCAGGCGCCCCAAGGAGAACACTTTAAAATGCAGGTTATATTAAAAAAATATACAATACTGAGCTGAGCTTGCCTGAAAGGAGTAGGAAGACTGGGGACCTTCGACAACGTGTACCCCGAGCTGTGGGAGGAGGAGACGGCGGCAAGTTTCCCCCAGCGTAGATATGGGACTTGAGAGAGGCAGAGGCTCCTGGGGACAGACTTTAGGAACAAACATCACAGCACATTCAGAATTGCATGTGATTCTATAAATGTGGGCCTCTACCCACCCTCCCACATCAGGTAAGCATTGGATAGGTTGTCCCGGAAGGAGGTGTGACCTTGGGCCAGGATGGTCCAATCAGTGCCTACAGTTGTATCTCCAGCTGATACAGTCTCCAAAGAAGGCTGTAGGCTGAAGGCCTTGTCCCAGCAGCTCCCAGCAGCTGGGGAAGATGCTCTTCCTGAAAGAGGATATGGGCCGAGCATCGTGCATCCACTCCATTTAGAAAATGATTGAAGAGGAGTAGATGTCTCATTCCCCTGGGACTGGCTTAATGAAACTGGTGGACATTTACTCTGCCGTTCACTCATTTTTTATTTTATTACTGATACATAATTTTATATATGGTGTATGATGTGTAATTATCCTCCATATATATTGCACATCTGCAAAGTACTAGGCACTGGGCCAGGCTCTGGACATAAAACAAGACCTCTGCCTTTCAGGACCCCAGAGTCTGGGGAGCGGAGGGAGAGGGACATGCACAGCCCACCTGAGAAATGCTCTTAAGGGAAGGAAGCAAGCCCGAGTGTGGCTCAGCACAGATTGTTGGGGCTCAGGAGTCACACCCAACACTTCATGGAAGACATGGCCTCTGGTCCAGCTTCTGTGACTCAGGTTTGCAGCTATAGGTACAACAGAAGAAGCCTTCTTTTTACCCACTCAGGCCAAGCAGGAAGTTGATACAGAGCATTTCGCTCCCTTCCCTCTTACCTGGTACCAACATCCTGAGCTCCACCTCTCTGGTTCCTGGATCCGTCATAAAACATAGTGTTTACATTCAGCGCCATTAGATGGCAGTATTGGGTCAAAAGAGCTGTTACAGATGCTTTATTGCAAAATCAACCCTAGATTAGGGTTTTGGTTTATCCTGGGGGTGAGCTGGGTGGGAGTGGTGGTGAGTTCCTGGGAGTGGCAATAGGATTTTCAATTTTTTTTTACTTTAATTCATCATATTGCATATGGCATCTATATTCATGGGCCCAAAAGGATTTTAAAAAATCAAGCAAATAGAATCTTGCTTTCCATAGTAGACTGAAATCACTGTTCCCTGTTTTCCAAGAAAATTGGTAAGCTGGAATTTTGCTATGGGAATTATCTTTTCTTACTATGTCTTCCTTACCTTCTGGCCAGGTACCAGGTGTACACATTGGTGATGTTACACTTCATTGTTTTCATGATCTTCCGTTGACACCATCTCCTATCACCTTTGCCTGTTCCCCCAGCTTCTCTAAGTAGATGATGATTGGAAAGCATCTATGTCTAAAATGTTTATGATATTTTAGAATCAGAAGATAGGTTGGACCTTCCCTGATAATTTACAGATGCGAAACCAAAGTTGGGAGTCTCATCTCCAAAGTCATCTGGTTCATTTCCTAGTAATCCCCTTTTGGTGGAATTAAAAATCTCACAGTTCCTGAGTTTGAAAGAGAGAGAGACAGAGAGAGAGAAAGAGAGCCCTGAGGGACAGAGAGACAAGGAAAGAATCCAAAGCAGGATCCAGGCTATCAGCTCAGAGTTGGATGCCGGGTTTGATCTCAAGGGGCTTGATCTCAGGCACGGTGAGATCATGATCTGAGCCAAAACCAAGAGTCAGCCCCTCAACCTACTGAGCTACCCAGGTGCCCCAGGAAACGATCTTTTAAAGAAAACCAACAGATGTTTTGCAAGGCAAAGTTATTCATTCAACAGGCATTAAGCATTTCCTAGATGCAAAGCACCACATCCAACATGAGTGGAAGCTGACAATGGTGGTGTCATCCTTGCAGACACTTCCCGTCAAGTGCGGGAAAGAGAGGATGTTACACAACCCAGTGTCTTTATAGAGGAATGACCTTTAAAAAAATAAACAGATGCAAGAACAACAAATAAAAAATTATGGACAGTTCTGTCAACTTCTCACAAGTGGGGAAGATGATGTAGAGGGAAAAGGGTAGAGGCAAAGGAATGAAGCCGGCGGTGGGGTTTAGGAGCCGGTGGCAGAGAAGTCGCGGGTTGTCACTGTGAGGCAGGAGAAGGCAAGGATGCTCTTACCCACACGGGCCTGCAGAGAAGGTTTTGGATGGATTCCCAGATTTCTCGTGGGTTGGGAGCAGCAGTGAAGGCAGTGGGGAACGGGGCGCACAGACCATGGCTGGCCCACCCAGCACCCCCAGGGGAGGGGAGTTTGGAGTTGCTGTGGCAAGTGACATGGGTATGTCGATACATGTCTAGAGTCTAGAACATTCTCGGACAAGGAAGATGGGAGATGTGTGAGCCCAGCTGGGCACCTGGAAATCCCCATACAAGTCTCATGATGTTAATCACCCATGATAAGAACTTAGTTGAGAATATCTACAGCTAAAAAAGTAAGGAGAGGAGAGAAGGAGGACAAAAGAAGGAAGGAAAGGTCATAAAACAGTGTTATTTAGAAATGTGGAGGAAGGTACTAGGCGAAAAGAAAGCTAAAAGAGTGGAACATAGTTGCAATCACCTCATTACATTACCATTTATGTGTGTTTTGTGTGTATTTTTTAATTCTAGGGCCAGCCCTGATTCTCACACTTTAGCGTTCCCTAAAATGCTGAGGGAGCTTGCCAAACACCAGGCCCACCCTCTGACTCTGAGCAGGTCCACCACCGGCCCAGGCATCTGAGTGCTTAAGCTGCTACAGGATCCCTTGGGCGCTTCCACTCTACATTCTGAGAGAGGTGGAGAGCAGGATGGAGCCAAGCCCCAAATTCTCTTCCAGTTCACATGCCCCTCCCTGTGGGATTTTGACCAACCACTTCACTTCTCTGTTTCCCCATCTTAGCAAGGGGTCGAATTAGGTCAGAGTTTCTCGAGCTTTTTGAGAGGTGAAGGTTGAGGATCTAATGAGAGTCTTATCAGAAAAATGCACACAATTTCAGGGTGTCCCTAGACCCTTCAGAGTCCCTTAGATTTTTGGTTACAATCTTTTGGAAAGAATGTTCTCCAAGAACATGCCCCTTTCATCTCTGATGTTCAAGACTGATCTGGATTCTGGAGCCTGTGGGCAGGCTGGCTGGGGAGAGAGGCCAGGACTCCGTCTAGACAGCTACTTCATAGTCCCGGCCTGTAGGTGGTCTCATGCATTGAACGGGCACCTCACACTGCCTTTGATGGGATCAAAGAGCTGGTCGCTAACTTGGCAAATACAAATCTCCCCCACCTTGACCAAGACACTAGTGGCTATGCCTCCCGCTGGGAGCGATGAGGGACCAAGGACATCTAGGGCTAGAAGGAATCAGAACATCTCAAAGAGTTGCATTTAATCAAAAATGGATTCTAAGAAAGATAAATGAGCTTGGGGGAAGTGGGCCCAGCTCTACCCTTCTTCAGATCCTGGAGAAAATGTTCTTTCTAGATAAGTAATGATTTTGATAGTGGCCATGGTGCTCATTCCTCATCTGGTTCATGGGCTCATATGCCCTGGAAAGGGGCAACCTGTGCAACTGTGAGGCCCAAAGGTCATTGTTAAGCCTGAGAAGACCTTTAATCCAGACAGAAGCCTATTATCTAGGGCCATTGGAGGCCGCTAGATTGAGTGCTGAGTTCAGACCATTTTGGGTCTAATCGAAGGAACCATTGGCTCCTACTGCTTCTCTAATCTCAATGAGATTAATTGAATCTGTGGCATGTGGCCAGCTGGTCAATGGTCAGAGGGCCAGGTTCTTAGATAGGAAGAGCAAACTCAGGGCCACTGAAGTTGTGAGCCACCCACTGGGATATGTGTGCTAGCCCAGGGCTCCTGACCACAAGCCCATCGCCCCCCCCTGGAGGAGCGGCCATCCATGGGAGGCTGGTGGGACTTGCCGCCCAAGATATTTATGTCCCCCATCAGCCTACTGTCCTGCTCTCTCATTCCCAGCCTCAGTATCCTACTACTACATCATGTCAGGCTATATAACAAAGCAGAATAAGGTTGTCAACTGTTCTCTCTGAGATTATGCCTTCTTTGTCTTTTTGTTTTGTTTTATTTTTGTTATTTATGATATGACATGATTACACTAAATGAAAGGTACTCAGAATATATACTCAGAAAAGAGTATATATGGTATGATTGCACTTACATGAAATTCTAGAAAACTCAAACCAGCCCAGTGACAGAAAGCAGATCAGTGGCTGCTTATGGGGCAGTTCGGTGGCAGAGAGTAAGAGGGAGGAATTATAATGGGGCACAAGGAAACTCTAGACCGTGATGAATATTTCATTATCTTGATTGTAGTGATGGTTTTAGGGATTCATACATACTCTACATTTTATTTTATTTTTTAATGTTTATTTATTTATGTTGAGAGAGAGAGGAAGAGAGAGGCAGGCAGAGAGAGATGTTGAGAGAGAATTCCAAGCAGGCTCCGGGCTGACAGCACAGAAACTGACACCAACCTTAATCTCACAAACTGTGAGATCATGACCTGAGCCGAAATCAAGAGTCAAACCCTTAACTGACTGAGCCACCCAGGCACCCCTCAAAATTTTCATTTGAAATATATGTAGTTTATCATATATCAACTAGACCTCGATAAGGTTGTTGAAAATTAATCTCCTACTATAAAATAGTTCAACAAAGTGGCCAGGTTTCTGTCAACCAAAAAAAAAAAAAGCATCTTCCTATGCCAGTTAGAAAATATAATTGGATCTACAGTATCAGCACAAATCACAAAGCGTCTAGCAATTGACTTTCTAAAACGTGATACCTCCGTGGGGAAATTTTTAAACTCCATTAAAGAATCTATGAGGATATGCACTTGATGGGATGGCTCAATATCATAAGGATGACAAGCCTCTGTAGACTGATGTAGACACAGACATAGGTATAGAAAGTACTTGATTTATCAGAAATGCAGAGCTCAAAGTAAGAGAAAGTACAGCACCATCGGAACAAGGTGGGGGTTTTATTAGCAAAGAAGATGTTAGGAAACAATCAAAAGTGTTTGCTGTATCACGAAGCATGGTGCAGGGAAGCATTTCTGACCAGGAATCAAGAGCCTAGGGTTCGAATACCAGGTCCAACACAAGAGCTCTGGAACTTTGGGTCAATCTCTTAACGTTTTTGGCCTCTTACCATCATCTATAAAGGCAGAGTCTGCACCATTTGATCTCTAATAGTATATGTAGCTCCACATTTCACTGCTGAACTTGAACTAACAGTCTTTGGGAAGGTTGAGTGAGTTGCCTACTCCTCATCCCCCCTGTTCCTGCACCTTCACCTTTTGCATAAGCCACCCAGGAAGTAAGGAGGTGCCTCCAGGCCTCTGAATCTTCAGCCTTTGTCCTTTACGAAGATATCCACATGATTGATCTCCATTAATCCTCTCCTCAAAGCCAAGGGACAGCCAGCACTGACGCTTGGGAGGATCAGAGCTCTGCAAATGTCCCATGGTCAATGGTCACAGCTTGTTAATATCTTGGATGAGCAAAGTCCTGGCTCGAGGTAAATGCTCAATAAATATTTGTGTGATGAGTGAATAATTAAATTGCTTCTTATTCTACAAATGGGAAAACTGTGGTCAGGGAAGCTGATGTACCCCCAGGGTGGTGGGGCCAGGAATCCATGACCCCTGGCCACAACTCCCACTCTCTTTTCAATAGATGGTAATGCCTATTACTCATGTCCTTTGAAGATTGGGAGCAGAGGTAGGAGTAAGAAACAGGGACCCTCCCCAAGGGGCACTGAAGATGACTGGCAGCAATAAACTGTAAAGGCTGCAGTCTGAGTCTGTGAATGGCTCAAGGTACAATTTGGGGCCATCTTGGTCGGCTCACTTGAGGGCCAGAGTGGTCTCCTTAGGCCAGGGTGTGGTGATCTCCAATGGAGATTTGAATAGAGTGGATGGTGGTTAACTTGCAGGGTCAGTGGGGGAGATCCCAGGATGCTCAGGGAGGCCTCAAGCAATGCATTCAACCTCATCAGCAGAGCTTTCCCCAGAAGCATCAAGGGCCATGCCTTACTAATGAAGCACAGAACCTTCCTTGTTCTTTTCTTTTCTTGTTCTCTCCTTTCCTTTATTTTATTTTATTTTATTTTATTTTATTTTATTTTATTTTATTTTATTTTATTTTTTTATTTTAGGCAGAGAGAGCAAGCAGGGGAGGGACGGAAAGAGAGAGAATTTCCCAAGCAGGCTCTACACTGTCAGCATGAAGCCCGATGCGAGGCTCAAACTCACAAACTGTGAGATCATGACCTGAGCCGAAGTCAGACACTTAACCAACTTTACTCTATGATGACGTGACTCCCATCTCTTGGTCCTGATCATCACCCTCACACCCGAGGATGACAGAAATGGCTTACACTAGAAACAGAACAGGGCAGTGTGCCACTTGGGGGTGGAAGCAGAAGGCAAGGTCAAAACTACTTGCTGCCTTAGAGGCCCAGTGCTGGGAGTGGGCAGGGCCTGGCCCTCAGCACAACTCTGAGAATGCCACGCAAGTGGGCTTCAGTGGCTGACGAGCAATCGTGACTGGGATAGACTGGGTCCCAAGAGCCAAAGAATCTGCTCCTTCCTGGGCAGCTCCTGCCTGGGCTCAGCCTGGGCCAGAGGTGAACGAATAGGAAAGGCCAGAGACACTGCTGGTGCAGCATGGGGGCTTCTGAAACAGTAGCAAAACCTCATTCATTCATTCATTCATTCATGCATTCATTCAATAAATGGTTATTTATAGCACCTGCAATGTGCCAGGCACTGATTTCTCTGATTTTCTGGTCTAGTAGCCAAACTTGCTGGTGACATACCAGAAGAGAAATTCCCAATTCTGAGTATGTATACTTCATTAAAATACAAAGTTGTTTTCCATTTAGAATGAAAATGTGAAGAGGAGACACCTCTGGCATAGAGGAGACACTCCTGGCATTGCTCCCAGAAAGGCTGCCGTCTCTGCTATTTCCTAGCTGTGCAGCCTCAGACACGATGTTTTCTGTCTCTGGATCTCATTTTCTCTGGGTGAAATGGGAGTTGTAGTGTGCATCACGCCTGCCCAACAGGGCCTTGGGAATACATAAGTTCCACTGAGCTGCGCTATGCAGATTATGGCTCAGCATTTTATTCTAACCTTTGGCCATTTAGATTCTCTTTGAATCAGTCTCCCCAACTATAATGAAAAATATCAACCAAACTGTGTCAAGAGTTTGTCTGCTTGGGCCTATTGGAAAAAGGGGAGAAGAAGGGGAAAAATAGTTGGGGAGAGGGAGGGAGGCAAACCATGAGAGACTCTTGAATGCTGAGAACAAACTGGGGGCTGATGGGGTGGGGGGAGGGGAAGGGGGGTGATGGGCATGGAGGAGGGCACTTGTTGGGATGAGCACTGGGTGTTATATGGAAACCAACTTGACAATAAACTATTTAAGAAAATAAAAGAAAAAGAAAAAGGAGTTAAGCAAAAGGTTGGAGACACCTGACCGGTCCCATTCAGGCTCACACATCTTTGATTTATTATTATTATTATTATTATTATTATTTTATTTCTTAGAGAGAGAAAGAGAACGTACACAAATGGAGGAGAGGGGCAGAGAGAGAGAGAGAGAGAGAGAGAGAGAGAGAGAGAGAGAACCTGAAGCAGGCTCCACGCTCAGCATGCAGCCTGATGCAGGGCTCAGTGTCCTGACCCTGGCTGGAATCATGACCTGAGCTGAAACAGAGAGTCAGACACTCAACCAACTGAGCCGCCCAGGCCCACACATCTTTGTAACAAAGTTTCAAATCCCACTTAACCCAGTTAATCCTGCCCTTTCTCAGAGTTTCCTTGTAAAATTTTGCCCTGACCTTGGAAAACAACCCCTATCAGAACTATTTTCAGCAAAGACAGCCAGAGAAAGCTGACAGACTCCAGGGCCCTGAGTTACAAGAGGGTAGTTTAGTCAAATAATATTTAGTTGAAATTTAACCATATTGTCAAAAGCTTTGTTCAAAGGAGGGACTTGGGCCCGAGTTGGACCTGTGATTACAAGTGTCCCTACCCCTGATGCACACACCTGTCAGCAGATGGGGAGATCCCTCCTCTCAGTGGACAGTGTGCCTGTCATGAGCTCTGCCCACGTCATGGAATCTTGAACTTCATGCTACTTTCCAAGAAAAGGGGCTTTAGCGTTTCTACGAAATGTTTATAAGGATGTTGCTTAAACAGATACAAGGCCCTTTCTCATAGATCTCTAATTACAGCTTCACTCTGTCCAAGGTGTTTGTTCCCTTGGGTAATGGAAGATCTGCCAGGAGGCAAAAGCCGGAAGAGTTGTCACTTGTAGGCAAAGTGTGTGACATTTGTTTTATTCTTATCCGTTCACTCAGCCATCCCACAGGCGTATCAGGCACATCCAGGCACGTCCTGAGTGTCTTCTACTCTAAGGGATTTTGCTAAGCTCTAAAGATACACATAAAAACACCATGCCTGCCCTCAAGAAAGTTACAGGTAGGGGCGCCTGGGTGGCTCAGTAGGTTAAGCATCCGGTTTCAGCTCAGGTCATGATCTCACGGTTTGTGGGTTCGAGTCCCATGTCGGGCTCTGTGCTGACACTCAGAGCCGGTTTCAGATTCCATGTCTCCCTCTCTCTCTGCCCCTCCTCACTCATTCTCTGTCTCTCAAAACTGCATAAATGCTAAAAAAAAAAATAAAAAAAAGAAAGTTACAGGTAATAAACACAACAGAAATAAAAAATGTGATTACAAACCCTAACTCTCCAACTGTACCATTTTACTCCTGAGTTAATATTATGATGGTCATTTCCTAACAATTGAAATCCTCCCAGTCATAGATCAATAAACTGAAAGTAAGCAGTAGAAATTTTTTGTTTTTTGTGTTTTTCGAGAACTTTACTTATTCTTTTTTTTTTAGTTTATTTATTTATTTTGAGAGAGAGATAGAGAGAGGCAAAAAAGGAGAGAAAGAATCCCAAGCTTGCTCTGTGATGACGGCATAGAACCCGATTTAGGGCTTGAACACATGAACACTGAGATCATGACCTGAGCCAAAATCAAGTTGGACGCTTAACTGACTGAGTCACCCAGGCATCCCAAGAACTTTACTTCTTAATCAAATTTCCACAAAGTTTAAAATGTAACAATTCAATAGAAGTTTGAGGCACAGGGGAGAGATGATAATTCAGGGATCTGCAAGATTTTCCCTTTAGCTTCAGACCAAATGGAGCCTTGGGTATCCCGGTGCTTGTCAACAGTGCTGCAGAACAGCTCAGGGTTACATTTTGAAACCTACCGCTCTTTGAGACCTTGACACTTTCAAAAATTCTGCAGAGCATTTGGTGAGGTACCATTTATAGTGAGGCAGTCGCAAATGTTTGGAGAACATTTGTGGGAAACAACCTGTTGAAGGATTTAGCGTGGTTCCTCCTAAGTGGACTCACTCCTGGGTCCAGTATTTTTTTTTTTTTAATTTTTAATGTTTATTTATTTTTGAGAGAGAGAGAGAGACAGACAGAGTGCAAGCGGGGAAGGGGCAGAGAGAGAGAGAGAGAGAGAGAGAGAGAGAGAGAGACATAGGATCCGAATCAGGCTCTAGGCTCTGAGGTGTCAGCGCAGAGCCCAATACAGGGCTTGAACCCACAGACTGTGAGATCATGACCTGAGTTGAAGTCAGATGCTTAACTGACTGAGCCACCCAGGCACCCCCCAGGTCCAGTATTAACAAAGGGAAGGTCAGGACAGTTTTGACATTAATCCATCCTTCTGTCCTGATTTCCACTCAAGTTTCCCACAAAGTTGGTGAGTGTAGTTAGATCCCTGTGAATTAGGTCGCGCTGAGAAATATGATAGAGTTTGACTCCTCATCTTGCATTGCTATCACTGGTCTGGGCCATGTAGCCAGAGTCCGTGGGTTTGAATCCTGGTTCCTTCCTCTGCTTTTGATCTGGGTGGAGCTTAAATTCCGTAACTTCTCTGTGCCTCGTCTCTAAAATGGGTGTTGTGAAATATGATAATTCATATAGATATGCCTGGTACCAGTGAGGGTCAGGAAGTATTAGCTGTAACAGCAACGACACATGGGACGGCCATGAAGCAGAGCCATTGTGAGTCCCGGTGAGACTGCCCACTGTGGTCCAGAGCTGAAAGTGACTGGCTTTTCCCACAGCCACAGGAGGAGGCAGGACCCATCCTTCTGTAGCAGAGAGAGACACTGCTTGAGTATTTCTCACATGGCAATGATGGCCCCATTGTCAGAAATCTAATCATACAAGAAATCCACTGTGAAAAAAATCAAATGAAAGCAAGCAAAAAGTACCTTTCTGCTACTCCTTCACTTCCTACTGCTCTCTTCCCAGGTAAGCGCTGTGAACTGTGGGGCGTGCCCTTCCAGACTTTCTCTACATGCGTGTGGGTGTCTGTGCATACATAATCATAGCTATTGGGCTTTTAAAATTCAAACAAAATCATTCTACATTTTTTGTAACTACTTTTTATTACCTTAACAGTCCATCTCTGGAAATATTTCCAAGTCGCTCATGCTTGTCAATGGCTACACAGTAACTGAAGTCATGGATGGACCATAATCAATGTAGTCAATCCTGTAATGGTGGATATTCTAGTAATCCCTCTCAAGACACCCCTTTTTTCTGGGGGTTATATTAAATAACACTATAAAGAAAGTACCAATATGGAGGCTCTTCCTTCATGAACCCTCCTTCACAAAACTTCCAGACTAAGGATATTCCAGACCACACACCCTTGAAATGAGAAGGTACTACACTTTTTTTTTTTTTTGACATTTTAAGTTTTTTTTTTTTTTTACAAACAGTTTATTGTCAAATTAGTTTTTACATAACACTCAGTGCTCATCCCCAAAGTGCCCTCCTCCATGCCCATCCCCCCCTCCCCCCCACATCCATCAGTCCTCAGTTTTTGTCAACATTCAAGAGTCTCTCATGGTTTGCCTCTCTCCCTTTCCCCCACCATTTCCGCCCTTCTTCTCCCCCTTGTTCCTCCGTCAAGTTCCTCCTAATCCTCCTATACGTGCAAACATATGATATTTGTCCTTTTCTGCCTGACTTATTTCGCTCAGCATAACACCCTCAAGGTCCATCCATGTTGCTACACATGGCCAGATTTCATTGTTTCTCATTGCCATGTAGTATTCCATGGTATAGATAAACCACATCTTCTTGATCCATTCGTCTGTTGATGGACACTTAGGCTCTTTCCATGTTTTAGCTATTGTGGAGAGTGCTGCTATGAACATTGGGGTACATGTGCTCCTATGCCTCAGCATTTCTGTATCCCTTGGGTAAATTCCTAGCAGTGCTATTGCTGGGTCATAGGGGAGTTCTATTGTTAGTTTCCTGAGGAACCTCCACACTGTTTTCCAGAGGGGCTGTACCAGTTTACATTCCCACCAACAGTGTAGGAGGGTGCCCGTTTCTCCACATCCTCGCCAGCATCTAGAGTTCTCTGATTTGCTCATTTTAGCCACTCTGACTGGCGTGAGGTGGTATCTCAGTGTGGTTTTGATTTGTATTTCCCTGATGAGGAGGGATGCTGAGCATCGTTTCATGTGTCTGTTGGCCATCTGGATGTCCTCTTTGGAGAAGTGTCTGTTCATATCTTCTGCCCATTTCTTCACTGGGTTGTTTGTTTTTCGGGCGTAGTTTGGTGAGTTCCTTATAGATTCTGGATATTAACCCTTTATCTGATATGTCATTTGCAACTATCTTTTCCCATTCCTTTGGTTGCCTATTAATTTTCTGGGTTGTTTCCTTGGCTGTGCAGAAGCTTTTAATCTTGATGAGGTCCCAACAGTTTATTTTTGCTCTTGATTCCCTTGCTTTTGGGGATGTGTCAAGTAAGAAGTTGCTGCGGTGGAGGTCAAGGAGGTTGTTTCCTGCTTTCTCCTCTAGGGTGTTGATAGTTTCCTGTCTCACGTTCAGGTCCTTGATCCATTTTGAGTTTATTTTTGTGCATGGTGTGAGAAAATGATCTAGTTTCATTCTTCTGCATGTTGCTGTCCAGTTCTCCCAACACCATCTGTTAAAAAGGCTGTCTTTTTTCCATTGGATATTCTTTCCTGCTTTGTCAAAGATCAGTTGGCTGTATACTTTTGGGTCCACTTCTGAGTTCTCAATTCTGTTCCATTGGTCTATGTGTCTGTTTTTGTGCCAATACCATACTGTCTTGAGGATGACAGCTTTGTAGTAGAGGCTGAAGTCTGGGATGGTGATACCTCCCGTTTTGGTTTTATTTTTCAGTATTACTTTGGCTATTCGGGGTCTTTTGTGGTTCCATACAAATTTTTGGATAGTTTGTTCTAGTTTTGAGAAGTATGCTGGTGCAATTTTGATTGGAATTGCATTGAATGTGTAGAGTGCTTTAGGTAGTAATGACATCTTAACTATATTTATTCTTCCTATCCATGAGCATGGAATGTTTTTCCATTTCTTTGTGTCAAGAAGGTACTACACTTTGAAGTTTGGTATTTAGGGATGCCTCATGGCTCAGTTGATTAAGTGACCAACTTTTGATCTGAGGTTCTTAGGTCTTGATCTCAGGGTCATAAGTTTAAGCCCTGCACTGGGTGCCACACTGAGTGTGAAGCCTACATGAAAGAAAGAAAGAAAGAAAGAAAGAAAGAAAGAAAGAAAGAAAGAAAGAAAGAAAGAAAGAAAGAAAGAAAGGAAGTTAGCTTAGTTTTTACTGAGCTGTACTACGTATATGAAACCAGGCAATCCCATCAGGTAAGAGGTTGAGTGACAAGGCAGCCTGAACGAATTCCTCTAAACTATGTTCACCAAGTTTTGGCTGTTTCTGTTGCACTGTCGACATGGATGCTAAGTTTTGCCCTCAGGATTTTAAGGGTACCATGGACATATGACAGTGCACAAACAATCTAGTAGGGACTGAAGAGGGATGGAGAGGAGAGGAGACTGTACAGCATGAACATACACAAATAGCATCATTACATCATTATAGCCACCTTGTTCCTCAGGCACATGTTGACCTTATCTCTGTGCCAGGGACAATGAAAGTCTGGTTGGGGAGACAAGGATGAATGTTTGCACCCTGCTACCTAGCACCTTACCATCCAGAGGGAAAGGAAGACATAAAGCTAGGTGAGGTTGGAAGAGAGTGGTACAAACAGTGAGAGAGGCATGGAAACTCAGTCAGGAGAGTTCAGAGTGAGAAGGGCATACTTCCAGCTGGGAGAAGGAAAAGAGGGAAGAGGTGAGGATGATCTTCCTCTATTACCCACTGGATGGCACTAACACCCTCATGGTCACCAAGGCTGGAGCTTCTCCCCCCATCCATGCACCTACAGTAGACCCCCAAACACTCTCAGTTACAATTAATTACACAATAACATCCAATTCCCACCCAACCACCTTCTCCCTAGATCACACCCCCCTCGTCCTTTGCCAGAATTTTTATAAAAGTTTCCTAACTCATTTCTCTACCTCCAGATATCTCCCCATCAAGCTGGTCTTTCCTGCTGCCTCCACTAAGTAATCTTCCAAAACCACAATCACACCTCTCCTCTGCTTAAAACTTTTCTTGGCTGTCCATCACCTACCATAGCAGTATCCAAAATGCTGTCACCAGCATATCAGCTTCACTATTTCTTTTTGTCATATCTTCAGGTACCCTTATGCCAGTTTTTTGTCTGTATCTCTCAGCCCCTCACCCTCACTCACCGGTCTGCTCTGTATTTTAGGGACTTGCAGTCTACAAACTACCGTTTCCAAACTCATTTGCCAGCTGCCCTGTTAGGATCTCAGGCACGGAGATCACCCAATCAGCAGAAAAGTGGAAGTCAGAAGGAGGAGGCAATCTTGCTCAGCAGCAGTTGCTGCACATTCTAAGTGGTTGCTAGTGTGGCAGCAGGAATGCAGTAGCTCTAGATTCCAGCAGCCTGGCTGGAGGCGGCCCCTATCAGTCATTCATGCCTGAGCCTAGGCGATAGCCCTTGATTGCATCCAGCACTGAAGACGCCAGCCACTTCCAACACTGTAGAAGCAAGTGAAGGCCTCTGGAACCCAGCCCAGGGGCATTAATATCCTTGAATCTCCTTTGTTTGGTCGTTCCAGCTCTTCTAAAACCTTGGTGACTAATCCCCTGTATTAAATTTCCTCATTTGAAATACCTAGGGCAATATCTGTTTTCCATACTATTATTTATGTACTATTTTTCTTGAAGTTACTCCTCTTTATTTACAAACTTTTTATTCCTTAAAAACAAACTTACCCTGTCCTAAGCAATAACATCTATGAGGTCCTAAGTTGATGTATATTTTTCAAATCTTTATTAGACTCAATGCATAACTATTAACATAAATATGTCAACATAAAAGTGTTCATCCAGGTACCATCTAAAATCATCTCCTGTGCTGATACATACTCCATTCTGGGTCTATACAGACTCTACTCTGGGGGTCCAATCCAGTCTCTCCTTCACTGTCAGGCTGTGGCTTCTGTTTCTGGTCCCCTGTCCCCAGTACACCTACAGAAACTCTTCCCTTTTCCTCTCTACTCTTCTTCCCTGAACCTCATGCTTTGTTCAACAGCACCCTATTTTTCCATGCCTTTTCATGCTTTGTTCTCTATTCATAAAAGTATCTTGACTCCTTCCCTGACCAGAAGATTCCTTCATTCATTAATTCAATCATTCCCTACAGTTTGAAGTTGTTTTTTTTTAAAGTTTATTTTATTTATTTTAAGAGAGAGAGAGAGCAGGGGAGAGACATAAAGAAAGGGAGAAAGAGAATCTCAGTGCTGTCAGTATGGAGCCCGACGTAGGGCTCAAACCCATAAGCTGTGAGATCACCTGAGCCGAAACCAAGAGGTGGATGCTTAACTGACTGAGCCACCGAGGTGCCCCTATTTTGAAGTTTATTCAAACTTCATCCTAGTCAAAAGGCAGCTTAAACTCTCATCGTGCTGCCTACGACACAGTGAGTCCCTTTGGAGATTCAAAAGGTAACTCTCCCCCCAACAAATTTCAGAGTGGGTCAGTGTATGCTGGTTGCGTGAATACTTGAGAAGCAGGTAAATCGTCTGATGCCTGTGGCTTTGTTGGGATCGAAGCTGGAGAAAGGCTTCCCAGGAAACCCTGGAGGAGGAAACAGAATGATGTGCATGATCATCATGGAGCACAAGGGGTGTGCTTATAGAGTTACCCATATGGGATATTCCAGTAAAACCAATATAGAAAGAACTACAGATCATACCGTTAGAGAATTAGAATTTAGTGAAATATGCTTTGCACAGCACTTCTCCTGGACACAAAGGCCCAGCAGCTACCTCTGGATCTTTCATTTCTTTGAGTTTTGTCTTCACACACATGGACTATCAGGTTACTTGATCTAGACTAATAGGACATTTCTGAGCCCAGAGTAAGTCAACCATGAATGATTCAAGAAGTCAATGGCATCTGGACTATTGTCCTATCAATATTTTCTAGACACATACTCCATGGAAAGTGCAATGCTAATTAGGAGAATTTTCAGGAAAGTAAGCAAGCTATACCTTTAAAAATTATAATATGGAAAAAATAAAAGTAAAAAATATAAGCTTTGGAATCCAACAGACTGGGTTCATGTTACTACTTAGCAACTTCTTATTTGGTAACTAGAAGCAGTTACTAACCTCTTTGTACTTTAGCTTTCTCATCTGAAAAATAGGAATAATAACACTTAGCTTATAGTATTGTTCTGAGAATTTGATGAGATAGTACAGAAAACCTATGTACTTCATGTTAGGTTAATAGAAGCTGCTATTTTATCACTATTAATGCAATAGAATTAAGGGAATGGATTAAAAATTGCCATTGGGGACTTTAGTCTAGGGAAGCAGAGAAAGCAGAGACCTCAGGAGGGCTGTGTGTTGGGGGGATGTGCAGCTGAGCCTCAGGGGTGGGAGGGGGGTTTCAGCAGAGTGGCTGTCCCCGCTCTGAAGGTCTGGTGACTCATGGCTCTGAAGCAGAGAGAATGCAGAGTTGCAGGGCAGAGGTGATGGGCTGGCAAGCTTTCTCTTTGAAGTGTCAGGCTGACTTTGAGGCCAACTGGACTAGCTTTCAACCCTCGGAGGGCAAGGGACACAAGGACACAGGGACACAGGACAAGCAAACACTATTAGCTTCACAGCCAAAATAGGAACCTAAGAAACAAGACTTACAGAGAAGTCTTGAGCTCTTTCTTGATTACACCAGCTTACAAATCATCCCCATTGCCTGCCACAAAATCCACAGGACTTTCTACTCTGCTGTGTCACAGTAAAGGAGAAGTCACAGGGCGGGGGAAGGGAGGGTGGCTTAAATACATCATAGGAAGGTCTCCTTTTCTACAAGGATATTCCTAAAAGTTGTAAAAGGAAGTTGTGTTAAGTAGACTTTTCGATGCAATTTGTGTAGGGTGATTCTTTTAACAGTGCAAACCACCACCCACAATATTTGTTTATCGTATTTGCCCTTTGGGTCCCCACTGGGTTCTTCAAGCAGGCAGATGTCTAAAAATGCCAAGGATATTGGATGGTTTTAAGGCAGATTCCATTCTAAGTACTAGACAGTCATTTACACAGGGTTCTTTAAGGAAATGCAATGACCGAGATAGAATAAGCATATGAAAAGCTTAAGGAACGGCTTTTAGGACCACCTCAGCTTCGTGGCTTAGTTGGTTAGGGTAAGCATCCGACTCTTGATTTTGTTTAAGATCTCTGTGCTGTCAGCATTGGAGCCTGCTTGGAATTCTCTCTCTCCCTCTCTCTGACTCTTCCTTGCTTGCTCTGTCTGTCTCTCAAAATAAATAAATAAACTTTTTTAAAAAAAGAATATCTTTTAAAGTTTTTTCATTGAAAGCTATGCATACTGAAATCCCACCAAAAGAATTTAAGACAGCACATAATAAAAATCACGAGACTTCCAGGTCCCACCAGATGGCCAACTGAGCCGATGTAAACTCTTCCTTCAGCATGGTGAAAATGCTCAAGCCAAACCCTAACGGTCTTTCAGATATATAGCTGATGTCACAAAAAGAAAGAAAGAAACATCCTCAGGTTCTGTGAGCACAGAGGGAACACAAAGAGCAGGAAGCAGTTTGATGAGGCTGGGGCACCTGGGGAGGTGTCCAGACTTGGAAATAAGCCTGCTTGGCCAAGAGTGTGGGTTCCCATGCCCTCAGGAGCAGGAGATGGGGCGTTGGGCTTGTAAAATACACAAAGTAGGAACCAAGATGGCTGCTAAGGTTGGAAGACACTACGTACCAGCCCAGGGAGATGGGAAGGAGCTTGTCTCCAAGTCAAGAGGTAAACATAAAAATTGGTCCTGGGCTAGAGATACCACTGAGATGCTTGGAAAAGCCAGTGCAAAATGCTCTGATCCCCTCTGACAGGAACTTCATGGTCCTGAAGGACTTGGCAGTTTATACAGAGCTTTCACAAGGCAGACAATGCCATGGCCATTTAACAGAAAAAGAAGTGAAGGGTCCATAAGGCTGAGTGACTTGTCCAGGATCACACATCAGGGAGAGAAATCTGGGCCCAAATCCAAGTCCTTCCCCTCCACAACCGTGCCTGTCGCAGAAGTATGGGCAGCTCAGGGCACCTCCTGAAACACCCAGGAAATGGGCAGCCTGGCACTGTGGACACCCTGGGATCAGATGCAACTGTAGAGGTGCCTGGCTTAAAATGAATGCCAATCATATTCTGGCCACCAAGAGGCACATCTCCCCTTCTCCCATGCCTTCACACTGTTCATCTGAGTAGGGAGCATGAGGAGAAGGGATGTCTAGTGGGAACTGGGGAGGCATTACAGTTTGGGGGCTGAAAAATCACACATGGCTCCCATGGAGTGAGAACCTTTTTTTTTTTTTTCTCGAAAACCACTTGAACTTTGTCATTGCAATTAAGCTTATCTCTTCTTGTGTTTGTTTAGCTTGTGGGTAGGGGATGTCATAACCCTCTCCAGTTTTATGGAAAGCTACTTACAAGCGTTAGATTTTGAAATGGCCATTAACCTCCTTGGCCTGAAGACTCACTAAAAAAAAAAAAATTGGGGGTGGGGGTCAAAGGAGGCCATTGCAGATTGCCTGAGAAGGCCCTCTCTGAGATCTTCGGGAGACAAGAGGTCCTGGTCTCGTCTGTCAGGCTGTCTATTTGCTGCAAGAGCTGGTGGGTATTAATAACTGCTGTGCCAGTCCATTGACCAGTCTCTGAGTGAATCGTGCCCAGGTGCTGCCTGGCCTGGGTAGGGAGGAAGTACAGAAGCAGGCAGAAGGGTCTGGAAAGGGTCAGACACCAGAAAAGGGGTTCCTACCCCAGGCTTCCTGAGAGGGCTCTGGGATGAGTGCTAACTTCCCCCAAGGAGAGAAATTCATGAACTTCCTTCCTGTTCTCCACCTTAGATCCTGGAGAACAGCACTATGGGGTGTGTCATTTGACATCCATGGTTAAGGGGAGAGGGTCTAGATATTGATCCAGATATCCCTTTATCTGAGGAGAGATGCTGGGCAGCCAGTGGTGGCACAAGAGAGAGTGGGGTATCTAGGGCACTGCCAGGAGATCCTCCCAGATGGAGCGCTTAATGCCTAGGGGAAGAGAGTTTAAATGGCCTCATCATTGCCATTTCCTTAGTGATTCTTCCATTGGCTTTGGACTATAGAGATCCTATCTCCCCACTCATGCAAATGTTTACTTGATAAATGTTTGAAAAGTTCTTTGGGTAGGTGGCAGGTGAGGTGGGTGGGTGAGGTCTCAGGTAGGACTTGAATTTAGTCAGGCGCTCAGTCACTATGGCCATTAGACAGACACCACTAGCCATTAGCTAGTGGATATTATCCTACATCACCCAGATGTCATCTCAGATCACATGGCAGTCTGGAATTTGGATAAAATTGGATTAAATTCCCCTAAAGGCCTCGCTAAGGTTCCTGGGGATCCTTGGAGGGACCATACTCCCATAGACACTCTGCTCTCTAATACAGACAGTCCCTGACTTATGTTCACCTTGGGAGCTTTTGAGTTTACAATAGTGTGAAAGTGATCCTCATTCAGTAGAACCCATACTTTGTAAATTTTGAGGTTTCGCCAGGCTGGTGATATGCAATACCATCATCTGTTGTGATGCTGGGCAGCGACAATGAGCCTTGGCTCTGTCTGCCACGTGATTGCGAGAGTAAACAGTCAATACACTTACAGCCATTCTGTGTCCATGCAAACTCTGTTTTGCACTTTCAGTACAGTAATCAATAAAATACATGGGATGTTCAATACTACATTATATAATAGGCTTTGTGTTAGATGATTTTGCCCAGCTGTAGGCTAGTGTCACCATCCTGAGCACGGGTAAGGTGGGCTGGACTAAGCTATGGTGTTCAGGAGGTTAGGTGTATTAGATGCATTTTCAACCTACAATGTGTTTATTGGGACATAACGCCATGGTAAGTTGTGAAAGCTGTATACTATTTCAGGTGTATTGTTTCAACTCCACCCTATCAATCTGGAAATGAAGCTCAGCCCTTCGTCATTCTCTATTTGTACATGTATTGATTTATGAATTATAATTTACTGAAGCATTTGAGATAGCGGGAGAGGGAATTAAAGAAAGATGGATAGAGACTGACTTTGTGGCCGATGAGCAGCTTCAAATTCAACATTAGCTTTTCCTGGAAGCTCTTAGTGCCTCATTGCCACTGGGGGTGTCTTCATGACTCATCACCCCACACCCACTCAGTGGTTCCCCTCCTTTCTGCCTGCTGCACTGCTCTCTTCCTTTCCCTGATGTCCAGGTGAGAGAAAGAAGACACAACTGGTTCTCTCCCTGGGTCCTGCACAGCCCAGCAGCCCTTCCCCATCACCACCTTAGCCCTGGCTGACCACAGATTGTAGATTTCACATTTCACTCACTCTCTCTCCCAAGCAGCTTCTTTAGCTGTGCGCACGCGCGCGCACACACACACACACACACACACACACACAGAGTTTCCTATCAGAGAGGAATTCCAACGCTAATTGTTAAGACAATGGATTTTTGACTTCTTTACACATACATATATACAATAAAAAGTTATTGTCCCACATGGAGGAGATTAGGGTCTAATATGGGCACCCTCAATACAATGAGACATATCAAAAGGTACACAATCAAGGTTCAAACAAGATGAGAGGATGTTCCCATCATCCTGTGAGCCACTCTCTCACTACCAGCTAGGTGCAAGGGCATTTGCGGTGGCTAAAAATGACTGTGAATTCTGGACGTACAAGCCTGCTCAGTGTTTGCCAGGGACTGTCCTGACCTGTGGCCCGGAAAGCACTTTGTGTCCTGGGCACTGTCAGAGGAGGAAGGCCGAGCAGGGAGGGCAGAGTCGAGCACCCAGCTGCACTGGAGGGAGAGGTTGACTGTGCTAGGATCCACATGATAGCAGGCAACCAGTGCTCTCTGCCCATGCTGCTGAGAGGGGAGTAATCTCTCCACAGCAGGGCATATGCCGTGCCACCTGTTAGGGATGCCGGAGGAGGGCTTTGACATTGAGCACGTGGGTGGACGAGGAGGCTTCTCAGGTACTTTGCCAGATCACCATGTCTAAGATTCTGGAGGTGTCAGAGAGTATGAGGAAGTTGGAGATACCAGAGCACGCCTCTACTGTGGGCAGACGCACTTGAATGAGTGTTGTGTTCCTCCTCAGACTTGTCTTCCTGCAGTGTCACCGTCCCCCTCATGAGCCCTCATCCACTCATCTGTCCCCTGACTCATCTACAAGCAGAACCCGAGGGCTGCTGGGCCTCCAGAGCAGAACCCCCAGGAGCCCAGAGTTGGCGGGTGGGTAAGGGAGCATGTAGGCATCCTAGGGGTTGTGCTGCCAGTGAGAGCAGACAGGATCCCCTGGCAGGGGAGAGCACTTCCAGGAAACAGAGAGCTCCAGCTGCAATCTCCTGCCATCTTCCCTGGTGCAGGCTGGAATGGCAGAGCAGGACTGCAGAGGAAGGAGAAAGGATGGGCAAGGATGGGAAGAGAGTGGTTGGCTCTCAGGCCTGGGGTCACATGGTGCCAGCCCTGTTCACCTCCTCTCACCCTGCAGTCTTATCTAGGCATACATGCCCAGTTAGACACACACACACACACACACACACACACACCCTGATCCTGGCTGCCCAGCCCCAGGGCTTCAGTGATTTGAGGGCACATGCCAACCTGACTACTCTACATTTCTTATTTTCCTTTCACCGGAAGACCCATGGCCTCATTATTCTTTGATGGTTTTTGTTTGCCGACCCATAATAAATGGGATACTTGCTATGTGCCAGGTATTGGGAATACGAAGGAAGAAATGAAAAAGAATACATGGAGAAATAATCCCAGTAGGATTTGGATCATAGGTATTTGTGAGGTGCTCTAGGAGCCCAGATGGTTTATAGAGGAGCTGAACAGGTAGAGGTGAGGGACGAGCAGAGTCTCAGTGGGAAAGCAAACTAGGGCATGGGCACCCTTACACGTTCAGTTGTCCCAGCACGTGCTACCTGCTTTCTTTCTCCTACCTTGTCTCTGCCTAGTAAAATGCATCTCAATTTCCACACACCCCATTTCAATAGTTCCCACTTGCCCTTCAGTATGTAGTATTTTGACATCTTTAAATGAAGACTGATGTGGACGGTACAGAGCTTATAATTAGCAAGAGGATTCCCAGAACACAAAATAGCTCTAAGGGCTTATGACAACTTTGTAAAAATTAAGTTTGTGTAATGATAAAAATGGAAGTGATCATAAGGTATGTAAATAAGAGGAAGGTTTTATTGTTCTTTTTGTTTTTACTATTAGAGAGAGAGAGAGAGGGTGCAAGTGAGTGAGAGCAGGGAGAGAAAGAGAAGGTGGGACTTGAACTCACGAACCCTCAGATCATGACCTGAACCAAAATCAGACACTTAATGACTGAGCCACCCAGACGCCCAATAAGGTCAAGTTTTGAGTTTAAAGGAATTCTTTGGTATTTTTCTGTGTGTCTAAATCTCAACACACACATGTATATGCACACATATACATATATATGGATATATACCTATGCACACAGGCACATACATGTGTGTACAGATATGTAACAGAAGCTTGCATTTAATGGAGGATTACCACATTAAAGTTTGCAGGGACTTAGGGCTTTGCATGTGATTGACATCGACTAATGTTTGCTGAATTAGAGCAAAGCACTGCTGTGCCCATCCTGTTTTTTTATCGTTGACCATTGCTCTTAGCAGTTAATGTTTGAACCTGGCCATAAAGGAGTCGACAGCTGCTGACCTATGGCCAACATTAGAAGCGGAAGGAGCCCCCTATAAATCAGCCCATGCTGGACATCCCAGCCCGCAGAGCTGCAGATCAGCTGTGGAGGGAGACTCGTCGCCACCATGAACTTCTCCGGCAAGTACCAACTACAGAGCCAGGAAAACTTTGAGGCCTTCATGAAGGCAGTCGGTGAGTGCTGGGCTGGACGCCAACGCTGGGGGTCATGGCATTGAGGGTCTGGCCCTGCCAGGGTTCTCGATGAATCAGGGTCTCAATGCTGGAATGGGAGGAAAGGCACAGGCCAGAAGCCATGTGATGCATCCTTGGCAGTGATTTGCAGCTTGTGCTCGTATCCCTCACTGGACGAGGCTACTTCACAGGCAAGTGGGAAGCACTGAGCTAGGTGCTGATCTGGATTGAAGCAATCTCTTCTGGTACCTCACTGTGTGAGCCTGCTCATTCATTCATTCATTGTCCTAACAAACATTGATTCAAGTCCAACCACATGCTGAGTACTGTGTTGGATGGATACCAGGGAGACAGATAACAATGAGCCACATTCCCAAGGCACAGTTTAGAGAGAGAAAAAGAGAAGAAATAGATGCAATAAAGTATCCCCGAATGCGTACTGAGCGCTGGCTCACTGCTAGGCACCATGTTAAGCCCTTAACATGTAATAAATCCTCACCAAAAATCTCTAAGTTGGGTACTAGTATTTTTCCCATTTCACAGTCAAGACAGCTGAGGCCTAAAAAGGTTAAGTAATCTCAACCAAGGCCATGCAGGCAGGAAGTGTTTGCCTTGGTATTTGAAGTAGATTCTGGTTCCAGAGACTCGACTTTAAACCCCTGTGACCCCCAGAGTCATGTGCAGAAAGATGAGGCTCTCACGGGAGGGCATGGACAGAAGACTTGGTGGTGGTGAAGGTGAGCCTAAGCTGGGCCTTGGAAGATGAGCGAGTGTCCCCTAGGGGACAGGGGGATGAGAGTGTGCTCCAGGCAGCAGGAACCTTCTAAGGAAAGGGCCGATGTGACAAAGAAGTGTGCCCAGGGGGGCAGGGCAGGGAAGACTGAAGGCAGAAGAGGAGGACCTTCAGGGCTAGCCGAGGGCTAGGCTCTTCTCCTATAGGGTGTCATGCCGTCTCTATTTCGAATCCCATACTTGGCCCCTACAGGACCCTCTACCTGCACTGAAAGTGCACTTGGACCTCAATTCATGTAACAGTGTAGATATGACCTGAAATCTGTGAAGCTCTGTCCCAGGGCAAGGGACTCCCACAGCGTCTTCCTCAAGAGCCTTGAAGCAGAGGCCGAGGCAGGGGTAGGTGGACGGAGGCTCTGCGGGCACAGCCCCAGCTTGGGAGTGTTGCCCCGGTACCTTATTCATAGCCAGTCTTCTCACTCTCAGGAGGGACCTGGCTCAGAAAATGAACTGTGTGGTCGGTGTGGGTGTGGAGAATGACATGCTGACACTCAGAGAGCAAAGTCTGGCGTGAGGAGGGAGGGCGAGCGAGAACCAGGGCGCTCACTAGAGGACAGGGTCTGCAGGACACAGGAGTGTCTTCTTTATAACCCTCCTGGCAAAACAGGGGACTGCCAGCTCAGGCCCAGGCAGGCCACCGACCTTTCCTTTCAGAGGTCAGCCCATGTTGCTCACAGGACTTGGTTTGTGCCTGTGGCCTCTGGGGAGACACGGCGCCTCCCTCCCCGCCCCACACCACACACTTTCTCTGTGGCCATTGCCTTGCAACTGCCATCTCTGAACCTCAGATGGTTTCCGCCAGGTCTGCCGGACGAACTCATCCAGAAGGGGAAGGACATCAAGGGGGTGTCCGAAATCGTGCAGAACGGGAAGCACTTCAAGCTCACCATCACCACCGGGTCCAAAGTGATCCAAAATGAGTTCACTCTGGGCGAGGAGTGTGAGCTGGAGACCATGACTGGGGAGAAGGTCAAGGTAGGAGGTGCCCCCTTGAGTCGCCCTCTGTTTCTGGAACTTTCCCTGGAACCTGGCCGCAGGGCTTCATCCCACCAGGCCCCCGCCTCATAGTCCCCACCACAGATACCTTATCTCCGAACCCACTTTGAGGCTGGGAGGCAGAAAGACAAGACAGCTCCAGGGAGGAAGCTCTAAAGAAGCCCTTCCAGTATTCCTGTGACTGTGTGGGTGCTCTGGCTCAAGAATCCAAGCTCTCCCATGTGGAGGATATGGGGGACCAGTCATGGGTTCTCCCAGGACCAACAGTAGACAAGCAGGAATCAGTGAAAAACCCTAAGCAGAGCTGTGACGTCATCCTTGAGCCCAAACTAAACTGGCCTTGCTGAGCCTAGAGCTGCTGGTCATGAGGAGAGACTTCCTGGAGGAGGTGCTGGCAACATCAAGAATACCAGAATGCCAAGACCCCAGGCAGGCCCTCAGACTGAGGCTTTAGAAGTCCTTGGGCCCCGGGCCTCAGCTACCTCATCTGTAAAATGGGCATAGACACCCTTTTTACCTCTTCTGATGGCCTCTCCTTTCTGCTTCTCCACATAGGACATTAGAGGTCAGGAAATCTGTAACAGGAAATTCTCTCGATAGGCCTATAGCAAGGGGCAAGCTCTCATGGGTTTTACCACAGCCTTTTTCCAACTGTCCATTTTGGAGGCAAATTTTTTATTTTGGCCAGAGTCTTCTGTTACCTGCTGGGTTTCTGTTGCCTCCTCCTGGATGCATAAGGCTTAAAAAAGAGACCACCATAGAAAATATAAATATGCCAGAAGGAATACACACCAGAGCTAAATATGTGTTTTCCCAACTGGCCAGTATTTGGAATTTTGCTACTACCTCTGTGCATCAGCTTGGAGAATTGATACTTAACTAATTTTATTTTAGTGCTTGTAGTTGAGACCACTTCAATGTCCTATGCTCATTTCTAGTTCAATTAAAAGTTAAGAGACAGAGCATGAGTGGGGGAGGGGCAGAGAGAGAAGAAGACACAGAATCCGAAGAAGGCTCCAGGCTCCAAGCTGTCAGCACAGAGCGCATTGCGGGGCTCAAACCCATGAACTGTAAGATCACGACCTGAGCCGAAGTCAGACACTTAAGTGACCGAGCCATCCAGGGGCCCCTTCTTTAGCTTTTAAATGCAGCTCCCATTTTTACAGCCAGAGAACCAGGGGGTGTGAGTGGTTTAGGTTGCTGTAAGCAGAGAGCCACGCAGGGGAGCCAGCCTCATGAGCGAGATGTTCCTCACAGGTCATCTCTTCTGTCCCTTGCAGGCAGTGGTTCAGATGGAAGGTGACAATAAGCTGGTGACAACTTTCAAAGGCATCAAGTCTGTGACCGAACTCAACGGCGACATAATCACCAACGTAAGTTGGCACTCTGAACTTGTGGTTCCCAGTGCTTGAGGGGAGGGGAGAGGTAGAGTGGGGAACAGCTCTGTCATCTTCCCTGTTATCAGTCTGTGCTAGCACTTACTGAGGACCCACTATGTACCAGGCGGTTTACACACATTATCTTCCCAACAACCCTGAGTTTTCTAAGTGGGGAAACTGAGTCAACAAAAAACCAGGGAATGGCAGAACTAGGGTTCCTTTGATTGGGGCCTGTCACACAGGGCCGTCATCCACAGTTGTACACTGCACAACCCTACAGGGGGCCACTCCCATTATAGATGGTGTAGACTTGTATTCTTATTACCATCTTGAAGTGGTAAGTTAGCCATTTTGTTCTGACAAAACGAGTGCCGTGTATTTGGACAGTTTCCCAGCAGATAGGAGTATGGCATCTTGAGGAAGGGCTGCCCTTTTTTATTTCACCAAAACCCCCATACGTGTTGGCGGCAGCTCCCGGCTGGTGCTTCCCCACCTCTCCTGAGTTCCTTCAGGCTGCCTTTCCATCCCCACTTTCCAGGTCAGGGTCAACCACTCCAACCTCCCGCTCTTCCTTCTCTCCTCATTGCTATCTCACTTCTTCCATCCATACTGAAAAGGGACGGGAAACAAGAGGCGCTTAGTAGGACAGACACCGTTCACATAGAGCCACCAGCGTGGCCCACCTTTCTCAGTCTCCGCTGGGATGGGGCCACAAGACTTGCCCACAGGCATTTACAAGGAGAATCATATTCACAGCAGCTTTATGGTAGCTTATCAGAGTGGCACACACTAGTTGTGTAGCCATCCCCGGTGCCTGATGGCCGGCCACGTCCTATCCCTGATTTGGAGGTGAATAGTGCAGTGTTTCTGCTGCAGTTGTATTCCTCTGGCTCTTCTTTGCTTTGAGGAGTAACAGAAGGCAGAACGCTGCCCAAGGGGTCTGTGCACCCCTGTTCAAGTGGGAAAAATCCCTCAACTAGAGAGTCAACCAGGAAACATGCAGTCCCACCCCTGCTGGGCACATTCACAGCACATCAGGAAGGTGCCAGCAGGAGGAAGGGAGATGAGCCTGAACTCAGTTCCAGCCAAAGCCCCTTGATAGGCCTTTTTTGTACTTTGATATGCATTTGATAGCTCCCCTAATCTTTCCCTCTGCCACGAGGGAGGCAGGATGAGGGATTTAATTGACAGGTTGACCTATCCAAGGTCATCCAGCTAATGAACTGTAGAACCAGGGTTCGAACCTAGTTCTTTCCTTTCTATTCCATTGCTGCTGAAGTTAAGGGGCTGCTTTGCAACCCCGGTGACATTACCCCGGGTCATCGTCACAGACTTGTATAAGAGAACCAGGGGGAAGTATGGGTGGTGGGGTTGTGCGGGAGAAAGGAAAGTCCCTCAAAAATTAAAAAACTGATTAATCCGATGGTCCAATGCTTTTATACACTTCCTGGTTCTTTGAGAGGAAAATTTTGCACTACCTGCTATGTTCCAGGCTAGGTGCCTACGTGTTTCCACGTATGTGTGCTCTTGGTCCTCAGCATGTGTTTGGTACATAGTAGGCACTCAGTGAAACAGAAATTGGACTGGAATGGACTCATTTGGATGGTCTTGCTCTGACTGCCATTGATATAGAAAGGAATTCACTAAATGACAGGGCAAGTCTCTACACAAGGAAATGAAGTGACCCAGATCTAGCATGGGATTTTAGAAAAGATTGCCACCTCTCCCTCTGGTCCTACAGAAAACAGAGAAAACTTCGGGTCGTTTCTTATGCTAGCATATTTGGGATGATTCTGTAGCCTTAACTACCTTGTGCACTCCACATCAGAAGAACATTTTGTGATTTTTTTTTTTTACTTTCAGACCATGACATTGAATGACATTGTCTTCAAGAGAATCAGCAAGAGAATTTAGACGAGTCTGCATTTCATATTCTTTTACTGTGTAAAATTAATGTAATAAAGTGAACTTTGTTTTTAAAAAAAAAAGTCTTTTCTTCTCGATTGATGGTGCTGTGAGTATCAATGTGCACTGACCCACCTAAATCTTCGTAAATCTTGATGATCTGCATGTTCCATCCTGCTGGGCCAGGTCTGAAGGATGGCTCTCACCCTGAAAGCAGCCCCTACGCTGCCCACACAGGTGACCCTACACGGAACCCAAGATGTGGCTGGATCTGTATGGCAGCCCTGGAATGATGTTCCTGGTCAGCTATACAGGCAGGGAGCCAGAGCAAGAGGGTGTGCTGGCTCCCTATAGGGACAGAGGACAGGAATACCAGGCAGGCACCCACCAGGGGACATGAACTGAAAGACTGGGCTCCGACCCACCAAATGAACAATTCACTCTCCTAGAGGGGTGCTGATAGAGGAGCTTAGCAGGAGGCACCAAGTGGGCAGAGGAAGGTCAGGTGGAAATTCCCCCCATGCTACGGGTAGTGGGAGAATGTGGAAAAAGCATTTCTCTGAACAGCACTTTGTATCAGGCTCCGGTAGCTGTTATAGGTTGAGTTGCACCCCCCCCCCCGCTAAAATTCACATAATGAAGTCCTAATCCCCAGGATGGCAGATTGTGACCTTATTTTGAAATAGAGACATTGCAAATATAACTGGTTAAGTTAAAAGGAAGTCATGCTGGAGTAAGGGGACCCCTAATCCATTATGGGTGGTGTTCTTAATGAAAGAGAGATATTTGCCGACAGAGACACCCACATGGGAGTATGCCATGCGAAGACCAGAGTTATGCAGCCACAAGCCAAGGATGTACCAGAAGCTAGGAGAAAGACCTGGAACAGATCCTTCCCTACCTCCTTTAGAGGGAGCGTGGCCCTATCCTCACCATGATCTCAGACTTCTGGCCTCCAGAACTGTGAGATAACACATTTCTGCTGTTTGAGTGGCACAGTCCAAAGTACTTTGAAATGGCAGCCCTAGCAAGCTGATATGGTGTTCATTCCCCACATCCAAAGAGCAGCCAAGCTCAGACACATCTACCCTCATCATGTCTTTCAGCTCCAGACCCGTACCAGCCCACAGAAAGCTCTCAACACAGTTGCCTTAAATATGAATGAACCTGTCACATTTCCCACCTCCTCTCTTCCCACTTCGGGAGTTGAACCCCCATAACTTGTTATGTGGATGGTTGCACAGGCCCTATAGCATCTCCCCACCCCTCTCTCTCACTTACCTACTCAGTCATCTTCCTTAAAAACAGCACTGATCATAAAGCTTCCTAGTTCATTGCCTTGCACATAGGAGTCCAACTCCTCAATGTGCATTCATGTCTCTATATCGGGAGTTAGGAAATGTTTTCTATAAAAAGCCAGAGAGTAAATATTTTCAGTGTTATGGGCCATCCAGTACCTGTCACAGCTGCACAGTTCTGCTCTTATAGCACAAAGCAGCCCCAGGCAATACACCAACAAATGGGCGCGGCTGTGTTCCGACAAAAATTTATGGACATTGACACTTAAATTTCATATCATTTCTGGGGCGTCTGGGTGGCTCAGTCAGTTGAGCACCCAACTTCATGACAGGTCATGATCTCACAGTCTGTGGGTTTGAGCCCCGCATCAGGCTCTGTGCTGATAGCTCAGAGCTGAGAGCTCAGAGCCTGGAGCCTGCTTCAGATTCTGTGTCTCCTCTCTTTGTCCCTCCCCTACTCATGCTGTCTTTCTCTCCTCAAAAATAAATAAACATTAAAAATTTTTTAATTTCATATCATTTCCATGTGCCATAAAATAGCATTCTCCTCTTGATTTTTTTTCCCTCAACCATTTAAACACAGAATGTCATTTTTAGCTCGCACACTGTGTAGAAACAAGTGGCAGCTGGTCTGACCCATGGACTGTAGGTTGCTGACTCTTGCTTGATAATAGCCTGTTCTGCCTTATCTAGCTTCAACCTTTTCCTGTAATATACATTCTAATCAAGCTAAATAATCTCTCATTCCCCTAGTAATTTAAGTGCTGCCTCTTTCAAGAAGGCTTCCTGAATTGTACAGCTAAAAGCACTCTTTCTGTCCCTCTGGCATTTTACCTACACCAGTTTATTGGATGATATTCTTCCTGCCTTGCACTATAATGTTTGACATATGTGGAGTGGGGTCTTGAAAAAATAGGGAGACCATAATTTGGGGAACTAAGTTACACTTAAAGAAAGAGCTTCAAAGCTTCAGTAAGAATTCAGAGGTAGGAGATACAAGAAAAAAAGCCCCTAAAGCACACTATGCCATTCACAAAAATAAATTCCAGATGAACTGAAGAGCTAAATGAATAAATGTGAAATATTAAAAATTGACACGGCAGATAAATCAGTATATATTGATACATAGAAGACTGTCTTAAGGTGCAAAAAACATGAAGAAAAAGATTAATTCATATTACAAAGGTTTGTATGAAAAGAGACTATAAACCCAGGTTCCAAAAAAAAAAAGCAACCACGTGAGAGAAAATATTTGTGACTTACATCACAGAGGTTAACACAATACAAAAACCTCTTCCAAATCAGTAAGAAGCCCAACCAAGTCAATGAGAAGGTGGGGTGAGCACACTAATGGGCAATTCACAGTGTGAAATATGCTTAGTCTCAGAGTAATCAGGGACGATTAAGGGATGTAAGATGAGATACTGTGTTACAAATCAAACTAGTAAAAAGTAAAAGGATTGATAACGTCGAGCGTTTGCAAGGATGTGAGTGAGGAAAGGCTCTCCCATCACTGGTAGAGATGTAAACTGTTACAGCCCACATGGAGCGCCATTTAATGGTATCCACTAATATTTTCTAAATTCCCTAATGTCTAGCAATGCCACTCTTGTATATCTCCCTAGAGAAGTGTTTTAACACATACCCAAAAAAGCATATAAGGATGCAAGAGCCAAAAACTGGAAACAAATGCCCATGAGTAAGAAAGGGCTAGATAAACTGTCGCATAGTCATACTCTGAGATAACGTGTGGTAGGTAGAGTAAATGAATGAGGTAGGTTTTAAGTGTTATTGTAGAACTCTAAGATGAAGCTTCAAAAAAAAATAACAAATTTCCAATTGTACATGTAAATGTTGTTCAAATGTGAAACAAAATTTTCTATTTATATAGATTGTTGGAACATCAGATAGTAGCCATCACCTCTGGTGTGGGAGTTCAAGAGAATTTTTTACATTATTTGTATTAAATTTTTTTGCAAGGAACTAATTTTGTGGAACTGGCTTTTTAAATTTTTTATTATTAATTAAAAAAAATTTTTTTTGAGAGAGAGAGACAGAGTGCAAGCAGGTGAGGGGCAGAGAGCAAGGGAGATGCAGAATATGAAGCAGGCTGCAGGCTCCAAGCTGTTAGCACAGAGGCCAATGTAGGGTTTGAACCCACGAACCATGAGATCATGACCTGGGCCGAAGTTGGAAGCTCAACTAACTAAGCCACCCAGGTGCCCCTGTGGTACTGGTTTTTTTTTAAACGAGCCATGATTTTTTTTTAGAAGCAGATGATTTAGAGTCAAAATGTTGGGCTTGAAGACATGGTTCTAATAAACTAATCCATGATTTTGGACCTCAGCTTTCTCATCTGTACAATGGGCACCACAATATCTCCTCCTGTGGCTTTTGTAAGGAGCCCATGAAATGATGCGTGTCATTACTGCTCCTCAGCCTCCGGAGAGAACTACAGTTGGGTAGGACCTTAGAACCACTAGCAGCAGCTATGTTATGCCCAGAGAAACATCTGTGCACAGATGAAGAAGCACGGAGAGGGAAAGAGGTTTGCTAGGACACCTGGCTGAGGTCTTTTTAAGCTACGGGAGGAGAAACATAGTAGAAGCAAGGTCTCTTCAGTCAAGCCTCCAGGGATTTGACAAAATTCCCAAAATCTCCTCCTAACTGGGATCTTCCCCTGGGAACAGCCTTCTTCTGGAGGGGATTGTTTGTGTGTTTATGCCTGAAAAGGAAATTAATTTTATGCTGAATTTGGATTTTGTACAGGTGCCCAGAGAACTTTGGACCTGAAGTCACCTTTAAATAAATTGGATAAACAGCTGTTGATTGTCACAGCTCTTTTCACCTTGACCCCTCTCCCTTCCTGACCCTGTCCTCTCCTCTCCACCTGTCCTGTGAGCATCCTGACAACAGTGTGCACTCTGTACCCAGGAATGCCGACTGATTTGTAAAAAGCCAGATTTGGCAACTAGATGCACACAAATGTAGACATTTCCAGATTTCTTCTTCCTTTTTAAAAAATTTAATGGTTATTATTTATTTTTGAGAGAGATAGAGACAGAGCATGAGTGGGGGAAGGCAGAGAAACAGAACCCGAAGCAGGCTCCAGGCTCTGAGCTGTTGGCACAGAGCGTGACGCGGGGCTTGGACCCATGAACAGGGAGATCATGACTTGAGCCGAAGTTGGACATTTAACCGACTGAGCCACCCAGGTGCCCCTCTTCTTTTGTTTTTTAAACTTTTTTTTTTTAATATTTTTTTTATTTATTTCTAGGAGAGAGAGAGAGAGAGAGACAGCGTGAACAGGGGAGGGTCAGAGAGAGAGGGAGTCACAGACTGAAATCGGCTCCAGGCTCCGAGCTGGCAGTCAGCACAGAGCCCGACGCGAGGCTCGAACCCACGAACCGCGAGATTGTGACCCAAGCGAAAGTCGGACGCTTAACCGACTAAGCCACCCAGGCGCCCCTCTTCTTTTGTTTTTTAAACTGACTCCCAGTAGGATAAAGAAAGTGATTTCAGGGTGAATGGAATGTCTAATATAATTTATATTCGATATTCAGAGGTTTTTTTCTATACATATTAGAGGCATATTGACCATCCCATGATTTTCTAGCATTTCCTACTAGAAACACATGGAGATAGATATAAAATTAAATTATCTTCTCCAGGGATGCCTGAGTGGCTCAGTCGATTAAGCATCCGACTTCGGCTCAGGTCATGATCTCATGGTTCATGGGTTTGAGCCCCGCATTGGGCTCTGTGCTGACAGCTCAGAACCTGGAGACCGTTTCAGATTCTGTGTCTCTCTCTCTCTCTCTCTGCCCCTCCCTGGTTCGTGCTCTGTCTCCATCTCAAAAATAAATAAACGTTAAAAAAATTAAAATTAAATGTATCTTCTCCACACAACCTGGCCTCATTCAGCCAAATCAGGACTGAGAGGCATTAAGCTCTGAGGAGACAATGGTCCCAGGGAGACTAGCTGTCTCATGGGGTGTGGAGGTCAGGAGGAGATTAACCTATATTCCATGATGGCGCCAGTATGGTCCATGATGCGATCCTGGTGGGGAAAAGCCCCAGACTCTGCCCGGCTAGGAAAATGCTTCCGAGCAAGTGACATTCCAGCTGACTTTCAAAGCGTTCAAAGATATTTGCCTAGCTGGGAGGCATTGGTATAAATGCAGGCTTGGCAAGGGATGAGGCAGAGAAAGGATATGGAGTCTCTGTCATGGTAAGAAGTCTGGACTTGATCCTGGAGACAGTGGGGAATCATTGAAGAGTTTTTAGCTGCAGTAGTAAACGCATTGTGGAAAATTATTCTGGCCATGGTGTCAAGGACCAATGAGAAGGGCCAAGGCTGAATACAGAGACACCATTAAGAGACGATAGCAATGGTCCAGGAGAGAGATGTGGGGGCCTGAATCAAGGCCTTGCCTGTGAAGTCAGAGCAAAGTAGAAAGGTTCAAGAGCATTTAAGAATTAGAATCAATGGGCTCTAGCGACTAGAGGTGAGAAGCGCTTTAGAAAGACATCTGTCAGGGATGTATCCATGGGAAAAAAAAAAAGGCTTACTTAAAAGGGTTCTCCGGCTGAGGATATAATGGAAGTACCATTTACACAAGTGTAGTTTGAGTAAATGGAACTCACAAGGTAGGTGAGGCACTCAGGCAACCACTGGAAGCCATTATCACCCATAGGTCTGTAAGGACAATGTGGGGGACTGCAATACTCCCCTCACTGAGCACTGGAGCCATCGGAGGGCCACCCAACAGGAGTCAAACCCCGCATAGGCAGGGAGGAGGAGGGGGAAGGGTTGCTGCAGGGAATAACACACAACGACTCCTCTGCCTTCCCATCTCCTACTGGGGCCTCCCATTGACTGAACAAGAAAGCAGAGATTGGCCTTTCTGGGCACAGAGCAGGGCAGAGAGGGAGGGAGAAGGGATGTAAGATAAAGGGAAATAAACTAGCACCATGGAAACTCCTTTAGTCACAAGTGAAAAAATCTACTTCATCTCACTTGGACCAAAATTAAAGTAGAGTGGCGGGAGCGGGGGTGTGGGGGTGGGGATGGTTCGCTGATTAATAGAAGTGGAAAGACCAGGTGGGTCCAAAGTCTTACAAGGTCATCAATGCTTCTTTCTCTTCTTATCAAGTCCTTTTCTCCCTCAATGGTAGTTATGTTCTCCCAGAGCTTTGCAAACAGATGTGAGTATGACTACCAGCGCCTCCAGGGTCACAAACTGAGAGTTATATTCCCAGAGAAGAGCAGGGACTCTTCTTCCTCCAATGCAAGAGGGCCCTTTTGACCCAACTGCCTAGCTTGGGTCACATACAATGGTGCCAGCTTCCAAAACAACATACAGCTTGGCAGCTTAGTCATGGACCATGGTGGGAGTACGTATACAATAAAAATCAGCAAATGCTGGGGCACCTTGGTGGCTCAGCTGGTTAAGCGTCTGACTTCAGCTCAGGTGATGATCTCATGGTTCATGAGTTCGAGCCCGACGCGGGGCACTGTGCTGACACCTCAGAGCCCAGAGCCTGCTTCGGATTCTGTGTCTCCCTCTCTCTCTGCCCCTTCCCATGCTCATGCTCTGTGTCTCAAAAAAAAAAAAAAAATAAAATAAATAAGTTAACATTGGGAAACAATCAGCAAATGTTACAAATCAGGGCTTTTCGTAACACTGCTGTTAAATGCTTCCCGGCACACCACTGTGTATCAGGGAACGGCGCACCGTGATAGGTCCAGGCTGGGTCTTGAGCCAACCTGTCCTGAGCAGCAGCCTACAAACTTCGTGAAGCAGAGGAGAGTCTCTAGAGAGTGAGTGGGTGCTGTTTTCACAACTGGGGAGATGCTGGGCTGAAAAGAGCAGCGCAGAAGCCCACTATAGGAGGTGAAGGAGGAGGCACCTAATACCCCAGATCTTGGGGAACCAGGTAGGAGTGAAGTAGAGGTTTGGAGGGAAATGATGAGTTCAGGCATAAACAGGTTGGGTGCGAGGTGCCTGAACACCCACCATAGTGAGCAAGGCAAAATTTCCCTCAAGATATAAACTTGAGCCAGCCAGATGGTGAATAAGGGGAAATAACTGTCTTACAAGGCCAAATGTCAATGCCACAGAACAAAAGCTGCGTATCTGGAACGCTATCTACTGCTTCCAGTTGTAGTTCCCTGTATGACTCCTGGCTCCTTGCCCCACCCAAGAAGGTGCCTGGCTTACAGTGGGATTCCACACACACCACACACCACACCTGCCTGGGACAGGTGAGCAAAAGGAAGGCAGTGAGAAAGGGCTGTGGTCCACTACATGAGAACTTACAACCCGTGTTTTGGTGAATGAGGAACAGAAAGAAGGCAAAGTTGATATGGCAGCCAATATGATGCAAGGGAAGGAAAATTCATTCTCCTGGATCCTGGAAATCCAGATTCAAGTCCCAAGCCTTCTGCTCAGTGGTTTGCAGGTGTGCATAACGGGCTGCTTTGAGGGCTTGATAGCAAAACTGCTGTAGTGGGCAGAATAACAACCCCAAATATGTTCACAAGCTGGCCCGCGGAACCGTGAATATGTCAGCTTACATGGCGAAGGATTTTGTAAAGACCTTTAGATGGGGAGATTATCTTGGATGATCCTAGTGGGCTCAATGGGATCACAAGTGTCTTTATAGTGAAAGAGGAAGGCAGGAGAGTCAGAGGAGCGATGAGGTTGCTGACTGGGGCCACAGGCCAAGGAGTGTGGGCATTCTAGAAGTTTCTAGAAGGTGAAACAGACAAGAAATAGATTCTTCCCCTAGAGCCTCCAGAAGGAACCCACCTCAGGGCACCTGGGTGGTTCAGTCGGTTAAGCATCCGACTTGATCTCAGCTCAGGTCATGATCTCACAGTTCCTGAGATGGAGCCCTGAGTCGGGCTCCTCGACGTCAGTGAGGGGCCTGCTTGGGTTTCTCTCTCTCCCTCTCTCTCTCTCTCTGAGCCTCTTGTGCTCTCTCTCTCTCTCTCTGTCTCTCTCTCTCTCAAAATAAATAAACATGAAAAAGAAAAATATCCAGATGGCCAACAGACACATGAAACGATGCTCAGCATCCCTCCTCATCAGGGAAATACAAATCAAAACCACACTGAGATACCACCTCACGCCAGTCAGAGTGGCTAAAATGAGCAAATCAGAGAACTCTAGATGCTGGCGAGGATGTGGAGAAACGAGCACCCTCCTACACTGTTGGTGGGAATGTAAACTGGTACAGCCCCTCTGGAAAACAGTGTGGAGGTTCCTCAAAAAATGAACAATAGAACTCCCCTATGACCCAGCAATAGCACTGCTAGGAATATAACCCAAGGGATACAGAAATGCTGAGGCATAGGAGCACATGTACCCCAATGTTCATAGCAGCACTCTCCACAATAGCTAAAACATGGAAAGAGCCTAAGTGTCCATCAACGGATGAATGGATCAAGAAGATGTGGTTTATCTATACCATGGAATACTACACGGCAATGAGAAACAATGAAATCTGGCCATGTGTAGCAACATGGATGGACCTTGAGGGTGTTATGCTGAGCGAAATAAGTCAGGCAGAGAAGGACAAATATCATATGTTTGCACGTATAGGAGGATTAGGAGGAACTTGACGGAGGACCAAGGGGGAGAAGAAGGGGGGAAATGGTGGGGGAAAGGGAGAGAGGCAAACCATGAGAGACTCTTGAATGCTGACAAAAACTGAGGACTGATGGATGTGGGGGGGAGGAAGGATGGGCATGGAGGAGGACACTTGTGGGGATGAGCACTGAGTGTTATGTGGAAACTAATTTGACAATAAACTATTTGTAAAAAACAAAACAAAACATGGGGCGCCTGGGTGGCTTAGTCGGTTAAGCGTCCAACTTTCGCTTAGGTCATGATCTCGCGGTTCGTGGGTTCGAGCCTCGCGTCGGGCTCTGTGCTGACTGCCAGCTCGGAGCCTGGAGCTTGTTTCAGTCTGTGACTCCCTCTCTCTCTGACCCTCCCCTGCTCACGCTGTCTCTCTCTCTCTCTCTCTCCTAGAAATAAATAAAAACATTAAAAAAAACAAAACAAAACAAAACATGAAAAAGAAAAATAAAAGAGAACCCAGCTGTGCTGAAACCTCAGTTTTAGCCCGGTGAGACCCAGTTTGGACTTCTGACCTCCAGACCTGTAAGGTAATAAATCTGTGCTATTTTAAGCCACTTAGTCTGTAGTAATTAGTTACAGCAACAACAGGCAACAAATACAGCTCCTAAAGATGTCTAGGAAACTTTGGCCAACCGTCCTCAGACCAAGCTGAGCTGTGGAGGCTGACAGTGACAAGGTCATGCCAGAGTTGTCGAACCTGTGTGGTGGCCCGTGGTCATGCTGCATGTTGTGCTTCTCTGAGACTGATGAGGTACTCCTGGGCAACGGAAGATTGGGGGATTTGTATGCAATGTTGGCCCAGCAGTGGGCAAGGGAGCTTCCAGAAGTACTGCTAACCTTCAATGCACTGGATGTTATCATCAGCACTGTGCACACCTCTGTCCAAGAGCTTGCATTTCTCAGTGCTCTCACACGTGTTGCTCTTCTCTCTGCTGTATGCCCCAACTATGCTGATTCCCCCCTGCATTCTTATTTGTTTAATGTTTATCTATTTTTGAGAGAGAGACAGAGCGCAAGCAGGGGAGGGGCAGAGAGAAAGGGAGACAGTGAATCTGAAGCAGGCTCCAGGCTCTGAGCAGTCAGCAAAGAGTCCAATGTGAGGCTCAAACCCACGAGCCCTGAGATCATGACCTGAGCCAAATGAAGCCTGATGCTTAACCGGCTGAGCCACCGAGGTGCCCTAGGAAAGATTTCTTTAATGATGTTCTTAACTATTCATTCTGCTACTTGTATGTAGTAAACCCCGTTTTTAATAGACTGACAACACTACAAATGAATGTGTTCTTTTAAAGTCAAGCCGATTGCCCTGGTATAAATATTCCCGCCACGGCCAATGCCAAGCTATCAAGGTGATGTTGATGAATGTCGAGTTTGGAAGATATGTGCACAGTCTGCTCTCACAGGTTGGGAAGAGATGGTCCCCACATACTGCTGCTTGCATCTACTCTTGACCTTTACTTTCCTCTTAGGGGAAGGGACCCTCATGGCCAGAGTGCCCACAGAGCACATAGGATGAGCCAGGCATCCTTCAGAGGGCTTTCACATTTTATAAATTTAATTCTCACAGCAACCCTGTGTGGGAGGTAGATATGAGGAAACTGAGGCATGAGTGAAATCTCCAGTCCAAGGTCATGCAGCTAACATTAGGAGAGCTGAGACAGGAACCTCGCTTGTCTCAGCATCCATAATCTTAAAAACCACACAATCCCTAAAACCGCATTGCCTAATACAGCAGCCAGTGATCACATTGGCTTTTTAAACTGAAATTAGTTGAAATTAAATATAATTTAAATTCAGTTCCTCACTTATAATAGACACATTGCTAAGAGCTTGAATAGTCACATGTTGGTAGGGGCTACTGTACTGGATGACACAAATACAGTATGTTTTCATCATCACAGAAAGTTCTATCAGACGGTGCTGCTCTACACGGACTGTAAGAAAGAAGCAGCTACACATATTTGCTTGGAAATATGGACAATTTAATGGCCTTTGTTGACTACTGTAACATAAAAACTCAAAACACGCAGTTTTAGGTCTCTTCTGCTCTGAGATAAGCAAATTCATTCACTTATTCATTCATTCGACACATATTAACTGAGCACCTATGTTCCAGGACCTGTGGTAGGTTCTGGGGATAGAAAGATAAAGAAAGGGACATGGCTCCTGCCCTCCAGGAGCTCACAATCTGATGGAGGAGGAGGCAGACAAGTAAAAAGGCAATTATATAAGCTGTGAGGAGAGTGTTATGGTGGGGGATTTGAGGGTGATGTGAGAGACTCAGACAGGCAGCAGATCCAAGGAACTCAGGGAAGGTTTCATAGAGGAGGTGATTTCCCAACTGGATGCTGAAAGATGAACAGGAGTTCACAGGTTTCAGATATTTTAGATAGAATGTTTCAAAATTCAAAGAGAGGCCCGGAAGAACATGGGTCACTCAGAGACCCATGAGTAAGTGGGTTTGATCAAAGTCTAGGATGCAAGCAATGCAAGGAATGGAAGCAAGTGGCTAGAGCAGAAGTCGGGTGTTCTCAGGTGGTGTGTGCTGAGGGACAGATGTCGGGGAGGGCAGAAAGGAAAGAGAAAGAGTTTCATTCTGGATGTACTATGGGCGGTGTGCCTGGAGAACATTTGAGAAGATATGTGGGGCTGGAGCTCAAGACAAGGTCTGGGAATACAGATTTAACACTATCAGCTTCAAGGTGGTGATTAAACAAGAGGCCTGGCTGGGCTCCTGCAGGGAGCGTGTGTAAAGCTAGATGATCATGAACCAAGAGTCACCAGAAGGAACAAACCAAATCCCAGGAAACATGCCAATGTTTCAGGGGCAGGTAGAGAAATGGGGTCAGGGGAGAAGAGAAACCACTTCAGAGAATCATCACAAGGAGGTGGTATCCAGAAATCAAGGCCTGGGAGTGTCAACTGGTGCAGAGAGGCCAAATAATATACAGACTAAAAAGTGCCCACCCACCAGAATTGACCTTGGTATGAGCCATTTCAGTGGAGTGGAGGAAGCCAGTCTGCACTGGGTTCAGGAGCAAATGAAAAGTCAAGAAATGCAGATAATAACTATGAAAGACAAGTTTTTTATTTTTAAAAAAAACATTTATTTATTTATTTTGAGAGAGAGAGAGCATAAGTGCAAGTGGGGGCAGGGTCAGAGAGACAGGAAGAGAGAGAATCCCAAGCAGGCTCCACAATGTTGGTATAGAGCCGGCTGTGGGGCTCAATCTCACAAACCATGAGATCATGACTTGAGTCAAAATCAAGAGTCAGACACTTAACCGACTGAGCCACCCAGGTGCACCAAAAGACAAGTCCTTTAAAAAATGTACTCAGTGGCCCCCTAGGTTAAGTGTCCGATTCTTGATTTCTGCTCAGATCATGATAGGATCATGAGATTGAGTCCTACGTTGGGCTCTGTCCACACTGAGCATGGAACGTGCTTGAGATTCTCTCTCTCCCTCTGTCTCTGCCCCTCCCTTGCTTGTGCTCTCCCTCTGTCTCTCTGTCTCTCTCTCTCAAAATAAATAAATAAACATTATAAAAATACTCAACTGTGAAGATTATGATCAAAGAGCCCTCAGCATGTTTGGTGACAGCATTGAAGAAGGAAGTGGACAGAGGAATGTCAAGGACCCAGGGTGGAGAGGGAATGACAGGTGAAGCAAGGCCCAAGGACATCAGAGGGGAAGAGGTCCAGAACACAGGTGGAGAGTTAGCTATGTGGGAGGGCAGGGGCTCCCATTCCACTGATGTGAGGAGGAGGAAAAGAAGGTCAAGCACAGACAAGACATGCATGAGTGTGGGAAGAGGACTGAGGGCGTCCAATCTTCTGGCCTCTGTTTCTCCATGAAGCAGGAGATGAAGTTCTGCTGAAAGCAGAGGACTAGAGGACAGGAGTGAAGCCCTCAAATAGCTAAAGGGCAAAAGGGAGAAAGAGCCAATGAGGTGCACATGAAATACTTCTGGGCTATGCCCAAGGGCCAGCTGAGGTTGGCAAGGAGTCTATAGAAGCGCCTGTGTTCAGAGAGCCACTGTTCTCTCTGGCTGTGCTTAGCATCTCCAGGAGCAGCAGAGGGAAAATAAGACAGCTGAATTAGTCCAGGATTGGACTCTGCCAGGCAGAAAGGGAGAATGGGCAGAGGCTTATCTGGAAGGAAGCAAAGAAAGTAGGAGGGTGAAACACTCGAGTATACATGTCATATAGTAATTTGGGTGGAGAAAAAAGACAGAGGTGAACAGGTAGGAAGCAATGACCACAAGGTTAAACATCAAAAATGGTAGAAATTAGGGTGCCCCGCTGGCTCAGTCAGTAGAGCATGTGACTCTTGAGCTCAGGGATGTGAGTTCAAGCCCCACAATGGGTGTAGAGTTTACTTAAAACTAAAATAAAATAAAAATGGAGAAACTATGGCCAGGAGAGGGTGTGAATGGGAAAACTGGAAAGATATCTGTAACTGAGTAAATAAAGAATCTGTGAAGCAAGAGGATTAGGTGATTTTTGTGAGTGGGCATTGAAGACACCAAATTTGAGGCAGAGGAGGTGGAAAACAAGACCATGTATATGGGAGAACCACCAGCGGGATGACAGATGACAGTGACAGAGAAGGGTAGTGGGTGGGGACAGGTTTTACAGGAGGCAGAAGAGCAATCATTTCAGCGTGCAGTTGGGCCCTGGAGAGAATGCTGGTGCCATCTCTAGGTCTGTTTGTATGAAGGCTTGGAAGAAAGGCTGATCTTTCTGTGAAAGCTTCTAGAGAAGGGGGCATCCTTGAAGAAGAGCCAAATGCCAGATATGAATATTCTGCAAAGATGTAGCACATTCAAAGAGCTTTTCAACAGTGTTTTGGCATATTTGCAGACCCACTGAAAGGCTAAGAGGGAGGCAGCAGGTGGTTCTGAGGATGAAAACAGAGGGATGGAGGAACCAACACAGAAATGACAAATATGGGGTCTGGTGGGATCACGTGAAGATGGTAGCTAGAGCTCTGGGGTCAAGGGTGGCCACAGGCGGTATAGAAGCATCAGTGACACGTCCCAAATGGAGAGCTTTGCTCCACAATTCCCCCAAAACATTGGTGAGAAGTTTAGGACCCCAGAAGGTAATGTGACAACTAAATTTGGCTGATCCCAAGACCCTAGCTCTTGGGTAGAAACCTGGCAAGTTGGTCACATCCCCAAGGAGATCTTAACCTAGGCATGCAGAGTCTAGGTAAGACATTCCTCCTGGTGAGAAGAGCAGAGGCCTTAAGGGATGGGCAGTGAGAGAAATTAGTCAAGGGAAATCATAATTATTCCTTAATTACTGGGGGCCTATGATGACGGCTAACCCGGTAAAGACTATCCAGGCACACGTAACCAAATAAAACCCCCCAAAACCAGTTCTGCCGAACCCATGACCATCAGGCATGTGTGTTTCTCCCTCAGCTTCACCCCGCTAAGACTTCAATCCTGGTTGGCTAGTGGCCAAGAAAATCTCAGATATTGTCCAAGTGGCACCCACATCACAGGGAATCAAGGCTTAAAAGTGAGGATGGGAGGAGGAGACACTCCCTCCATGTATTTTAGAAAGTTTCAGAATAATGCTTGGGATCCAGACTTTAAACTGAGGCCTCGAGCGGTTTGGGCAAAGCCCCATCTGTTTCTGCACATTCATCTCATCCTCATATTTACTAAGAGGTCTTGGTTCTCTGAGTAGAACCCAAATGGCCCAAACATTACCCCTTTTTTCTAACTCCACATTAGTCTGAGGAAACCGGACATCTTCCATCCTAGTCAGACAAGACCTGGGTTTTCTAGACCACAAGTAAGACCAGCAGTCCCTGAGATGCCTGCACAGGTGGGTGAGTAGCCACCTGAGACTCAAGGTGCCTGCCACCCTCTCACCTCTCAGCTCGAATATCACCTCCTCCATGACAATCCTCCCAATGCGCACACACACACTCATACCACACGCCAGCCACATGCCCTCCACTGCACCTGCCCCCATATAGTTTACCATTGCATTTATTATTATACTGTGCTTTAGTTGTTTACATTTTGGCTGCTCAGCTACATTTGAAGCTTCTTTATCCCTAGGGCCTACCACCCAATAAATATTTATAGGATAAATTGGGCTAGGCTGGGCCAGGGGAGAGTTCAGTTGAGTTGAGCTGGGTTTAAATGAACTGAAATGAACTTAGGAACACAGAGCAACACACTCCCACGGCAACAAGTGTGAACACTACCCTAACTTCCTCATCAAGGGTCTTCCCAGAAGCCCACCACCTGCAGAATGGCTCCCCAGGTCCCCAGCCACGGTGCCCCTCCCCCACCAGACAGGTCCTCATTGCTTCTTATGGAACAGAGCTGGGGCTGGCTCGTTGCTGGGCTCGGCCATGACCTGCATGGGCTGGTTGTTGAGAGCAGCCTCCCGCATCTTGTGGTACATGAACTCGTTTTGGCGGAACATGCGCAGCTCCATCTCCGTCTGCATCCGCATGGCCTGTGGGACGCAAATACATGACAGTGATCACAGGCCACCAGGACATATTGGCCTCTGGCCTACCTTCACCGCTTTGGGAAGCACAGACATTGGGGTAAATGACTCCCAGACTGAGATTCAGCTGTACCCACTCAGAGGACATACACACTCACACTCACACATACACACATACACACACACACATCCTCTGGGGGCCTTAAGTCCTGGAAGTGGGCTCAGTTTGTTAGGAAGAGGGAGCAGACCCCTGAGAGAGTAGCTTGAGGGATTATTCTCAACAGAGAATAATCACAGGAACTGATAAGTGGGGATCGGATCTGAACCCTGGATTGCTGCACATAGGTCCCAGCTAACACTGTGGGACCTTAGGCAAGGGACAACTCCTTCAGGCCTCAGATTCCCCACACATAGAGTGGGTGAGATTCCTTCATACTTCACAATGGACCAAGAAGATTATAGTACGTGACACATAGAAAAGCCACCATGCTCCCACATTTCCATTCAAGAAACATCTCCTAAGGGCCAGCCATCATTGAGGTACTGGGGATACAGCAGTGAATACAGCGGACGTAAATACGTTTGGCAAATTTAATACACTAGACATAAAGTTAGTCTCCTCAGACATTTTATGACTCCGAAGTCTGTCCTCCATCCCTGTACCATACTGAATGAGGACCATCCTCTGAACTCTGTCACCCTCAAATAAACCAGCCGTTCCAAGCACAAAGGTCCCCGCTATTAGGACCAGGCCATTAGCTAGGCCCTGTTCTGAGTGCTTTTCACACATTAACTCACTGAACCCTAATCATGACTCTGTCCTCTTCCTCCATTTTACTGATGAGGAGCCTGAGGCCCACACATTCCACGTTTGCACTCACACAGCTAGAAAGTGGGGACACTGGAGTTTGGTCCCGGCAGCCTGATTCCAGAGCCTGTGCTCCCCAGCTCTGCTCCGTGCGGCACAGCTTCTAATGTACATGGCTGCACATACACTGTGGGTTAGGCTTTCCCAGTCCATGTGTGGAGCATCTCAGGGTTCAAACCTCAGCTCTGCCGTCCACTCACTATGTGACCAGGGACAGTTTATTCCCCTTCCCAGGGCCTCCATTTGCTCAGAAGTAAAACAAGGCAGGTGGTGAAGTGAAGCAGTTCTGAATTCCCTTCTGGTCCAGTGGGCAATCTATGGACTTTCCAAAAGCGGAGTCCAGAACTTAGGAGGCCCATCCCTGAGATGCTACTTACCTCTAAGTCCTTGGTAATCGGGTGGGAGGGTCCATGTGTCACCAGGAGAATGGCATAGGCTTTGCAGATCATCCCATGCCCCACCTCAATGTTCCCAGCATGCCAGTTGGTCAGCCCCGCCCGCATCACAGCCATGCCCAGCTGGGCATTGTTGGGGTGGTAGAGCTTCCTGTGGGGGCATAGCAAATCACTGTATGAAACATCTCAACCTTCCTGATAGGTATGCAGCATTTGTCAGCTTACAATGTACCCTCATTGATTTGGTCCATCTGCTCTCTCATCAGCACCGTGAGGCATCTTCAACCCATAGGGCAGGGACTGAGCCACAGAGAAGGGGGGCGGTGACCAAACATGCCGAATGGCGAGGGTGTGAGAGCTGAGACTCTGACCTGGGTCACCAAGGCAAGTCCTCATGGGGAACAGGGGTCAGGATTGGACTCTGAACTAGAGGACAGGGAGCTGGGAGCTCTCGGTAGCACCCCAGCCCTCTCCCTGCAAAGTAGACATTCAGGGGAATAAAAATAACTTGAATATCCTTCTTGGGACAGAACTGTATCCTCACCTCCTTGGCACCCTCCTAACAAAGCTTCCATTTAGCATATTGTACAGGCTTTCTGGCTTTTGTTTACGAGGAATATTCTTTCAAAAAAAAATGTACCTTCTTGTGCTAACTTACTCATTTGGCCAAAAGATACAAATTCAGATGCCAGCATGGACATGGAAGGCAAGAGAAAGACATTGGCAGAGGGAAGGCAGGAACTTTGCATTTTCTAATTTATAAGCAAGGATGGCTAACACCTCTTCTTCTTCTTCTTCTTCTTCTTCTTCTTCTTCTTCTTCTTCTTCTTCTTCTTTTTAATAAAAGAAAGGTGGCAGAATTGTCTGTACTGACTGCTGGGGGAAATCCTTTTGAAGCACTTAAAGTCAAGCTGGACTTAGCCTTAAGAAAACCAAATGCAGAAGGTGCCACCCAAGTGATAGATGAGCTGGGGGATTTGGGAAAGACCAGGGATGACAAATAGGTTCATCCCAGGTCCTAACTCTGATCATTTGGTCAGTAGTACTCAGAGCATCCATGGTAAAAAGGCTCAATTTTAAAGATAAAGAGGACTGGGCACCACCTGGGTGGCTCAGTCGGTTAAGCGGCCAACTCTTGATCTCGACTCAGGTCATGATCTCATGGGTTCCTAAGTTTGAGTCCCACATCAAGCTCTGCACTGACAGTGCGGAGCCTGCTTGGGATTCTTTCTCCCTTTCTCTGCCCCTCCCCAGCTCGTGTGCACACACATGCTTTCTCTCTTTCTCTCCCAAAATAAAATAATAACTTTAAAAAAAAGATAAAGAGATGATGTAATCATCGATCAGTAATCATGATTGATTACTGATGCTGCTGCGGGTACAGGAGGCAGAGATAGCCATGTGCGCCATCTCTGCCATCCCTAGAATAGACAGTTCCAGAAGACTTTCTGAGACCCAGCATTGTTACCTACATATAGCCATCCACCATCCTCCTGGCATAGTACGAGGCCTCCTGGAAGGCCTGGAGGTAGGAGAGGACCTCTGAAACAGTGCTCAGCATCCGCAGCATGTAGAGGTTGGTGTCGGCAAACACTGGCTCCTGCTTCTGCAGGCACTCCCGGCACAATTTCACAACCTGGAAGAGACACAGGACCTGTCTGTGACCACTGTACCGCAGTGCATGCTTAACTCACATATGGGGGCACCATGACAACACTAGGCATTCTTTCTTTTAAGGCTGAGGAAATGGCTGACAGAGGTGGGACAGCACTAGTTTGTGACCTGAATAGCAAAATGGTCCTATTTGGCTATGATGTAGGCATGGAAAGGGTAACAGTGGGAGATACGGGTGACATGGCAAAAATGAGGAGTTTTCATAGTCAATAGGGAGCAGAGAGTTATGAATGGAAGAGAGAGTTTGACTGATTCATTGATTGACACTTAAAATAATGCAATGAGATAGGTACTACTAATATTCCCATTTTATCAGATGAGGAAACTGAAGCACCGTAAGGGTGAGTGCTTTGCCAAAGTCACACAGGCAGCAAAACATGGAGCAAGAATTTAAACTAAGCAGTTGAGCTTTATCTTAACCACCATTCCTGTGATTCTCCACCCTGGCTGGGCTCTGGAATTACCTGGAGACATTTTTCAAAACAGTGGTGTCTGGTCCCTACCCCAGGCCAACTGAAAGCAAACATCTGGAGGAGGGACCCTGGCATCTGTAGTGTGTATAAGCCCTGGGGTTGTCCTTATGCACAGCGAGTTTGGACAATCATTTGCGATGGAAGCATGTAAGATGAGCTGGCAGAAAGGGAGGCTCCCAGGAGGTTGGAAGACCCACCAGGAGGATGTCACCTTGGTTCTGGTAAGGAATAAGACAGGTCTGACCCCAGTCAGCTTGGAGTCAGGCTTTCCTGACTGGTTCCTGTGTCCACCTGGGCCTGGATTGCACCCCACAAAGTCAGAGGGTCTTTAGATTTTAGTTGTTCATTGTTCCTCCTTCCCTTGCCACTGTCACGGGAGAAATGCCACACAATTCCTTCCATTTCAAATGAGCAGAAACTAATTTTGCTCTGAGGCTCTCCCAGAGTCCCATGGGGCAAGTGGGTGGGGGTGTGACCCAATATGGGCTGGCAATCAGTCCATCCTAAAGACAATCCTCTTAAACCCATGGGGCCAGTGTCCAGGCCTACACCTGGTTCTGTGTTCTGTTAGGTTTGAATGGAAGAGGAGAAATGAGGAGAAGTCAGAGGAATGGAACCAGTGGGGGCCTCCTGATTGCTTCAGCTTCTACATCATGCCTCTGACATAGGTTTTCCATGCTGTTCAATAACACCCTGCTGGCGTGACTGTCTCCCCACCCGTCAGAACTCCTAGGAGACAAGGAGCATGTCGTGTTGGTCACTCCACCAATAAGGGCTCAGCAATGTACAATGAATGAGTAAATGAAGAGGATGAAGATAAAGGAGAAGCAGATAGAAATGAAAACAAATTCATCTCTCACACTGCCATGCCTTAGTGGCTTCCAAACCCAGCTACGTGCCTGGGTTGTTGAAAGGGCTTAGAAAAAAGCCACTGATTCACAGTCACTGTGTCCTGTTGCAGACTGGATGAATCATATCTTAGGCGGGAGACACAGGAATCTGCATTTCCAACAAGCTGCCCTGGTGAATCTGATGCATATACTCTGCAGGTCAGTGTTGGACAGTGGTCTCAATTTTGGGTGCACATTGAAATCACTTGTGAGTTTTGAAAAGCCTGACACCTGGGTTTCACCCCCAAGAGATTTAGGTGAAAATGTCTGGGTCAGAGCCTCAGCATCAGGAGTTTTCCACGGATTCTAGTGTACAGCCAGTTGACAACTCCTGCTGCTTCGAGAGCCAGGGCTGAAAGCTCAGTCAGTAGAAGACTGGAAACTGTAGCCAGGACATGCATTCAGTTACGATAAAGCAAGCAACTCTCGCTGCTGTTTCCATTCCTCCACCTCTGATGCCAACCTGAGATATCACAGATCCCCCAGGGACCCTTGCCAGGCTGCCTGTGCTCTCCTCAGACCCAGTTTCAGTAGGTTGAACAATCACTGAGAATACACCCCTAAAAGGTGCTAAAGGCTTAAGGGCAAGAAGAGTCATGGTCTAAACCAAGGGCTCTCCTCCAGAAAACCAACCTGCTGGTAGCCTCCTCCTCATCTCACCCCTCCCCATGTCCCTCCCTTACTAGAGAATCTTCCTCCCCATCCCATCCCTGTAAAAATGAATTCTTACCTCATGGTATAAACCCTCAGAGCGAGCCTTGTCGATTTTTTCCAGCGTATCCTTGGACAACTGTATCATTTCCTTTACCACTTCCTGAGAGGGCTGGGGCAAAAAGGGACATTGAGATAGAGACCCCTTCAGGAAGCAACCCATTGCCTTTTTGAATAGCTTCCATCTTTGACATTCAATGTAATACAAGATTAATGCCTTCCTCATTCTGAATGTTCATTTCCATAAATGCTTCCCAAGATCCCTATAGCTCTTCCAGCACCCTCATCACGCTTCTGATGCACGTGTACTTTCTACTGGTCAAGCCCTAGAACCTTGCTGCCAGCCAATTGTTCCCCACCTTGTGCTCATGCCTGGGTTTTTGAATGCCAGTGCAGAATCTGACATTCTCATTCTATCACCCAAAATATTTTGTATTGTTCGTCTTTACTTCAAGTCAATCGCGTATTCTACAGGCATGCCCTTGCATTTTAGTCTTCACAAGTCATTGGTCTTAAAAATGTTTTAATGTTTATTTATTTTTTAGAGAGAGAAAGACAGAGTGAAAAGGGGTGGGGCACAGAGACAGAGAGACACAGAATCTGAAGGCTCTGAGCTGTAGAGCAACATGGGGCTTGAACTCACGAACGGTGAGATCATGACCTGAGCTGAAGTCGGACGCTTAACCAACTGAGCCACGCAGGTGCCCCATCATTGATTTAAATACTGACAGGCACAGGGCTGAGGACAGAAGCTTATGGCTTGACCAAAAACTCATGCTCCAGTTTGCCACTGCAGTTCATAACAGAAGGGACTTGTGGCTGTTGGCATTCAAACCCTTCGAAAGTATCTTTGCATCCAGTTCATATTTCTTTGTCTTGACCAAATTACATCATGAGAGAATTTGTCACCGGTTTCTGTGAAATCTAGACTCATTAGGTTTACTGTGTTTGCCTATGCTAATAAAACTTTTTTCCAAAATGAAAATAACTTTGTTATTTATTCTGACCATGAAAATGACATATGGACATTGTAAAAAATATTTTAAAATATGAAAAAAGCATAGAGAAAAAAATGGAAATCCCTGGAATCCACCCAAAGATGAACACAGCATTTTGAGGAACACTTTCCAATGTATATCTACAGGAATAATATTTAAGATTTTTAACAACTGGTACAGGAAAGGCATTTACCAATCAGAACTGGCACTGACCACAAACAGCAAGTATGTTTATATGGCCTTAGCAGTAAGTACTGGCTAAACTACATGCCTGTAGATGCACACATGTGTGTGTGTAATGCCAGCAGCACCAAATACTTCTAGTATCAGATTTCTGTCTATAGTCTGTTTCTTTCACTCAGAAAGTTATGGATATTCCTCCATATCGATATAAAAATACAGCACCACTTTTAATAATTACAGCATTTTCCACTATATAAAGCCAGAATAATCTATTTAACCAGTTTTCCAGGGGCATCTGGGTCGCTCAGTCAGTTAAGCATCTGACTTCGGTTCTGGTCATGATCTCATGGTTTGTGGGTTCAAGCCCTGCGTCCGGCTCTGTGCTGACAGCTAGCTCAGAGCCTGGAGCCTGCTTCAGATTCTGTATCTCCCTCTCTCTCTGACCCTCCCCTGCTCACGCTCTCTCTCTCTCAGAAATAAATAAATCATTTAAAAAAATTTAACCAGTTTTCCAATTTTTTCACTATAAGGAATCAGGTTCAATGGCTCCATTTCGATTTGCTGCTTACATCATTTTGTGAGGTCATGACCTTCACCAGACCACCAAAAAGTAACAAGAGGATGGGCATTTGTTCCCATAAAAATACAGTCCCTTAATAGATGGAGATCAGGACATCCCTCAGTCTCCCAGCTGTCCTGAGCCAGTTCTGTACTGAGTGTCCACCCTGCAGTATGAGAGGCCCCTGGCCAGGACAGCTGGCTTCAGGGTCAGGATCTCCTAAGGAGTGGCCTTTATATTTATTCTTCTACACACCTCACTTTGGCTTCCTCAGAGTTCTTAACAATCCCAACAGTTTTGACTACCCTCATCTCCTTCTATATCTGGCCTCCCCGGAATCCTTCTGTATCTCTGGGGTCTTGTATGGTCTGACCCCAACAATTGATGTGTCCCCCAATGCTGCGACTTCTGCTCACAGGCCTCACTCCTGACCCAATCTGTCTTGATCTTTGCTATGGGTGAGATTTCTGGCTTCTGGCTCCCCTCTAGTCCCAGAGTACTCCTTCGCCTTCTGTTAACCTGGATCATGTCTTGGTTCCAGACAGGTCATTTAAGTGCATATCTGCTTTCCTAAACTCATTTGAATCAAGGACATCAATAGGAGGGGGCCCATGTCTCACCTGGTTGGGCAGAGTGCTGTAACTGGTAGTTCAGAGGTGTACCACCAATCTGTCAAACCTAGATTTTTCCTTTCATCCGTAGCTTATTGCTCAAAGAGTGGCTCATTAAAGCACTTCTAGTTTATGACCGCTAATCTCTAATCTATGGTAAGTTCCATCATCTTTAAAACTCAAAATTCTGGGGCGCCTGGGTGGCTCAGTTGGTTAAGCATCCAACTTCAGCTCAGGTCATGATCTCACAGCTCATGAGTTTGAGCCCCGCATCAGACTTTGTGCTGCCAGCTCAGAGTCTGGAACCTGCTTTGGATTCTGTGTCTCCCTCTGTCTCTTAAAAATAAATACACATTAAAAAAAAAAAAATCCTCAAAATTCTTAATGAATCTTATAGAGAAATCAGGTGATTGCAGGGTAGAGCTGGATAATACCAGGTGGTCAGGTGTTAATAAAAGTCTTGTTCAATTTAATGTTGTAAGGAAGAGTGTTACTTCAAGCTTTGGGAGTGAATCACGTTTGTACAAGGAAGCAACTGCCAAGATTCTCAAAACATCCTGGCTAGGAGGTTGTTAATTGTAGGTGCACTATGTGATAAAGCTATTCTGAGAGAGGAAATAGGGCTGCTCCATTTGGCTCCAGTTTTCAGAGTAAAGGCAGGAAAGCATGGTCAGTAGATAGGATTTTAGGAACACTGAAGAGAGAGACTCTCTTCCCCAGAAGCACAAAATAAATAGAAAACTAGGAAGAAAAGAGTGAGGAGCTAGAGCATAAGGAAGCACCAGTGGAGGATGGGCCGGAGGAAGAGGAGGAGGAAGACTAGGAGGAAGGGAAGAAGTCAGCAGAGAGGGAGGAATCATCAGAAGGGGAGGACCTCGTGGAGGGGGAGGAGCCGGAAAAGAGGGATGTTGGTTCCCCAACCTTAAAAAATTGGCACATTCCTATTGTGAAAACCAGGATGAGAGCTGAGGAGACAAAAAAAGAAAAACCTAAGCAATCCAAACAAGGAGGGTCCAAAGCTACAGTTGAAGGGAATGTTAAGCCTTTTGGTGTTCTCATTCTGTAAATATTTGGTTTTGACTTTTTATCCAGGTTAACATACACACATATATTAATGAGTTAACACATACATCTATTAAGGAGTCAGAAGGGATTCTGATGCCAATCAAAATTTGAGGAGGAGTCACAAAGGTAGAATTACTGGACAGGGTTTATCAGGCTGAGATAAAGCATTATAAACACATTTAAAGAAAAGCAGCTTTGAGGACCCCCATAGATACGATCAGCTTGAAAATACTGTTAACAGTGCAACTCCCTTTTTACAGATGAGGACACTGGCTCAAAAGGAAGACACCTACATTAAAAAAAAAAAAAAAGGAAGACACCTGCTCACACTCATAGACATTCAGGGTCATAGTCTGAACTCATTTCCCAGGATTCTTTCTACTACATTATAAAGGCCTTGAATTTGCCTTAGGATGCATTGCTTTTTTTAAAAAAAAATTATACTCAATTTTTGGGGCACTCAGGTGGCTCAGTTGGTTAAGCATCCGACCCTTGATTTTGGCTCAGGTCATGATCTCACGAGTCCTGCAAAGGGCTCTGAGCTGACAGTGTGGAGCCTGCTTAGGATTCTCTTTCTCCCTTTCTCTCTGCCCCTCCCCTGTTCTCTCTCTCTCTCTCAAAATAAGTAAGCATTTAAAAAATAAAAATAAGTTAAACTCAATTTTTTTTCTGATCAATATTTTTTGTTTGGGTTATTTTTATTTTGTTTATTTGTCTTAATAGAGAAACCAAATCTTATATAAAAATGATAGAGAGCTTTTGCTTTGGATCCAGGTAAGGTCAAGCAGAAATCATCAATCCTTCATATCAAGAGAGATGCCAACTCTGCAATTCACACTGAAGACGTGGGCATATTGTCACTGCCGGTAGCAGCATATCTAAGGTGAAGAGATGAGAACCAACAGCCACACATGGTGTAGTTGCCTTCATTCCTAGGTCTCTTTACCTGAAGCCTTGACTTCTGGAGGCCTCCTTACAGGGGAGGAGCAGGGATCCCTGAAGATACTCTCTCCCACTCCAACTCGATACCCAGCACTTTTCTACTCTAAGCCCTTCCCCCACACCCTCTTCTACACTCTCTCCACCTCAGGTCCGTAAAACTGCTGAACCCCTTTGCTAAGCCCCTCAGCAGGGAGAAGACCCTCACATCTATGCAGATCCACCTGACCCTCCACCTGTGCACCTTTCCATGGGGGAAAATAGAACAAGAAGAGTCCAGTCTTAGCCTTTTGTTTATACCATTGTTGGGCTCTCTCCCAGCTCAGCTGAGCTCCTGAAATCTCCTTCAGGAATCCTTCAGCTGCTCAGTGGTGTCACCATCAACCAGGCAGCAGGCTACTCAGGACTGAAGCACATTAACCAATCTCTACATTGCCCATTTCCATGGGACTAGGAATATCTTTGTGATAACCAGGCAACTAATCTCTTTGCCCATCTGCTCATGATATATGAAATTCTCAGCATTACTTAACCAGCAAAAAGACAAAGAGAGGAACTAAAACTTATCTGGTGTCCACTCTATATGCCACTCCCTTTACATATATTACTTTGGCCAGTCCCCGTAGCAACCCCTTCTGGGAGGTGCCATCATTCCTATTTTACAGATGAGAAAACTGAGCAACTTCACCAACCCAAACTCCTGGTAAGTGGTGGCCCCAGGACCCTAGCTGAGACCTATCTTCCATGCTCTGTCCACCATCCCACACCACCTTTCCAACAGTCACGCTGGTTCTCTGCATGGATTAGCTGTGAGATCCACCCTCGCCCACCCCTGGAGAAGATAGTTGCAGACACCCCAGTAGCAGGACTACAAATACCTTTGGGTCATCTTTCACCCCCAGAAAGAGGTCATCCTTCAGCTTTTTCTGGCAGTGCTCACACGTGCAGTCAAAGTAGTACTGCTTCTTCAGCTGCCTCTTGCGTTCCTCACTGACGTTAAGGAAGTCAATATAGGATACTGTCAGCTCCTCTCCTTCTGAGATCTTGCCCAGGGCCCGGAGCTCAATTCTGGGGAGGGTAAAGGAAGGAGTAAATCAACCAGGGTTCTCAGAGTGGGGTCTCTGCTATTCAAGGTCTCAGGGAGTTGAATCTCAAAGACAACTCCCACTAGCACTCTGAGAAAACTCCCCATCCCGCTCTCCCCCCAAAAGGGTAAATGTGACCCAGAGGACAATTTTCTGGGTAATTCCGCTCTACACATTATAATGATCAAATCTGCTCCATTTAATTAATTGCTCTGAAATCCAATTAAATAGATTCCCGGGAGAGGGTTGGGCATGGTCACAAAGCCATACTTAGCTTCCCTCCCTACATTTATCCTTGTACATTTAGCTATTGACTGCCTGAAACAAAAGAAAGGAGAAATAAAAAGGCCAAACATTCCAAACAGGAGAAGACTCAACAGTTGCCTCTGCTTAGTTTAGAGACTACTCTCTTGGAAGTACATATATCCAGTTACCCACAATTGTGGCCCGATCTGGGTCCTACATTAAGCCTTCCCTCACCTATCCTTCAGTCCACTGGTTCTGGTCTACATTATGTAAAGAGACAGGCCTGGAGATCACTGATGATGAATAAGCAAGGGCTGGCTCTGTTAGCTGGCTGCATTGTTCGTTTTGTATTTACTGGGGGATGTGGGTTTTGACTGAAGGTGGTTAGCAAGAGAAGACGGCATTTCAATTCCCTTCCAGCCTGGACCTGACCCTCTCCTTACCTACAGCACTACCACCTTACCAGGTCATAGATGTGGAAGGGGCTGAGGACAAAATCCCACTGCAGAGCTGACAACCAGCTAAGCCAAACAAAGCAGAGCAGCTCATGGGCTTCCCAACCATGCACCCTCCACTGAGAGCTCCAGAGAACGGCCAGGAAGCCCAGCAAGCTGGCTACCAAGCTGTGGTCTTGTATCGCCCCAGGATCTTCTCACTGCCCAGTGGGAAGCCATCACCCACAGAGTGGGTGGCAGAATGCACAGCGCTGGGGAGAACATCTGCAGAGAGATCTGTGGCTACTTCTGTCACCTCCTTGAGAGGCTGAGTCAGACACCTTGTGACCAGCAGTCCCTTCATGCACTATGAGGTGACAACCAGGTGAGTAACCACTGACTGGAAGTAACATGAGTGTCCAAGCATCTGAGGTGACCACTTAAGGTAAAAAAAGCCTTCTCCCAAAGCAGGGTACACTGACATGCCAAATAAATGTGATAATATATACAAACAGTTCATAGGGAGCCTGGTAAAGCCCCAGTGCCTCTTCAGTGCCCATGGGACCTCCTTCTTTTCTTCCCCACCCCAACTTCTGGCAGCAGCTCTTCCTGCCATGGTGAAAGGCAAGAGGGAGAGGTGAGCCATGTGATGCTCCTTACAATGCAGCTTAGAATCCTAATAGTCCCGCGGTTCGTGGGTTTGAGCCCCGCGTCGGGCTCTGTGCTGACTGCCAGCTAGGAGCCTGGAGCCTATTTCAGAGTCTGTGTCTCCCTCTCTCTCTCTGGCCCTCCCCTGCTCATGCTGTCTCTCTCTCTCTCTCTCTCTCATAGAAAAAAAAAAAAAAAGAATCCTAATAGTCCCCGCAGCAGGGGATCAACACCCCCATTTCACAAGGGAAGGTGCTGCCACCCAGAGAAGGGAAGGAACTCCCCTCATAAGGTCCCACAGCATTTTGGCAATAGTCAAGATGAAAAAAATCGAGTGCCATTCACACTTCACCTCATTATACTGCTCTCCCCAGACTATTCTCAGTCTGCCTCCCAGGTCTGCCTGCACAGGGAAGGAGATGCACCAAAGCCCTTGACTTCAGGCTCTGAGATTGTTCTAAATCGTTCCATGTGAGCACCTCCTGGACCAGTGTTGAGTGCAGATCTCTGGCATCTGGTCCTGGTAAGGTAAGTAATTCTGCCCCCACCAACCCCTTCTACAGACATGGCTCCATTGTGACATATTCCCATTAACAGTGATTCAATGCCAACTGAGTCAGGATTTCCAATAGCCTTTCTTCCTATCACGGCTCAGTCAATTCTTGCAAGGTCTCATAGTATCTCAAATTATCTCAATTGTGTAGAGAATTTTCAAAGCTCAAATAATTTAGTGTCACTTAAAAATGAAAAAATGCATGCCCTATTTTACCTTACTTGGGATTGGGGATCAGGGGATGAATAGCGACCACCAGTCCATTCTCCCTCTTCCATCTCTAATGCCTGCAATTCTAGAGTTCAGCTAATTGAGTCACATATAGGCAACTTAGTTAACTTACTTATTTCTTGGAGAGATTAAAAATGCAGTGTAGAGCCCCAGTGACTTAAAACTAGGAAAGTCCCTAGAGATGTGCTCATCTTGACCTTTGCTCTAAAGATGTGGAACCAAACACCCAAGGGATGATTGGAATCATCCAAAGTCACATGTAATGGAGGCAACACAGACTCCAATGTAGTGACCACTCCTGCCCCTGCCTTCCCAGAGCCCAAACTCCCATGCAGAGTCTTAATCCAAAGAGTATTTCAAGTACTTTCAAACTCAGCCTGAAATGACCCACCTGGGGCCATTTATTTGTCATTAAGAAAAGTCAAAGCAAAATCTAACCTAAATCACTAATTCATAGTCAGCCAGAAACATTGAACAAATAGCGTAAATAAATATTTATCAAAAAGATTGCAGCTTTGGGTGCTATTTGCAGAAGACAGTCTGGGTGAGAAATTGGGAGGGTTATACACAAACACAGTCCCTTCAGTAGGTCAGTAATACCAGCATTCTCATTTTATATAAGCAGGACTTCAACGGACAACATGGGCTTTGCTAAGGTGATGTGGACTAGGAGGGACTGGCATGCTTTGGGGTTGGGGGAGTGAGAGAAGCAAGGAGTGAAAGATAGGAAAGAAAAGAAGCAAAGAAAAGCAAAGGCACCATGGGGCGTGGGTAGGTGAGGAACAAAATGATTAATATACATGCATTTAAAGTACAGCATTCAGCAAAGACCAGGGTCTGGGCTGCGGAAGGACATTACAGCCAGAGAGCAGCCTCGGAGTCTCGGGAGGGGGCCGCCCCAGCAAACCAGGCAAGTGAGGGAGATGGGTCAGAGGGGCAGGGATGCTTGCAAGGACTGACCCACCTCATCTGGGTGTGAAACATGGATTTCACTGCCTCATGACTGAAAGACAAAACAGACACCCGAATGGAAATCATTACCATTGGCTGATCCAGTACAGCTAGCAAGGGTGCACAGCATTCCAACTTATGCAATCAAAGCTCTGGCCATCACCACCACTTTTATCTCAGCCCCTTCTGGTGGAGGCTCACTGGACAAGAAGCACCCTGCTATAGTGGAAAGTGCACTGGATTTAGAATGAGAAGTGCTGGGTTCAAAGGTCCTCAGCTTGGACAAGTTATTTCCCTTTCCTGGGCTCAGTGTCCTCAACTGTAACCTGGTAATGGGACTACCATGATACAGTGCATTTAATAATAGGCGCTAAACCATGTATGGGTGCTCGTATCTCACTCACAAGCATCGTGGCCTCTTTAATGTCTATCTTGGGGACCATGTGAACTGGTGGTGATTGGTTAGTTCACATGGATAGTATATAAAATTCGACTGGGTTAGAATTGGGTTCTTTCCACTATGGCAGGCAGCTAGGCCATGACTGCAAAGTCTTGCACAACAGCCAAAAAGCCAGGTGAAACAGGGCTGCTCAAAATTAGTGGACATGAAGAAGCCAGAGCAGACACCAGATTTTTTCTGAAGGAAGGGTTCCTGGGCTCCTACGGCTGTTATGTGTAGTGACAAGGGAAGCCCTGGGTCACCACTGGAGTGGTGTCCCAAAAGACCAGCCCCATATGTGGCTGAATTGGATCCTCAGCCAAGCAGGCTAACCTGGGACAATAGCCCCTCTGAGGAGGATTCTATGGGATCCACGCCAGTGACCCCCTGAGAGGCTTAGGAAGGGAAATGCAAATTCTGGAGGAATATAATCTGGGTCCCAAATAAACTTCTCTGTCTTGAATACCTTTCTCACTTGCTTAGAGCCTGGTGTCATGCAGGCCTTTGTTTCCAGAAATAGGAAGAAAAAGGGAAATCAGAGTCCTTGCTATATTGGGGTTTAGGTTTGATTCTTGACTGAGAACCAGAAACCATTGTCTCTGGTTTCCAGGAAGTTTGGGGGCAAACTAACTCATTGCTGATGGCTCAGAGTTCACTTGCATCTGTCATAAAAGCTTGTCTCGTCTCTAAGGGCAAAATAAATAATATTGCTTAGGCCTCATTCCTCCAAATCCCCCCAGCCCTGAGTCGTGGACATCCGGGGTCTCATTCTGTTTGCTGACTTCTCCATTTATGCCCACCCCAAGATCCATTCTTTGCCCCTCTGTCTCCTGATCTGTGCCTTTGGGAGTAGGGGATAAGGGGGAAATGCCTCTGAGAGCTTCATCACCCAGGGTCCTTTGCTCTCTGGTTTCTGGTTGGACTTTGGCCAGTGGGAGAGGATCAGAAGGTGGGAGGAGAGGGAGGTTGGGGTATTTAGTCTCCTGGCTCCCTCTCTGCCTGGCCATGACTCCAGCAATGGCTGCTTTCTCTATCAGAACAGCCAAGCTACTGGGTAGGGGAATGGGCAGTGGAGAAAGGGACCTCTCCCATGCTGCAGCTCTCACCAGTTCAGGCACAGTACTTCCTCCACCTGTCCCTCTAGGTCTGGAGGTAGTAATGATTTCATACTATTGCTAGGCCCTACACACCTCACCATTTCTTGTTAGTTTCTTAAACTTAACCCCTACCTCTGTAAAATTTCCTGTTATTTAATTCTTTTTGGGTAAACTCTGAGTGTGCCTTCTGATTTCTGCTGGGACCTTGACTAATATATGCTTCTGCCAAGCACCTTTTCAGTCATGTTGTTCTGCAATGACTGCCTGATAGATAATCCCAGCTTTGAGCTTTAAAACAGGTGCTTTTGGAGCACCTGGGTGGCTCAGTCGGTTAAGCATCTGACTGTAGATTTCAGTTCAGGTCATGATTTCATGGTTCATGGGATCGAGCCCCACCTCTGTGCTGACAGCATGGAGCCTGCTTGGGATTCTCTCTCTCTCTCTCTCTCTCTCTCTGTCCCTTCCCCCTCTCAAAATAAATTAATTTTAAAAAACCAGCAGAGGTTTACCTAACACATCTAGGCAGCCTCAAGAAACATGCAAGGACTCAGTTGTAACCCATGTGGAATTCTTTGCTGTCCTTCTCATTACCTTTCTCTTATACACATTTATTCTAGAATAATGAAATTTCTTTTTTTATTTAATTTTTTAAACTTTTTTTTTTGGTAATCTCTACTCCCCATGTGGGGCTTGAACTAATGACCCTGAGATCAAGAGTTGCTCGCTCATCCAAATGAGCCAGCCAGGCGCCACTAGAATGAGCTTTCTATTTGCTGCCCAGTCGAAATCCATGCTAGTTCAGGTTCCACAGTCTGGTTTAGGTCAAGTAGAGAAAACATAATAGGGTCTCCCCATCCCCATCATACCATCCCCAGTTAAAGACGTACTCACTTGCCATTGTTAAATATAACGGTGCAGTTGGGCCAACAGTCATGGTTCACCAATCCCAGGTTGGGGAAGATGCCCACACCCACTGCCTGCAGGCCTCTCTGGTCACTGAGTGTGAAGCCATTGCAGCTAATCTACTCAGAGGAAAAGATGAAAGAGTCGATTAACAGACATAGACCAAGGAGAGAACACCACCTTGGCTGTTGAAAATTCAAGACGTATAGGAGGATTAGGAGGAACTTGACGGAGGAACAAGGGGGAGAAGAAGGGCGGAAATGGTGGGGGAAAGGGAGAGAGGCAAACCATGAGAGACTCTTGAATGCTGACAAAAACTGAGGACTGATGGATGTGGGGGGGAGGGGGGATGGGCATGGAGGAGGGCACTTTGGGGATGAGCACTGAGTGTTATGTAGAAACTAATTTGACAATAAACTATTTGTAAAAAAATAAATAAATAAAACATTAAAAATTAAAAAAATAAAATAAAAAAAAAAAAAAAAAAAAAGAAGACTCAGTCCCATCCTGGAGATGCTTAGAGAGTCTGCAACAAAACAGTTCATCTCCTGTTCTCTAGGTGACTCCAAAGTACCCTCTAGGTGAGCACCCGTGGAGAGTGCTGTACTTTCTAAAATACCAAGCATCCTTGGAAGCTTTTGGTAGTCGTATTCTAAAAGGCCAAAGATGGAAATGTTGGTTCTGAGATGCCTCCCACTTTTCCTGTGCCTGGGTCTCACAGGAGTCTTCCCCAGTATCTATCTCTCTCTCCATGCCCTGCTCTGCCCTACTGTGTGTGTGTGTGTGTGTGTGTGTGTGTGTGTGTGCATGTGTGTGTGTGTGTGTATAGGGACAGAGGACTGTGTGCCTTCCTTTGCCTACCCGCCCTCAACTCCTATCACTGCTCATAAAATTGCCATCTCTTTTTGATTGTTTTGGGTCTGGTGGATGGATATTTTTTACTCCAATTCACAATTTTAAAATCTGATGAGTGCCACACTTAACATATATCTCTGAATGGAAGACAAATCAAATTGGTTATTACTTATGTGGCACTCCATTAATTTCCTTTTCCCCCAAAATCAGTTGTTCATTATAAAAACAGATTCCAAATACCTGTTCTGAAAAAAAAAAATGTGTAAGAATAAATACAACCTAGAATACATTAACCACTGCACACAAATGTCTGCTGTCTGCATAAATACATATGTAAACGTGCGCTACATTGCACTCCTGCATATGCATGCATGCACTCACATGGCTATTTGCCATAGATGTCTCAGGAATGTCACTTTCTCCATTCAATCTCATCAGTCATTCAGCAAGTACATGAAGTCAAGTCTGTGAGTACCACTAATAAGCTGTTACCTTGGGCAAATTTTCTTCTTCCTTGAGCCTCAGTTTTCCCATCTGTAGGTTGGACTAGATGATCTCTAAGGGTCCTTTCAACTCTGCACTTTGGTGATTATGTGGTCTTGTGGCTCTAGTCCCTGGACCACCTTAGGTATACCCAGGATTGGTCTATGGTATAATGGTCTAATGGTATACCCATTCACCCCAAGGCTATGGAGCTTCACTGATAAGAGTAAAAAGTCTAGAATCACCAGCCAGACTGCTTCTAGTCCTTTCTGGGATATAAGCCCACTATCACAATGTGGGCTTTGGAGATAACATAGCCTCTCTAGGCCCAGGCTTCCTATTCTATAAAATTGGAGTGCTAAAAACAATGATTTTATCTTGTATTTAAAGATTGTATAAAATAAGTATATGGGAAGCTACGATGGTTAGTTTTATGGTTATTATGGGCTGCAGTGCCCAGATACTTCATCAAACAGTATTCGGTATATAACATTTAAATCAGTAGACTGGGGGGTGCCTGGGTGGCTCAGTTGGTTAAGCATCCAACTTCGGTTCAGGTCATGATCTCATAGCTTATGAGTTTGAGCCCCACATCGGACTCTGTACTGACAGTTCAGAGCCTGGAGCTTGCTTTGGATTCTGTGTCTCGTCTCTCTCTGCCTCTCCCCTGTTAGCACTCTGTCTGTCTGTCTCTCTCTCAAAAATAAACATTAAAAATTTTAAATTAATCAATCAGTCAGTAGACTATGAGTGAAGTAAGTTAGCCTGTGTAATGTAGGTCGGCCTCATGCAATCAGTTGAAGCTGTAATTTAAAAAAATTTTTTTTAAACATGATTTATTGTCAAGTTAGCTAACATACATTGTATACAGTGTGCTCTTGGCTTCAGGGGTAGATTCCTGTGATTCATTGCTTACATACAACACCCAGTGCTCATCCCAACAAGTGCCCTCCTCAATGCCCATCACCCATTTAACTCTCTCCCCCACCCCCATCAACCCTCAGTTTGTTCTCTGTATTTAAGAGTCTCTCATGGGTTTGCCTGCCTCTCTGTTTGAAACTAGTTTTTCCCCTTCCCTCTCCCCATGGTCTTCTATTAAGTTTCTCAAGTTCCACATATGAGTAAAAACATATGGTCTCTGTCTTTCTCCAACTGACTTATTTCACTTAACATAATACCCTCCAGTTCCATCCACGTTGTTGCAAATGGCAGGACTTCATTCTTTCTCATTGCCAAGTAGCATCCCATTGTATATATAAGCCACATCTGCTTATTCCATTCATCAGCTGATGGACATTTGGGCTCTTTCCATGATTTGGCTATTGTTGAAAGCAATGCATTAAACACTGGGGTACATGTACCCCTATGCATCAGCACTCCTGTATCCTTTGGATAAATTCCTAGTAGTGCTGTTGCTGGGTCATAGGGTAGTTCTATTTTTAATTTTTTTGAGGAACCTCCACATTGTTTTCCAGAGTAGCTACACCAGTTTGCATTCCCACCAACAGTTGCAAGAGGGTTCCTGTTTCTCCACAACCTCTCCAACATCTGTTGTTTCCTGAGTTGTTAATTTTAGTCACCCTAACCAGTGTGAGGCAGAATCTTAATGTGGTTTTGATTTGTATTTCCCTGATGATGAGTGATGTTGAGCATCTTTTCATGTGTCTTTTGGCCACCTGGATGTCTTCTTTGGAAAAATGTCTATTCATGTCTTCTGTCCATTTCTTCACTGGATTGTTTTTTGTGTGTTAGGTTTGGTAAGTTCTATAAGATTTTGGATACTAATCCTTTATACTATATGTCATTTGCAAATATCTTCTCCCATTCTGATGATTGCCTTTTAGCTTTGTTGATTGTTTCCTTCGCTGTGCAGAAGCTTTTTATCTTGATGAGGTCCCAGTAGTTCATTTTTGCTTTTATTTCCCTTGCCTTCAAAGACGTGTCAAGTAAGAAGTTGCTGTGGCTGAAGTCAAAGAGGTTGTTGTCTGTTTTCTCCTCTAGGCTTTTGATGGTTTCCTGTCTCACATTTAAGTCTTTCATCCATTTTGAGTTTATTTTTGTGTACGGTGTAAGAAAGTGGTCCAGGTTCATTCTTCTGCATGTTGTTGTCCAGTTCTCCCAGCACCATTAGCAAAAGAGACTGTCTTCTTTCCATTGGATCCTCTTTCCTGCTTTGTCAAAGATTAGTTAGCCATACATTGTGGGTCCAGTTCTGGGTTCTCTATTCTATTCTATTGGTCTGTGTGTCTGTTTTTGTGCCAATACCATACTGTCTTGATTATTACAGCTTTGCAGTAGAGGCTAAAGTCCAGGATTGTGATGCCTCCCATTTTAGTTTTCTTTCAACATTACTTTGCCTATTCAGGGCCTTTTGTGGTTCCATACAAATTTTAGGATTGTTTGTTCTAGCTTTGAGAAGAATGCCTGTGCAATTTTGATTGGAATTGTACTGAATGTGTAGATTGCTTTGAGTAGTATTGACATTTTAACAATATTTGTTCTTCCAATCTATGAGCATGAAATGTTTTTCCATTTCTTTGTGTCTTCGTCAATTTCTTTCATAAGTTTTCTGTAGTTTTCAGCATAGAGATCTTTTACATCTTTGTTTAGGTTTATTCCTAGGTATTTTATGGTTCTTCAGGCAATTGTAAATAGGATCAATTTTTTAAATTTCTCTTTCTGTTGCTTCATTATTGGTGTATAGAAATGCAACCAATTTCTGTACAGTGATTTTGTAATCTGTGACTTTGCTGAATTCATGTATCAGTTCTAGCAGCTTTTTGGCGGAGTCTTTCGGGTTTTCCATGTAGAATATCATGTCATCTGCAAAAAGTGGAAATTTGACTTCTTTGCCAATTTGGATGCCTTTTATTTCATTTTGTTGTCTGATTGCTGAGGCTAGGACTTCCAACATTATGTTAAACAGCAGTGGTGAGAGTGGACATCGCTGTCATGCTCCTGATCTCAGGGGCAAAGCTCTCAGTTTCTCCCCATTGAGGATGATATTAGCTATGGGCTTTTCATATACGTCTTTTATGATGTTAAGGTATTTTCCTTCTCTTCTGACTTTCTCAAAGCTTTTTATTAAGAAAGATGCTGTATTTTTTCAAATGCTCTTTCTGCATCTATTGACAGGATCATATGGTTCTTAAACTTTTTGAAGCCTGTAATTGAACAAAGACGGACGCCTCCCCCCAAAACAAGAAGGGATTCTGCCAGTAGACTGCCTTTGGACTTGAACTACAGCTCTTCCTTGGGCCCCCTGCCTGTCAGCTTACCAACAGATTTTGTATTTGCCAAGTCTCCACTATCACAAGAGCCAATTCATTAAAATAAATCTCTTTTTTCTCCCTCCCTGCCTTCCTCCCTCTACACACACGCGCGCACACACACACACACACACACACACACACACATGCTATTGGTTCTGTTTCTCTAGAGAGCTCTATCACAGAAGCACTGGCACATGGTGAGGACTCAGGATATGTAGAGTATGGTCATGCTGTTGTTGTTATTACAGTAACCTCCCTCTTAGCCCACTCATCAGCATCACAGAAGGAAGACCCACCAGATGGAAGACATCTACCCCCAGAGCCCCAGGCCTGAACCTGCTGATCCACAAAGCTCTTACCCCTATGTTTTGGCCTCTTATAGCTACCAGAGGTCAGGCTTTACTGCTCCAAGGCAGCTCTCTCCAAAAGTCCTTCCTTTCATCTCCCAAATGTCCATAACCCACGACTCTAGGCTCTCCATTTTCCTGCCTACCATATCTGGGAAAAGGAAGGATCTCATTTCCAGCGTGACTGCCAGGCAACAAGGGATGGTGACTGGGTCTTAGCTCTCAATACAGACAAAGAAAAAGTAGAAAGCGCAGATTAACAAGAAGGTAAATTTCTACCCAAATCTACCATGCAGGGATAATGAACAGTTTGTGTGGGGAATGACTGCTTCCAATAGGGTGGTAATGACTTTCTAGTGAGCAAGGCCAGAACAACAGAAACGGGACAAAGGTTCTTCACTTTGGGCCTCTGTCCCCTCTGGTCCTTCTCTTGGCCTCCCCTCCCCAGTCCAGCCTGGCCACTTCTGAATGCTTCTTGGTTGACCAATCCCAGCTGGCACCCCCCACCCTCACCATGTTCCAGGGGATCATACCACGCCGAAGATGTGGGAGATATACTGCATGCTGAACTGCTGGCTCTGGGGCGGCCAGTACTGTAAGAAAGTGTCCACATCCACCCGCAGCTCCTTCTGCTCCTCTTCCCCAAAGTGCTCCACGTGGTTCTGTAGGTCATCCACGGCCACCAGGCAGCCCTCAGTGAGCCCGGTGCCCTCTCTCTCCACCCGCCACATGATGCGGGCCGCCAGCCTGTGGAGAGTGGAAGGGTTAGGGATGCCCAGCATGGTCATTCATTCAACAAACACATCCTGAGTGCCTACTGCGTGTCAGGCACAGTGCTGACCGACATAGATGGAATTTCTTTTTATCAATAGGAGCTTTTCATAGTGGGAGAGACCTAAGTTAAAAAATAACAGTAATTTAAACTAGTGTCAGTGCTGACCGACATAGATGGAATTTCTTTTTATCAATAGGAGCTTTTCATAGTGGGAGAGACCTAAGTTAAAAAATAACAGTAATTTAAACTAGTGTTAAGTGTCATGCAAAGAATAAAATAGGGTGGAATATAAACATAATAAAGAGTGGCTGGGGGAAGGGAAGCCAAGGTGATCAGGGGAGGTGATACTGAGGATGAACACTCGAGCTGAAAAGGGAATGAACAGAAGGAGCTGGCTCTGTGCAGATGGGAAGGAGCAGTGAGTACAAAGACCTTGAAGAAGGAATGAGCTTGACATGATGAAGGAACAGCAGGAAGTCCAAGGTGGATAGAGCGTAGTGAGTAGGGAGTGGAGAACAAATATAGGTAGAGAGGCAGGCAGAAGCCAGGTCACGTGGGGTCTATGAGACCATGAAAAAAGGGTCTGGGGACACTGAGGGATGGCAGCCTGGGTCTCTCCTGATAGTATGGCCAACTGAGATCTGCACTAGAGAAGGAGTCTAACAATCTGGGTTCAAACCCATTTCCACTTACTTTGTGACCCTGGGCAATTCATTTGACCTCCCTGACCCTATCCAGGAGCCAGTAAAAGACGATAATACATATCCCCTGATGTAATATTTGGAAGACAAAATAGTGTAATAGATGTCTACATGTGTATGAACTTATCTGTAGTCTTAGTGATTAAAGAGAGAGGTGGGGAAGACCATCTGGATGGGGCAACTATAAGCAAAGGCTCAGAGGCAGCCACAGGCTTGACATATGCAGGAAGCAGGGAGGGGGCTGGCGTGGCTGGGGCAGAGGGCTCTGGAGGAGGAGGGGAGGCAAGGCAGGATAGGAGGGAGCTCTTGGGAACATAGGGCGTTGAGTATGAGAAGGAAGGGTGCACTTCACCTTGACAGTGAGGGTGCCTTGTTACCTATTCAGCAGCCTATGCCCACAAGACGAGGCCTATGACTGAGGGACATTTTGGCAACTCTTGGCTATTCATTGAATGCATGCTGGCCAGGCACCTGCAAGGAGGTGGGGGTCTAAGGCAGATCTTGTCCCTGAGGGAACTCCTTGGCAAAGAACAGGCCCCTTTCTCCTCTCATTTGGGTCACAGAGTTATTTCTGCAAAGATGCCCTGCTGGCAATCCCAGGTGCTTGAGAACCAAGGTATTCCCACATGGAGTTCAGGACAGCACTGGAGAAAATTAGGCTCTGGTAGGGTGTCCATTGCCTCCAAATATTAGGGAAATGGTCCCCAAGTGTCCATCAATGGATGAATGAATAAAGAAAATATGGGGGGTGTGTGTGTGTGTGTGTGTGTCTGTGTCTGTGTGTACAAGGAGATCCTGCCATTTAAGACATCATGGATGGACCTTGAGGGCATTATGCTAAGTGGAAGAAACCAGATGCAGACAAAAACTGCATGGTATTAGTTATGTATGGTATCTTGAAAAAAGAAAAAAGTCAAACTCATAGAAATAGAGAAAAGTGGTTGCCAGGGTCTGGGAGTGGGGGAAACAGGGAGAGGCTAGTAAAAGCACAAACTTTCAGCTAGGAGATAAATAAGGTCTGAGGATCTAACGTAAAACATAGTGACCACAGTTGACAACACTGTGTTGCATAGCTGCAAATCCGCGGAGGGAGTAGAACATAAAGGTTCTCACTTGGGGAAACAAAAAGGAGATAGATGTGTTAACTAACTAGATAGTGGGGGGTGTCCTTTCACACTGTATACACACATCAAGTCACTGTTATGAACACCTTAAATATCTTACAATCTTATATGCCAAGAAACCTCAGTAAAACTGAAATTTTTAGAACATGAAAATAATCAAAATAAAAAAAAAGAACATGTTTTTAAAGAAGCAGGATTTCACAGATGGAACTAAGGGGGATGGGGAGGCTGAGTGAGCCATTTCTTTTGCAGTTTCCTAAAAATACTAGGATATCATGATTCCATTCTGTACTTGAACTTCACACCCCACCCAGTGAAAATGCTCCCAACTTCACCTTCCCCATCTCCTCTGCTCTCCAACGTCACCTCTTAAGCACCAGTCTGCAGCCCTATCTGATGACAGTGGCCCTGAGATTTCCAGCCACAGCCGCCCTGGGGATGCTACTAACTGCTGTGAATGCCTTTCGCACATGCAGAGTGCAGAGGGCTGTGTGCACAAGCCCAGGGACAAGTGGGCTATGGTTACTTGAAAAGCTCTGCATTTACTATACATTAATTTTATAACAGACTCATTACTCATTTCTCTTGTTTGTAATCAAGTAGGTTCTCATAGGTTTTCCAGATATATAATCATAATAATTATATATTATAATCATAAGTCTATAAGTTATGATATATCACCCAGTTAGAAGACACAGTGGAAGAATTTCCAACAGCAATTAAAGTATAAAATAGTTTGTAATAATTCTTAAACTGTTCAAGAAACATATAAAGAAACCTTTAACATGCATGTATAGTGGCAGATGTTAACTATACTTATCGTGATGTGATCATTGCATAATGTACAGAATTGTCAAATCGTTGTCAAACTATGCTATATACACTATGCTATACTCCTGAAACTAATATAACATTGTGTGTCAACTATACTTCAATAATAAAAAAAATTTTTAACTTTAAAAAAAAAAGAAAAGCTCTGCATTTTATCTTGATTTGCCTCTCTCTTTTTTCCCATTGCTCATATGTTTTGTTTCTTAAATTTCACATATGAGTGAAATCTGACTTACTTCACTTATCATACTCCTCTCTAGCTCCATGCATTTCGTTGGAAATGGTAAGATTTCACTTTTCTATGGTTGAGTAATATTCCATTATGTATATACACCACATCTTCCTTGTCCATTCAGCAGTCGATGGACACATGGGCTGCTTCCGTAATTTGACTATTGCAGTTATGCTGCTATATAACTACAGAGACAAACTGATGGTGACCAGAGCGGGGGTGGGGGGGGGTGAGTGAAATAGGTGATGGGGATCAAGGAGCGCACTTGTGATGAGCACTGAGTGATGTATGGGAAGATTCAATCATTATATTGTACACCTGAAACTAATATTACACTGCATGTTAACTGGAATTTAATATTTAACTGGAATTTAAATAAAAACACTTTTTATTTAATTCTGCTAGAATTAAACAGCTCAGCTGCTGTTGAGCTCTAGCTCATTTTGCCACATCTTCAGATTTTTTTTTTCAAGAGAAACCAGAAATCCTATTTTTTAATGTGGAATTTTCCAATTTTCTTTAACATTGGCAGATTCATTCTTTTTTTAAGTTAAACACTAGGGAGCCATTGAGAACAGGCCTACAGTCAACTCTAGTGAGGGGCTGTGGACTAAAACCATGGCCACTGGTACCTGGTTCTAGATGGGCTCCCAGATCTAAAGAGAGTGCACAGAAGTGCCCCTATTCAGTCTCTTTGAGGCTGTACCCTGATTTGCATTCAGCCTGGCTTCCTTGAGCCTGAGAATGCTTGCCACTAACGCCTTCCCCACTTGACATTTGGGAATCCCAAACCCTACCCCCAGGAACCAGGTCTGACCTGATGTTCTCATTGGGCACCGTCCCATATCTCTTGATGGCTGAACACTCGTTCTTGTGGTTCAGCCAAGCATCCTTCTGGCAGGTGCGGTCACAGTAGTGGGCGAACTTGCACTGTCCACAGCGATGAAGCTTCTCCTGCCTCTTGAAGCAGGTATGGCACACAAAATTAACAAGGCTGGGAATGGAGGGAGAAACAAGTGATTGGGGTGGCACAGCATATAGGGAGTGCACTGGACATTAGGTCCCAACATGGGGGACACTAGTGCACCCTGCCTATAAGCCTTTCAATTTAACTCCGCAAGTGTAGATTTAGACCCATATGCGGTAGGCACTGGGAACACATAACCAGCATGAGGAGGCTATGACAGCGGCCCCATGGGGTATTCCTGGAACACACTGGACCAGACACTTGAGGAGCCCAGGAAGTCTTCCAGGCCAAGGGACTAGGTGGAAATTCCTCATGGTCCCCTCGCCAAAAGCCACAGGTCACTGGCACCATAGCACTCTGTGTGACATGACCCTCTTATTCTTGAAATGCAATGTCCCTTTCCCCTGAAGAATAGAACTCGTAACTATCTACAATATGATGGGACATGAAACATGGTATTTTTATGCAAAATGGGGTCTGCGCATTCTGACATGTGTCACGGTTCCACGTGTTTTGCAAGAGTAACAATTACAAGGTTACTAATGTCACTGAGGTTGTCCGGTGTATTCACCTGACTCAGAGAGACAGAGTGGAAATGACATGGAAGATCTTGCCTGCCCATTCAGTGGATGAATAGGAAGATTCATGTTTCCCATCCCTGGTGTTTCCGGCCCCCCAGTGTTCCCAAGAGAGAGCTTTGTGTCTCCCAGAGTCTTCTTTCCGGCAGAAAACAGCATAGACTAGCATAAAGAAAACCTAACACCAAGAGGGTGAAATCTGGCATGATGTGCAGTATCTCAATATCTCTGCAATGTGGAGAAAAGAAATCCTGGCCACTGAGGCAATACATACATACATACATACATACATACATACATACATACATACATAAAATGAGGAAAACAAGTTCAGCAGTATGCGCAGAAGCACTGAGCTCCCTGGGAAAAACTGGGTATGTGAACTCAGGCTGGAATTTATGGTCTAAAGAGGCATCTCAAAAGTATAGGAAAACAGGATTTTTTGGAATCACGGAACGCTAGAGGCTGAAGAAAGAACCTTCGACAGAACACACAAACACAAGGATCCCTTGTGTCCATCCTTGACCTTGCACTTTTTAAATTCCCATAGTGAAAAAGAGTGTACTGCTTCCAAGAACAGTTAATCCATTGCTGGCCAGTCCTAATTATTGCAGATTTCCTCCTTAAGTTCAGCTTGAATTTGCCTTCCTGAGAAACATACTCCTATCATCTAATTTGGCTCTCTGGATCTTCGTCCAGTGGAACAAGCCTAGGTAGGTCAGTGATGCAAGAATTTGAAGACCCCTGCTCTGACTCCCTTCCATTTCCCATCTCACTCCCACCTCCTTCAACAGTCCTATTCTGGTCTCCAATGCACCCACAGTGGGTCCCTGCAGCCAAAGGAAAGTGGGTGCATCAGGGCAATCAAGAAAGATTCAACAGCCAACACTAGGGCATCAGGCTCAAGGAGAAGACCAAAGGTCAGGCCCTGTGGTCCCAGGAGGGCATCAAGAAATGGAGACACGTAGAGAGCCAAGCTGAGGGCCCTGCTTGAGCTACTGCTCTAAGCTAGGTCCTGGGCTTTCTGGAGTCCAGTTTTCAGCCTCTAGGTGGCCAACTCAACATGCTGTTATGTCCCCATCTGCTGTAAGGTATGTTGCTAAGAACTTGTTATTAATCATGAAATACTCACGGGCATGGAAGGTTAGTGGTTATAAGTTTAGAGCAGGTTCAAATTTATCCCCATAATAATGTCTTCCTTATTCCCATGCAATCTTGTAAGCCTTCCCAATGAGAGAGAAAGGGTAGAATTACACTAGCATATTTAGAATTGCACAGAATCTGCAGCCAATCATAGCTATGCCACAGAGGGTATTCCCTACTTGAGAAGGTCATTTGTCATGAGCATTCCAGCAGAACAGAACAGACAGGCTCATGCAGGACCTGGAAGATTTTAGTGGAATCTTCAAACCCCTAGAGATGGGGAGCTATGGCTTTTCTCATATCTGCCCCAAGTGAAGATGGCATTCCTTGGCAGGAATGTAAAGTTCACTAGCAGAGACTGAATTGCTGAAGAACCCAAGTAATTTGGATCCCAATGAGGCTCCAAATCCTGTCTCCTGGCCCCTCAAGGGTGGACATTGGGTCATAGTGTTTTATAATTACAATGCCAAGAACAGAAAATGGTATCCAGGTGTGGTGCTATAAACACTTTCCTGCAAAAAAATCTCACAGTTATTTAAGATCAAATTACAAATGTAGTCACTAGAATGTCCCAGGTGTTCTCAAAGGCACACAGCCAAGTCAGAGCTTCCCTCCATTTGTCCATATGATGCTGCGTTTTTTAAATAGCTTGAGGCATGACTGACATACACGTCCAAAATCTTTACTGTGATATATACTCTGACATATGCACATACCAGTGAAACCATCGCCATGACCAAGACGGTGAACCTATCCATCATTCCCCTCAATTCCCACACGACATTGAATTTTTTAACCTGAAGTAGGGTCTTCATCTTTATAGTATTCCAAATGGCCAAAATCATTTTGAGCTTTCATTTTTTTCATCACTTATATCAGTATGCTAAGCCTTGAGGTTCTGCAAGTCTGAGAGCATCTCTTAGTCTGGGAAGGGGAAAGAGGAGCAGATTCTTGCCTCTGGGGTATCAGGACTTGGACCAGGAATACAAACCCAAGGCAGGAAAGAAAGGGAAACGGTCTGGATCAAGACTTTTCACTTGGAACTCCCTGCCTATATGCCCTAGGGGCCCCAATCAGGGAACAACCCCATACTGCACTGCTCTGACATTTTACACCCAAACTGATATTTTTAGAACCTTCAAGCATTATATCCTCACATTTTTATTCGTACACATACATGCACATTCATATACATATTTCATGTTGAAACTGGAATTTATGCCTACCAAACATTATGCTTTGCAGTTCTCACACTATTTCACTGTTTCACATTTTAAAAAGGACCACAAACTCCAGGTGGTCACCTAGAATAACAAAAGTTCTTCTGCTTTAACTTTATGAGCTCTGCTTATTTCCTTTTTAAAATTAAAAAAAATTAACATTTATTTATTTTTGAGAGAGAGAGAGAGAGAGAGAGAGAGAGACAGAGCATGAGTGGGGTCAGGAAGCAGACACACAGAATCCTAAACAGGCTCCTGGCTCTGAGCTGTGAGCACAGAGCCTGATGTGGGGCTTGAACCCATAAGCCATGAGATCATGACCTGAGCTGGAGTCAGACACTTAACTAACTGAGCCACCCAGGTGCCCCTGGAATCTGCTTATTTCTAATATACTTAAACTTCAGGAAGAGGTAATAGCACAGGAGTTAGAGACATGAACTGTGGCCTTCGTAAGCTCAAGCAATTGTGAACCTTAAGAAACTGCTCTTGCAACAAACACGTAGTGGAGGGCACACGTGTTAGCGGCCAATGGAGAGTCCCTCAGATTAACTTCCAGGCAAAATACAATGTTTATTAAGGTCTATGTGATTTTAAAATGTACTAGCTTGGGGCGCCCGGGTGGCTCAGTCGGATAAGCGTCGGACTTCAGCTCAGGTCATGATCTCATGGTTCGTGGGTTAAAGCACTGCGACACGCTCTGTGGTGACTGCCAGCTCAGGGCCTGGAGACTGTTTCAGATTCTGTATCTCCCTCTCTCTCTGACCCTCTCCTGCTCATGCTGTCTCTCTCTCTCTCTCTCTCTCAGAAATAAATAAAACATTAAAAAATGTGCTAGCTTGAAGTTTATGCAACAGCAATTGTTTAGAACTTACACAAACATAGATTTTTCCCCCCAAGGAATAGTATTTTATCCCTGACATTGTTTAGAATTACTGATGCATAATAATAAAGATGGAATCTTTTAGTCAGGTTTTTAGAAGTCAGTTTTGTTATTGTTTTTAAATTCTGTACAGACAATCACTGCTTACTCTCTGCCCCATGGTTGGACCTCTGGTATTGCCCTTTCTTTGGTCCACACTGCCTTTAAGGAGGCTCAAATTTTCTTAGCCTGGCTCAGAGAGAGACAGTACATTTGTCCTAGAGTCTGCCTCCAGGCTCCCATAAATGGACTTACCACACTTCTTAATGGGGCCTGATTACAGAATAATCTATCTGCCATGAACTATAGCTATAATATGTCCATAAGAAATTCTAGTGCAAAGCCCTTGCATCTTCCAAGTCACTAACAACCATTTTGACCAAGAGAAGGCTGGAGACTGAGCCCTTCTGCTGCAGGGTGAAGACTTCACCCCAGGCTGGGTGACAGAGAGATCTCTGCAGTCACTAGTCAATCAATTATCAGTCCTTGAATCAATTCGGCTCTCAGTTCAACATCTCACCATCATCTTGTCTCATGAGAGTCTTTACCAATACTTTGCTATTATGAACTTTTAGTTACTTTTCATAAAAAGAAAATGTGGTCAATTTGGATGATTTATTTCCTTACAGTAAACTCTTAGGGGGTTCCAAATGTTAGCCACCAAACCATGCAAACTATTTTCTACAGGCTCACCCACCTGTTTTATACCACTTCCTATGATTTTGCTAGGGCCCGGAGTCAAATTTTAAAGGCTAGTGGAAAAGCATTGGGAGTTATCTCCTACCTTAGATCTCCTTAGGAAGGGGCTGACCTTTCTCTCCATTACTTCACCTGCCAATAAGGCTTAGCCATGAGGCTGGAACCAGGAAGGATTACGGGGGTAGGTTTGAAGCAGAGCTGGGTTTCTTGAACTTCCCTGTGTACACACATCACCAGGGGTCTTATTAAAATTCAGTAGGTCTGGAGTGGGGCCCAGGATCCCACATTTCTAACAAGCTCCTGGGTGATGCTGAGCTGTAACTTTGAGTAGCAAGAATGTAAAGATGAGAGAAAACTTACTCCTTCTGGTGGAGTGTGCAGGGAAGTGTCAGGCAGGCAGGAAAGGAAAGCTTAATTAAAAAAAAAAAAGCCAGTCTCTCTGGTCTCCATCTCCTTTAATGGTGGTAGGATGGGTTTTATGCAAGGTCAGACCTGGAGCCGCTCAGAGCTGGGTTCAACTCCTGATTCCAGTATCTACCTCTAGCAAGTACACTAACCTCTCTGGGCTGTCATTTCCTTATGTGAAAATGAGATACCAACACCTAGATCTTCATTTTTAAAAAATTTTTTAACATTTATTCATTTTTGAGAGACAGAGACAGAGCGTGAGTGGGAGCGGGGCAGACAGAGAAGGAGACACAGAATCTGAATCAGGCTCCAGGTTCTGAGCTGTCAGCACAGAGCCCGATGCGGGGCTCCAACCCATGAACCCTGAGATCGTGATCTGAGCAGAAGTCGGATGCTTAACTGACTGAGCCACCCAGGCGCCCCATAACAACACCTAGATCCTGATATCTTTAGACAAACAAATATTACTTTTTAATGAAACATGCTTACTCTTTTAAAAAATTCAAGCAAGAAGAAAATTACAGAGAAGTTCCAAAATCCCACCACTATCAGATTAAATGCAAAGTAGCCAGCTCTGAACCTGGCACAAGACAGTGCCTGGTCTACCCGCCCATCTGTCACATGGGGGTTTGGACCAGGTGATCTCAGAGCTCCTGATCTCCTCCAGCATCCATTAATTCTCAGGCAGCCGCCAGCGAGGAAGACCTCCTGACTAGCAGAGAACCCCTGTAAGAGGGGCAGGTAATTCTCTGACAGAAATACCTCCCCTCTTTCTTAGTAACCCCAGTGAGAGAGAGAGAGAGAATCCAGAAGACAGGGAGTCCTAAACCCACTTTTCGGATTCCAGGAGAAAGATACTTCTCCCTGCCAGGCTTAGTCAGACAACCTTCAGCAAGTCCCAATATTCCTCCTAGTCTCTTTCCCCAGTGCTCACAGAGGATGTTAAATTCCCACTTACACAGCGCTCTGCAATTTTCAAAGAGACATTGTAAGCAATTCTCTTTTGTTAAACCTTCACAACAACCCTTTAGAGTAGTGATCACTACCTTCATGGGGATGTAAGGATCCTTACAGGGGTTCCTGATGTCTACCACTGAGCCCAGCACAGAGGACAGAGGAAGCCACCAAAGCCCACTTTAGGGCTCTGCCTGCAGGCCTGCGCATTCTTTGCCCTGGCCAGCGGGTCCCCACTCACTCATTCTGCAGCCCTGCCCTGGGTCACATCACCTGTCAGAATCAAGAGGGCTAGAAGGGCAGCTGCTGCTCAGCTCCTTACATGGAAATAACCAGTTACTGGACAGATAAAGGCAAAGAGAAGGCGCCTGCAAGGTGGACAAGCCCCCTAAAAATACAGCCAGAAAGGACCAAACCAACAGCTCTGGCTTTCTGTACTGCTTTAAAACTTCTAGCCCGCCAGGGCTGTCCCCTCAAAAACTGAGGGGGAAGGGAGCATGTCTTAAAGAACATCCCACATTCCTCAAGTACCCAGAGCACTTTACAGTATTTTAAATTCCTCTCTCCTTCCTTACTTGTCCCTTTCACTCTACTTTCCTCTCACAAGTATTTATCGGGCATCCACTATGTGCTGTGCATTGAACTCGGTAATACAGCGCCTTAAAGATAAACAAGACACAAACCTTGATTTCGAGCAGTCCCTAGGCTGAGCTGGGGCATAAACACATATAAGCAAGGTGAGGTGTGCCATTCAGGAGTGCAGGTATCTCAGTGCAGGGTTCAAGAGAGACCTAACTCCCACTGAGGTGGGGAAGGCAAGGAATCCGGGAAGACAATAATCTGCGAAGGAAGGAGGCACTGTTCTGACCTCCAGCGATGGGCTGAGTTTGTATTCAGAGAACATCAGTTCTTCCGTGGAGGGGCACTGGCTTGAGTCCAAGGTGTCCACGTGTGTGGGGGGGGGGGGGCACCAGGTACATATAGGAGAGATAGGAGTAGTTATCTGACAAGATTGTAGGATGTGCTACACTGGGAAATAATGCTGGAATAAGACCAGAGACGAGGGGGCCTGGAATGCTACTCAGTAGTATGTGCTTATTCTGCAGGCAAAGGGGAACCACTGAAGGCTCCTGTGGAGAGGAGACACCCGCCCAGAGTCAGAAGGCTCATTTTCTTTTCTCCATGGCATCTACTTAATGTCATTTTGAAATGGCCCATGTCAACCTCTGAGGGGCATTGCTGCATTCACGTTTGCACCATATAGACCTTAGCATAAGAAGTTAGGTGATACTGCTTCCTTAGGTCAGATCTAGGTATTGCCTAGTTTTAACATCTCTTCTATATTAAAGTAGCAGTTCTCGAGATTTCCTCTGCCACACCTCACATGAAGAAGTTCACACACCTTACTCAGACCTGTCTGCATTTCCCACACTGTAGCTGTGACCGCACCCTATTTTTCATGTTTAAAACACATCTTCCAGTGTGACTGAAGATGACGTCACTGTGGGGACAACCTGGCATTTGATCTAATTTATATTGAAAAGGCAATTATTTGCAAACTTCTGCATCTAAGGATTAAATGTGTTTCATAAAATGTAGCAATACAACTTGTAACAGGGCATGTCACATGTCATCATGTCTTACATCTGCAACTAAAAGTGTCAAACTAAAGACATATTTCTAAGGGTACCTGGGTGGCTCAGTCAGTAGAGCATGTAACTTTTGAGCTCAGGGTTGTGAGTTCAAACCCCACATGGGGTATAGAGCTTACTTAAAATAAAATAAAGATGTAGTTTTAAATCTGCTATGATTATCTGCATCATCACGTGTAAATGTTTAACACTGCAAATTGAATACCAAACGGTGATTCATTCATTTCTGAACTAACTGTTCAGGAATTTCCTTAATCCCTTTATTAAATGATTTCCATTTATAACATCATGTGCTCCCACCACCCACCCACCAGCTGTTATCAGATTAAAGGCCACAGTGTGTTGGTGTGTATGCCTTACTAATCCTGGTGTTCCCACAAGCCCACATAGAATTACACTGGCTAAAAGCCCAGCTGTCTCCAGTGGACCTGAAGCTCCTAACTGGTCCGATTTTTAAAAAGCCTGGCTGGCATTAATTTCTCTTCAAGTACTCTACTTTTTCTTATGTGCTTATTGGTGTTTTTTCCTACACCTGTTTGCAGAATCCCCTGGGCACTTTCAACTGCTTAAACAGAATCGCTTAGGAACCAACCAAATTTTTACTTAAAGAGATTTTTGTAAAAATCCACTATCCCTGCTCCTCCTTAACATTTTGTGTGATGAATTGGATTAAAAGGAAATACGTCTTATTCGTTGTGGTAGGTTGAAAAATAGCTCCTCCCAAAATGTCAAGGTCCTAATCCCTGGAACCTGTGAATGTGTTACATTACATGGCCAAAGGGACTTTACAGATATAATTGAGGTTAAAGACCTTGAGAAGGGGAGATTATCCTGAAGCACCCCCATGGGTCTAATGCAATTACAAGGGTCCTTATAAGAAGGAGGCAGGGAGTCTTAGGGGAAGAAGATGCGATGCTGCTGGCTTTGAAGATGAAACCCAGAAATTCAGGCAGCCTGTGGAAACTACAAAAGCCTAGGAAACATAGCCTAATGGACCCATTTTAGATCTCCGAACTTCAGAAGAGTGAGATAATAAATTTGTGTTGTTTAAGCCACTAAAATTTGTGGTAATTTGTTACAGCAATGGTAGGAAACCAATACATGGGTTTGTTATGAGAAGCACTTTTTTCCCTGTGTAATCACATGTGTTTTACCTATGAGTCTCTGGATCTAAAGATTCTCAGGTCCCAGAAACAGATTCTGATTGTTCTGAAATTGATGGACAAGTGCCATTTCCTTTATTAAGTTAAGACTAAATATTATGAACTGGACTGCCAAGGAAAAAAGAAATTAAGTCAGCAATGGGGTGGGGGGTATGATAGCTGGACAAGATCCCAGGAATCTCTGTCCTGCCCTATGGCTTGTCCATCCATGGATGACCTGGGATGGCCTGTCACCTCACTAAGCCTCAGCTTCCTAATCTGTAAGAGAAGATTGAATATATTCAATGGGTCTCAACCTTCTTCTAGGTTGAAAGTGATTTTGACAGTGATGAAGATTCTAGACTTTCTCCCCAGAAATAAAAAGCACAGATGCACATCCACATAAACTTTGATCTTCCAAATGTAAGTCTCTCCTTCACTAAGGATCCATGGATGCAAAGCCTAGATGCACTCTAAATTCATAACGTCCGGGACTGTTAAAAAGGAACCATCAAATAGCATTTTTGGCTCCTAGAACTGCTCATGAGCACCACTCCCATGCCATGTCTTGTGTTTAAGGCTAAAATAAAAAATAATCAGAAGCAGCTCCATTTCTATATTAGCCCAGCACCTCTCTGTTGCTGCACCAGAGTCCTTCAATGTGAAAAAATCATGCAACCTACAGAATAGCATGCTAGAAGAGATCTTCAGGTTCAAATGACCCAATTCCCCTCTATTGTCCAACTCTTCATGGACATCATCTCAGCCAGGTTGCCACCAGGAACTACACAACTTTGGAAATAGCCTTTCCATCACTGCTAGCCCTGGTTTCCCATTAGGCAATAGAGACTCAGTGTCAGGGGCCTAAAAGCTTGCAAATGACCCAGGAAAAGGTTTGGAATTCATCATACCTTTGAATAGTCTCCAAATTTTCTTAAAACAAAAACAAAAAAAATCCAAAATGGAAATTAATAACAACTGCAATAGCAAAGTTATAAAAAAAAAAATCTACTCAGAAATGGTAAGCAAAGACTACCTTTTGACATATTGTGAGGTGGAACTTCTAAAGATAAAGGTGTCCAGGGCCTACCTAATTCTTAAATGTCTTGAGCTATAACTAGCACTTCTCCCACCACACATCCCATTTTGACCAGAAATAGGACTCTGTAACTTCGGCTCAAGGAGCTTGCTTCTCACCCTTCCGTCAATGAAATAAAGCTTAGAACCCTTTGTCTTGCAAATGAGGGTTCGTTATTTGTAGATGGCTTTTAAGAGAAGAGGTTCTCCAACATTTTTGTAAAATATGCTTCAAATTCCTATCCTGGTCAAATCTGATTCTATTCCAGATTGGCCATGAATCTATTTGTTTGTGGGTTTTGTTTGAAGATGATGATGGTGGGGGGTGCCTGGGTGGCTCAGTCTGTTAAGCCTCTGACTTCAGTTCAAGTCATGATCTCACGTTCATGGGTTCGAGCCCCATGTTGGGCTCTGTGCTGACAGCTCAGAGCCTGAAGCCTTCTTCGGATTCTGTATCTCCCTCTCTTTCTGCCCCTCCCCCTCTCATGCTCTGTGTCTCTTTTTCAAAAATAAATAAAACTATTAAAGAAATTGAAGATGATGATGGTGATAGTGGAATTTTACTCATAGTGTGATAAATGGTGCCCAATGGATCTCAGTCTGTAGGTCCACTGGGCTAACCCATTGATTTTATAGTTTGGAAAAGATGAAGGTTCTACTTCAGAGAACTAGAAGGGTCCTTCCAAGACCAAAAAGTGAAAAGATAAGGATTGAATTGCTCTGAAGGCCTGAGTCACTCTTAAGGCTAAAACCATTTATCTTCTCATTCCCCTTGACATAAAAGGAACTAAATAAGCAAAAAAATGAAAGTGAATGAATGCAATGACAATAAGTAACTGGAATAAAAATAAACTCAAAAAAAGAAATTTAAAGCTTAGACATAACTTGAATATCTATAAGATAGAAAAAATGAATAGTTTTAAAAATAAAAGACATGAAAAGTTAAAGAAAGTCAAAAGTAACTGAGGACTAGAAAAGAGTTAAAATCAAAAGAGCTAATACACCAAAATGATTCATAAGAATTCAAACAATTTAGAAGTTCTGAACATTAAGGAGTGATAAAACAAATGAGCTACACATAAAGTTTTAAAATGAGGGCATCAATAGAAAATGGACAAATCACAAAAGAAGGATGTAACAATCAATAAACATTTAAAAAAAAAAACCTTCACCTCCCTCATGATTATAAAATTCAAAACAAAATAATACTAAGATAAGTTCATATAGGTGAATCTGGAAAATACAAAAGTAAAAGTTAGTCTTCTGTATTAGTTCTTGATAAGGAGGCAAATGCTATAATGCTCATGGAAAAAACCCGGTATAATCCTCTTCGGTGGGGTGATTTGGAAATCTATAGTAAAAGCCTTAAAATTGTCTTTTCAATCCAAAATACACACTTCTAGGAGTTTATCTTTAATAAATAATCAGAGATGAACAGAGAGGTCTATTAGGAAAAGCAGAAAACAACTTTGCCATCCAAAGTATGGCACTGGCTAATCTGATATATAATAGTCAAAAGGCATACTATGTAGTCATTAAAAATTCCTTAGAATTTTTAAATTCTAAAAAATTTGGCTCAGTCAGTTAAGCATCTGACTGTTGACTTTGGCTCAGGTCATGATCTCATGGTTTGTGGGCTTGAGCCCCACATCAGGCTCTGTGCTAACAGCATGGAGCCTGCTTGGAATTCTCTCTCTTTCCCTATCTCTGCCCCTCCCCTGTTCATGCACTTGCTCTCTCTCTCTCTCTCTTTCTCAAAATAAATAAATAAACTTTAAAAAGTAAATTATATATTGTTTAAGAATATGTACACATGTGGTGAAGCTATTACTCAAGAGGCAAAGGAATAAATAACATAAAAATCAGGATACTCATTTCCTTTGGGAAAAGTTGGAGACAGGGTAGGGGAAGATAGAAAAGATACAATATAATGGCACACTCTAGTTAAGTAGGATGATGGTTTCATAGGTGTTCATTTCTTGTTATGCTTCATAACATACAGAGGTACATATAAGTCATATATATTGTTTGAAAGAATGTAGTCCTCAACTAAAAATAAAATCTTTCCTCAAGTCTGTGTTTGGAACATAAGGCAGGAAGTCTGGCTAGCACTAACATGGATTAGGACGTGCCTCTTCTATAGAATGATTAGAATGTGCCTCTTTTGTGGCTGACTCTCAGGCCTACCTCCCCACTCAGGTTCCTCATGTACAGTGGCTGAGTCTCCCCAGGAGGCCACAGTGGGAGGGCAGGATGGGCAAAGGTTTCCTTCTCTGCCTTTCCAGGCTACTCAGGTATACCCCAAAAGTGACGCCTCATGTGTGCAGTGACACATTTGGGAAAAATCACTTTTTTAAAGTATCTCTTTTAGATTTTTTTCAATCATTTTAAAGATCATTTACCCCAATCATCCCAGTTTTTATTATTGTAATAATAATATAACATTTTGTTAGCATTCTATCTGCAATATCACTAAAGTTGTTTTGTAATTATTACTTCAAATGAATGATGATGTATTTATAGCAATAAAACCATGTAAACCTCAGCCATAAAGAAGTGGTAGGAGAGCAGGCAGCCAAGAAATACTATATTCATGAAGAGAGTATAGGAACCCAGAAATACTTAAAGTATTGAATGTAAGACATCATAGCTTCTGTAACAAGATCCCAGCTGTGTGGTAGGAATGAAACCTACCTTTTAAAATAAGTGGGAAGGAAATAGACAACAATGTTTAGAGTTAGTATCTTTGTGTGAAGATACATTTTTTTCTTCCTTACTTTTACTTTTATAATGGAAGGAAAACCCACTCAACTCCAAACACTCTTAAAAGGGATACTAAGTGGCTACATTAGCTTTTAGGGAACTAGACGCACCAATGGAGGTATTCTATCTATATAAGGCAACGTGGCAACTCTGTGGCGCATCAAAATCATTGTTCTGAGTTTCTGTTTTCTAGCTTTTTTGTCTTTATTCTGAACCCAACTGACTCTTTTACCGCACTCACCTCCAGCCGTGACACACATACAAGTAAATTAATAAGGCCAGACAGATGCCTGTTGAAGAAGTATAACTGTCGCCTCCACCCCCTCATATTCCTCAGATGGCAGCCAGCCATTCACTGCCTTCTCCCTGAAGGTCCTGGGAGGCAGGAAGAAATGAAGATGTGAATGCTAATCAAATTATCTCTGAAAAGCAGTGCCCATTCCCAGGATGGTCTGTACAGTGAGCCAACCACAAAGCCTAGATTATCAGAGGCCATCTTGATTCAGATCTCACCAATGTCAGGCAGGTCACTCCAGCTTTAGGCACAGGGAACATTGTCATAATTTAATTACTAGGCAGGGTTTTTTTTTTTTAAATAAAGATTTAATACTAATTTAAAACTTTGGTGGTTAAGTGTAGACATGGTTGTGGGGAAATGGGAATGTAAATTTAATAGAGCCGCTTCAGAGGGCCTATTAAAATAGAAACAGCACACTCTGGCACAATTTCCCTTCTAGCCATATATCCTTGAGAATAATCACACACATGTGCAAGTGGACATGGTCAAGGATTTTATGTGCAGAAATGTTTGTGTTTGTGAAAAGCTAGAAACCACCGAGTGTCTCTCAATAAGGAAGTGGATAAATAAGTTTTCACGTACTTATTGGGTAGAATATCCATGGCAGTTGTAACTGGCCATCCATATTGCATATGGATCAACATGGATAGATCTACATGTGGATAAAAGAAACATATTTGAGGATAAAAAGAATTATCTATAGATTTATAGTTCCCATAAGGGTAGGAATCAAAAACATATTCAGTGAAAACAGCAAGTTCTAGAATGACATCTGAAGTATGATACCACTTCTATTTAAAACAAAAATAAAAGACAAACTACAGTGCTACATTTTTGATAAATGCAGATATAAGCATGTACTAGTACAAGAACATTCTAGAAGGAAGCACATGAAAATCATAACAAGTATTACCTCTGAAAAAAGACAGAGGAGATGGGTATTGGGGGTAGAAAAAGTAAAAAGGGATTGCAGCTTCATGGTGATATTCTAATGTGCCAATGGTAAATGGATTGTAAGGCTTACAATTACTTTTTGAAAGTCTCAGCAACTACTTTACGCTGTAATATATTTATTATACTCAAGAAGCTAAAGACATAGAGCCTTTTGTAAAAAAATGTTTCCTGCGAGGCACCTGGGTGGCCCAGTCAGTTGAGCATCTGACTCTTGGTTTTGGCTTTAGTAGTATCTCAAAAGTCATAGGTTCGAGCCCTGCGCTGGGCTCTGTACTGGTAGTATGAAGCCTGCTTGGGATCCTCTCTCTCCCTTTCTCTTTGCCTCTCCCCTTCTCACTCTCTCTCTCTCAAGGAAGGAAGAAAGGAAGAAAATGTTTCCTATAGCACCACACCTACCTCTCTAGTCTGCTCCAGCACACCCACTCAGCCAAGTTCAATGGTATTATGAGAAAGTGCCCCAGAGCCTTGGCTCACGTTTACAACCCTCCTAGGGACCAGAGCAAATCACATTAGTGATGACTCTTTGCAGAAAAAGTTATTCCAGAAAACAGCTGTCAGAAGTGTCATTCTGTTAAAAATGATCAAGTGGATTCTATCCCTTTCCCTGATGATTTTGAAAGCAAGTGTTTTAGAGTTTGGCACCTGGCAAACCAAAAGAGAAAAGAAGGCAACACCCCACATTGCGTACCTGTCGAAAACCACTGCAGAGTAAGCCCGCTCGGCGAAGATGACATCCGCAGCCCAGAACTCCTTAGTGGCCTTCAGACCCCTGCCTTTGCCCTCAGAAGTAAAGACCTCCACGTTCTCCATTCTCCCTATTGTCATTTCAGAGTCTTTCAGGCAGCTCGGCAGATATTTAACACGGAGCCAAGTCCCCTGTCATTGCTATTTCAGCACCTTCAGCATCTCAAAGAGCAAGCCTATAAATGGACAAGCACCTCCCCTTCCCTGCCCCCTCTCAGCCACGGGGGCCCTCACCTCCCCCTCTGCCACGCTTCCCAGAAATGGGAGTGGGCCAGGCAAGAGAACAGTGATCCGAGAAGGGTCACATTCATCACCAGCAAAACTGACAAAAAGCAAAAATGACCATGGGCTGGTGCACCTCTCGAATTGGGCCTGAAAACTTTTGCAAAGTTCCTTTGCAAGAAGCAGCTCTAGTTCTGGAGGGCGGTCGTGCTCGGCTTTCATTGGAATAGGGAACACTTGGTCAGTGGGGTATTTTTAGCAGCCAGATGCCTCTGTCAATCCCGAGCAGACAGCTGAAATGGTCCAAGAGAAGAGGTGATGCTTGCTGCTCTGGGAACCATCAGCTGTCAGGCTCATACTTTCTCAAGTGAGATGGGCCCCTTGTCCCCCTCTGCCCTTCCCCATAGGTGGACTGCTCACAGAATATAGCAGATGCCTAACTGACCCCCTTCACATGTACAGAACAGTACTATTTTGGCTCCAAGTGGCACTCCCCTTCTCCAGTATGACCTGGGGGTCCCACAGCACCCACACACGGGGCTCGGAGGTCTGGGAGCTCCCTGATGATGCAGGGGTGCTGGACACAGGCTGTATTAGGAGAGGAGGTAGGCCTTGATGAAAACCCTCATTTCTATCTTTTTATCATATCTCCCTTAAACATGTATCTGCTGCCAGGAAAACACCAACGTGCTTTCTTTGTTCCCAGGAATAAGAACATTGGAGGGAAAACTCTCAAGTGTCCATTGACCTAAATGACACTCTTCTTCTTTTCTGTTTTTAAGTAAATTCTACACCCAACATAGGGCTTGAACTCACAACCCCTAGATCAACCGTCACATGCTTTACAGACTGAGCCAGCCAGGTGCCTAAATGCCTCTTCTTGATGGCCAGACAGCTCTTACCAAAGTTGAAAAGACAAATACCACATGAGTTCACTTACCTGTGGAATCTCGAAAATAAAACCAACAAAGCTGAAAGAGCCTCACAAACACAGAGAGTCAACTAGTGGATGCCAGGGGAAAGAGGGGTGGGAGCATGGGCAAAAGGGGCAAGAGAGATACAAGTCCAGTATGAAAGGAATGAGTCACAGGGATGAAAGATACGGCATGGGGAATATAGTCAGTGGTACTGTAATAGCGTTGAATGGGGACAGATGTGAGCACAGCATAACGTACAGAGTTGTGAAATCACTATGTTGTAAGCCTGAAACTAATAATACATTGTATGCCAATGATACTTCAAAAAAAATAAAAATTAAATAATTTTTAAAAAATAATAAATTAATTAAATAAGGCTGGATGTCCCAAAGAGTAAACATCACATGCTCCCAATGGTAAAAAAAAAAAAAAAAAAGAAAAAAAAAAAAAAGAAAAAAGAGCCCTTCAATCCAGGTTGACTTCAAATGGATACCTGGACCCCCATTGCCTGGTAATTCGGAGCTCCTCTCAGGAAGGGAGTAGATTGTTTTCTAGACACTATACCCCTGGACCAGGTTCAGCCCAAGCCAAGGTCAAGAAAGAAATCTAGCTGCCCCAAGACAGAAAGAGAGCGAGCATTGAGCCCAAAGCTTTAGTTATATCTGTGAGTCTCAACCTTCTCAGAACAAGTATTATATTAAAGTGTGGTCAATAGGGGGCACCTGGGTAACTTAGTTGGTTAAGTGTCTGACTTTTGGTTTTGACTCAAGTCATTATCTCACGGTTCATGAGTTCAAGCCCAGTGTTCAGCTCTATGCTGAGCATGGAGGCTGCTTGGGATTCTCTGTCTCTGTCTCTCTCAAAATAAATAAATAAATAAATAAATAAATAAATAAGCATTTAAAAAAAAAAACTTTAAAAAATTAAAAAAGTGTGGTCAATAGAATAAAGCCCCCTCCCCCCAAAGGTGTCCTGGCCCTGCTCCCCAGACCTGGGAATATGTTATCTTACATGACAAAAGGAACTTTGCAAGCATGGTTAAGTTAAAGATCTTGAGAGAGGGAGATTATCCTGGATTGTCCAGTAGGGCCCCCTGGAACCACAAGAATCCTTACAAGAGGATGGCCAATGGTCAGGGTCAGAGAAGGAGATGGAACAAGGGAAGCAAGAGGGTCAGAGTCTGGGAGACATTTGAAGATACTCTACTGGTGGCTTTGAAGATGGAGGGATGGGTCATGAAACAAGAAATGCGGGTGGTCTCTGGAAACTGGAAAAGGCAAGTGAACAGCTTCACTCCCTCAGACTCCCAGAGGGAGAACAGCCATGAGGACACCTTGATTTAAGTCTAGTGAACCCAATTTCTGGCTTTTGACCACCAAACTATAAGATAGCAAACTTATGTTATTTTTTTTTTTTAATGTTTTATTTATTTCTAGGAGAGAGAGAGAGACAGCGTGAGCAGGGGAGGGTCAGAGAGAGAGGGAGTCACAGACTGAAACAGGCTCCAGGCTCCGAGCTGGCAGTCAGCACAGGGCCCGATGCGGGGCTCGAACCCACGAACCGCGAGATCATGACCTAAGCGAAAGTCGGACGCTCAATCGACTAAGCCACCCAGGCGCCCCTCAAACTTATGTTATTTTAAGCCACTAAGTAATTTGTTATGGCAAAAACAGGAAATGAATATATAAAATACAATAGTTTTGCATTCTAGTAAATATTTTATAGCATCCCTTTTGCTACTCTGAAACGAAATGGCATACATAATTTACCAGCTCTTATACCTAAAAATATAAATTACTAAATCTGGTAGCTTGAATGCTTGTGTAAGTCACTCCCCTCCGCCCCCAACCCAAATTTCAAAATATGGAAATTTTTGAATTTTTTCAAAATATGGTAATTTTGAAATTACCTCACCCTCTAAGATAATAAATGGTATTAGCAGGTGTGGGCTTTAGGAGGTGCTTAAAAATCATGAATGTGGAGCCCTCATGATTAAAAGGCTCCAGAAGGGTCCCTTCCCTAGGCCCCTCTGTTATGTGAAAACTATGAACGACCTAGAAGAGAATCCTCACCCAACCATGCTGATGCCCTGATCTCTAACTTCCAGCTTCCAGAACCGTACGACATAAATTTCTATTGTTTATAAGCTACCCAGTCTGTGGTATTTTGTTATTGTAGCCCGAATGGACTAAAACATTTACCTAACCTAATAAGGGAGAAATTAAGTGAAAGTTAGCCTATAACAAAATAATATATATATATCCTAAATCAAATATGTCAGCGAGCTCACTATGCATATGCTCAGGGACAACTACACTAGAAAACATGATAAAGTGTTTGTACCTTCAAGTAGAATCACTGTGAGAGTGAGAGCTGAAAATGCACATTGATTTTGAGGACACAAATATCACACAGGGCACTGTTGTCTGTGACACGATTTTCTGAAATGGTGAATTACTCTTAGTCAAGTTCTGAATGAAAGAAAGCATCATCCTTCAGTTACTAAGAGGTTGCTTTCCTGGAAATTTTAAGATGTACTAAAAATGACTCTAAAATGCCCCCTAAGTTCATGAGAACTGCTGGTCTTCATCATCAGGGAAAACCCATCTAGAGTTTTGGAAGGATTTCTTACTGCCCACTGGAGATGTTTAGCAGAAAAGATTCAGGAAGAACCTAAGAGCTGTCTTCAACTCATATATCGAGGTATGGATGAAACAGATTTATTCTATGCTTGCTCAGAGATCCAGCTAGGGGGCTAGAGTGGACATAACCATGTGACAGTGTGGTATGGTGGCTAGGGTCACAGATTTGAGCCTCACAGACCTTCAAAGGCATGTTTCTGTCAAGCCCTTTTCTGCTCCAGGAAGACAGAAACTTTTTCCATTATTAACAATTTTAATAGCCATCCAGTCTCTTTCTTTTGTGTGTCTGGATAAAGAAGGGTGGTAAGAGAGGGAGAAAAACAGGACAGCTCAAGCCAGGGGACTCCTAGTCTGGAAGAGAGATCTAAGCTGGGAGATTTCAGACAAGGAATGACAGGAATAACAACAATGGTTCCAAGCACCTATTTTGGATGAACTTCTCTTGCACCTCAGGCCACAAATACATGCGGAGAACATCACTATGGTTACCAAGTACTCCCATGCCCTAAGAAAGGTGTGAGGAAATTATTGCAGAATATGCAGAGCCAGGGTAATGTTGGGTCCCCAGTCATGCACTGTAAGGGTAGAAAAAGGTGACACGAAGAGACCAAGAATGGGGGCTGTTTTGGAGTTTTAAGTATCAGCACTTGGGCTTCAAGTATCCTCTTAATATAAGCTCCACTTATTAACCTGTATCTCAGGTTACATCTGTTCTCAGATTTCAAGTTGCAGCCCCCAAATCTTTAGCCATGGCCTGTATTCACATTACTGTCCTTCTGAGCTTTTGAGCAAATAATCTCAGAGGACTTGAAAGTGATTGCATTCCTTTCAGTATGTTATGCTGCCAATAGAGGGAATATACACAAATAAGTGTGAAGGTGGAGACATAAATGAAACCCAGAGGAATGGTTTTTGAAACTCTGAGACAGTTAGTATGCCTGAGTTAACACAGCAGTGACTGATCTACTATACTCGATGGAAAAACTCCAATCATCCCTTCTATTGGAAAGACTCGCTGGCTGGGCCACACACCTACAAAGGACCACCATCTAGTGGTAAATCAAGAGAACTGCAAGATTTATTTAGTTAAAGAACAGTCCTTGATCACTGAATTTCACCTCCTTTGTACCTGGAAGGTTCATTTCCACCTGGGGTCAACAAGTTTTTTTGAAACAGTGAACTAAGTATGGTTTATACCTTCTTTAATAGTTGGGGGGTAAAGTCAAAAGAATATGTTGTGACACATGAAAATTATATGAAAGTTGAGTTTCAGTGACCATAAATAAAATTTTATTAAAAAACAGCCATTCTAGGGGCACCTGGCTGGCTCAGTTGGTGGGTCATTGGGCTCTTGATCTTGGGGTAGTGAGTTCGAGCTCCACATTGAGCATGGAACCTACTTAAAAAAAAAAAAAAAAAAAAAAAACAGCCATACTATTCTGTTTACATATTTTCTATGGCAGCTTTCACACTGTAACAGCACAGCTGAATACTTGCAACAAAGACCATATGGCCCACAAAGCTGAAAATATTTACTATCTGGCCTTTTACAGACAATGTTTGCCAATGCCTGCTTTAAACTAATAACAGCTTAAAGCCTGGCAATGTTAAATAAGCAAGGGGCTGCTCACCGCCTTCAAGTGAATTCACTGGCTGATTCGTTTATTCATTTTATAATCCCTAGGAGTGACAGATTCAAAGAAAAAGTTCTTGCATACATCTAGCTCTCACATTCCAGAACGACAGGAGCAGGTCTCCTCCTTAATCGTCCATTATATCCTGTGTAACTACATCATTGGCAAAACTTCAAACTCTCTTGGGGCACTTGGGTGGCTCAGTTGCTTGAGTATCTGACTCTTGATTTTGGCTCAGGTCATGATCCTAGGGTCATGAGATCCAGCCTCACATGAGGCTCCATGCTGAGTGTGCTGCCTGCTTAACATTCTCTCCCTCTACCCATCTCCCCCTGGCCCTCTCCCCGACTCTCTCCTTCCCTCTCATTCTCTAAAAAAAAAAAAAAAAAAAAAAAAAAGCCTCCAAAAAAACCCCTTCAAATTCTCTGGTCTCTGTGTTCCTAGTAAAATAGCATGCTTGCTTCCATCTCTCTTCTTTTGGCTCCAAGAAATCCTTGGCTGCAAATTGCTTTCTTCCCAAGAATTCCTAAGTCCACTCAGTCCACATGCATTTGTCAGCATATTTATCAGCATTGTGCTCAGTAGCTGGATACAAAGATGAATAAAGTGCAGACCCGTCTTTAAAACGCTGACCATTTAGAAAGGATTATGAAAGAGCATGTAAAGATGGTGAGAGAGAGATAGGAAGGGCGGGGAGAGGCTATCTAGGCAGCCAGAGGAGTCCAGGAAGGCTTCAGAGAAGTAGCTGACAAAGAAGGAAGGGAGAGAACCAGAACTGGAAGAGACCATTTCAGCCCAAGGACACAGCCGCAGAAGCAGAGGTGTGGAAGTAACAACCTACAGACAACTGCAACAGGTTGGGTACTGTAGGAGCTACAGAAGCACACACACTATGCTTCTGTTCACCATGCTAGCACCAGAGCACTGCCCCTGGGGCCCACCGTTTCATATACATTTGCAAGTTTTCTAACAATAAATTATTGAATGTCTGAAATTGTGTTTCATTAACATTACCTCATATGTTTTTCACAATACCCTTTGAAGTGGGTTATGAAAGCCTCTATTTAAAAAGCAGCAGCATCTCGTAAGTATAAACCCCAGAGAAACTCTTGCATGGGTGCCCAAGGAGACTGCACGAGAACATTAGAACAGCACTGTCTGTAAAAGCAAAAATGGGAAACAAGCTCAATGTCGAATGGCTAGTTCATGGTGTTTTCATGCAACAGAATGCTATAAAGGTGGGAAGGTAAATTAATTAGAACCTTGCATCTCAGCATACCTTAATATCAAAATATAATAAGTGAAAAAGGTAAACTGCAAGGGAATAAACAGTATGTATAACAACATTTATGTAAAGTTTTAAATCACGCAAAGCAATTATTTCATGTTCCTTAGGAACACATACATATGTAGCAAAAGTATTAAATGAATAGGAATGAGAAATGCTGCATTCAGGACAGAATTTACTTCTGAAGGGAGAAGGAGTTCATTAGGAAATAGGGAGAAGGCATTCGAGAAGAGGGTGAAGGCACTCGAGAAGAGGGAGCAGCATATACAATAAACTGAGTTATGCAGTAGTTTGGTATTTATAGGAATCAGTAAAGGTTTATATGATGCTAAATCATAAAGTGAAAGCAGGGTGGGGAGGTGAACAGTAGGAAGAGTGAGATCAAGGTACACAGAAGCTCAGTAGTACTCCCGTTTGGCTTTCTCCAACAGACAATGGAGAGCCAGGAATGACTTCTAGATAGAAGGCACTGGCAGTCATATGGAGAGTAGACTGGACTGGTGAAGTCGCAAGGGGAAGTTAGGCATCTCTTGCTATGGTTCTAAGGGATGATGCGCACCTGAAATCAGGCAATGGCAGTGTGACAGGGCGGGAGAATACATTCAAGAGAAACTCTGTCACACTGCACCCGGAGACATGCGCCTCAACAGGAAAATGGGTGGAATACCGTACACGGTGAAACAAACAGGCAACAGCCTGGATGAACCTGAAAACGTTGAGTGAAAACAAGTTCCGGAATACTGCATAAAGATATAAATCTTGTGAAATTAAAAAATCATCCAAACTTTATTAAGCCACGTAAGTATGTAATAAAGATATAGATATGAAAAGAAACTACTAAGGAGGGAAGTGATTTCTTTGGTAGATGGGGAATGGGGTGAGTGAGTTTCCGGGTGTAAGTGCGCGCATATAGGTATATATTGAAGAAGGGGGACCAAGAAAAGTCATTTATGGACCAGTGACGACAACGTATCAGGACCAAGGCTTCTGCTTACTCTAACTCTATGCAATAAGGCCCTAACAAAGGAAAGACAAACAGATAAAGGAGATGGCGTATTTTTCAGGTACTTTGGAGGAAGAATCCAGAAGTTCCCACACTTTTTGTTTCTTAGTCGGTTTTAGATTCACTCACCCCAGGCGAGCGGCCCCACGCGCTCGCCCTTCCCTCCGTCAACGAGGGGAAAGTCCCCGGGGAAAGTCCACGGGACCGAGGGTGACAAGCCACAGTTAGAGCTGAGCCCCCAAAAAAGCCAGCGAGCTGGGTAGGACGAAAAGGGGCGGAGCTAAAGAGTCTCCCTGGGAGCGGGGCGCCCGCGCAAGCGCAGCAGTAACCCTTGCCGCCATGGCGTTGGCGCTGTCCAGTAAGCCGCCGGTGGTGGCGGAGACTTCCCCTCAGGAAGCCCGGTCTCCGCCTCCTCCTCTCACCCCGCCTGCTCGGCGGCGGAGGCGGCGGTGGCGGCAGCGCCTGTCCCTGCCTCTCCGCCACCTCCAGCCGGGCCTATACCCCGGCCGGCGGCGTTGGCGGGGAGGGGGACAGTAGTTGTAGACGCCCGCCCCTGCCTCAGAGAAGGTGAGTTCCCGCCCCGGCGGCGGGGGCGGCCCGGCCCATAGCCCCTCAGCCCCGCGGCCCAGTGAAGGCTGGGTGCGCCCAGAGTGTGCGCCATGGCCGACCGGGTCGGGGCCGGAGTGCATCCGCCCTCCTCCTCACCCGTCGCCCCGGGAAAGGGGCGCCACGGCCCTTCCGGTGGAGCGTGGAGGGGAGACGGACGCCTCGGCAAGCTCAGGGCGCTGAGGATTGAGGGGGCAGAGAGATGGCCAGGGAGCTGTCTTGACTGGAGTGGCAGGGAAAGGGAAGGGGGATTGATGAGGCAGCTCCGAGGGTAAGGAGAGAAACAGCCTGGGACGGGGAAGCCAGGACACCTCCGCGGGGCCGACTTCAACATCCGGGGAAGTAGACACTTGGGCCGAAGCGGAATTAGGACTTTGCCCACCGGAGGAAGTAGCCCCGGAGCTTAAACCTTCCGGGGCCCTGGGGCGAGAGCAGAGGGGCCAGGGCCTTGAGAGGTCCCTTTGGAGACTTTTCCTGGGCTTTTTGAGGGTAACACCCTATAAAACAAGCTTCTAAGATTTATAGGCCTGTCTTGATAGTGGTCTGAGTTCAGTACGGATCTACCAGTGTCAAAGATCGCAAAGTGGACAGTAGTGAGAGCGGTGAAAACCAGATTTTATCCAGACGCTCCCAACCGTAGGGGAAAGAGCTGAGCTCCATTTGCATTTGCGCAGAGGTGACTGGGAGTTTCAAAGGGAAAATGAGGGACCGGGGGAGAGGTGAGGGGTTCAAGAAGAGTCAGGGAAGTGAGAAATGACCAAGGGTTGTTCCTTGGGCATTTTGTTAGGCCAGCTGTGTCGGGCTGCTGGCAAGTAGAGACCTTAGGATTCTGTCCTCCCACAGCCACTGGGAGACCTAGGCCTCTCCTTCTCAGAGACAGGAAGGATTCACAGTCCAGATTCAGTAAGTACTCTTAAAAAGAGAGAGGGGGACCTGCTGTCAGTTGTTGGCACTGAAAACAGTTTCTTTTTGACAGCCCTGAGCTTTTTCTAGCAGGAGCTCCAAAGGGGACTGGGTCATCGCTGGGATTAATCCTTGAGCTGCCAGAGGCCATGTTAAAATGTGGTCAAGTCTCCCTGCAGGAGTTTGGAAGGAGTGTTTCTGCCCAACGTTTTCACAGTTCTCACCAACACATCTCCCCTAACACAAAAAGCTATTTCTTCATCATCTCGATCTAACAGATGTTTGAGTTCCTACGAGTACTATATGCCTGTGAACAGCCTATTTGTTCCAAACTAGGAAGTAAGGCTGTAAGGCAGTTTTGGAAAGGATTTTAGATGCTGGGGCTTAATCGCATTGCAGGTCTCAGTAAAACATTTAACCACCTTCAGTCTCATCATTTTTAGTATTTACCATGTTGACTTATGTTGCTTTTTGTCTCCAGAGGGAAAGATGGCGGAAGCCAAAATATCGTCGAATAATTTAGATTCTTTGTTTTCTGGAGAGAGATCAGTATAATAATCTCACGAAAATAATTTTGTTTTTACCCTCTTTCATGATAGATTCTATTTTTTGTACTATTCAATAGTCTTACATATTTCACTTTGGAGGAATGACAAAGTAAAAAATTTAAAAAGTATATGCTTCTTAAAACATTTTTAGAAGCACTTTTTATAAATTCCATGCACTAAAAATGGAACGAGAAAGTCATTGCAACCAAATGATGTCCTAGTGAATCTCTTAGTGAAGGCAACCTTAGGAAGACTAGATTTAATGTCTTGAGTCAGCCTAGGTTAGTTATTGTTCTGAGATAAAAAATAAAATCTGGATTTACTTGTTTTCATACCAGACTTACTGCCTCTCACCAACAAGTAAACCTGAGCAGTTTACAGATAGATGTTCAGACTACAGTTCAGTTTGGCCCCTGTAGCCAGATCACAGAAAGGTTTGGAAACAGTTTCTCACGGAAAAACAGGTTTTTGCCAGATGGCATTTTTTGTTTTTCGTGTGTGTGATGACTTTGAATGTGTGCAGTTTCTTAAGACTTTGTACAATGTCAGTTCACACAATGCTAGCTGTAACCATTCTATACAACTTCCAGGTGGTATAAGGAGAATACTGGAGTAGGAATCTTGACTAGTAATAGGTTCTAGTGCTAGTTTGCCCACTAGTTGTATGACCCGAGTAAGTCCCAAGCACTTTTTTCTTTTTTTTCCAAACTTTCAAAGTCCCAAACTTCCTTTTTGAGTTTTGTCATCTGTGGGGAGGCAGAATGGGATTAACCCAAAAGAATGGTTCTCAGCCAGGGATTATTTCGTGCCCCTACCCCAGAGGACATTTGGCAGTGTCTGAAGACATTTTTGGTTTCTACCACTGAGCACGGAAGGACATGGTGTGCACAGGTGCTGCCTGGCATCTATTTGATAGAAATAAAATGCCCAGGGCAGTCCCACACCCATGCCAACAAAGGATTCTTCTACCCAAAATGTCAGTGGTATCAGGGATGAGGACCTCTGTACCAACCAGACTCTGAGGCCCTAACTGACTTTACACTTCTGTATTGATATTCTTGCCATGGGTTGGCCGTGTACTAGAAGAGCAGTTCATAAAACACAAAACTTCGACGTATAATGGCTATCAGGTGACATTCAGAGTGATGAAATCTCTGGGTTAAGATTGAGACTATTCATTAGGATTTGAAAAACCAAATATAATTCATTACCTAAAAATTACCTCTTGTCACATTATTTTGGGTAAATATCCTTCATTAACTGTTCAGTTAACTGCTACCTAACAAATGGTAAATATGTGGCATATTATACTATTTAAAACACTAATAGAAGTCATATATTTTTACTTGAGATATTAGTAAAAGCCTTAAATAATTGCCAGGTTAGATAGTACATAAACAAGAAGAGGGAAAAAACATTGCTTGTTATTTACCCAGCATTTTTTTTTTCTTGGAAGACTTTGTTAGGAGATTAAAGGTATGAAAGAATTATTGTGCTTCCAGTTATTAAAATTCCAGTCTGTGTCAAGATCCTGATAGGACCATTCAAACCGATTTGAAGAACATCTGCTAAACCATTTTCACCTACAGCTGTATAGGTGAAACAGCTGTAACTAAGTGGAGTTCCTCTGTATTGAGCTTGAGAATGAACACATGTCAGTAAGGATTAAATATTGGCAAGCAGAGAATACATGGAAAGTATAAGATTACAAATAGGAAATTGAGAAACTCAAAAGAACCCAAAGAAATACCACGTAACCAGACTTATATGAAAAGATATAGACAGAATTTATGGTGAAGTTGTCATAATATTTTCCAGGACACTGTAATTCATTCTGTAACATTTCTCAAAAAAATTTTTTTTGGTTTCTCAAATATTTTTTACTGTTAAAATTTTTTTTACCCAGTAATTATATTCCTGAGGGATTCATAAAAATGAAACCACAAATAACCAATTCCTGGTTATTTGCTTCTTTTTAAGAAATTAAATGGACTTGGTTTGAGAATGAAGGACATTTTTGACTCCTTATTGAATCAGTAACCCATTTACATAGCATTGCCTAAAAATGTTTTCCTTTGTTTTCATGATATTAAGCAGAGATTTGGCTCAAATGACAAGAATCTAGCTAGTAACCATTGTTTTATTTATTCAGAAAACACTTTGAGCTCCTGCTCTGTGCCAGGTACTCTGCTCAGTACCGAGGATATACTGATGAATGAGGCACAACCCTTTTAAAGAGCTTAGTAGCTAATGTTTATTTGTGAAATTAGAAAAAGAAAAAAAACAAAAGGCAGTTTTAGAGGTTTTTTTTTTTTTTTAAACACCACAGTAAGTGTTTACTAATCTCTCAAACTGCAGTAATGGTGAGTGCTCCAGAGCTGGAGGTGGCTACTTTGCCTTTCCTGACACACAGCTTCTATCTCTGAGTCTGAAGTGGCTGCAGAGGAAACGTGGGATAGTAGTGTAAAGCAGGCAAATTCTCCATAGGGTGGAGAGGAAACAGGTTGACAGCCTCTAAAATTGTCAGTTTTAAGTGTAGATTAGCCAGGACTCCTGGGATAATCAGGAGGAGTTCATTGTTTTGTATAAACCTGTGCTCTGCCCAAGACATATTTGCTACCTGCACACCAGAGCATGTTATGTTGTAAATCTAATGTTGACAGATGGATAGAATGGTTTGGGAAGGAAGCTCTCTGGAGAGACATTAATGATTGATTGCTTGTTAGTTTCAGATCTGCTGACATTACTAGATGTCAATATATGAAAATATTGACTAGGCATGTAAAGTGACTAACAAGATTTCCCCTACTGTATTCATCACATATATGTTAGGACATAAACATTGGGGCTTTCCCCCCAACAGACCCATTCACAGCTACTAATCCCTTGAAAGGGATGGAATGCATCTGGTGGCATTCTGATGTAGGATGCCTGCCTTGTGTCCAAGTAAAACTAGCTTCACAAGCATGATCCTTGAGCTAGCTAGCCATGGAGTACTTACAATTATTGATGTTCAGAGACTTAGTTTAAATAAAGACAAATTTTATATTAAATATGTAACTATATTAAATGTATAGCACTCCCAGTTAATGATTTTGTTAATTCTTTTGTATTTTATCATTGGAAATATGCCATGGTAGTAAACCCTTAGTTATTTTTGTGATTGTTTTGTTAGTGTGAAATAGCTAGAGCTTGGCAAACTCCTAAATCAGATACTAATCTAATTTCCTGAAAAGGCAAGGTTAATAACCAGTATAGCTAGGAGTATTTCTGAGGCTGACAGCTACAGGGCTACATTTCTAGCACAATTAAGATCTCTAACAAATACTTAAATGGGTAAAATAAATAAATAAAAACCTGCAAAGATAACAAATAGTTACAAAAGATAGCAAGGATAACAGTCAGTTACTTAGTCTCCTAAAATGTAATGCTCTACTCTGCTTAGTCTTTCCTGAGATTATAATGGTGTTAAAAGATTGCAAAACTCAAGAGCAGGAACGAGGGAAGGCTATCCATTCTCCCCACTTCTATTCGGTATTGTACTGGAGGTCCTAGCCAGTAGAGTCAGACAAGAAAAACAAAAGGTGTTCAGATTGCAGAGAAATAACACTGTCTCTATTTGCAGATGATATGATCATCTGTGTAGGAAACACCAAGAAACCTAGGAAAAGACTACTAGAATAGGTTTAGCAAGGGGGCAAAATATTAGATCCATATAAAAAATCAATAGTATTTCTAAATATTAGCAACAAACATTTAGTAAGTTTAGATTTAAAGAAAAATACTGTTTACTACGGCATCAAAAAACATAAAGTACTTTTAGCTAGCTTTAATGGAATACAGAGAATGCTACATAACATTGCTGAGAGAAAAATGCAAATAATGGAAAAATATTAAATGTTTCCTAATACTTCTGAGTGAGTTAGATTTAAAAGTATATGGCCATAGGGTACCTGAGTGGCTCAGTTACTGGTTACGCATCTGACTCTTGATTTCAGTTCAGGTCATGATCTCATGGTTGGTGAGTTTGGGCCCTGCATTGGACCCTGAGCTAACAGTGTGGATCCTCCTTGGGATTCTCTCTCTTCCCCACTCATGTTTTCTCTTTCTCCCTCTCTCTCAAAATAAATACACTTTAAAACCAAAGTACAAGACCATACCATTTGGGGGTATATTTATTAAGGGGAAAGAACTAAGCTGAAACTAACCAAATTAACATACTAATTTTGCTCATTTTTTCTTCAGAGATGTTTAATACACATTTTTTAAAAAACATTCATGCTGTATGATGTTTAAGTGCCATGTCACAACATAAATGATGTGCATGGAGCATGAAATTTTTTTTACTAGATTTTTCACTTAAAATTCAGTTGATTTATTCATCAGACCTGAGACTTGCTGAAAACATTTTATACAGTGCAAAAGCTTGGCCTTTGCAATTTCTATTTTTTTAATTTATTTTTTAAAATATTTATTTTTGAGAGAGAGAGTACATGTGCTTGCAAAAACAGGGGAGGGGCAGTGAGGGCGAGAGAGAAAGAATCCCTAGCAGACTCCATACTCAGCATGGAGCCCAACACAGAGCTGGATCTCATGACTGAGATCATGACATGATATCTATTTCTAGAAATAAAAAAGTTTTCAGAATTTTGCTAGATATTTTCCAAAAATATTAGAAGGTAAATCTAAAAAAAATATTCCAGATGAGTTTCAGTCTAGACAAACTATTTCTGGCTTGAGACCTAATGCCATCCTGTAAGTAGTAAAATTAGCAGTATCCTTACAGGTTTCTGCTTCATATTGCATACTCCTTTGAGTATTAAAGTAGACATGACACACATTAACACAGGATATAAACTGAAATCTTCAAAAAGTTGGCTCAAAATCAGAAGAGCCAGAAGAGATAATAATGATCAAGTCTAACTTTCAGCTTTCTTTTTTTTTTTTTCTTTTAATGTTTATTTTTGAAAGAGTGAGAGCAAGGGAAGGGAAGATAGAGGGGGACAGAGGATCGCAAGTGGGCTCCGTGCTGACAGTAGACAGCCAGATACGAGGCTTGTACTCCTAAGATCATGACCTGAGCCACCCAGGAGCCCCCAGCTTTCATTTTATTTACTTTTTTAAAGTTTGTATTAATATGTTTATTTTTGAGAGAGAGAGAGAGTGCACGTATGTGTGAGCAGGGGAGGAACAGAGAGAGGTGGAGACAGAATCCAAAGCAGGCTCCCTGCTGTCAGCAAAAAACCCAGTGTGGAGCCAGAACCCACCAACTCTAAGATCATGACCTGAGCCAAAGTCAGTTGGTTAAGTGTCCAACTTGTGACTTCAGCTCAGGTCATGATCTCATGTTTAGTGAGTTTGGGCCCCCCATTGTGCACTGCGCTGGCAATGGGGAGCCTGCTTAGGATTCTCTCCCTCCCTCTCTCTCTGCCCTTCCCCCGCTTGCTCTTTCTCTGTCTCTCTCTAAGAAAAAAATATTTTTAAAAATAAGTACTAAAAAGTCCCTCTAAAACATGAGCTATCTTGAAATATGAAGAATTAGGTGGTACTGTCAGGCACTCTTGCTCTGCTTACATATAATCTTTATTTGGCTTTCTGTAGTTATGAGAATATTTGGTTGGAGAACATTTCACTATGTCAGTAAAATAGATGAAATCCTGAATAACAATAAAAGCTTATTCATTCAGTACTTACTATGAGCCATATACTGTTCTAAGCATTTTAATATATATTCATTTCCTTAAGGCTCACAACAACTCTTTGAAGTATATATTATATCCCTATTGTAGAGAATAGGAAATTAAGGCATAGAGAGGTTGAGAAATTTAACCAAGCTTACACAGCTAATAAGTGCCAGAACTAACTCCAGAGTCCCTGTGTCTGGCTCGTAGAAACAGTGAGATAAGTGACATAATATGATGGGCATTAGTTCTGCATAGGTGAATTGGCCTTATGTTTGGTGGATAATCTTTCTGGAAAAAAAAGCCAGCATTTAAAAATCCAGTTTAACAAATTAAGGTAAAATTATTTCTTTTTCCAAAAATATCTGTAATAAATCTTTAAGCTCTTCTAGTACACTTCATTGAGATATACTTTACTTAAAATATACACCTTTTTTTGTTTGTTTGTTTACTTATTTTTGAAAGAGAGAGAGAGCATCAGCAGGGGAGGGACAGAGAGAGACACATGAAGAATCCAAAGCAGGCTCCAGGCTCTGAACTGTCAGCACGGAGCCCAGCACGGAGCCCAATGCAGGGCTCAAACCCACAGACTGTGAGATCATGACCTGAGCTGAAGTTGGACGCCCAACCAACTGAGCCACCCAAGCACCCCATACACATATGTAAAGTACACAGGGCAGTGAGTTTTTGTCATGTGTATAGTCACATGCAACCATCATAAACAAAATGCCACATACTTCCATCAACACCCAAAGTGCCCATGCCTCTGTACAATCCATCCGTCCCTCTACTCCTATCCCTAGCAAGCACTAATCTGCTTTCTATCATTATCATTAGTTTCTATTTCTAGAATTTTTTGCAAACAGAGAATCATACAAGTAGGTACTCTTAGGTCTTGGCAATAAGCATGATGATTTTGAGATTTATCCATGTTGCCTGTATATTGCTATTTTGTTTCTTCTTTGTTGCTGAATAATTCTACTGTATTGATATACCAGGTTTCCTTTATCCATTAACCTACTGACAGACATTAGGGTTGCTTTAGTTGGGGGCTATTACAAATAAAGCTGCTATGAACATTCATGTACAGGGCTTTGCGTGGATGTATGTCTTCATTTCCCTTGGGCAAATACAAGTGAAATGGCTTGGACATATGGTAGATGCTTAATGTTTAAAGAAATTATCAAACTGCTTTGTCTAAAGTTGTACCATTTTAAATTCTAACAAGTAATGTATGAGAATTCCAGTTGTTCAACATCCTTACCAACATTTGGTATTTTTAGCCCTTTTAATTTTAATCATTTCCAGTGATAGTGTAGTAGTATCTCATTGTGATTTTAATTTACATTTACTTAGTCATATATAGAGAGGGGGGTGTTTATATATGCATATATGCATATATATATACACACACAGACACACACACACATACATACACTCTTTTTGAGGTGTCTTAAAATCTTATGCTCAGGGGCGGCTGGGTGGCTCAGTCGGTTAATCGTTTGACTTCGGCTCAGGTCATGATCTCACGGTTCATGGGTTCGGGCCCCGCATCGGGCTCTGTGCTGACAGCTAGCTCAGAGCCTGGAGCCTGTCTTCAGATTCTGTGTCTCCCTCTCTCTGACCCTCCCCTGCTCATGCTCATGCTGTCTCTCTCTCTCTCTCTCTCTCTCTCAGAAACAAATAAAACATTAAAAAAAAAATCTTATGCCCATCCATTTTAATTTGAATTTATCTTACTGAGTCATAAGAGTTCTATATGTATTCTAGATACAAGTCCTTTGTCTGATATATGAGATGGGAATATTTTCTCCCACTTTATGTCTTGCTTTTCATTTTAATTTTAAAGTCATAAGTAATTAAATTATAAACCTTGAAACAACTCAGAAATAATTCAGAGAGATAACTATATATAATAGAGAAACATTTTTAAATATTCATCATCCTTTCTAAAAAGTTTCTGATTTATAGTTTTTAAACTCATTTTTAGACAAACCTTATTCATCTATACACTGGTTCTGAAAATTAACCTGTAGAACCTTTAAATTCAGTTTTTATGGAGTTTTTAATTGCAAAGTAATGTTTTTTTGCACAAATTAAAACAGTACAGACATATGCAGAGAGCAAAACGTTAAATCTTGTCTCTGACTCCTTTCCTAACCCATATCTCAAGCCCCATTAAATATGTATCTTTTCAGATTTTTTTCTATGGATATTGATATATATATATACAAGATCAGACTCAAATCACACTAACACAAATCCATAATATTACCTAGTATCAAGGCTTTCTAAGTATTTCAAGGATATAGGCAATCAGGCAACTCTAAAGAAGCAAAGATCTTTAGGACATGAAAGATGGCTCCTCAGACATGCATCTTTGGCCCAAAATAATAGATGAGGTTTCTAAGTGAGGGTCCTCTCACACAGTGGGGGTATTTAAATTATGAATCATTTTATACCATTGCTTATGTGATATTCTTCATAGAGCTATGCCTCATAAGTCCTGAATTTATTTACTGTAGATAATCCTTAGGAACATCTTGCTAAGGGCATTTCAAAGATAAGTTCCCTTTCTTCTAGCCAATATCATTAGTCTCTTTTCTCAGAGGTCCAGAAGTTACCTGTCTTCTTCCTTCTCCCCCAACCCCTGAAAAGGAAATGAAGCAGCCCAGCTCCTTTAACTCCTTCCTATAAATAAATAAATAAATAAATAAATAAATAAATCGATAGATAAATAAATAAGAATATATTTAGTTTTTGGTTTTGTGTTAATAAATAAATAAGAGAATATATTTATTTTTTGGTTTTGTGATGTGTTTTTATACTAAAATTGGATTTTAGATTGATCAATAGATAGGTATTCTGGTATATAGGTAGATAAAGTTCTACATCTTGTTTTTTCCCCTTAATATATCATGGACTTTTCTCCATGACAATACATGTGGTTCCAACTCATTCATTTAAATGGCTGCATAGGAAGTACAATTTTGGCGTTCCATGATTGGTATCATATTTATAAACTAGTAAATTTCCATAAAATTGATTTCAACTGTTAGGAACTTTAGATAGTGGTACAGACCTCAAGCGTACATGTAGTATGTTTGGTGGAGATTATTTACTGTGGTGAGAAACCCTTTGAGCAAAAGTTCTGGAAGTTAATATGTGAATATGACTATAGCTTTAAGTGGCTTAGTGATCCTTGCTTGAGATCTTTTTTGTACAACTGTAGACTGTTGCCCACCCCAGATAAAGATCGTTTGTGGTTCCTTTGATTCCCAGATGACCTGAGATATAGCTAGAATCAGTAACTGTCTTAAAATAGACTGATTGTATTTCTCAAAATTGTCCGCTATAAAACACAATAATGCCAACGCCAAATATCTTTGCCCAGCCTTTCAAAACAGATCATTTCCATAGAGCCCAGACCCCTACTGGTGACCCAGTAACTTTTCTTTCAGAATATATTCTGGACTAAATAAAAATACACTATATTAAATATCAGAACCTTACTAAATGTTTGCATACTGAAATTTCATTCTAATTTGCAAAAAGATAGTAGATAGTCTTGCAGGCACTCAGGAAATTAAGATTTAAGATGGCATATGAAGTGATAGCTAGCTAAAGATTGAAAATATTACCTTAAATGTTTCATATGATCTTCAATGTTCCCTCCCTTTATTCATAGATACTACATTGAATGAATAAATATTGAGCTTTTACAGATACTCTTTGTAAAAGGTATATGGGAAGTAGTGATATAGTTTGAATTGCAAAGGATTTCACATTATGAGGGAGGCTGAAAATAAAGATCTTCTAAATCATAGGATTATTTCTTCTGAAGCTGATACTTTAATTTGAATGCAAACAAAACTCTGTCCTTAAACTTTTAGTTCAGACTAAACATGTTAAAAGTTATGAACGCTGTTTTCAAATTTAGAGGTAGACATTTGGGGTCACTGTGTTGTAAAACAAAATATAATTTATTTCTCCAGGGTGAAATATATGCTCAAAAAGCTAGCATAACCTTCAGGTTTATAGGAAGTAAAATAATAAGGAAATGGATTTGTGAATTTTCAGATACTGGATCTATGTTGGTGGTGTAAATTTAAACTTTGAACTACTTAATCTTTGTTGTAATAAGATTGTACTTGTTTTAGATGACTAGGAGTGGAGTATTAGACAAAAATAGATTTTGAGATCTCTGCATCATGTTTTTTAGCTTCCTGATTGTTGCACAGTCTCACCATTTGGGGAAAGTCCATGCTAGAAAACTGAAGCAGTTAATGGGAGAATATGATCAGATTTCTTCACCAAGTTCCCAGCCTGGTAAGGGTAAGTTTCCATTCACCTCTTTATTGATTTCTGCATGATCTGTAGGCTTTGGGGACTGGCTTCTTTCACTCAGCATGCCTTCAGGGCTTATCCATGTTGTACCACATATCAGCACTTCATTCCTTTTTATTGCTAAATAATATTCCATTGTATGAATATACCATATTTTATTTACCCATTCATCAGTTAATGGACATTGACTTGTTTCTACTTTTTACCTGTTGTGAATATTGCTGCTGTGAACATTTGTGTGTAAGTTTTTGTGTAAACATAGGTTTTCACTTCTCATGGATATATACCTAGGAGTGAAATTGCTGGGGCATATGGTAACACTGTGTTAACATTGTGAGGAATTGCCACATTGTTTTTCTTTTTTTTTCTTTTTAATTAGGAAACATTTCCAATGGTTATTCATAAAGTTATTAAAACAGCAAAAGTTGATTTACACCTATCAATAACAAAACAGGAAGGAAATGAAATGTTCAAGAGATATCCTAATAAGTTTCAAAGGAATATATACCAGGCTAAAAAGCTATAGTTAAACTGATTATATAACAGTTTATACTCATTCCTACATTTTCTCATTAAGTTCTTCCTTATATTTGCCTTTCCCTTTTCCAACTTGTTGAGATTTGGCTTTGCAGTCAAGATTTCTGATCAGGGGCGCCTGGGTGGCTCAGTAGATTAAGCATCTGATTCCAACTCGTGACTTCAGCTCAGGTCATGATCTTTCAGTTCGTAGGTTGGAGCCCTCCGTCAGGGCTTGGGATTCTCTCTCCGTCTCTCGCTTTCTGCCCCTCCCCAGATCCCTCTCTCTATCTCTGTCTCTAAATAAATAAATAAACTTTTAAAAAAAAAAAAAAGAATTTTTTTCTGATCTTTGTCCAGTTTTCCTGCTGATGACCACCTTGCTTGTGTAAATGCCCACATGGACAATTGTGCCATTACCTTCTCACATTGTACCTGCCCAGTGTAGATGACCTATGTCTTTCTATACACCTGGACTACCTTGCTGATTGCTAACCTTTATAGTGTCCTTGAACTGCCTGGACCTCATCATCCATGTGGATGGGCATGGAGCAGACATTGTACTTCTGCCACCAATCCTTGGAGAGTGGGGAAGACATGATCTTCCTGCACATGTGCAAGGGAGCGCTGCTGTGGCATTTGGGGGGTTTGCTGTGGTCCAAGGTCCCAAAGGGGTTGAACTTCATGGTGATGGTCTACGTGGCTCCGGGCAGGCTCAGACCCATGTGCATGCGGCCAGAAGTCCAAACTGTTTTTCAGAATAGCTGCACATTTTACATCCCCACCAGCGATGAATGAAATTACCCATTTTCCCACATCCTTGCCAACACTGCAGATCACCTGCCTTTTTTATTATAGCCATCCTTGTGGGTATGAAGTGTCAAAAATTGCTTGGGGTGCCTGGGTGGCTCAGTCAGTTAAGCGCCCAACTTCAGCTCACGTCATGATCTCACGGTTCGTGGGTTCTAGCCCCGCATCGGGCTCTGTGTTGACAGCTCAGAGACTGGAGCCTGCTTCGGATTCTGTGTCTCCCTCTCTCTTTGCCTCTCCCATGCTCACACTCTGTCTCTGTCTCTCAAAAATGAATAAACACTAAAAAAAGTTTGTAAGAATAAAAGTAGACAAAATGATATAATGAAACTTCATATACCATCATCCAGTTTCAGCAGTTATCACCATCTTTTGTATTTTGTTAGTGACTTTGTAAAAAACAGCTTTATTGAGATATAGCTAATATACAATAAACTGTACATAGTTAAGATACAAAATTTGATGAGTTTTGACAGACGTATATACCATCAGATGATCAATATAGTAAATATATCCAGACTCCAGAAAGTGCCCTTTCTAATCATCCCTCCCATCCTTTCCTGCCTCAGCCCCAAGCAAACACTGTTACTGTAGATTCATTTGCATTTTCTAGGGTTTTGTGTAAATGGAGTCATATGTTATGAACTCTTCTGTCAGGCTTCTCTCAGCATAAATATCTTGAGATTCATCGATCTTGTTGACTATATCAATAGTTCTCTCGTTATCACTGATAGTATTTCATTGTATGGATATAGCACTACCGACCGTTCCATTCACCTGTTGATCATCATTTCGCTTTTTTCCTTTCTGGGGCTATTACAAATAAAGTTACTATGAATATCCATGTATCATTCTTTGTGAGGACATTTGGACATATATTTACTTTTCTTTTGGGGGAAATATTGAGGAATGGAATAACTAGATCATACGGTAGGTGTATGTTTAACTTCCTCAGAAACTACCACATTGTTTGCTAGTGGTCGTGCCATTTTATATCTCTGACCAGCAATGTTCTAGTTGATCCATAGTCTTACCAGCAACCTGCTAATGTCATCCTTTTTATCCCAGGCATTCTAGTGAGTGCATGGTGGTATCTCATTGTGGTTTTAATTGACATTGCCCTGATGACAAATGATATTTTTTCATGTGTTCATTGGTTCTTTGCATCTATTCCTTTCTGAATTGCCTGTTCAAATCTTTCGCCTATATTGAATCAAATATTTGCTGCATTATTCTAGTTAGAATTTTTGTACTATTTAAGTTGAGTAGGAGCTAAATTTTCTGATTCACCAAATTAGACTTCATTTAGACTTGGCTTTTTAATCTCAAATTTCCAGAAAAGATAGCTGATCATTAGTGACTCTGGAGTGCTATGTCATGCTTCTTTCTTTCTGTTAAAGGGAAGAAACATTCTGTTCTATGTGAGTTATACCACCTCCTAATTTTTAGAGACAAAGTATATCACCAAAAATATATAGGGCATGATCTTGAGGTAAGTATGTTTTCTGCTGCATTTGTACTTGATGTAGGATTTGAGGTAGGGGAACGAAAAAAAAAAAAAAGGAATAGTGGTGCCCCACCAAAGGAATCAAAGAAACCAATGAAAAACTCATGTATCTACTTTAAATTTCTTCTGAAACTTTTCTCTGCATCAATCTCACATTCTCACAGCTTTCATCTCCATTTCCTCCCTTAACCTTCCCACCAGTGCTTTCTTTTATGTTATTTTTTTTAAAGTTTATTTATTTTTGAGACAGAGAGAGACAGAGCAGAGCAGTGGAGGGGCAGAGAGAGGGAGACACAGAATCTGAAGCAGGCTCCAGGCTCTGAGCTGTCAGCACAGAGCCCAATGCAGGGCTTGAACTCACAAACCGTGAGACCATGACCTGAGTGGAAGTTGGATGCTTAACCGACTGAGCCCCACCGGGTGCCCCACCCCCACCACTCCTCCCCGACCCACACCAGTACTTTACTAGAGAACAAACCAGAACATTCTAGAATGTTTTTTTTTTTTTTTTTACCGATCAGAAGTAATGGAATAAAATCCAAGTCCTGTACAGAAGATACAGAACTCTGTTCCCTCATCTTCCCTCATCCCCTATATGAAAGAGTAGTTTCATCTCATAGCAGAATTTCTCATTTCTAGCATTCCCAAACTATTTTATAAACATCCTTTTATTGTTAAGTCTTACAGTACTCTAGTCAGGTAAGTAGGTGTATTTATTTTATTTTGTTTGAGTAAACTGAAGATTTAAAAAATTAAATTACTTCTCTATGGTTCTGTTACTTCTCTTTAAAAACAATATACAGGAAACTGCTTAATCAGAACTTTAGGAAAATTGAATATTTCGATCAGGCCTCCTATCAGGGACGTGTGGTCCTTAACCACACATCCCTATATGCCTTACATTTTTAGCCATACAACAGAACCCTGTATCTCATCTGCTCTCTACCCTCTTCATCCCACTTCTGAGAATGATAGAACTACTTGTGAGTGGACTGGGAGATATTTGACTATCCTAATGCACCTTTTTGGCATATAATGTCATGATACTTAACTTTTATGCTGAATTAGGTTTTAATTTGTCTGGGTTTCTTTGTCTTGTTTTTTTGAAGCTCTCTTCAAGAGCAAAGGAAATATTCAGAATACAATAATCTAGTAAGAAGAATTTTCTCCCGTCTTCTCTATAGAGGATCCCTAATGAAGCATTCGAAGAAGACATATGACTCTTTTCAAGATGAACTTGAAGATTATATCAAAGTGCAGAAAGCCAGAGGCTTAGAGCCAAAGACTTGTTTCAGAAAGATGAGAGACGACTGTTTGGAAACTTGTGGGTACAAAGAAGAGGTTGCTTACAGACCGAGGTATAGAATGTTTGATCACAGACTCTCATCTGAGACTGCCCAGACGTACCCGAGATCGTGCCCTGTTTCACAAAAGGTGGAAAACCGGTTACCTCAGTGGCTACCAGCTCATGACAGCAGGCTAAGTGTAGACTCCCTGAGCTACTGCCAGTTCACCAGGGACTGTTTCTCCGAAAAACCAGAACCCCTGAACCTTAGTCAGCAAGCATATAACTGTCGCTCATACAGTGTGGAATCTGGAGTTTACAACCGTCTCTCCTCAGGAAACAGTGCCAGCACCCATCAAGCCAGTCATAAACAGATCCGTCCGCAGGGGAAAGGGCGCCCCGAGGAAGGCAGAGAAAAACCAGACGAGGAGCGGCCCAAGCATAAGAGGAAAAAAGGTTGTGAGGAAATAGATTTAGACAAACACAAGAACTTGCAAAGAAACGAAACACAGACGGAAACAGTCAGGGTCAGTACGAAAAAGCTTAAGAATCGAAAGGAGAGAAAAGGCCAAGACATGGCCTCTAAGAAAGAGGAACGTAAGCATAGAAAAGCGAAAAAGGAACAAGGTGAAGAGAAGACAGAGGAAGAAATGCTTTGGGACCAGTCTATCCTTGGATTTTGAAGATTCTGAGTTGGTTCTCCTGAGGTTAAATGGAAAAAATAGTCGAGGAGCTTGGTTTTATGATGTTCATGTTCATGTTGATTTTTTCATGTGAACAGGTACTTTAATTTCTAACAACAGGCCAAGTGAACAGAAAGTATTTAATATGCTTACTCTCCAGCATGGAAATTACTTTTCCTCATTTCCTTAAAGCATTCTTACATTTTTCTTCTCTATAGTGTAATTTTCCTTAATGAGAGTGGCACTGCTTTTACTCATCAAATTGCGATGATAGTAGAAGTATTTTTCCCTTAGGAGATCATTTATTTTAAATTGGAATATTAATAGGCTTTGCAAAATCTATTGCTTGATTTCTTTTAGTTTGGGGTGGAATATTTTTATATTCATTAGTTTTCTCTATGACACAATTTAGACTGATTTTTTTTCCTTTGTTAGCTCTAACTTGCAGTGCATTTTCTAGATTGTAAAGTGGAAAATGAAATATATTATAATAATAATAAGCTAAGGTTACATATAGTTTTAAAAGTTTCAAAGAGTCTTGATATAAAATCAGTTTATATTCTGGAAATATTTATAATAAAGTATTCTAATTTCTGCATTTTGTTGTTCTGTGTCAATAATATGTTCCCATTCAATGATGATTTTCTTTTGGAAAAGAAATAACAGAGTACTTGTACTTAAGAGGAAGATCTTTTGGGTGGGTCACACTTTACAGTTGTAAAAATTCTTTACTATACCTTGCTTATTCACATTTAAACCGACTTTTTGGGATAGAAACCTATTAATGACCACAATTTTTCCAAATAGTTGAAATTGAAGAGAGAGGAATTTATAAGAAATAAAACACTAATAGATTACTCTTTCCTAATCAGTGTTTTCATTCTGATCATTACCTTTTATTATGTAAAAGAAGTTATGGCCTGGGAATCTGAATCCCAGAATTTGAGTCTCAGCTATGCCATCAAGTTGTTATGTGACTTTGGGAGAGTCACTTAACTTCCATTTTCCTCGTTATCAAATATGAGTAGAAAGATTGGCCTCTAAAATGCCTTGGATAACAAGGTTCTGTGATATGAAAACTCTTTTTGCTTTCCACAATGCTGGGCTTACATGTCTATTTTAATATTAACTTTAGAATTATTTTGCTAAAAGTGATCTTAGCTTATATGTTAAAATGCATATAAATATATATATTATATGATATATATCTGTATCATATATATCACTCCATATACTCCCCCCCGCCCCCAACACACACACACCCATCCTCTTGCATGTAACCAGTCTCCCCACGCTTGCTGGGCTGCTGCCTTACCCAGCCCTGACCTCTTTCTCTGTATCACCACCTTGTTGATATAGCCTCCTACCTCACTGGGTCCCAAATAGCAAAGGAGGAAAGAAGGAGAAGAGGAAGGGAGAATAGATGACCTGTTTTATTTTAAACTAATGATCACAAGCCTCCAATCCATCAAGTTTCCATAGTAAGTTTCCCACTCTCAAAGATACCACTTTTATATTTTCTTCCCTTAAACCTTTCCCTTCCTAGTGCCTCCCAGAAGGCCTCTCTTCTCAGCTGATGACCTGACCTCACACTCCAGTGAGGAAATATGAAGTCTTCAGAGAGGAACTAACTCATTGTGGTACCATCAGATTTGTGAACTTCCCTCAGATACTCAGTTCTCTGTCTCCCCTCCTGTTACAGTTAAGGTATCCCTGCTCTTTTTAAAGATAGATCTCCCCTCATGCACTGGATCATATACCCTTTCACCTTCTCAAGGTCTTTATCTCTCCTGAACCCTGAGTCTCTCCTCCTTTACTGGATTATTCCCTTAGAATGGAAACATGCTTCTCTTTCTCCTCTACAAAAAACAACAACGACTCCCCTGACCCAAGGGAGTCATTCTCTCTCTTTCACCAAAGAACTTGTCTATGCCAGCCTATGCTTTCTCACCTCTCATTCTCTTCATCTCTGCCATCTAGTTTCCATCCCTTCTACTTTGCTGAAGCTGTTCTTGTCAAGGTCTCCAATGACCTCCATGTTGTCAAATCCAATGGATATTTTTTATTTGTATTCAGTTCTGCCTCTCAGCAACTTCTATCTGGTTGGTCAGTGCCTCTTCCTTGAAGTGCTCTTTCCTCAGCCTTCATAGCACTGTATTCACCTGATTTTCCTTACCTCTATAGCTCCTCCTTCTCATGGGCTTCTTTACTGTTTCCTCCTCCACCTACCTCTAAATGCATCATCATGTATAGTGCATTAGGGACTAGTTCTAGACCACCACTCTGGAATCACACATCCTAAGTGATCTTTTCCAGGCCCATGGGTTTAAACACACCTGTTTGTTGATGTTGTAGACTACATGTTCCCCATCCCCCAATTCATATGTTGAAATCTAATCCCCAGTGTAATGGTATATGGAGGTTGGGTCTTTGGGAGGGATTAGATCATGAGGGTAGAGCCCTTATGAATTGGTTTAGTACCTTTATAAAAAGAGGCCAAAGCTACCTCAGCCACCTAGTCTATGGTAATTTGTTATAGCAAGCCAGACTATCTAAGATAGATGACCTCTAAATTTCTATTTCTAGAGTAGATCTTCTCCCTGAGTTCTAGATTCATGTCCAACTGCACTTGTTGATATTTCCACTTGGAAACCCAAAAAAGTACTTGCTTCCCTCATCATCTGGCATTCCTTCCCACCTTCTCCCCCCCCGCCCCCCCCCCCCCCCCCCCCCCCCCCCCCCCCCCCCCCCCGTCTCTGTGAATAACAACAGCAACTCCATTGTTCAACCTTTTCTCTCCTACATCAGAGCCATCAGTAATTCCCCTGGGTATATCATCACATAATCTCTCCTATTGTCCAGTTTTCTGCATCTCCATTGACGGCATCCTGTCCCAAACCATCATTTATCCTTGTACCAAACAGGACAAGTTTGAAGAGAACTGCAGGACTGGAAGAAATCATCATGGGTTCTGAGTTCATGAGTGCAAAACGGGCACCAGAGACACCCAGCAACCAACTACGGCTATGGTCATCTAAGCCCTGAGGGTTTCAGAAATATCCAGCAAACAAAACCTGGCCTGAAAACAAAACAAAACAAACCTGCTGGGTTGAGAAACCAAATCGAGCTGGGAGGTAACACTAGGAGTAAGGAGAAGAGAAGGTTCAAACAGGGAGCAGGAAAATGTCCCAGATGAAACAAAACCCAGAAACAGCTGGAACAGCAAAATACAGCATCTAAGGTTCTCACCTGCGCAAGTAAAACCTGTAGGCCAATAGGAAATACAGCAGATTTTTCTGAAACGAGGCTTAGCCCTGAAAAACAAATAACGATATTTTGCACCCTTCACGATAACAAAAGAGGGAGCTCTGAGCTGTGAAGCTGCAAAAGGTACTCTAGGCCACCCCCTTCTCAGAAATGTCCTCCTAGTAGTCAAGGTTAACACATTTCATTAAATTTTGGAAAAGAGGAGGAGAATGTGCTCTAGCTACACATAACATATTACAAGAGAAAAATGAACTGTAAAATATTTTGACAAGAAGACACCAGAAAAATTTAGACACAAAACAGATGAAAAGTCTGACCTAACACTTCAAACAGGGTTGAAGTAAGAAAATAGTGAAAGCTTTGAGAAAAGCACATAGACTAGAAAAAGAATGGCCAGACAAGTGTGCAACTGAAAAAGAAAAGTAATTATGAATTCCAGGAAATATAAAATGTCATGCAGTAAAAAAAAAAAAAAAATTCTATTTTTCAGTCAGAAATATTCATTGAGCGTCACATTTGAGCAAGACATTGTTACTAAAACAGTAACCCTGACAGACACAGGAAAAAATAAGCAAAAGAAAAAAAATTGTTTTGGAAATAAAAGTTAAAAGGAATTCAAGGGAGCATAGACAATATGGAAAAAGGAAATAAAGTATAGAACGGAGAATAATGAAGATACAGCAACAGAAGTAAGAAAAAATACAAAAGACTTGCAAAAAGGTGATAAGGATAAAAGATAAGCAAAGGAGACTCAAATACACTTGTCCCTAAAGAAGAAAACAATCAGTGAAGCAGAACAGACACTTAAAACTGTGTTTATTGATGTGTAATTTGTGTTTATTAATGGCAATATGTATACACATTTGCAAAAACAGTTGCAGGTGTGCATGCAAAAGGTTGTTGACTTATTTAGGCAATGCATGGAGTGTTCTGACCCTGGGCAATAACTTATGCCCAAGACAGTTTTGAACTTTCAGATCTGACATACTTGGTTTTGAACTCCAGTTGTATATTTACAAGCTACATAGGGTCTATTCTTTGTTGGGGCAAATGGCAGCAATAATTTTTCCTTCCTGTACCACCCCTTAGAGAGTCCCTTCCCATACTGCTGAGCTTGGCCATGGGACTTGGTTTGGCCAACGAGAAGATAGCAAATGTGATGCAAGCTGGATTTGGAAAAGTGCCTGTGCTTGCTACTCATGCTACTTTTGGAACTCAGCCACCGGGAACAAGCCCTGCTGAATAACGAGAACCTCGTGGCCATGTCTCCATCACTCAGCTGACGTTGAACTGATTCCTCTTCCCCATGTACAAGGCACCTTGGCCACCCAACCCCCACTGAGACCGGCCAGCTGGCTCACAAAATTGTGAGAAATTACTGCTTGCTGTTCGACATCCTAAGTTGTTTGGCGGTGTGTGATGCAGCAAAAACTAACTTATACACTGTGATTTTAGGTGAGTTTCTGAATCTCTCTGGGTCTCAGTTCTCTCATCATATGGTGATGAGACAGATACCCTTGCAGCACTCTTCAGAAGATTAAATGAGAGGATATATGTCAAGTGCTGACACACCATAAAATACTCAACATAAAAACAAACAACCTTCGCAACCTACTCCGGAAGGACAGTCCTCAGGCTGGGCACTCTGCTTTAGTACTCTGTAGGCAGTCCTTATACCCAGAATGCCAGCGGAAAGCATGTGAAAGAGCTGGCAGCTGAGACCAAGGTATGAAGGTGCATGCCCCAGGTCACAGCACTAATCATGGAGGAGAGGGGTGCACTCTAGGCTTTCCCTGCCACACACCCCCAGGCTACCTGCCCTGGAAACAATGGATGCAAGGGCACTCGGGAACTCAGCTGGCTCTTCCAGGAGCATAAAGTATGGACTTTCATGGACAAGAAACAAACCAAAGAAAAGGACAACTCTCATAGGCAGTAAGGATATCCACATGTATCGTGGATCACTTGGAGAACAGGGTCCCTAATAACAGTGGATGCTGACTGGGCTCTGGCGCACAGCAAACATTTGACATTCTGTACATCTCATCCCCCACAGCGACCATAAAGGGAACTGCTCCCACCATTTTACATGGAAGAAAGGGAGACTCTGAGAACCACTCAAAGTAATTTTTCCAGGGTTACCCTGGAGCCCAGCCCTATCTCCTCCCAGATTTGAGGTTTGAACCCCAGCCCTTTAGGGAACCGATAGAATCCACGAGAAGGTGTGGTGGGTGGGGGTAGCTGGCAGACGGGTACTGGCTGGACTTCAGAGAATCTAGGGTCTTCCTGGAGGGACCAAGAGTGAGGAAACAGTTTTACTATAGACTTTGAAGGAAAGGAGGATGTCACCTCAGCACATATGAGGGAATATGCAGAGAATGTGAGGGCACAGAAGGCCCTGGAGGTTCTTTAAAAGTAAGGTGATAGTCTTGGTCTGATAAGAAAGGGGTAATGGGCTGTTTCTAGGCAGAAAAAGAGAGCATTGGACTAGAGGGTCTGGAAGATTCCCCTCCAAATGGGGAGAATGGAACCATGCACCATGAAATTTTACACTTCATCATGAGCTGTCAAGAGATGCCACCAACAGGATGAAAATGTAAGGCAAAGAGGGCAGATCTCACACCCATAGATCCAGCAAAGGAGGGGCACCTGGGCGGATCAGTCAGTTAAGTGTCTGACTTCCATTCAGGTCATGATCTCGTGGTTCATGGGTTTGAGCCCTGCATCTGGCTCATAGCTAACTGCTGGATCCTGGAGTCTGCTTTGGATTCTGTGTCTCCCTGTCTCTTTCCTCCTCCCCTGCTCATGTTCTGTCTCTCCTTCTCTCTCAAAAATAAGTAAACATTAAAAAAAAAAAAAAAAGAATCAGCAAAGGACTCATCTGCAGAATATAGAAAAAAATGCAAACAATACACCAGAAAAATGTTCAAGAGACCTCGATCAGAGCTTCACAAGAGAGAGGGCAATCTGGGTGGCTCAGTCGGTTAAGTAGCTGAGTCTTGATTTCAGCTTAGGTCAAGATCGCCAGGTTGTGGGATTGAGCACCCTCTGTTGGACTCTGATGCTGGGTATGGCAGAGCCTGCTTCAGATTCTCTCTCTCTCCAGGTGCCTTCGTGGCTCAGTCAGTTAAGTGTCCAACAGACTATATCATGATCTCACAGTTCATGAGCTCGAACCCCACATGGGGCTCTGCACTGACAGCTTGGGGCCTGCTTGAAATTCTGTCTCCCTCTCTCTCTCTGCCCCTCCCCCACTTGTGCTCATGCTCTCGCTCTCGCTCTCAAATAAATAAGTAAAGATTTTTTTAAAAAAGATTCTCTCTCCCTCTGCCCCTCTCCCCTACTCTAAAGTTAAATGAATTAATAAACAAACAAGAGAGCAACCCCCCCAAGCCAGGAGATGTTAGGAAAGGGACTCGGTATCATTGGAAACAGGGAAATGCCTGTTTTGTTTTTGCTTATTCTGAATTTCACTTTGATTATTACAATTAGATACAGAATTTAATTCGAAGCATTAGAAAGAATCAGAAGCACCCAAACACTTCTGGGGGAGGAGTTCAATTGATAAAACTTCTTTCAAAAAATATTTGGTGTTGCTGTGTTTGATAAAGCTGAGTATACAATGCATGTTACACAGAAATTCCACTCTTAGGCAAACAGCCTCTAGAAATGCAGATTTGTGGGCATCAGAAGATGTATATATGAATATTTATGACATTTTAAATACCCTAGACCAGAAACATTCATAACCCCATGAATGGATAAATGATCTGTGATTATATATTTTTTAAAAATAGAATGGAATATCACACAACCATGAACAGGAACACATTGTAGTGAAGTTCAGAAGTGTGTTGAACAAAAGAAGTGCACGCTGTATGAATTCCACTTGGGTAAAGCTCAAACACAAAAACTGACTATCATTTTTCAAGATGTCTACTTAAGTGATAAGCTATAGGGAAGGACGAGATTACCACAGAAGTCAAGCTAGTGCCCCACAGTTCAGGTGAGGAGGGAAAGGAGCCAGACTTCCGGGGTGTGGGCAGCGTTCTGTTTACTGACCTAAATATGGTTCGCTGCATATTTCCTTTGTGATAAATCACTGTGCTTTGTATTTTTGTTGTGTGCATATTTTCTGCATGTGTGCTATATTTCACAGTGTAAGAATGGTGTATTTTTAAAATTTTTTTGAAATAGACTTGAAACCAGATATAACGATGTCGATTAGCTTAGACACAGGTTGCATTCCAAGGTGATGAGCTTGGATGGCTTAGGTGTTCCTGAAGCAGCTTAAAAACTGCAGTGGGGACATGGGAATGCCTGATATGTAGGATGAGATCTAAAACTCAAGGCGGATACAAAGGAAGGGGTGTGGCTTGCTGCTTCCCTGGCTCGCAGGGGCCTGGCTAGGAAGTCTGAGCGACGGGAACGTTGGACTTCTTCTGGAGCTCAGAGTGAAACTTGCACCCGGCACTAGGCTCCTTACTTCCTCTTGAGATTCTAGCCAGTGGCCTCTGCTCTCTGTGGGCCCACAGGACTTCTACTTAACACGGCCTCAAAGACTTGTAAGCTTGAGAAGGTGAGGGTTCCATCTTTTTGTGGAAATTGCTTTCAGTAAACTAGTACATTCCAGGTAAGAGTTGAGCCAAACATGCTGGTGGCATTTGGGCACTAGTTGGGAGGGAAGATGGCTGAGGTGTGAACTGGAGGAGGTGGTGGGGCGGGGTGGGGGGAACCCTGGGTGAGGCAGGTGGGACTTCTTGGATCTGGGCTTCCTAGTGGGAGCCACACATTGACGATGAAGTGTCAGGGCCTTCCTTCACTCGTGTATTCAGTTGTATTTATTAAGCATCTACTTTATGCCAACACACTTTGATAGGGTAAGGAACTCCTATTCAAGTGTCGGGGATAGAAAATGGGCCAAATTTCAAAAAGCTAAATTGCATTTAGATCCTTGCTACTCAAAGTTAGTCTGGGTCCACGCAGCGCCAGCATCACCTGGGCCTTTGGTAGAAATGCAGAATCTCAGACCCCATTCCAGACCAGTGATTCAGAATCAGCCTTTTAACAATATCTCAAAGCCCTGGGTTAGGTCATGGGAAATACCATGGAGAGCAACCAAGTAGGGAAGGGGCACAGGGTGTTCCCCAGGGTCAGGAGGTGAGAAGGTGACAGGGCAACTAGGCCTAGAAGGAGTCTTCAGAAGGAGATAAATAGGTAAAGAGTTTTGTTGGCTTCTAGTGGAGAAGGACAAAGGCCCTGCCTGAGGTCAGGGTGTGCCGGCTTAATCCCCTCCAGCCTGGAGAACAGTGTGACTGGAAGGCAAGAGCACACGAGGGAGGGCCCCTGATGGATTTTGATCAGAGGAGTGGCTTTTGGCCTAGATTACATGATAGTTAAAGGATTAATTCTGGCTGCGGGTTTGGAAATAGACTTAGTAAGCAGGAGCTGAGAGACCAGTTAGCAGGGGACAGGCCTGATTCAGCAGAAAAGGGGTCTGGCCCCGGGCAAGAACCACTGCAGTAAAGAGAAGTGGTTTTTTGGGGGGTTTTTAAAATTTATTTCTGAGAGAGAGAGACAGCATGAGCAGGGGAGGGGCAGAGAGAGGGAGACACGGAATCTTAAACAGGCTCCAGGCTCTGAGTTAGCTGTCAGCATAGAGCCCGACGCGGGGCTTGAACCCATGAACCACGAGATCATGACCTGAGCCGAAGTCGAACACTTAACTGACTGAGCCACCCAGACGCCCCTCAGGAGGTATTTTGAATGTAGAACAGGGAGGACCAACTGACGGTGCTGCGTATGCCACGTGAGAGAAGCCAGGGAGCAGCCGGGGTCTCCTGTGGTTCCGGTCTGAGCAATGGAAGGAGGGACAGGAGCCAAAGGACACAAAGAGCCTGCAGGAAGAGCAGGCTCCTCAAACTTCCCACGAGTTCCCTTGGAGAAGCGTGGAACGGAGTCTCCTGGGTCTGGGGCGAGAGCCCGATGCAGAAGGAAATGCCTTAGAGAATTTGATTTCACCTGCACGGTATTTTGCGAATTTTGCTTTCTACTGTATAGTGTAGCCATGTTTGTCTTAACATACAGCACCCCAGCTAAGAAAACAAAGCCAGAGGGGCAGAGACGAGGCAGAGAAGTAGGCAGGGACCTGACAGCCTAGCAGGCCATGGAGAAAAGTAGAAGTTAAGGTAAGGACTCGAGAGCGGCCTGAGCAGAGGCTCTGTGGCCTGAGGGAGCATGGCTCTTACAGAGATGCTGGAAGAAATGGGGGACAGCTGTTTGGCTGATACTTGGAGACTGGGAATAGGTAACAGGCCAGACGTGGGGGGCCTCAGGGACTTAACTAAGGACTATTTTAGAACAATAGTAAACCTGAGTGTTTGGCTGGAGGAGGCGTAATGAGACTCACTTTTAAAAAATTACTCTGAGGGGCGCCTGGGTGGCTTAGTCGGTTTAGCGTCTGACTTTCGCTTAGGTCATGATCTCGCGGTTCGTGGGTTCGAGCCCCGCGTCGGGCTCTGTGCTGACTGCCAGCTCAGAGCCTGGAGCCTATTTCAGAGTCTGTGTCTCCCTCTCTCTCTGACCCTCCCCTGCTCACGCTGTCTCTCTCTCTCTCCTAGAAATAAATAAAAATATTTAAAAAAAATAAAAATAAAAATAAAAAATTACTCTGAAAAAATATATATAATGATTCCTCTGGCTGCTTCCCCAGAGCATGACTCAAGGGTGTGTTAAAGTGGAGGAAAGTTGATCTGCAGCACAGGTGAGAGAGGATGGGGCAGCAAGGATGAAACGCAGGGGGTTACTCCCCAGGGTGTCTAGTAGGTAAAATAGTCCAGACTTGATGGGTCTCAAGATACAGACGTTTTCTGCAGACACCTGAGTCCTCTCGGCTCTGCTCAGCATCCCTTCCCCCTGCTCACTTCCCCTCCCATCCGCCCCCCAGGACACAGCCTGGACCTCTCCTCTCCTTACCAGCACTTGTCATGGCTGTCTTGCATATTGAGGGGGCAGGGTATTGTCTGGCCATCACATAAGACTGTAAGCCTCCCCAAGGCAGAGAATACATCTGTTGAGATCACATACTTGCCCAATACCAAGCGTAACACCAGGCTGGGGTGCATGCTCGACTGTGCATGTGTCATGGATGGGCCGAGAACGGTGTCACACCAGTGGGCACCTCACACCACAGGGGACACTACGTAGGAGACACATGGCCGAATAAGACAGTTACGCAAGTCAACACATGAGTAAGCAACCAACCTGTCCCCATATCCACGTCTACCCTCACTTGTGACCTGCCTGCAGGCACTCCTACTGGAAGTGTAACCCAGCCCCAGCCTGTAGGGCAAGTCCTCCCCAGGGGATGGGGACCCTGTAACACACTCTGGCACCTTCCTCTCTTAGGCTGAGCTAGGCACCTGGGGGTCTTACCTGCCAGCCTGTACTAACAAATCCTTCACCAGCCAAGGTTTCACTCTTCCTCATTCTTCCATTTTGAGGAGGTGACCTGAGGCCTCTCTGAAATGATTTCATTTTGCCAAGATCCAGAATTGATTAAAAACCTTCCACAAGGGGCATCTTGGTGGCTCAGTGGGTTAAGCTCCCGACTTAGGCTAAGGTCATGATCTCAGGGTTTGTGAGTTAGAGCCCCGCACCAGGTGAGCATGAGCCCTGCATTGGGCTCCTCTGTCAGCATGGGATTCTCTCTCTTTTTCTCTCTCTCTCCCCTTGCTCACTCAAACCCTCTCTCTCTCAAAAACAAAAACAAAAAACACCCTCCACAAAACATTGAATGCCTCTCCTGGTAACTTCAGTCTTGCTTTAGGTTCTATTTAAGGAAGGAAGTTTCCTTCCTGACCAATAACATTTTAGGGCCAGACCAGCCTGACCTTCCCAAGGATGAGTGAGGGTCCTGGACCCACAGCCCAGCCTCTGGGTGGGCACAGCCACGCGTGGGCCCAGAGCACTGGGTGTATGTGAAACATTGCTGCCTTGTTGGTCAGCTAAAACCTAGGAGCACCTACATTTGCAGAAATTTGGTTTTGTTTTTAAATCACAGTCCACACCTGTTCTGTCACAGCAAGCGGACTCTGTAAAATTGAGGCAAATCCTTTGTGCACTGAAATAGGAAATGGGTCTAAATACATTGTTTGGGGAGAAAAGGTGAGATGAAAACCAGAATGCACCATCTGACCTCACACCTGTTGCCTCAAAGTTTAGATACAAGTCTTCAGGGAAGGTAATATACCTAGTAGTTATCTCTGGAAAGGAACGCCAGGGAAATGTGATTTTACAGGGCATAATTGTCACTGTAATTTGGTTTTTCGTTTTTTGGTTTTGGATGTTTACTTTTAGCACAAACAGGTATTTATTTTGATTAAATGGAAAGACAAAAACAATAAGGTAGAATGGATACAAGTTTCCCAAACAACCACCCATAGCCTGTTAGATGCTGCCATGACATTCCAGCCCCTCACGGAGAGTGTCATCTCTAACAGCCACTGACCAGTCACTCTGTACCCAAAACAGTACCAAGCCCTTCATTTGTAATCACTCTTTAAACCTCAGAACGCCTGCAAGGTTGGAACCAATATTGGAGTGGTCAAGTGAGCAGGCTCTGAATCCTCTCCACCTGGGTTCAAATCTTGGCTCTTCCACTTTCTAGCCACGTGACCTTAAGTTATTTAAACTCTCTGTAACTTGGTTTCCTCGTTTGTAAGAAAGGAATAATGATAGGTCCAGATTTTACCACTATTAACAGCATCTTTCTTTGTTCTTTCATGCCAACTATGAGGTTAAAACACACACACACACACACACACACACACACACACACGTATATACATAGAAACACAGTGTGTGAGAGAGAGAACATTTGATGACCCTTATTATTTCTTGGGGCATAAGCACAGGATCAAGCCAGTTCTGGTTTTGTAGAATTTATGAATAATTTTAGCTTAAATTAGTTGCTCCATATGTTTTGGCTTTCTTATAAATAACTAAATTTTCTTTTTTTCATTACACAGGTAGTAGTATTTATGACAAAAAAAAAAATCACAACCTACATACAATTAAGTAAGAAAGACTAAAATTAGCCATAATCCTCAAACCTAAGGATAACCACTGATAAATTTTACACATTAAGTATGTATTTCTAATCCTCAACTTTACAGTGTTTTAAGACTCATTTCCTGAGTCTGTTACACATTAGCATTCTCGGCCTATGTCAAAAATCTACACTTTGAATATCAATGGCTACATGGTATTTGTAGTATATGAACATAACATAATCTCCAGTAGAAATTTGAGAGCCTGATCTTTTCAAGCACAAAGAACACATTTGTAGCAGAATGATGCATTTAACAGAAAGTTTTTCCTCCATCTTTCCTAGAGAGATTTGTCCATAGTCAACATCATGGAAAATTCTAGGATCTATGACTCTTTTCAACATGAACTTGAGGATTATGTTAGAAAGCAGAAAGCCAGAGGATTACAGCCAGAGGTTTGCTTTCGAAAGGTGACAGAAGACTATGCGTACAGAGAAAGGGGCCATACTGCACCTGCACCCAGACCTCTCCTGGGGGAGCGGAGACTCCCCTTCTGGAGGTCCCACACCTTCTCCAGTTCCCACAAAAGGCAGAGAACGGTGGACAACCCATTACCCCCGTGGTCCGACCTTCATCACTCCAGACAAAGACTGGAATCTCTAAACCAGTGTCAGGAAAAACACGACCATTTCTTCAAGACCCTGTGGCGTCCGAGCCCACCTGTGCAAAGAGAGAGCCCCGACCCCCGTGCTGCACAACGCAGAGAAGATACCAGCTGCCTCTGGGAGGAGGGCCACACTAGAGCCCATCAGGCTGGAGATCAAGATCAATGCCAGAGGAGAAGGTCCAGGGAGGAGGAGGGCAGAGGAGGACGCAGCAAGGAGAAGCAGGTAGAGGGGAAGACCACACACGGCCAAGACGGAGAGTCCCACAAAGAGAACAGAAAAAAGGCCAAAGTGCAGCCAGTCCAAGCAGAGAGGCCCAAACACAGAAAGAAGAAGTGCACCCAGGACACCACAAAGGAAGGAAAGAGGTCCCAGAGAGAGAAGAGGCTACCTGGCAAAGAAAGCATCCAGGAGAGGGACTTGTGGGATGAAGCTATCCTTGGCAGCTGTTACTGATGTTGTGGGTTTGGGGACCCAATGTTAAATGACTTGGAGCTGTAGGAAAGGCTGGATTATATGGCATTGAAGTAATTCAGTGGCCACCACCTCAAAGAAAATAAAACTTGATCCCCACCTAAGACTCTGTTCAAATATAAAACCCAGAAAGCTTAACGACGTAAGTGTAAAAACTAAAATATAAAACTATTAGGGGAGTGCCTGGGTGGCTCAGGCATCTGATTCTTGATTTCAGCTCAGGTCATGACCCCAGGGTCATGGGACCGGGCCATGGTGTCAGGACCCTGCTTGAGATGTTCTCTCCCTCTCCCTCTGCCCCTCTCCTCTGCTTGCTCACTGTCTCTCTCTAAAATAAGAATGAATTATGTTTAGAACTATTAGAAGAAAACATAGGAAAATCATTTTTAGTCTTGGAGTGTGAATGGCCTTCCTGAATGAGACACATGAGTCAGGGTCCATAAAAAAGAAAAAATAATAAATGTGCTTGCAGAAACATGTAAAAAGCTGTATAACAGGGGCACCTGGATGGCTCAGTCGGTTAAGCGTCCTATTTCAGTTCAGGTCATGATCTTGAGGTCTGTGGGTTTGAGCCCTGTGTTGGGATCTGTGCTGACCACCCACAGCCTGGAACCTGCTTCAGATTCTGTGTCTCCCTTTCTCTCTGCCCCTCCATGGCTCCCTCACTCTCCCTCTCTCTCACACACAGATAAATAAACACTAAAAAATAATTTAAAAATTAAAAATAAAATCTGTTCAACAGAAGATTTTTTTTGCAAATTAAAAAAAAAATTAAAAGATAAACATTGTGTATATGCATAGAACACCTCCAGAAAGATATGCTGAACTGTTGGCTCTGGGGGCAAAAGCCAACTGAGTGGGGGACAGAGGTGGCAGGTAGACTAACTTTTCAAAGTGTTCATTTCTTTCTTTCTATTTTGAATGTTGTAATATCTGAGACTATTACCTTTTTTTTTTAAGATTTTTATTTTTACTTTATTTTTTTAAATGTTTATTTTGAGACAGAGAGAAAGAGAGACAGAGCAGGAGCAGGGGAGGGGCAGAGAAAGGGAGACACAGAATCTGAAGCAGGCTCCAGGCTCTGAGCTTCAGCACAGAGCCTGATGTGGGGCCCAAACTCACAGTGAGTTTATGACCTGAGCCAAAGTCGGATACTTAACCGACTGAGCCGCGCAGGTGACCCAAGATTTTTTTTTATTTTTAAGTAATCTCTACACCCAAAGAGGAGCTCGAACTTACAACCCTGATGATCAAGTGCCGAATGCTCCACAGGCAGAGCCAGCCAGATTCCCCAAGACTATTACCTTTTAAATAAACAAATATTTTTTAAAGGCAAGAAACACATTGGGAAAAATATTTGTGTCAGTTATCAAATTATTACCTCTTAGCTCCAAACAGCTTCTTTGCCCCTCTTTGTGAAACTGGACGGTGGAGACTGATCTCCTTTGCCAGCGAGCCTGGTGCTAGTGTTGGCCAATAGAGGGCGCTGGAGGGACATTGTAAACTGGGAGTAGGAGGAACTTTTCTTTTTCCCAAGGTTGCCAGTTTCCTTTGGCAATAAGTCCTTGCCTTTGAGTGTCTGATCTAGTTGCAGTCCATGACTTCTGACATATTTCTTTGTCCCTGGTGAGCTACGTCACCTGCGCATTCCACATTCTCTCTGCGGAGTCTGAATCTCAGTCACGTTAAGAGTCCATCTTCCAAGTTTCTCACTTCCTTCCATGCCTATCTCCCTCAAGGGTCAAGGGTGGGCAAACTGCAGCCTGTGGGCCAAATTCAGCCCCCTGCCTGTTTTCATGCTTCCCTCCATCTAAGAATGGTTCTTACATTTGAAGCCCAACTAAGCAAAATGTTATCTCCACGAAATGGATCCCATTCTTCTCATTAAAGAATTTTAGTCCAAAGTTTTGTTCACTTACTATTATATATCTTTTTAATTTTTTAATGTTTATTTTTGAGAGAGAGAGAGAGATAGAGCACGAGCAAGGGAGGGGCAGAAAGAGAGGGAGACACAGAATCTGAAGCAGGCTCCAGGCTCTGAGCTGTCAGCACAGAGCCCAACGTAGGGCTCGAACCCACGAACTGAGATGATGACTTGAGCCGAAGTCGGAAGCTTAACCGACTGAGCCACCCAGGCGCCCCTATATTTTTAATTTTATCAAGACAAAGGTTGTGAAGATTTGCATCCTGTATCATTATATATAAATATTTCGCAAAGCCAAAAATATTTACTACCTGGATCTTTACAGAAAAAAAATTTGCCAGTCCCTGCCTCAGACTCTCCTTGTCCCACTTTTGGTAATTAAAACATTTATTTGTTTAAAATATTTTATATTTAATTTTCTCTGTTTAAATTACTGGGATGGTTTGTCTTCTGATTGAAAATTTAATATTTTTAAGATGGCAATACTACACAAAGCAATCTACAAATTAAATGCAATTCCATCAAAATTCCAACAGCATTTTTTGCAGAAATGGAAAAAATGATCTTCCAATTTATATGGAAATTATAATGGGCCTCAGATAGTTAAAACAACATTTGAAAAGAATAACAAAGTTAGACAACTCATACTTCCCAATTAAAAAAAAAATTTTAATGTTATTTACTTTTGAGAGAGAGACAGAGTGTGAGTGGAGGAAGGGCAAAGAGAGAGAGAGGGAGATGCAGAATCTGAGGCAGGCTCCAGGCTCTGAGCTAGCTGTCAGCACAGACCCATGGACCCCGAGATCATGACCTGAGCCTAAGTCAGATGCCCAACCAACTGAGCTACCAAGGCACCCCAATACTTCTCGATTTTAAAACTTACTACAAAGTTACATGTAGTAGTCAGGATTCTCCAGAGAGTCAATAGGAGATATACAGAGAGATTTATTATATGGTATTGGCTTATGCAATTATGGAGGCTGAGAAGTTCCATGAACTGCAAATCTGCAAGTTGGAGACCCAGGAAAGCTGATGGTATTGTTTGAAGGCCTAAGAGCCTGGAGGCCAATGATGTAGATAGATTCCAGTCCAAGTTCAAAGGCCCGAGGAACCAGGAGAGTGGAGGGTGAGAGAAGACGGATGTCCCAGCTCAGGCAGACAAGCAGAGGGAAGACAAATCTAACTTTCTTCCGCCCTTTTATTTTATTCAGGCCCTCAGTGAATTGGATGATGTTCATCCATATTGGGAAGGGCCATCTACTTTACTTGGTACACCAATTCAAATCTCTTCCAGAAGCAGGGGTGCTTGGGTGGCTCAGTCGGTTAAGTATCTGATTTCGGCTCAGGTTGTGATCTCACGGTTTGTGGGTTCAAGCCCCGCGTGAGGCTCTGTGCTGACAGCCAGCTCAGAGCCTGGAACCTGTTTCGGATTGTGTCTCCCTCTCTCTCTGACCCTCCCCTGCTCATGCTGTGTCTCTCTCTCTCTCAGAAAAAAACAAAAAACACAAATCTCATCCAGAAGCAACCTCACAGACACACCCAGAAATAAAGTATAATCAGATATCTGGGCATTAATGGCCTAGCCAAGTTGGCATAAAATTTACCATCCCACTGCTCTAGTGGGATGTGTGCTACTGGCATTGAGATGGACATATAGATCAGAGGAATAGAACTGAGAATCTAGAAATAAGCCCATACATTTATAGTCAATTGACCCTCAACAAGAGTACAATGACTTTAATGGGCAAGGAAGAGTCTCTTGAATAAATGATGCCAAGACAACTTGATATCCACATGCAAAAGAATGAAGTTGTATTCCCACCTCACACCATATAAAAAAACAAACTCAAAATGGATCAACAACTGAGGTATAAAAGCTAAAATCATAAAACTATTAGGAGAAAACATCAAGGCAAATATTTATGACCTTGGTTTTAGCAATGGATTCTGAGATATGATACCAAAAGCATAAGCAACAAAAGAAAAACACATAAAGTGAACTTCCTGAAAATTAAAAAGTTCTGTGCATCAAAGGATATTAAAAGTGAAAAGACAACCAACAGTACAAATATTTTCAACAGTACAAATATTTGCAAATCATATATTGGAGAAGGGTCTAGTATCCAAAAATATACAAAGAGCCTTTATAACTCAGTAACAAAAAAAAAAAAACCCAATTTTTAAAACAGTAAAGAATTTGAATGGATATACAACAAAGAAGCACAAATGGCCAATAAGCACATGAAAAGATGCCTAACATTAATCATTAGGAAAATGCAAATCAAAACCACAATGAGATATCACATCACAGCGACTAGGATGGATATATATTTTTAAAAAGTGACAAGTGTTGGTGAGGATGTAGGAAATAAAAAAAATTTTTTTAAACGTTTATTTATTTTTTGAGATACAGAGACAGCGTGAGCAGAGGAGGGGCAGAGAGAGAGGGAGTCACAGAATTGGAACCAGGTTCCAGGCTCTGAGCTATCAGCACAGATCCTGACATGGGGCTCAACCTCACCACCTGCAAGATCATGACCTGAGCCGCAGTCAGACACTTAACTGATTGAGACACCCAGGCGCCCCAGGATGTGGGAAATAGAACCCTCATACATTATTAGTGGGAATATAAAATGGTGCAGCTCTCATGGAAAACAGTTGGCCAGTTCCCCCAAAAGTTAAACATAGAATTACCAAGCGACCCAGCAAGTATACTTCTAGGTATATGCCCAAAAGAATTGAAAACTAGCACTCAAATATATATTTGTACAAGAATGTTTGTAGCAGCTTTATTCACAATAACCAAAAGGAGAAACAACCAAGTGTCCATTAATAGATGAATCTCTAAACAAACTGTCTCATACACGTACAACATAATACTCATCTATAAAAAGGATTGAAGCACTGATACATGCCATGGCATGGATGAACCTCAAAAATGTTATACTGAGTGAAGGAAGCTAGACACAAAAGGCCACATATTGTATGATTCCGTTTATATGAAATGTCCAGAATAGGTACATTCATAAAGACAAAGTAAAGATGGGGGGGGGGCGGGCAGAGGAGGGGGTAATAGAAGACTACATAATGGGTACAGGGATTTCTCTCTGGGAGATGAAAATATTTTGGAACTAGATAGAGGTGGTAGTTGCACGACAATGTGAATGTGCTGAAAGAACACTGGATTGTACACTTTACAGTGTTTGATTCTGTGTTGCGTGAATTTCACTTCAATTAGGAAAAAAAGAAAAAAGAAAAAAAAGAAAACAGCTCACACTAGCAAGGAGTCTCCGCAGGGCTGTCTGTACTGTGTATGCTCAGCCTCACACTGCTCATGGGAACAAGGAAAATATTGAGAGGGCCTCTGGCCTCTGGGTGGGTTGTGGGAGCAGCCCTTCCTCCCTCACAAGTGTGCGCCCTTGAGGGCAAGGCCTGGGTTTTGGTCACTCTAGGCCCCAGTGAGCTTCTCAAAAATAAGTTTTAAAAAAAAGCCTGAATTAGGGTCCAGCTCCACCCTGCACTTCCGTGGGACCCTTGAATATCCTGACCTCTCCAAGTTGCCTCAACTGTCACAGGGAGTCATGACCCTGTCCTGACCATCTCCCAGGGGCAGGAGTCGATCACACACGTGCAACTGCTTGGCGCAGGACACTGGTGTCACCTCACTGGAAAGCAAGGGGTCCCAGTGAGCTCTTATGAAACGCACCCAAGCCCTTTGAAATGCCGGGAGGATGAGGGCGGAGACCTTGGCAACCTCACACTGGACTCCCTCCTCTATCCCGCCCGGCCCCGGGCCTTTCCGTCCCCTCCCCCTTTCCACCCTATCCAAACTGCCCCGCCCAGTCCCGCTCCCCACCCACCTCAGCCAGGACTGTCTCCGCAGAGCCCCGCCGGGACCAGGTGTCCCGGGCTCGCCACGATGCAGATGCAGCCGGGGCTCTGGCTCCTCCTGGCCACGCAGCTGGCAGGTAAGACCGGGAGATTTGTGGGGCGCGGGGCGGGAGCGGGCGGTCTGCCGGGGACCCGGGAAGAGCCTGAGTGGTAGAGTTTAGAAAAGGCTGTCCCTGTAGAATGCAAAAGCCGAGGCTGGCAGCACAGTCCCTGAGTGTGGAGACAAAATTCATCCTGGGAGCTCATTACCCCAGGGACCCCTGGAGCCCCAGGATTGAGGCTACCTCTGCCCAAAAGCCTGGAGGGGAAGGGAAGGCAGGAGTCAAGAAGGAAGAGAAAGGAGAAGGAGGTACAGAGTGAAAGGAAAAATGCCCTTGTCTAGGGTTTCCATAGGGAGGTGCCCCCAAGAAGGTTCCAGAGGCTCAGTTCTGGCTTTGGTATCCTACATTTCACCCAGGGTTCTGCAGACACATTTTTAGTACCTCTGGGGAAGTATTTGTAGGACAGTCTGCCAGTCCTCAGACAGCTGTGGCAGAGTACTCCCTCAGGGTTCCCCATCCCACCCCAACACCCAGGCCCTGGGTTGTGTGTGCTGTGGGTGCAGCTCCCATCAGGAGCCCTGCTGGAGCTAGAATGTAGCAGGGAGTCTCCACTGTCCCCCTCATACACCCAGCCGGAAATGTGTTTTTTTGGAAGCCTCTTCACACACACCAAACGGCCTGCTGACCTGTGGTCGATTGCTCTCTTATGCCCAAAGCTGGCCACTCTGCTAATGGTGACAAGCAAGGCCTGCCAGCCCCCTGCTCTGACCCATGAGCTTGGCCACATCTCAAGCAGACGTTAGTCAGGGCCGTTCAAAACTAGTAGTGAATGCTGATCATTTTAGAAACAGCAGGTCCCTCTGAGAAAGCGGTCACTGGGAGAAAGTCAGGTGAATCAGATGAGACCGCACGGGTAGCGAGGCCTGGCTTTGTGTCTGGCACACCGATGGGGCTCAGCATTCAGTCTCTAGGGACATAAGAGAAAGACCAGGGCATATTGCAGCCAGGAAGTCTGCATGTCAGGACACAGGACGGGTGACATACACAAAAAGCCAGGGGTCCTTTTAGGCCCCTTTATTGCTTTAGGGGTCACTTCTGGGCTTTCTTGGAAGAGCTTCGGGTGTCTGTGTACGTGTAGACCCACTATGTACACATAACGACACAACAGTGATCCAGGAGAGGCTCACAGGTTTCCTTGATTCAGGGAGTAGCTCAAAGTTCAGGCTCTTTGGTCCCAGACCTGGGTTTGAATCTGGATCCACCACATACAGGCTGTGTGACCTTGAGCACGTCCTTCACTTTCCTGAACCTCTGTTTCCTCATGAGTAAAATGGGTATGAAACAGGATCTGGTGAGGATTAAGTGAGATAAAGCATGCACCATGCTGGGCAGAGTTCAGTAAATATCAGCATCATCGATTCTTATTATCTCCCCCAAGATGTCAGTGACCCCAAAACACTGAAGAACCTCTACTCTGCTAAAAAAGCAGTATGGTGTTTGGGAAGAAAAGAGAAGGGTCAGCAGGCATTTGGGCCCCAGGTACCATTTCATTCTTTTTTTTTTTTTAGGTTTTTTTTTTTAACATTTATTTATTATTGAGAGATGAGAGAGACAGAGCATGAGCATGGGAGGGGAAGACAGAGGGGGAGACACAAAATCTGAAGCAGGCTCCAGGCTCTGAGCTGTCAGCACAGAGCCCGATGCAGGGCTCGAACTCACAAACCGCGGGATCATGACCTGAGCCGAAGTCGGATGCTTAACTGACTGAGCCACTTAGGCGCCCCTTTTAATTATTTTTTTAAAATGTTTTTGTTTTTTGAGAGAGAGAGAGATAAAGAGGCAGAGATAGAGGGAGAGACAGAGAATCCCAAGCAGGTTCCATGCTGTCAGCACAAAGCCCAGTGCAGGACTCGAACTCACGAACTGTGAGATCATGACCTGAGCCAAAATCAGGAATCAGATGGTTAACCAACTGAGCCACAAGGCACCCCTACCATTTCATTCCTGATACAAAGCAGAAGCTCAGAGTGGTCTATGTGTGGAGTCAAAAAGTTAAAGTTCATGGCCCACTACAGAACCATGAAGCCTGAGACACAAGCTTCAGCAGGATTGTGACTCTAGGCCATTACCTCAGTAGGCCAGCTCCCCTCGGGCACATACATACACACACTCCCTCTGGCCTCCCACACACAAGTCTGTGTCCTTCTGTGCCTCACTGTTCCTGGGTCTCTGCCTAGGTCTGTGGGGTCTCCCTCTGCCCCACAGCTAAAATGGAAGCCTTACCAGATCAGATTCAGTTTGTTGGACTTGGCTGTGAAGGACCTGTTCAAATCTTTCCTAAGAGTTCATCTGCTGCCAGTATTAACCTCTGATGGATGAGACATGTAGACAATGATTTACCGTGTTCAATGGTTTAGAGTTTACGGTATGTTTTCTTGAACATTCTAACCCTCACAGGCAAATAGGATAATGGCCCCAGGTGCCCTCCTTTTAAAGGACAGAGACAGGTTCTTTGACTTCCTGTAGACCCACAGCTGGAATGACGCAGAAGCTGGGTTCAAAGCCAGGTCTCTGAGTTCTGGTCTGGTTCTCCATGAGCAATCCCTACTTGTCGGTGCTTCCCATCTTGAGACTAAAATGAAATCCAAGTGCTGCTTCTGGGGTGTCTGTCCTTCTACTCAGGAATGGGGATCCAGCAACCTATCACTTGCTGGACTGAGAAGTGATAGGCTATAATTGCAGCCAGTGAATTCCCCTTGCTCGTTTCCATCACTGTCCAGAAAGGGTGGTTGGCCAGCCCAGCGCTGTTCTCTGCCTCTGATTCTGGGTTCCCCTGGGCTACCTGAGTCCCCTGTACCTGCTTCGAGCCTGTTGAAGGTCTGTACATAGAGTGATGGCAAGGCAAGGTGAAAGGCTTTGGCTTTAGGCTTTGAATCTTTGAGTTTGAATCACAGGTATTGATTCATTATAAGCTATTGATGGGACTTGGAACAAGTAGCTTTATGCTTCAGTTTCCTCATCCATGTAATGGCGATAAACATCCCTAAATAAGTTTGAGTTTGGATTAAGATAATTTATGTGAAGAGCCAGACTTATAGGCACACAATCAATAAATGGCAGCTCTCTCCCCATCCCCTTTGCAAAGCTGGACATAGGAAACACCTGCCTTGTAGATGGTCTCCTGGGAGCTGGGGTGTGTGAGTCCTGAGTCCAGGAGCCACCAGCTGCATTTAATACAGCCCCTGGACCCTGCAACTGGGCAGGTTCTTCCACGACCCTCCTTCAATGCTTGACTCAGTGTGACTCCGAGGACCACAACAGTGGCTGGGAAAACATGCTGATGGTGTCTGCTCCTTCTGCTTCCTGTAGCTCTCCGTGGCAGCTTGGGACTCCAGCAGACTCCCAGGTCCAAAACGGTTCAGACCAATGAAATGGTGATAATGACCTGTGAAGCCAAAACCTCCCCCACCAGCACACGCATCTACTGGCTGAGACAGCGCCAGCCTCCAAGCCCAGACAGTCACTATGAGTACCTGGCCTTCTGGAATCCCATAAAAGGGACTGTGTATAACCCGGAAGTGGAGCAAAAGAAGCTAACTGTGTTTCCGGACGCAACCCGGTCCATTCTCAATCTCACAAGTGTGAAGCCTGCAGACAGTGGCGTCTACTTCTGCATGACCATTGGGTCCCCCGAGCTGACCTTCGGGAAGGGAACTTGGCTGAGTGTGGGTAAGAATGTGGCTCAATGCCGTCGATGAGTACAGAGCACCTACTGTGTGCTGGGTGAATGCCAGGCCCTAGAGCTGCCCCCGCTCTCAGCGACCCCCACTCTGCAGGAGGGGGTGCCAGCCATGAGCAATAGCAGGACAGCTAGCGGGAACAGACTTAGCCAGGACCAAGCTCATGTAAGTGTTTCATGTAGTCATTTCACTTCGTGCTGCCATCCACCCCAGGAGGTAGGTAACTGATTCCTGTTGCAGACGGGATACGTAGAAGCATTGCTGCTTCTTCTGGAAGCATTGCTGCTTCTTCTGGAGACAAGGCAGTGCTGCCCTTCAGCCATGTCAGGCCTACCTGAGGCTGTGCCTAGATTGACCTGAGTCCCCAGACCTGACAGTGGTCTCAGAAATTCCCACCAAGTGTGCACCCAAGGAAAAAAAGTCCTCACTGCCTGGACATGCCCAGGGAAGGCATTTTAGGGCCAGTGGAGGGGCAGATGACCTCACATTCTGAACAGAGGCCTATGGCTCAAACTCACACCCAGAGTTACGGGGCATAAGGACACTGGACCCCAGGCCTAGCCTTTCCACCAGTCCATCTGCTCCTTGGGCTCAGTTTTCCCATCTGTGTCATGAGGCTGCTGCTGGCCTCCATGACCCCCTCACCCCACCCACCCTGAGAAGCCATAGTTCTGTGAGTTGAGTCAGCATGTTCAATAGAAATATATGCCACGGGATAGAATTTTAAAATTTTGAATACCACGTTTAAAAAAATAAAAAGAAACAAGTGGAATTAACTTACATAATATATTTTTAACCCAGTTTACCCACAGTATCATCATTTTAACTTATAATCAATATAAAAATTATTACTGGAGTATTTTACACTCCCTTTCCATACTAAATGCTCGATGTGTTTTTAACATTTTACACGTATAGCACACCCTCGAGTCAAGCTGGCCAGTAGCCAAGGCGGCAGGTGGCTGCAGTATGGAAGGGTGAGGCTTAAGCTGTGAGAGGTGTGAGGGAGTCTTGGCAGAAATCCTCAAAGGCCTGGTCTGGCTTTAGCCCCCTTCCCAGGTTAGCCCACAGCCGGCCAACCCTCCACCCGTCCCCCTCCCACTGTGGTCCTCCCACTGTCCTGCTTCCTGCTCACCTGGGTTCTTCTCAGGCTGGGGGCACTGAGAATGCCACGCCCCTCCTACCAGCGCCCCCCCCCCCCCCCCCCCGCCCCCAAGAATTAGACCACTCAGCACGGGAAGACAGGAAGATGCAGGGACAGCTGACAGCAGCACGATTAGGAAGACAAAAGACAAGGTGAGGTTGCTCTCCCCTCTGACCCAGAAGGGACAGGTCTTCAGCCAGAAAGTAGGGATTGGAGCCGTGAGACCTCTAGGGCCAGAAGCTGAGGCATCCTCAGCAGGGAGTCGACTAATTCCTGTATTGAACACGGGGCTTTTGGGGGTGTGAGGTTTCTTGTTTTTGTCTCTACCGGCCCCACATGTTCCCACTCATGAGATTTGGGAGTCTGAGAAAGGTAGATGGTGAAATAAGCAAAAACGGTTTCCGGAAGTTTCCCCTCTACCACCAACCACCCACTTCTGGTTTTGATATTTCCAAACCCCTCATGCTGACCCTCCCCAAAGTATGTGCTCTCAACTGCATCATCTCCCCAGAGTCAGGGTATCCAGAGCCAGACCCCACCCCTCCCACAAAGGTCAGTGCATATTGAAGGAAGAAGCTCAGGTAGTAAAGAAAGTATCTGGGGGGGACAGGATCTTTTGGAGACCCCTTAATCACACTATGGGTTCAAAGGCCTGTCCCATTCAAGGAGGTAAGAAGCGGGTAGATTTGAAAGGGGAGCTGGGGGAGTCAGGAGGAACCAAGGGGGCCCAGCTCTGGGCAAGAAGAAATTAAAATGCAACAAACCTTCCCACAAACCCCTCATCAAACCCAGACCACTGAGCCTAGCCAAGACACCGAGATCCTATAGAGCTGTCTCCCTTGAAGGTTTCCCACTGACCTGCTGAGAGATGTCTGTGCCTTCTCATGTATAAAGGGAGCAGACACCTCTAGGCCCATGAAGAGTAAAGGAGAAAGCCATGCTGGGTCACTCTGAGCAGAAGGCCAGGCTCCCACATGCTCTGGGAGCACCATAGCTAACGTCCCTTTTTTCTTTTATGCTAGTTTCCATCAGCATTCTGATGGCCAAGGGTCTTGACCTGATGGGCTTAACTTTTTGTCAGAAAGCATTTGCACTTGAGGTGGTGTGGCACAGTGAGAGCCTAGAATCAAGGTCTCTTGGCTCAGATCCCGGCTATGCTGTTTAAAGCTTCTTGAACATCAGACAAGCTATTTCCGTTCTCTGCACCCAGGCTTCCTTCAGGATAAGATGGGGATCCTAGCTCCTGTCACCAAAGTTGTTGGGTTCAATAAGCTTAAGCTCAACTGCTTGGCTCTGTCACTAGCACATGGCAGGACTTAGCAAAGGTTCATTCTTGGTGGTTGGTTCTTCCCAGAAACCTCGGGAAGCAGGCAGGGTACAGTGCATTATACCTGCTTCCCAGAGGAGACTTGGGTTGGCGAGGGTCCAAAGTGTCCACTCTTTGGATACTGGGAGAGTGTCAGCCCTGAAATGACCATTTTGTTGGCTGCTCCTCCCCGTCCTCTGGATGCTTGAGTTTAAATTTATGGTGTCATTATCTTCCCTCTCCTACCATTTTGCAGAGGATCATTTTTGTGAGACATCTTTGCTCAATGCACAGAGACAAGGGCTGGGGTCAACAGCACCCAGTGCTCACACTGTTCCTAGCACCTCAGAGCCTCAGGTGTCTCCTTCACTTTGTGCCTGTCCCACTGCACTGCCCCGTCACATCAGCATGTGACACTGGAGTAGAACGAAAGGGAGGAGTGACCCACCCAGGAGTCAGGTGACAGATTGGGGTGATGGAGGCAGGTCCCTGGCATTATGGGGCCTCAGGGCCAGTCCCTCACATCACTGGTGTTTGTCTTTGAAGGTAAACGTTGAGACTAGCATCCTTCCAGCTCAGATAGTATATGATTTGTAAAGACACTTGAGAAGGAAAGAAAACCGCTATATATGCAGCCTGCGTGGTATTGTACAGGTGTTAAAGGTATTGTAAAGGGCACCCCCCTCCTTTCCGTGAGCTTCCTCCACCTACTTAGGGATTGGCAGATTGGCTCAGGGGCTGGTCTTGTCGAGCGAGGGCTTAGGGACTCCAGCTTCTGCTTAAGGTCTTTGGCCAGGGGGAGCCATCTCTACTGCACCATTTACTGGGCATGATGTCCCCTTTAATTCTCATGACAACCCCAAGAAAGAACTGGGAGTCATCTTTATTTCAGCATATGGGGAAACTGAGGCACAGAAAAGTGATAGGACTTGCTCCAAGTCACTTAGTGGTTAATCAGGGCATCTGGGGCTCTGTTCAAGTCCATGTGGGTCCAGAGCACCCCTCTTTCCCAGACACCAAAGCGCCCCCTGCCTCAGCTCTCAGATAGGTCTGAGAGTTGGGGAAGCACATAGAAAATTCTATTGCTCTATAACCTTGGAACCCTGTAGCAGCCCAGGGAACAGTCATAAGGGCTTTCGTACCTGGATGGAAGAAATGAGGTTTTAACTTTTGTCTGCAAGTCCACCTGCTGTTTACCTGACTAGCACATGTGTCTTTCTTGCTTTCTGTAGTTGATGTCCTTCCCACCACTGCCCAGCCCACCAAGAAGCCCACCTCCAAGAAGAAAGTGTGTCGGCCCTCAAACCTGGTAACTCAGAAGGGTGAGTTCTCCCATTCTCCTGGCCCCTCAGAAGCAGAGCAGTAAGTCTTCCTTCTTTTCCTCCTTCCTTCCCACTCTCCCTTCTTCCTTTCCCTCTCCCTTCCTCCTTCCTTCCTTCATTTTTCCCCTTCCTTCCTTTGTTCCTTCCTTCCTTTCCTCCCTCCCTCCCTCCTCCCTTCCTTCCTTCCTTCCTTCCTTCCTTCCTTCCTTCCTTCCTTCCTTCCTTCCTTCCTTCCCTCCCTTCCCCAAGCCCTTCCCATGTGTGGACTCTAGCCTATTTCTCTGGCCCCACCCAAGCTGGGATCAGAAAAGAAGTTGACTGTGACCACAGCGCTGCCCTTCAAGCAGCTCACAGTCTAGTGGGGAACATGCTTGAAAATCATCTTGGAACAAAACTTAACGGAGGATATGTCCACCCAAAAACTTGCCCACCAGTGTTCCTCGCAGCCATTATTCATAATTGCCAAAAAAGTAGAAATAACTGGTCAATAGATTAACCAAATATGGAATATCCAGACAATGGAATATTTTTTGGTCATAATAAACAATGAAACACTGATACAAGCTACAATATGATGAACCTTGAAAATGTTACACAGTAAAAGAAGCCAGACACAAAAGACCATGTACTATGTGATCCCGTTGATAAGAAATGTCCAGAATATGACATTTCATAGAGACAGAAAGTAAATTAGTGGTTGCCTAAGACAGGGGAGCCGGGAAGGTATGGAGGAGATTGCTTAAATGGGTACAGAATTGGGGGAGGTGAGATAAAAATGTTCTAAAATTATATTGTGATGCTTGATGGGTGCACGATTCTGTGAATATCCCCCAAAACCATTAAATTATACACTTGGAGCAGGTGAACTTTTTATGTAAAGTATATCTCCGTAAGGCTGTTTCCAAACCAAAATACCCAACCCACAGGACCAGAACTTTAAAGCTTTTCAGCTTGAATACCTAACAGAGGACCTAACGCACAGTATGTGCTAATATATGTTTGCTAATGAGTGAGCTAACTTGCTTCTCTGTGCTATAAACACGAGACATAGCAGCTGGAGCACACACACACGCACATACACACACACATACTTTCCTTGAACCATTAGCCCAAATGCATAAATGTGTTTCTGGAAAAATACTGACCTCTGCTCCCCTAGGGTACTGGTGACAAACAGAAAGTGTCCCCCACACATAGGACAAATGGCTAACCACCGCACTAGGGCTGCCTCAGGCCTCGGGGGCTGCTTTGTCTTCCACACATAAAGTACCAGAAAGAGCCTGGGGACAGGCATCTAATGGGATTGGGGGGATGGGAGCAGGAAGCTACCCCATGAGGTCACAGTAAAAAAAAAAAATCAGAACCCAGATGCAGAAGGGCAAAGTCTTGGTGAACATAAAGGTGAAGATAGTTTGACCTCATTTTATAAAATATCCACACCCCACAACTTTGCCTTTGCCTAAAGGATTTCAGGCAAGTTACAACAACAACAATAACAACAACAACAACAGCAGAAACACAAAAGACAAATACAACAGGCCCATTAAGTCGAAGGTGCCAAAATTGGGTCTGTGCCGTGGCTCTAGGGAAACAGCAAAGCCAGCTGAACCAAAAGCAATACTTCAAATAACTTGGCGAGTAAACCCTGCTTCCCACAGTGATAGAAAGAAATAACCCCAAGCTCCAGGCTTCAAAGCCTTCACCTCAGTGTTAAATTCTAGAAAAAGTCTGCTCTGTTCATTGTTCTGTGAGGCCTGCTGAATAATAGTGAATTCGGTAAAACAACACTTTTGTAAGAGATGAGGACAAAGGTCTTTGAAGTTCTTGCATCATTCCTTATGTCGCAGCAGTAAGATCCCAAGGCAAGTATGCAAATCCAATATTAGCAGGTTGTTAAGAATAACCAGAATGTGTGTGAAAGTGGCCAAGTGGGAGTGGAGGGAGAAGTAAGTGGAGGTTGCATTGGGGGTGGGGGCCATGGTTTACCTTAGTAGTAAGTCAGCCGGGTTTAGGTCTGAGTCTCTGTCTACCGCTGCCTATACGGTATGACTTTGGGCAGGTGATTCAGCCTCTCTGAACCTGTTTCCTCATCTGTAAAATAGGGATGTTTCCCTGGCTAAAGGGAAGGCATGATTAAATAGGTGCTATACACAAAGCACTCATCTTGGGGGGCACCCAGATAGATCTCAAAACTTGTCATCATGAATGAAAACATATGGCCACCCTGGGGAAGGATGTGCTCCCTAAGGCTTAGGTCTGTCCCTTGAGATGACACTGAGACAATTTCTAAATTGCTGTGTCAGGAACGATGTGGTGACTTGAGACTTCAGGAGACTCTGAAAGCCAAGGAAGGCAAGGAAAGCCAGGCCAGGTCATACAAGTGGCCACTATATGAAAATAAGCTGAAGCTGACAAATACCATTTTTCACCCACTAGACTGGCAAAAAACTGAACACTGAAAATATCAAGGGTCGGCAAGGTGCACGATTGGTGGTTAGGAAAAAAATCAGGGCCGGCTTTCTGGAAGATATTTCACAGTGTCTGTTACAACATTAAATGGACACAGTCTATGGTTTGGCAGTTCCTGTTTTCAATATCTGCCTCAGGCAGCCTCCCACGTTAGGAAAAACGTACCAGGATGTTCTTTGCAGAGTTATTTGTAAAAGTAAGACATAGGAAATAAACAAAATGCCCACTGATAGCTAAATAATACATGCTATGTCCATACTTCAAGTTTTTTTTAATGTTTTATTTATTTCTGAGAGAGAGAGACAGCGTGAGCAGGCAAGGGTCAGAGAGAGAAGGAGACACAGAATCTGAAACAGGCTCCAGGCTCTGAACTAGCTGTCAGCACAGAGGCCGACACGGGGCTCAAACCCATGAACTGTAAGATCATGACCTGAGCTGAAGTCGGACGCTCAACCGACTGAGCCACCCAGGTGCCCTGCTATGTCCATACTTTAAATGTTACTGCTTGAATGTTACTAGAAAAATGATTGTGCTGATATATTTAAGGAAAGAATGGTTTGCGTTTAAACAGTTTGTACAGTATAAGCCACTGTATGCTTAAAAAACAGCAAAAACAACTGTAGGGGCACTGGTGTGGCTCTGTTGGTTGAGTGTCTGACTTTGGCTCAGGTCATGATCTAGCAGTTCTAGGGTTCGAGCCCCACATTGAGCTCACTGCTGTCAGCCTGTCAATGCAAAGCACGCTTTGGGTCCTTTGTCCCCCTCTCTCACTGTCCCTCCCCCACTTGTGCTCTCTCTCAAAAAATAAATTTAAAAAAACATTTTAAAAAACTGTATGTGTCTGTGTAAATACAAAGAGAAAAAGGTACCACATTAACCATGGCATTTATTTCTGTGAAGGAGCTAGCCTGCCAAACAACACTCTAACCATACACTTGAATCTTTTACAGTGAAAATACATTCTGCTGTTTCTTGTGAAATTAAAATAAAAGTTTTAAAAATAAATAGTAAAAATCTCATTACCAGACATGAAATATATCTATCTTTTTTGGAACAAAAGTAGCTCATGTGTTTAATTAATTTTTAAAATGATGATGTGGGACATAATATTTTTTTTTTTTTAATGTTTTATTTTTTGGACAGAGAAAGAGAGCATGCAAGCAGGATAGAAGGGCCGGGGCAGGGGTAGAGAGAGAGAGAGAGAGAGAGGGAGAGAGAGAATGAGAATCTTAAGCAGGCTCCACTCTCTCAGCATGGAGCCTGAGGGGGAGGGGATGAGGCTCGATCCCACAGCCCTGGGATCATGACCTGAGCCAATATCACTCATCAGATGCTTAACTGACTGACCCACCAGGGCAACCCTGGATATAAATTTCCTATGTAAAATTATCTCAATGTGTTCAAAGCACCAGGAAAAAATGATGAGAGAAAAATGTGCAAACAGTGGCATTCTCTGGGAGGTGGGCTTCCATGTGACTTTCCCCTCTTTGTATTTCTCTGCATGTCTCAAATGCTCAATACGTGTGTCTTTTCCAGGCCCATCGTGCGGCTTCCTCACCCTCGGCCTGCTGGGGGCTGGAGTCCTTGTTCTGCTGGTGTCTTTGGGTGTGGCCATCCACCTACACTGTAAGTTGTACCCTTTTGGGCCACCATGGCAACTCCTTTTGGTGTTGGAGGTGTCCCTGAGGTCCTTCCTTCTCTAGGGAAGCAGGACAGATGGCAGCTGGGTGGAAGTTTACACCCGCCTTCCCATATGGTAGTTGGTGCTTCTTGGCCTGAGGCCAGCCTGGAGGGGTCAGAGACCACCCTTTCTCTGGAGTCAGAAAAACCTGGGTTTGAATCCAACTCCACTATTCTTGGATCTAGTGACCTTGGGCACATGCCCTGACCTCTCTGAGCCTCAGCTGCCCCACCCAGGAGTCACAGTATTACCTGGCTTCCGGGGTTGCGGTTTGTCCTGCCCAAAGTGCCTGGCATGGGATAAGCAGGAACTCCCATGAGCACTCGGGGTAGAAACAGTACACAGAAGACATTGCAGTGGGCTTTGGGTCATGATCCCAGAAATTTGAACTTCTTCTCTGTGAGGCTGCAGGGAAATTCATAGATGACTGCCTCTCTCAGCCCCTCTGGATATGAGATCATCTGCTCTGGGCTCCCAGGCTTCATAAGAAAGAGGGGAGTTACATGGGAGGCCCTCACAGCTGCCCAGGAGCCCAGGGCTCTCCCCCTGGCCCTTCTGCTCACCTGTGCCTCCCAGAGCAGGGCACTGACCCTCTCTGGGCTTCTGTAAAATTGGAGAGGGTGGCTCACAGGGGTATAGACTAGATCACTTGGCTGCCCCTCTGGTCTCCCTTCTCTCTCTCTGGGGCTCGATGTCAGCGACCCACGGCCCACGCCAACTAGCATTCTTGTTTGTTTCTTCTAGGCCTGCAGAGGAGAGCCCGGCTTCGCCTCCTGAAACAGTAAGTGCTTGGGGCCTCAGAAAAGTACCCATGACGCGTCCCTGGGTGTGGTCCCGGCTTCCTCAGCCCCTGCTGCTGCTGCTTGCACCCACGGGGAGCCAAAGCCAGGCACAGCCTTCAAAAAAATCTTAGACTGTATAAATAGATGGAGCGATAGAGTTCAGGAAGAGAGTGCATCTAAACAAACAAAAATACTGGTTAGCCGTTTCAGTCAAATTTGAAGCACAGGAAGATTTAGCTCTTAGCTCTCCTAATGTTCACAGTCACCTCTTGCAAGCGTAGAATATGGTAGGAACCTCAAACTCTTTTCCACCCATGATTTCATTTGACTTGGTCCTGCATGCCATAGGAGGATGACCTTTACAGACCAGTTGAAAGACTTGCTCAAAGCATTTGGGATAGTAAGCGGCAGAATTGGATTTGAAGACCGTTCACTGTTTTCTTCCCTGCTGGTGTTGGGCTGCCTGGGTCCCATCTTCTATCCTAGACCCCACTCGGGTCCCAGGAGGTGGCAAATCAAAAGGCTGAGTCACATACACATGGGGGGCTAAAAAGCACTTGCTCTTCAGGCCCAGTGAGCTGTGTGAACACGAGCAGAAGCCCAGAGGCCCTGAGAGGCCAGAGGCTGCTCCCAACCTCTGGGACTTCTGGACCTCAGCTGGGTCATGGGCAGTGTTCTTGGATTGCTTTTTCTTCCTCAAAATACTGCTTCTCATCTACCTATCTCATTAATGACGAGCCCCTCCATATAGAGGCGTTCAGAAAAAAAGAAAGCCCATCATGATACTGGCTCCAGCATGAGGGTTTGCATCCCCTCTGCCATTCACCAACCGTGTGACTGTAGGCGTCACTTCACTGCTCTGAGCCTCTGATTCCTCATCTGTAAAATGGGATAACAGTACCAAACTCATGGCTGTTGTGAGGACTTACTGGGTTCATACCCATAAAGGGCTCACCCCCTGGTCCCATGGAATCAAAGCACAAACTCATGTCCCTTGCGAAAGTCAGCTCTACAGGCCAAACAACCAAGGAACAAAATGTATCTCTAAATACCTGAAAATTTAATCTCCATATAAACTCTATATTCTATTCTCTACATTATTATATACATTATATTTGTACCTGTAGCGGCTTGACTATAGTTGCTTGATAGTCACTTAAACATGCCTGCTGTAGTTAATGGGCAATTTTCAATCATTTTGATTGTGTACAATTTCCACAATTTTATGTGCTGGATTTAGAAATTACCCCCTATCTAAGAGACAACAACTTGAGTGTATTCGTCTGAGCCTAGATCTGCAGAATGTTCATTCAACGTCTTCCCCAAGGTGACTTCTAATGGTGAATGAGTCCCCATTAGGGTACTGCCCCCACCACTCCTTTATTTTAAGTTGTTCCTGAGTGATCTGATGACAGTTTTAGGGGAGCTGGATGTAGGACCTCATGCTTCAACAACCCCAGGGGTTCCGAGGATCCGCTGAGGTGGGGAAGGAGCTGATATGGTCCCGGGGGGCCATGAGCCCCCTCACCCTCTGCTCACAGTACTGCTGTCATCGGCTGCCTGTATTTACGCTCACCTGTGAAACATCATTTGAACAAGAGGGTTTGTGGCTACAAAAAAGTTTGAAAACCACCTCTAGTTTTGCTGCCATGATGCAGGTATGGACGAAAGAGTCCATGGGTCTCACAGATCAGCTGTTCCAAACTCAAGGTGTGATTCAGGGCAGACATTCCCCATCCTGTAACTGACCCTGGAAAATCTTCCCATCAGCAAGCCACCTTCTTCTGGCTCCTTAGTGTGCATTTGTGAACAGCTTATCTAAGAAGGTACTGCAGGAAGTAACACTATTCAAAGTTAGAGTTCTTCGGGCTTTGTTTTTTGTTTTTTTTTGTTTTTTTGAGCTTCTTAATTTTTTTTAATACCTAAGATGGGCCCTGAAAACATACTAGCAGAGAACTCGCAGCTCCCCGGGCTCCTTGCCGGGAGTGGAACCCTGTATTCCACCCCCCCCACCATGTCATTCGTCTCTGTTACAGGAAATTCATATCATTTCCCTGAAAAGAAGTGTTTTCTCAACTTGCTTTTGTTTTCAGGTTTTATAAATGAGCAGAAAACATGCTTTTGGTGTCCTGCTACAAAAATACGATGGTCAGTAATGAGCGAGATCTGGAAAAATGAGAGAGAAGGGACACGCTCAACTCACTCAGTTGTGGAAATTTCACTGACCTGCTGAAGTTGCCTGCTTTTAACTACTGCAAGTTCTTTCTGTGGGCCTCACGCATGGGAGCAACTTGTGAGTTGGTCATCGGGAATCAGAGAGAAGGCTTCAGAGCCCCAGGACACTTCCTGCAACTTCCTGCAAATGAGTAAGAAGTGCTGCCATAACACCACTTCTAGCTCCTGTCCTCACCCTGCGCTGGGCTGGGACCCTTGTGTTGGCCGTCCGGCCACCTTCTCGCAAGTTACTTTGCCCTGGTAGGGTAGTGACATGGAGTCCCGAGTCTCTCATGGGATGGTGCCGGGGTGGCTCCTCCTCAGACTTCCCAGGCGGGGGTCACCGTCCTCACTGAGAGCCCCAGGGACCAGACCATGCTTGGAAACGTGCTTTCTGTGAAGGGCTGATTCAATCTCCCAAATCATTTTCAGTCTCCAGGGAAAGCTAGAGTTTGGGGCGGGAACTTGTGGTTTGGGAGCCGGAGGTCACTTAACCTCCTATTAGGAAGTGCTTCGGCTTTCACTTCTGCTCTCCCATGGCTTGTATATTTCTTCTCTCACTTTCTATTCCTTTTATGAAAATGTCTTGGTTGTAAAAATAAAATCCTGAATAAAAGATGCGAACAGCTCCTGTGATGTAAAAGCACAAAGCCCATCTGTACAGCAAAGATGTTGACGCTCAGCCCGAAAAGAAATAACAAAGATAAAATGTGCCTGTCCTCATGTGCCCCCCGCTGCGTTGTAGGCGTTGAGAGAGCCTCAGAGGTTGGGAAGCACCCAGAGCCAGGCAGCAGGGGCCCCAGGGGCTACTCCTCTGGCCACTCCAAGCCACCTTCACTAGCACCTGCTCAGTCGTACAGAGTGGAACCCCGGGACTCCTGGCCACGGGCTGGTGACCTTATAGTAAAGAGAAGGTGAGGGGCTCCTGGGTGGCTCAGTCAGTCGAGCATCAGATTGTTGATTTCAGCTCAGGTCATGATCCCAAGGTCGTGGAATCAAGCCCTGCATTAGGCTCCAAGCTGAGTGTGGACTCTGCTTGAGATTCTTTCTCTCCTTCTCCTTCTGCCCCTCCCCTGCTCCTGTTTTCTCTGTCTCTCTAAAAACAATAGAAGAGTCTCTGTCCTCATGTCCTTCCTTTTTTTTTTTTTTTTTTAACTGTCTCTCAGCTTTGATAAGGAAAGAAAATGCAAGGAGAAGAGGCTGAGCTTTAAGAGGGAGTTGAGATGAAGGTCTCATGCCTTCTGTAAAAGCCCAGGGATCTTATCTTGATCCCCCACTCTGGGCTTTAGCGGCATGAGAGCTATTGAGCCTAACATGCACAGGCCACAGAATAGAGCCCCACCTGCTTTTCCTGGCAGCTGGGAGGTGCAACTGAGGAAGGGAGATGGCGAACCGGGCTCTGCTCAGAGGCCTCTGGCAGCCACAGAAAGCAGGAAAGGAGAGATGGCTTGAGGGGAGGGGGCCGTGTGGCCCTCCTGCAGAATCTCAGACGCCGCCCGTGGAGCAAAGGGCGCAGACCTAGGTGTGGGTGAGAGTTAGAAGGGTGTCCCCACAGGAGGTGCTTGAGAGAAGCAAACCCTCCCTGCCCATCAGCTCTGAGGACAGCAGGACAGGCTGCTTCCCAGGGCCGGGGGCGGGGGGGGGGGGGGGGGGGGGGCAGGGGCCAGGGTAGCCTGGGCCAGACTCCCCCAGGGTTCACACTGAAGGTGGGCTTCTTGCTCTAAGGCATCCTATTTAATAAGAGACCAAAGCCCAGATGTGTGGCCTGCCTTCTCTGCAGGCTCACAGCCAGTCCGCAGAGGAAGTCAGAACAGGCCCCAAGGCCCTCTGGTCCCACTACAGGCTCTGCTAATTTACGGCATCCTCCCATTGCGGCCTTTGCAATTGTGTTTGGTTGTTTGCAAATTCGCAGGGGGTGAGGTTGGGGGACTAGGGCCTGGGGAAGGGGGGTGAGGGGGGTGCACCTCCGTCTTTTTTCTGTGCGGCAGACACCTGCTACGACTTGGTCTGCCCAGAGAGCTGGAGAAGGCTTGGCTGCCAGCCGCAGGGGCAGGGGCTGTGGTGAAGAGGTCTGCACCCAGCACCTGTCTTTTGTTTTGAAGAAGGAACTGAGCATTTACTACTTTGTGGGAAGGCCATTACGGCAAAAGTATTTACCAAAAAACTGTTTAACCTTGCTGTCTTTGGATTCGCAAATTCCATCTCTAGGCATTATCTTAAAAAAAGACACATCTCAAAAACACATCTCAAAGCTACATGTACAAAGAAGTACACAGCAAACTGTTTTTTGGGTTTTTCTTTTTTTTTTGTAGTCCTGCTTATAGCCCCAAATTGGAAACAATCCAAATGTCCATCAGAAAAATTGAGTTAGGGGGCGCTTGGGTGGCTCAGTGGATTAAGCACATGGCTCTTGATTTCAGCTCAGATCATGATCTCACTGTTCATGAGATGGAGCCCCGTGTCTAGGTCTGCCTGCACTTACAGTGCGGTGCCTGCTTGGGACTCTCTCGCCCTCTCCCTCTGTCCCTCCCCTACTTACACACGCTCTCTCTCGCTCTTTTTCTGTCTTTGTTTCTCAAAAATAAATAAATAAAAACAAGAAAAAGAAAAAGACAGTGAGATAGATTCTGATACAAAGGACTCAATGCAGCTGTTCAGGGATGAGCTAGGTCCACATACGTTAGCACCAAACAAGGGCCACTACTTCAGCATATATTTAAACAGCATCTCTATTGACTATCCTCGTTTTATCTAATGTTTTTATTATTTTATTTTTTGAGAGAGAGAGGGTGGGGAGGGGCAGAGAGAGGGAGACAGAGGATCCGAAGCAGGCTCTGTGCCGACAGCACGGAGACCAATGCGGGGCTCGAACCCACCAACCGCGAGATGATGACCTAATCTGAAGTCGGTGCCCAACCAGCTGAGCCACTCAGACACCCCTATCCTCATTTTAACTGCAATGTATGGCCACTGTTAAAATTCAAGCACAGATAAGAGCAGGCAAAGCAGATACATGTTGAAGTCAGGATATGTTTACCATGATTGTGGGGGTGATTGGTAGGAGGGAGTATGAGGTTTGGGGACTGGCGTGTCCTGCTTCTCCATCTGGGAGCTGCTCTTATGGGTGTGTTCGGTTCATGGAAAGCCACTGAGCTAAATACGTATGATCTGCCAGCCTTCATATATACATATGGGAATAGATATAGATTATACTTTGATAAAGAGATATCTTAAATACCTAAGTACAGAACATTGCAAAAATGTGTAAAATTGGTATTTGTAAGTTTGTTGTTCTCCCAGATTTTTCCTGCATGTACTTCTTTTAAACAGAAAATCAAAATCTTATAAAATGTAATATAAAAAATGGAACCTTACTATTCTGCAAATTTGATTTTTTTTCCTCTAATATAGATATCAATGCCTCTGGACATATTTGTATATGCATGGAGAAAGGTCTGGAAGGATGTACTCCAAGTCATTAATGATAGTCACTCTGGAGAATTTCCGCCTCTGCACTGTACATTTCTGTGCTGTGTGAATTTTTACAACAATCGTGCATTTATTCTATAATTGGGGGTAAAAAGGTTTGGGGGAAAAACATAGCCTCTTTTTAAAAAGAGATTCTGATCATTGTAATATTAAAAAATTGAAAGGGCATCTGGGTGGCTCAGTCGGTTAAGTCCCTGACTTCAGCTCAGGTCATGATCTCTCAGTTTGTGAGTTTGAACCCCACTTCGGGCTCTGTGCTGACAACTCAGAGCCTGGGGCCTGCTTCGGAGTCTGTGTCTCCCTCTCTCTGCCCCTCTACTGCTCGAGCTCTCTCTCTCTCAAAAATAAATATCAAAAAAACTTTTAAAATTGGAATCTGCTTAAATATCCATCAATGAGAGATTTGTTCATAAATGATGATTTTTAAAATTCCATGGAAATCATGTGATGCATGTGGGGCTGCAGGACAGGGGGCCTGAGTCCACCAGCTGTGCCAACGTGGGCAAGCGCTGTAACTTCTGTGAGCCTCAGTTCCCTCCTTTGCAGTGGGGGCAGCGATCGTGTGTCTCTGTTTTGGTGTGAGGCTAGCAGATGGCAGGGTCTGGGAACTGGGCTGGCTCCTTGGCCAGCCTTCCTCTCAGTGGGAAGCAAGTGTAGAGAATTCTGGGCACCCAGCCTGCAGGTGTGGCACCCAGCAGCACAAGTTCAAAGGATGGAGGGGGCTCCGATACCACCCCCGCCCTTTCATCCTTCCTCATCCCCACCCCTGCCCCCCTCGGCTCGCGTCTCTACCTATAGGAAGTGGGCAACTTGTTTTCACAACGTGATCCCCAGCCCTGTGTGGGCTGCCGAGCTGATCCGAATCTACCGCCCAGTCAAAGGGAAAGAAAGAGCCCTGTCTTCAGAGGCCTTTCCAGGTGTGGAGGAGGAAAGAGATTTCCTCCATCACTTCTTGGGAAACCTCCTCAGATGCGTCACTGACTCTCCTTGGTGACCGTGAGTCACTGGTTCCTGGAGTCCTCCGGGCTACATAACTTCAGCCCAAACAGAGGGAAGCCGTACCCCCGACACCGCCTCAGTCTGGGATTCACAGACACTTGACCCTTGTGATTCTCGTGGTGCTGAACGCACAAGTGCCGAAAAGGAACTTTATTCCTGCATGCTGTCGTTGGCTCCTCTGGACTTTGTTTTCTCTCATTCATTTACTGCCCTTTATGAGCAAGTCCCCTTCTTTAGCTTAGCTTGGGCTTCTGAATTTGAATGGAAAAGTCTACGTTTCTTTTCATATATGTTTCATTGCAGACCATCTATCCCCCATGGACAAGTGAGCTAATCGCCTGCCTCTCTCTACTGTCTGGGCTCCTCTTCCTCAGGCTTCTTGATGCCAGTTCAAATGTATTTATTTGGGGCACCTTCTGCGTGCCCGGCTGGCCCTATGCTGGGACTGCGAGAACCAGGATAGATGCAGCCTGGCTCCGAGATCCCTGCTTACCGGCCAGCCCCTGATCTCCTAGGGACACCGAGGCCCGTGGGACCCCATCCTGCCATCCGCACGCTCAAGTCAGCATTCCCAAGCCCCGAAGCCAGAACTTACATGAATAAATGAGCACGGCAAGAAGGGCTCCCTCAAGCAGGCCCTGCTCCTTGCTTGCTGAGCTAGGACCACAGTTTGCAGGAGGCACCCCTCAGCCCTCCGCTGCCAGCTCCCCAGCCCAGCCTGTCTGGGCTCCCCAAGGCTGGGAGAACTCGATTTATCCGCACGTCCCAGTGTTTGCTCTGCCAGGTACAGTCGACAAGCCGCTGGAAGAACACAAACTCAACAAACTAATTCTGAATTGAGCACCTAGAGTGTCCTTGGCACTGACGGTGCGTCCAGCACACACACTATCCCCAGCCCCATAGGCTCACACCGTCTTGGGGACCCAGACACGGGCCCGGCACTTGTGTGCCTCCACGAGTGGGTGTTCTTAGTGTCCCGCCCTAATGCCAGCCCTGGACAGACGGTAAACGGGTAAACGGGTCAGTACCCAGATGATGTTAACACGAGACTTGAAGGCACGAATTGCCATCTCACAAAAGGGTTTTGCTCCACTGCTAGGAGAGCGTGAGGCCTTTCACAGTAGATTTTGTGGAGGTCTCTGCGGTTGGGTGGGGGCAAAGCTAAAGAGGGGAAGATTTGAAGTGTTGGTGGGGAGGCGGAGGCCCATCTTCCCCAACGCACCCCTCCCCGGCGCCCCTTCAGCATCCTGTGGGCCAGAAGCTGGCTGCTTGGCTAGACCTGCTGTCTGGGAAGGACCAGGCCAGGCCAAAGGGAGGCCGTCCTGTCCCTCTACCCTCACTCCATCCCAGGCTTCAAGGCGAGCAGGCCTTTCTGGGAGCACACTCAGAGCCCATCTGGCCAGAAACTCAGCATCCCATCTCTCGTGGCCTGTCTTGAGGTGTGGGGGTTAAAGGAGGAGAGAAGGAAGGCTCACCAGTGCTCAGATGGGAGCCAGAGCTTCCCTAACGGTTCTTACCCCGCAACTATAGAGCTTATCGATGGAAGAGGGATAATACTATCGGGATTTAGTCTACTTCACTTGGGAGGGAATGAGATCCTGCGTGTGGCGGACAAGGTGGGGGTGGGGATGTTAGCCTTGTAAACTAGTCCTGATTACTATGCCATACAGGGCCTTTCAGTGGATGGCTGTCCCACAGTGGGGCCTGGACAGACCCTGCCGATGTTAACTCAAAACCTCCCCACCCTCTTCCCTGCCCTGCACATAGTATCCAAACTAAATTAAGACCTTTGAGTGTGTCTGCGTGTTTAAGACAGAATGGTTGATTCACATGGTCTCACTTCTCCTGCCATAACCTTTACACCAAAGTTTCATCTTCAGAGAATGAGGGATGACTCAGTCAAGGTTAAGAATGCATCTTTCAGGAAAATGGAAATCTGTCATTTACATTCATGTATCACTGGGTGGGTGAAAATGTAGAAGAGGGATTCCACTCGCTGCCAGAGAGGACGTGGACCAGGGCGCTCACAGGGGTTGCTAATGGTATCATGACACACTACAGTCTTTTGGAAAAACAGTTGGGCAATATCTAGTAATACCTAGTATAAATCACATACTCTAACTCAGCAATCAGGGAATATGCCCTTATAAAGTAAAAGTATTACTGCAAAAGAAGAAATATACACAGATGATTCTTTCCATTTCATTTGGGCAAAAGAAAAACTGGAGACAATCCCAGGTTTATCAACAGGGAATCACTAAATGAATTGGGATCTATACACCCCCTGAAATATCGTGTAGCCATCAAAAGAATGACTCAAGAGAATGATTTGGTGAGATTTCCTCCCAGGAATTCTTAGGGAGGAAAAGCTGGATGAAGGGAAGGATTTACAATATGATCCTTTCTGGTCAAGCAAGTAAGCACCTGTGGAAAACCATGTACGGGTGTCTAGGTTGAGAGCCCGTGACCACATGAACAGACAGATGCCATTGTGGAAGGACACCCACCTGACCGCCGATACTGGCATGAGCCCTGGAAAGCAAACACTCCCCCGGAAAAGGAATGCGTCTCACTGAAGTAATGAGAAATCGAAACAAAAGAATTCCTCCTTTGATTTTTTATTAATTAACCTGACTGTTAAAATTCAATTTTATAACACATTGGAAAGCCCAAGAATCAATATTTTTATTCATTCTTGCACTCCCTGTTTTTAAAAGGGATTTGGGGCAGGTTACAAAGCTACATACACGAAGGGGACAGCGAAAAAGAGCAAACCAGCAATGCAGCGGTGGGTGGGGACAGAACAGGGACATCATAGCGGCAACACCACCTGTCAGCATTCAACCTGGGTTTCCCACTCAGGCCGAGCTGTTCAGTACCATGTCAAGGTTTGGTGGTACTGTGTCCTTCATCTTGCTTCATGTGTTATCAACCTCTTTCTATTTTTAGTTTTCCAGTCACTTCGAATAGTTTATTTTCTCCTCTATAATGGCCTAAAATTACCATTCACCGCCCCAGATACACTGTGCTGCCCTAGCTGTGGGTTCGTGGTGTGAACACCCCGGCCGCTCAGCAGTACCGTCACATGAGAGAGTGCAATTTCCACTCGTTTAAACTTTTTTTTCCCCCAGAAGTAGAATTCGGACAGCCCCTAAGCATATTGTCAGTTCCTACACTTAAAAAGATGGCATTTCAAGCATAGGTACAATGAGGTTATTGGCTTCGTAAGGCATGGCCTATGGATCATTTTATCTGTTTTGCTATTAAATTAATTTATTTAACAGCATGAGAACATGACTTCCTTCACCTCCCCAGACTCTCGGTTTTTAATTTCTTCTTAGTGTCCCAGAGCTTGGCTGGCTTCTCAAAGCATCAGAATCCCGGAGGCTCATCTTCAGCTATTACTGTGATCACCTCCCACCCTCCTGCCCCATTCCCCTTCCCCTCTCCCCTGCCCAGGGAAGGGGAGCTTAGATTTTCCCATAAGCTTTGTCATTGGTCATCCAGGTTCTGAATTCTGGGTTCCTGTATCCTCACCGTGATGTCCTGTGTGTCCCATCCTTAGGTTCTAGCAGAGGGAAAAATTGCAGAGATAGAGGACTGTGAATCACCCATCATTTTGGAATCAAGAAGGCTTTCTTTCTCAAAGGCAAGAGCCTCTTCCTCCCAATGGGGCTATCAGCTATTAAATACATACTGGCCAGTTTACAGTTACGGATTCCAAGAATTAAAATAAAGTGATACGAGAACTGACCCCATTAGACTATTTGGAGTACACGATACCAGTGGAATCACATTCAAGGAGAAAGAACAGATTATATAATAAAGGTGCTGAGATCAAGTTTTTGCCCTTCACATATTACACACAAAGAAAGTCCAGGTGTCCAAAATAAGTGAATATTTTAAAAATATGTACTGAAAGCTAAAAACCAGAAGGTCAGTAATTTAATGACTAATAAACTCTAATAAAAAATTAAATACAAACTTGTTTCTAATGTAGATTGGAGTTGTTGAAACAATCCATTTTAAAAAGAAATTAAATTTTTAAAAGGCATTATACCAGATTATACCAAAATATAGTATTTCAGAGAGATGAGAAGAGGGCTGATAAATGGCATCACCATTGCGAACAGCAATTTGGTAATAGGTACCAAAAGCCTCAGAGTCGTGTAGATTTTTTGACCCAGGAATTGCACTTTTACGAACCTGTCATGAAAAGATTACTATGGTTATGCACAAAGATTATAATAATAATAACAAAATATCCATCACGTTTATTGTGAGCATGTTGAAAACATGCTAAAAATCTAATTACCCACTAGTGAAATAAAAGAGAATACAGTGTCATGAGCGCCATGAAAATCATGCTGTGCAAGAATGGTTAATAACCGGAAAGACAGAATGTAGTTTTAAATTGAAAAAGCAGGTCATAAAACATAGATGTCACAGGAACCCAACCTTGGAGGGGAGGAGAAGCATCTGTGTGTCAGAAACACACATTAGAAACAACAGAAAGAGTATGTGCCACAATGTTAACTTTGGTTGTTCCAAGGACCAGAGGAGGTGGCAGGTTACAGGTGACTTTTACCTTCTTGTCCATGCACGTGGGCTACTTCCACCTGTGTATTATGTGTATAGCCAGACAAAACAATAAAGCAGTTTCAATTTTGAAAAAAATATATATATGAGGAGACTGTATAATGACAAGAGAGAAATTATTGTTTGAAAAAAGTTATGAAATACTAGAGCAACTGGTATGACCCCATTTTTAAGAGAATGTGAATCTGAAAGTTGATACAGCAGAGCTGCTGGTGGCATCTCTGGGGTAGGACTATATGAATATCTTCTTTTCTTCTCCTCTTTGCTTTACTTGAGCTTTGATTTTCCCTAAAAAGACACCTGATTGTGATATAAGAAAATAATGTCTGGGGCACCTGGGTGGCTCAGTCGGTTAAGCAGTGGACTTCAGCTCAGGTCATGATCTCGAGGTTCGTGAGCTCAAGCCCTGCATTGGGCTCCGTGCTGACATCTCAGAGCCTGGAGCCTATTTCAGATTCTGTATCTTCCTCCCTCTCTGTCTTTCCCCTGCTTGCTCTGTCTCTGTCTCCCAAATAAATGAAGAAAAAGTTTAAAAAATTATTAAAAAAAAAAGAAAGAAAATAATGTCTTTAAGGCTGTAACCATGAAAAAAAATACTTGAACAGAACTTCCCACATCCACATTGGCTCCGAATATCACAGGCTCATCCTCTCCAGCTGCTCTGAGGGTCTCACTCATTGCATTCACGGCCATTCGAAAGGCATCTTATCTTCAGAAGCGAGCCTAGCAAGAGTGTCTCCGGCAGCTGCAAAATCTCCTTCAGGAGGAGAATAATAACCATCAAATAACAAAAAATAAGTTTTAAATGTTCAAACTATAAGTGAGATTATCTACTTGATGCATCTCTTTTTCTAAAGCGATCTGGGGTCTGAGCATGCGCCCACACACACGTGTGCATATGTTTCTACTTGTTTTCAGAGAAGGGTAGCCCACATCCAATCTTGCTAACATTAAGCATGACCAGGGGCACCTGGGTGGCTTAGTCGGTTGAGCATCTGACTTCGGCTCAGGTCATGATCTCACAGTTCGCGGGTTTGAGCCCCGCATCAGGCTCTGTGCTGACAGCTAGCTCAGAGCCTGGAGCCTGTTTCAGATTCTGTGTCTCCCTCTCTCTCTGACTCTCCCCTACTCACGCTGTCTCTCTCTCTCTCTCTCTGAAATAAATAAAACATTAAAAAAAAGAAAGCGTGACCAGGTGACCCCTGTCTTCACACTCCATTCACTGATATTTGTCCTCACTTGCCAGCTGCCATCTCTACTTATCAAACTCTTCTAATGTGCTTGCTACTGTACTGTTTTACCTGCATTCTCTCAATGAACTCCTTACTCATCTTGCCATCTTAACCAGGATGTTAAGCCTAAGCACCATCAGTCACCAGGCTAAAAAGCAAATGGCAGAGATAGGATCTTGCTGAGTATCACTACCCAGTGATACCTAATGAGATACCCTGTGCCCCCACCCGAACCCATGGGGACAAAAGCAAGAGCAGTTTAAACTCAGGTCCTGCACAAGCTTACCTAGTTTTCAGCACTGTGTGAAGGCCCGGAATTCATGATTGCTCCAGAACAGCCATCCTGTGGGCTCTGCCTCTACTCTGCTTGAAGCTGCAGCAAATTGCAACTAAAATTCAAAATCTTTGCAGCTGGTGAAATCTGATCCTTTCAAGCTTAGATCTCTCTGTTTGGAAAAGAATGTAGTCTATCTAGTTGAGCTTCCAAAATAAGACTTGAGCACCCTCTATGACAGCCCTGCCACATGTTTGTCCTCCCCACGTTTAACTATTTCCTGTGACATGGAACTCACAATCTCTGGGCGACCCATTTCCCATTTAACTAATTCTGCCACAAAGTGTTTTTCTCAAAGGAAGTCCCTGCAGGCGTCCAAGAACCCCTCAAAAGCAACTAACTCTACTCAATGGCTTACACTTGACTGAGGTGTTAGAAGCCCTAAATGCACCAAGATGAACTTTTTGCTGCCATAAAATTCACATTGATGTCCACATGTGACCATTTCCATGGCCAATTCCCAGCTGTCACTCCATCTCTTTCTAGCCCACTCAAGGAAGCCTACCATGATACAAATAAGCACATGGCACTATAGTTTATAGAAATGACCTTGAACCTGCTCTGCTATTTTAAGGAAGGTATTTCTGTTACATTTGACATCCAGCAGTGACAAAGTAAGGTACCCATACAGAGACGGTTAATAGCATAAGCTGGGGTTCTTTCCATGTGACAGGGCCCAGGCATTGCCACACGTCCTGGGTCATCTGCTTTCCTAGAATGTCTGTTGGTGTCCCCTGGCCCAGAACCAACACAGCTTTTCATGGTATCATTATGATCAGTGGTTTCTGTTTCCTCTTCATTTACAAACCCACACATATTACAGATTCTCAGAATATTTCATTGTTTGCAAAATCACTATTTTAGCATTGCTCTTTGTTTTGTTTTGTTGTTTTATTTATTGGAAGGGGCAATTTGGCTTTATATCTCCATCATCCTGCTGCACAACTGGGGAGGGGTTGCTGGCTAAGCAGGGGCAGGTGGGACCTGCCTTCACTCCCATGGCCCAGATGGACCAACAACGAGGGGCAGAGCTGAGAAGACAGCACAGACCCTGATGTTGCCTGCACAGCGCTCTCCTACAAGACCACACTTCCTCCCAGTCTTTCAAGGCTACATCAGTATAACATAAATGAGACTTTCTAAAAAACCGCCTAAAAACACAGGTGTCTAAGCATGGTCTCCGGATTTATCAAAGCTCGGAGGAGCTGTCTTGGATGCTTTTCTCCCAAAACTCCAGCCGTCAGTATCCACACATTCAGGTACGTGCTCCCGTTCGTGACTGAAATGCCCTGGTGTCCCTTCCTTGAGACAGGGTCTGCAGCCGCTCTTTGTGGTGTGTCTGGGAGGAGGGGGCACGGCTGGCAGACACATGCTGAGTCACACTGCCTGACAGAGTCAGGTAATGGCAATAAAGGGCAGGGGTGGATGGGCTGGAGGTGAGCAGCTAGGAAGGGAGTGCTCTTTCTGGGAAGCCCCCGGTACCCCAGGTCATGGTCTGCTGACCATGCAGACCTGGAGGGGGCAGCCAAGAATGGGTCAGGGCACTTTTCTTCTCCCCAGTTGCTTCTGCATGCATCTTCTATCAGTTTCTTCCTAAAAGTCTTTGCCCTCCCACTCCCACCTGGGGTATCATCTAATAATAGGAGGCAGACTTGGCTGGAGCCCAGCCTGGGGCTGGGGTCTCTCCCAGAGCCTCAGGGCATCCGCCTAGCTCAGGGCTTTTCCCACTCGGGATGTGCCGAGTGGCGCCTGCTAGGGCAGCAGTTCTAAATCCATGTGATCACAGCAACTTCAAACCAGCCACAAGCCTCTGTTTTTGCGTGCCTGGGGTTTGCTGCGACCGTTACAGACTTCGGGGCTGCACTTCAAGCGCCGTCAGATTGAAATGGGCAAAGAACCCCTGAACGTGGGACTCTTTCCCAGGGAAGTTAAAGGGAGTAGACCAAGGAGGGGCTGGAGAGGAGCTGATGCAGGCCATTGCCCCCCAAGGAGCATGGGGAGTCAGGCCAGAACTGCTATCCTTCCAGGAGGTCCTGCCTGCACACCTGTCCTTTGATGTGGTCATGCTATGTAGGGCGGCCCCTCACCCCGACCCCACTGCTTGGGACTGGAAGAACGAGTTCACTTACAGACACAGATGCAGTGGCATCCTGGTTCTGTCCCTAGCCTCCTTGGCCTGCACATAGCCGCCTTAGGCACTGGGGAGAGTCAAACCAGACGGGGCCCAAAGAAACCACTCAGACCTTGGAAACCCAGCCTGGAGATTAATCCTCAGGACCTACTACTCTCAGTGTGCTTCACACTGTTTAATAGCATTATGTATGTATTTTAGAAATTCTGAAAACAACCTAAATGATTGACAATAAGTGCCTATTTTAATAAATTATGGTCCATTTCCTTGGTTAGCCGATTATTCAAAATTCAAAAATGGTGGCCATAAAGATTTTTATAAGAAACTCTGAGAATGTTTATGCAAATAGTAAAAGAAAAAAAGGACATAACATTGCATTTGCAGTAAGGTCAACACAGGCTTAGGAAAGAAGCACAAGAAAACACATTCAAGTGTGCTCTGGAGAGACCAGAATCTTCTTTTCATCTTCTGTGGTGGGCTCTGCTCCTCGCTTCCCTCCCACCTCCACCCACAGGCCTCCCTCTCTCTTTTCGGAGCCACAGAGGAGCCATGAAAAGCCCTTCCTTCAGGCCCCTTAGGAGGGAAGGATGGGGGTAGGGATGGGCTCAGACATTTCATTTGCTCATTCAGTGACAACTTCACTCCTCATTCACTTACTTGCTCGTTGACCTTGGGCAGGTGGCTTCTTGCCCCCAAGCCTCAGTTTCCACTTCTACGAACTGAAGATAACAATCACCTTCTGCCATTCGCCGGACACTGTACACACAGCTGCCCACCTGTGAACAAAGACACGGACCCAAATGGTAGATCCAAGCATGAGCCGTGTCCATTTAGCTGCCTGTAGCCGTGTGAAAGGTTGCACTGATCCTGGTGTCTGAGGAACAGGGCACTTCAGGGTACCTGGTCCAGGAGGACATGTGGGTAAAAAGTATGGCCTTCAGTGCCCAGAGCGAGGTATTAACATGTTGGCTGTGTGCTCCCTTCCTCTTCTCGGATATGGGGGATCCCCCTACAGCTCCCCACTGCATCTAGAATACACAGTCACCACAGGCCTGCTGCATACACACACACACACACACACACACACGGCACTGTGTCCCCTCTTTCTGTCTGGACGCCCAGGGCTCCTCCTCAGCCCTCTTCCCGGATCATTCCCCCATTCATCCTATAAACACTCAGACTTTCCAGAAGGCTCCATGGGATTCTCAGTCACTACTCCTCACACTGTCATTCTTCTCTCTGTTTCCCCTATTATCCTGTCCCACTACCCTGTCAGTCTTGGAGACCACATGTCTTTCTCAAGCATTGTTTAACCCTGTGCCCACCACTTACATATTAAACAAATGAGCAAACAGACATTATGCCTAAAGTGAAAACAAATTGGGGATTTGGGCCTTATCCTCAAAAAGCTTTAAAAGTGGTTGTGGAAAAAGGACAAATATCATATGATTCCACGTGAGGTTCTAAAGTAGACAAATTCACAGAAACAGAAAGCAGGATGGTGGACAGCAGGGTTTAGGGGCAGGGGGGTAGCAAGGAGCTGGTGTTTAATGGAGACAGAGTGTCAGTTTGGGAAGATGACAACATTCCGGAAGCGGATGGTGGCAAAGGTGGCGCAGCACTGCGAACGTACTTAATGCCGGCAAACTGGACACGAAAGAATGGTTAAAATGGTTAACTTACTGTTATGTGTATTTTGCCACAATAAAAAAAATTTTTTTAAATAATTGTGGGGAAAGATATAAACATAGTAAACAACTGGAGAATGATAAGACAGCATCTGAATAAACGGCACAGATAGTATCAGGCAAAGACTGACACGCCCTGTTCAGCTCGGCCCCTAAAAAGAAAAAAGTCCAACTCTTAAAGTTGTGTCGGAGACGAGTGTGGCTTTGCACTGAGCACCACCACCCGCCACCCCCAACTCCCCCGAAAGGGAAGTGAGTTATTCTTAAGCCTTCCATTTGTAAACGTAATCTAACTGCGGTAATACACGTTGCGGACATTTAGAAATTAGAAAAAAGGAGCAAGGGGAGGGAATCTTGATGCCTTTTCTTCTGATGTTTTCTAAATATTATTTACAAGGTTGTAATCACGTTGAATGTAGGTTTCTATAAAGTATACTCTCAGCACACTCTTTGTTCCTACAGAGTGTTCATAAGTATATTTTAATGTTTAAAACTGTGTTGAATGGATGATCGTAATTTACTTAAATGATCTGTTACTTTTAAATATTTCCATCGTTTTTGATATTTAATATCTCGTGCCTACCCTACTGTACCTAATCAAAGATTATATCCACTAGAGAAATGTTCCAGACTGGAATTACTGAGCACGTGGGTGTAAACATTTTACAGCTTCAAATTGTTTTTCCAGCCACAAGCCTGTACCACACTTGCTACCACAACAGGTGTCATCTTTATTTTTCCTGCCAGCTGAAATACGTTTTCAGCACTGGCTGATAATTTTGTATTGGAAGATGGCTACTTTTTTTTTTTTTAAGACTTTATTTTTTACAGCGATTTTCAGTTCACAGCAAAATTGAAAGGAAGGTACAGGGATTTCCCATCTACCTCCTGCCCCCACACACGCACAGGGCCCCCATTTTCAGCATCCCCCACCAGAGTGGTATGTTTGTTTCAGATGGTGAACCTACATTGACACGTCATCATCACCCAAGTATATAGTTTATGTTAGAATTTGCTCTTATTGTATATACGATGGGCTTGGACAAATATATAATGACATGTATCCATCATTAGAGCATCATACATAGTAGTTCACTGCCCTCAAATCCTCTGTGCTCCACCTGTTCATCTCTCCCTGCTCCCTAACCCCTGACAACCATTCATCTTTTAACCATCTCCATTGTTTTTGCCTTTACTGAATGTTGTATCATTGGAATCATACAGTATGTGGCCTTTCCAGATCGGCTTCTTTCACTTAGTAACGTGCATTTAAGGTTCCTCGGTATCTTTTCATGGCTTGACAGCTCGTTTTGTTTTTTTTTAATTTTCTTTTTTTTAATGTTTATTTATTTTTGAGAGAGAGATACAGAGTGCAAGCAGGGGAGGGGCAGAGAGAGAGGGAGACACAGAACCTGAAGCAGGCTCCAGGCTCTGAGCTGTCAACACAGAGCCCGACATGGGGCTTGAACTCACAAATGATGAGATCATGACCTGAGCCAAAGTGGGATGCTTAACAGACTGAGCCACCGAGGCGCCCAGCTTATTTTTTTTTTAGTGCTAAATTCACTATATTCCATTGTCTACATGAACCAGTTTACTTCTACATTCGCCTACTCAAAGACATCTTGTTTGCTTCCAAGTTTTGGCAATTCTGAATAAAGCTACTATAAATATCTGTGTAGGTTTTTGTGAAGATATAAGTATTCAACTCCTTTGAGTAAATACCAAGGCATGAGAGTATGTTTAGTTTATGAGAAACTGTCAGCTTGTCTTCCAAAGTGGCCATCCCGTTTTGCATTCCCACCAGCAATGGGTGAGCATTCCTATCATTCAACATCCTCGTCAGCATTTGGTATGGTCAGTGTTCTGGCTTTTGATGGTTCTAGAAGGTGTGTAGTGGTATCTCATTTTAATATGCATATGTCCCTGATGACATACTAGATGGAGCATTGTTTCTTTTTTTTTTTTTAAATTTATTTATTTATTTTGAGGCAGAGAGGGAGCACATGCGCAGGAGAGGCAAGAGACAGAGGGAGAGAGAGAGAATCTCAAGCAAGATCCACACAGTCAGCACAGAGCCAGACAGGGGGCTCGAACCCACAAACTGTGGGATCATGACCTGAGCCAAAATCAAGAGTCCAACGCCTAACCAACTGAGCCACCCAAGCACCCCTAGAGTATGGTTTCTTGCACGTATTTGCCATCTGTATATGTTCGGTGGTGAAATGTTAGCTAAGATTTTGTGGACCATTTTTTAATTGAGATAGTTGTTTTCTTCTTGTTGAATTTTAAGAGTCCTTCGTACTTTTCAGATGACAGCCTTTTATCAGATAGGTCTTTTGCAAATAATTTCTCCCAGACTATGGCTTGTCTTATCACTCTCCTGACACTCAGTAGAGCAGAAGTGTTTCCTTTTAATGAAATCCAGCTTATCCATTCTTTCTTTCATGGATCATGCCTTGGAAGAATGTAGCATTTTAAAACTTTGTGTTTCCTGAGTGGAACATCTTTCCTTGTGGCACACAACCTGCTGCGTTGTAGAGCTAAAGTACCCAACTTATGCTGCACACACGGCAGGAACTCAAAACCCCAGATAGGGCACCTGGTTCACCTCCGCCACGTGCCAGGGCGCACACCATGGCGGGCTTATTCAGAAGCAGTAATCTAAGTGCAGTGTTACACGGAGTTGTGCGGGGACACAGCACGAGACTGCACTGAGGCTGCTGGGGAGAGGTCCTCGCCAAGGCCACGGCAGGCAGACCTTCTGGAACCTGCAAGCAATGCCAACGCTCCGCCAGCCCTGCAAAGTGAGAGAGGGGCAGGGCTGGAAAAGGCAAAAGAATAAAGAAGGCAGGACAGGATGGAGCTAAGGAGTTAAGCAGCAGCAGGAAGGCAAAGTGCAGTTAGCGGGGGGCATGGAGCAGACACAGCCCCTGCCAAGAGGACTCCCCTTTTGGAGAGGACTGGTTACTGGCGGGGGAGGGGAGCTTCCTGACACTGTGGCAGGGTCTTGCTAAAAATGAAACCATAATTTTTCAAGGGTTCTGAAGGGGTTTGCCCTGGGAGGGAAGATGTTCCACTTGAGGGTCTGCACTGGCTTAAAAACAATCCTTCCATCCACCTGCTTGCTGTAATCAAGGCCGGTCTGCAGTGGCCCAGCACATCCGACATCCCAGCGTGGGCCCGGGCGTGAAAGAGCCTGTGTGTCTTAACTCAAGTGTGCCTGACAGCATGAGACCCGCTCTGCTTCGTCAGCATAAGACAAACAAGGATAATAAGCCCCCTCTGCTCCCAGGCGTCAGAACTGAGCTGCGAGAGGTGCGTGCCTTTTCTCGCCTATTTTCTTGACAGGCTAACAGGGTGGGTGGTATCGTAACCAACCCCTTTAACAGCTTGGGAAACTAAGACCCTGAGAGGCTCTGCAGCACGATCAAAATCACACAGCGGTTACTAAATCCGAGAGCCAGGATTCAGCCCCAGGCAGCCTGACTCCAACGCCTTACCTGCTCCCACACTTGCCACGCAGAGCCACGCTGTTCCTCTAGATTTTGAGGAACAGCAAGCCTACGTGTTTGGAGAAAACCTTGGGAGAAAATGCATGTAACCTGACTTAAAGGTCTGAGTTCTGGGGTTATCTGAGGGAAAGAAAGTTAAGTTGGCTTTCAAATCAGATAAGCCCCAGCGATACAGAATGTTTCAGGAGAAGAGGTAAGGCTGGAGGAGGGTGAATCCGGAGCTCGAGTGACAGGAGGAAGCCTCCATGTTTAGGGCAAAGGCTGGCATCCAGAAAACCTGGGCCGTTTATGTGATCCCAGACAAGAGACCCTGGCTGTTGTTTTTCCCCAGTTTTGTTGAAATATAATTGATGTATAACATTACATTAATTTCAGGTGTACAACGAGATGGTTTGATATTCGTGTATTTTATGAAATGATCACCATAAGTCTAGTTAACACCTATCATCTCACATAATTATAAATTATTTTCTGATGATGGGAACTTTTAAGCTCTATTCTCTTAGCAACGTTCAAACATACAATACCGTATTGTTAACTATAGGTGCTATGGTGTACATTATACCCCCAGAACCTTTTATCTTACAACTGGAAGTGTGTGCCTGTTAATATATGAGTTCATACCTTTTGAGAATAGATATATAGAAAGAATATCTCAGGGCACATGGGTGGTTCAGCCGGTTAAGCCTCTGACTCTTGATTTTGGCTCAGGTCATGATATCACGGTTTGTAAGTTTGAGCCCTGAGGCGGGCTCTGTGCTGACAGCGGGGAGCCTGCTTAGGATTCTCTCTCTCCCTCCTTCTGCCCCTTCCTCACTCACACATGCGCACTCTTTCTCTCTTAAAATAAACTTTATATATATAAAAAGAAGATCTCTAACCCATTTCGCCCCTCATACAGTATTTGTCTTTCTCTATTTGACTTATTTCACTTAGCATAAGGCCTTTAAGGTTCAGCCATGTGGTCGCAACGGCAGGATTTCCTCCTAAGTGGCTTAATATTTCAATGTGACTTATATATCCATTCATCCATTGACATTTAGGTTGCTTCCATATCTTGGCTGTTGTAAACAATGCCGCTATGAACATGGGGATGCAGATTCCTTTTGAAATGGTGATTTAATTTCCTTTGGTATATATACATACTCAGAAGTGGAATTGCTGGATCATATGGTAGTTCTTTTTCTTATTACGTTTTTAGAGAGAGAGAGCACAAGCAGGAGAGGGGCAGAGACAGAGGGAGAGGGAATCCTAAGCAGGCTCAGTGCCCAGCACCAAGGCAGGGGTAGGGAGCCTCAGTCTCACAACTGTGAGATCATGACCTGAGTCAAAATCGAGAGTCAGAGGCTTAACCAACTGAGCCATCCAGGCACCGCGATGGTAGTTCTATTTTTACTTTTTTGAGGAATCATTATATTGTTATCCATAATGGCTTCACCAATTTACATTTTCACCAACAGTACACAAGGGTTCCCTTTTCTCCATATCCTCATTAGCATTTGAATCTTTTTTGTCTTTTTGATGATAGTCAAGTATGATGGGATATTTCATTGTTTTTGGTTTGCATTTACCCTAATTATTAGTGATGTCGAGCACCTTTATGTGTGACTATTGGCCATCCGAATGTGTTCTTTGGGAAAATGTCTATTCAGTTTCTCTGCCCATTTTTAAATAAGATTGTTTGGGTTTTTATATTTTACTATTGAGTTGTGAGAGTTCTTTATATTTTTGGATGTTAGCCCCTTCTCAGATGATTTGCCTGGCTTATTTTTGACTAGCTTAAAGTATATCCTCGATGAAGGCCACAAAGCATGTTTCATTTAACCTTGGAAATTCGAATACTATAAACAATGCCTAGAAGGCAGCAGATAATAATTACATGATTAGTCTATTAACCTTCTAAAGAGGACAGAGTTTCTAAATTTTTGTTTTAAATTATTAAATATTTCACATATAAAGAAAAGTACTGGAAGTTTTATAATAGATGCCCACTGTCAGATTTATACAATTTAACATTTTGCCAAATTTTCTTCAGTTTTTTATTTCAAGATACAAAATGTTAATACTTACTTCACTCCCATTCCATCCTCCACTACCACTGACGGCCCAAGTGATCCCCCATCCTGAAGTCTGTGGAGTCTACCTGGTTCTAGTCAGGCTTTTCCATTTTTATACTTATGGTTTTAGATGTATTTATTTATAAATACTGATAATAAAAATAATAATACAGAGTACTATTGGGCATGTGATTTTCTTTTTTATAAATGATATACACTTTATAAATTTGCTTATTTCATTAAATGGTATATTTTTGAGATTAATCTGTGTTGATGCTTAGGGCTCTGGTTTGTTCACTATTATTTGGAAACAGTTATTTATCCATTCCTTTATTATTCGATATTTAAGTTTTTTCCAATTTTTGTTATTTCAAATTTCCAGTTTCTGTTCTTGTTACCTCTGTGAATGCTCATACTTCAAAGTTTCTCTGAGTGATGAACCTAGAAATGCAAGGCGGGTGGGTTGGAAATCCGGGGGTGGGAATGGTGACGAGTACATTCATTTTTGCTAGATATTGCCAAATTGTCTCCAAGGTGGATGTACCCATTCACATTCCCATCAACGCTGCTCAAATTTATTGGCCATTTTCTCATGCTTGATATTATTAGTCTTGTTAATTTTTGCTAATCTGGATATAAAGTGATATCAGTTGTTTTAATTTGCATTTCCCTTATTCACTTAAGCCTTAGTGTCTTTTCATATGGATACTGTTGGTTCATGTACTTTTTTCATTTTTAATTGAGTTATTTATCTTTTATCTTTTTAATTTGTAATAGTCTTCTACATAATGGACCATGTTACTTCTATGCACTGAAAATATCTTTTCTTAATCTGAGATCTGTTCTTAAACTTTGTACTTACTGATGTTTGTACCACATTCTTTTTTAAAAATTTAATATGGCAATATTTTATCAGACCTTTATGGTTTCTGTTTTTAGGTCTTAACAGACTGAGCCACCCAGGTGTCATGTGTTTTTAGGTCTCGATCAAGAAATCTTGCCCTTATCCTATGTCACAAAATTGCTCTTTCAAAATGTTTTAAAGCATTTACTTTCACATTTAGTCTCCACTCCCTCTGGATCCATCTGGGACATCGTTTTGTAAATGGTTGGAGATACAGGGCGACTTTTACATTTTTCCCATGGAAAGCCAATGGTCACAGCATCATGACTAAATCTTTTACCAACTGATGTGTACAGCCACCTCCAACATTTTCATATATATCTTTTCTGGGTCTTCTACTTTCTTCTATTGATCTATTACTCTTAAAATTACTACAGTTTATGAAGCCTGATATTTGGAAAAGTTGGTTCTCCCCTTACCTTTCAGCAAAATTATCTTAGCTGTTTTTGGTCCTTTATACTTTCCTGTAAAGTTTTATAATCAGTTTGTTAGGAAGGTCTAGTTGACATTTAGAGTACACTGAATCTGTATATTAACTGGGGAGCACCGGCATCTTGAAGTTGAGCCTTCACGTCCAATATGGCGTGCCTCTCAGAGGACATTTCCATCAGAACAAGCTCACTGACATTTGGGACAGACTGGATTGTCTTCCAACCTGAGATGACAATACCAATCCACTTCACAACTCTGCTGGGAGAAATTTTAAGAGCATGATGATGTCCCTTGCACCTAGAGAACTTCGCACCTTTGATCTCAAATGTCAGGGAACTAATTTGCAGGTCACACACTACTGAAATTCACCTTCATTAACCACAGTGATAAAACCCAAGGTGATGTCCATGAGAGAAGGGTAAATCCCTTACCTTACTTTCCCCAAACGAGATGAACTTGCTTACTTGGGGGGCATAATTACAATAAGTGGTTCTGTGTGATTTCCTCCTTCTGAGGAGAATTCAAAAGAAACAGAATCAGAGTTTTCTGCCTTCAAGTCCTAAATTAAATGAGGGAGGCTCCTCTTGTGCCCCTGGGCCTATGGGGTGCTACAATCCTGGCTCCTTCTATTTAAGTTAACACCCCATCAGACTGGTGAGCTAAATCACAGAGTAGATCATCCTTCATCCTTAGCAAGTAACCAACAGATTGTCACAAGCCGAGTGCATGTACTGAACTCTTGCCTTTTGCAGGGCCTCAAGGGAAAGGCATTTCAGTGATCCCTGCCTCATGACGCCTGCCTAGAAAGTACGGCTGTGCTGTGACCTCACGAAAGCTGCTCAGCCGCAGGGTCCTGAGACACAGGGACAAGAAGTGCAGGTCCACATGAGTGGATACTTCACATTTTCACCAGATTCCCGCCCCCTCCCATAAGGATGTTCCAGCACCCTACCCCCACTCCTAATCCTAGGAGATTCTGACTCTGCCCTGATGAGCCCTGACCCCTGTCTTTATGGTCTACAGAATGTCCACCTTTAACAAATTTGCCCAAAGTCCAAAGAGTGGGGGTAAGGGCAGCACTGGAATCAGCAAGCACTTGTGAGCCTCTCTGCTCCTGCAGGGGATCTCCATGGATATGAGCCCCTCAGTTCCCATGAGCAGCAGCAAATGCCATCGGGGTTGGAGAAAGTTGCTTATGTCAGGTGACCTTCTCCTTCTGAGGAAAAGCACTTTTAATCTCCTTTCATTTTTTTAAAGCTTCACAAAAATCTTATGAATACAATTTTGTCAGAAAAACTAATAGTGCTATTAGTAACTAATAATTATTTCCCAAATCCACCCTCACCGTGTCAGTTGACATAATACCACAGCATTTTCTGTGCATTTACACACACACACACACACACACACACACCATAATTTTTATATGATTTTTTATATAAAGAGTCATAATGTATACATTGTTCTGCAACTCATTTGTCATTTAGTATATGTTAGAATTTGTTTTTTTCCCAGGACATACAAATGTATTGACTTACTTTTTTTAAAAAATATTTATTTATTTTTGAAAGAGTGCAAGCAGGGGAGGGGCAGAGAGAGAAACAGAGAGGGACAGAGGATCCAAAGTGGGCTCTGCACTGACAGCAGTGAGCTTGAAATGGGGCTCGAGGTGAACTGTGAGATCATGACCTGAGCCACAGTCGGACACTCAACAGACTGAGCCACCCAAGAGCTCCTATACTGACTTATTTTAACTGCTAAATGGTATCCCTCTAGGTCAGTGAACCATAATTAAAATTCTCACTGCCCCATTGATGAACACTGGGTTTTCTCCAAAAATTCACTTTATAGGCATTGCGGTATGAACATTTTGTACCTGCCTCCTTACGGACAGCTGTGAGGAAGCACATTCTGCTGCACACATAGCTAGTCATGAGGTTGCTCATGCATATGCTGGGAAAACATTGAGAAATAATTATTTATATGGAGGCCACAGGGACAAAAAAATAAAAATAAAAACAGTCATAAATATGATAGATATTTATCCCACCACACCAATAATCACGTTAAATGGGAATGGTCTAAATACACCAACTAAAAGACAGACGTTCAGAGTATAAAAAACAAGACCTAACCATATGTTGTCTACAAGAAGCTTACTTCTTTCTTAAAATATATATATATATTCATTTATTTCTTTTAAGAGAGAGAGAGAGAGAAAGAATCCCAAGCAGGCTCCACACTCAGTGCAGCGCCCAATGCAGAACTCAGTCTCACAAGCTATGAGATTATGACCTGAGCCAAAATCAAGAGTTGGACACTTAACAGACTGAGCCACCCCGGCACCCCATACAAGAAGCCTACTTTAAAGGAAAGGCTTATATTGGTTGCAAAAGGTTGGGAAAAGCTGTATCATGCTAATGCTTATCAAAAAAAAGCTCTTTATCTTGTAGTTATTTTAATTTCAGACGGGGCAGACTTCAGAACAAGGAAAATTATCAGGATTAAAAAGAGGCATTACATAATGTTAAAGAGATCAGTTCTCCAAGAAGACTTAACAATCCAACACATCTGCACTTAACAACAGAGCATCAAAATATGTGAGATAAAAATGGCCTGACTGCAAAGAGAAAGAGACAAATTCATTATAATTGTTGGATATTTCAACACCCTTCTCTAAGCAATTGATAGATCCAGCAGGCAGAAAATCAGTAATGAGTTAATTGACTTGAATAGCCCTTTTAACCAACTTGATTTAGTTGACATTTATAGAATACTCCATCAAACAAGAGCAGAATACACATTCTTCTTAAGCTCACATGGAATATTTACCAAAACAGACCACATTCTGGGCGATAACACATACTTTAACAAATTTACAAGAATAGAAATTATACAAAGTATGGTCTCAGAGTACAATGAAATTAAATTAGAAATCAATAACAGAAGGTATCTGGATAATATTAATATTAATATTTGGAGATTAAACAACATACTTCTTTTTCTATTTTTTAAAATTTATTTATTTTGAGAAAGAGAGAGAGAGCGAGCTCATGTGTATGCTAGCAAGGTAGGGGCAGAAAGAGAGGGAGAAAATCCCAAGCAGGCTCTGCACTGACAGGGCTTGAACCCATGAACTGTGGGATGATGACCTGAGCCAAATTGAAGAATCGGATGCTTAACCAACTGAGCCACCCAGGACCCCCTAAACAACATACTTCTTAATAACACATGGGTCAAAGAATAAGTCTCAAGAGAAATTTAAAACTGTTTTTGAACTAAGTGAAATGAAAATACAACTTAACAAAATGAGTGGGATGCAGCAAAAGCAGTGCTTCTAGGGAAATTTACAGCATTAAATGCCTGTATTAAAAAGAAAGGAAGATCGCCATGTGTAGCAACATGGATGGACCTTGAGGGTGTTATGCTGAGCGAAATAAGTCAGGCAGAGAAGGACAAATATCATATGTTTGCACGTATAGGAGGATTAGGAGGAACTT